>NW_024870770.1:1630000-2230000 GCF_019054845.1 Dipodomys spectabilis
TTCTTTTTGATAGTAAGCATCAAGGAGTCCTAGATCTAGCAAGTCTCTCAGTAAATGGAAGAGAGTAATAGGAAATTTTTTCTCCTAAGTAATTTTCCCAACGGTTGCTATCCTTATCATACACACCTGTAAAAGGCTATGGATCTGGGGGAAGTCTTTGAGGCCCTCTTGATAAGGCAGGATCCCACCAGCATCCCCTAATATGCCACTGCCATCTTCCATCCACCAATCTTTTAGGAATCTTATTTAGTTTTTGGTCTAAATATCCCTCTACATCTTTCTTATCTACTGTAGATACTTCAGGATTAAAGGGAAGTCTCCAATAGCCATGCACTCTTTCTGCTCTAGCTGTGCCTACAGCTTCTTGTAAATCTCTTACAAACAATTCCTTCTGCTGAAGTGAAGTCATAAAACCCCCAATGCTTTTATTTTCACTTATGACTTGTTTAATAGCCTCCATAAGAGGGGCTTTCAGCATATCACTTAAATCTGGTGGATTAGTCATATTCTCAGGACACTCATCGGATGTTGGAGTCATCATCACTTCCAAGAAAGAGCCCTGAATAAGAGAATGCTGAGCATGAGTAAGTAGAACAAGCAGCAGGAACAGTAAAAGAATAATGGGCACTCCTATGCAGCAAAGAAAAGAGAAACAGGAACAGGAACACATCTTTCCCAGGGGCTTGCCAGACTTTCCAGGACGTAGGCCTCTTTGAAGCCCCACTCTCAGATCTGATAGCAGATGTTCCATGCTAAGCAGACTCCACTGGAACAGGTGTGGCATACTCCATTGGGCATGGTTGGTGGCAGAAGGAGCTTGGGAGGACCTGGGGGTAAGGCCTGCAGAGGTGGCTCCCCAGGGGGACAGAGAGCATGGCCAGCACTTAGTAAGGATGAGAGCCCTGTTAATATGGAGTGCACTCTCATGGTTCAGACTTTGGGTCTTATCATGATGTTTGATGGGCGAGGCCAACCCTATTTTAAATGTTGACCTGTGATCTTCAGATCTCAGCCTCCTGAGTACTAGGATTATTGGCATGAGCCTCTGGCACCAGGGCCTCTGATTCTTTTTGGTATATTACGGTTTGAATTCAAGGCTTTAGACTTGCCAGTCAGGTCTTCTAACATGTGAGCCAAGACTTTCTGTCTTGGGTATTTCCGAGATAGAGTCTCAATATATGTTCAGGCTGGTCTGGATTGGATTCCCCACTGCTACCTTTCTGGCCAGACCCTGGATGTAAGAAAATGAATTCACTCTATGTCTACATCGCTTTGCTGGGATGTCATTTTGGGGAGTGGGGGCGGTGTGAAGAGGAAAGACCCCAGAACTGACACCTTCTGGGGGACATTTCTTCTTGTGACAGAGCCAAGTCTTTGCTGTGTATGACGAGGAAGCCACCATCAGACTGACCTGGAACAATGCTCAAAGGTATGTAGGCTGTTGAAGTATCAAACCCACCCATGTCTGCTGCCCACTCACAACAAGGGGGTGCAGTGCAGGTGGTCCAGCACTGGCCCTAGGGGATTATAAATGGATGGTGGTGGTCAGGTGCCAGTGGTTCCTGCACATCATCCTGGCTATTGGGGAGGCTGAGGTCTGATGGACGTGACTCAAAGCCAGTCCAGGCAGGAGAGTCTGTGAGATTCTTATCTCCCATAAACCAACAACCACCCCCCCACACACACACAAAAGCCAGATTTGGTGCTGTGGCTCAAGTGTTAGAGCCTTAGCCTTGAGTAAAAGAAGCTCAGGAATGACATTCACTCCCTGAATCCAAGCCCTAGGACTCACAAAAAAATAATGAAATAAATGAATAGTGGGCATCTGTTACCTTACTACCAAAAAGGATGGATTCAGTCTTCTCTCTGGTACTTGTATCCAAAGGTCATGGGCTTCTCTTGATGTTCTTCTAAACTTCTCCTCTCCATTATCTTTCCAGGCTTCAGTTGCAGGATAGAATTCATATCATTCCACTCAATGTGACCTTATGTACCCTCCCCTACCAGCCTTCCTTGGGGTGGGGATCCTGGATGTACTCATCACTGGGAGGATGAGGCACCGGAGAAATAGTGTAGGTATCCCTGAAACTTATACACACACACACACACACACACACACACACACACATACACACACACACACACACACACACACACACACACACACACACACACACACACACATATACACCCATACTCACCCAGGCCAACTCAGACTAGCCTTTTCCAAAGACACTTCAGCTCCTTGGATTAACTGACCTAAGAGAGGAACTTGATTTCCTGTAACTAAGTATTTTAACTAGGGCTTGCTAATTGACATGAGATAAACAGAAGCTCAAACGAAAGGCTCTGGTGCCCATCACCTCTGGCTCAGGCTCACAGCTGACATCCTGGCTACTTGGGAGGCAGACATCTGAGGATCAAAGATTGAAGCCAGCCATAAGCTGGAAAGCTGGTGAGACGCTTCTCTCCATGGAACCACCAAAAAGTCAGAAGTGGAGCTATGGCTTAAGTGGTAAAGCACCAGCCTTGAGTACAAAACCTCAGAGACGCAGCTCCCAGATCCTCAGTTCAAGCCCACACAAAATAATGGACCCATCTTGTTGCCTCCAGACTGCCTGGGCCTCTAGTGCCCTCTCATGGAGTGTGATACAGCATTGGTCCCTGGTTAGTGTATCAGAGCCTTCAAAAATTGGGTGGTGGAAACCAGGCCTTCCCCTTCATGTGCTTTCAACCCACTCCAGTAGGAAGGGAGAGTGTGACTGCAGAGCAGAGAAGACCCCACTCTGCCAGGGTGATTGGAGCAGGATTCTTAGAAGCAGCACTTGAAAAGGGGTCTTGCTTAACAAGGAGTATCTGACAGGAAGCACACAGAGCAAAGATGCTGTACATAAAGGACAACATAGAGGAGCATGTTCACTTCCAGACAGAGCTGCTGGTGAGAAACTCAGTACAGATGTGCAGGACTGTCTTGAGACACGCCCAAGTGGTTACAGAAGAACAGCTATCCATGGTTGGGTTTGTGTCTTAGCAGTAGTGGGCTTGCCTAGTGCACAGGAAACCCTGGGTTCAATTCCTAGATCCCACATACACAGAAAAAGCTGGAAGTGGCACCATGGCTCAGGTGGAAGAGCATTGGCCTGGAGCAAAAGAAGCTTGGGTACAACACCTAAGCCCCGAGGTCAAGCCCCAGGACTGTCAACATAAAACAGCACTCCAAGGGTCCTTGGTGACAAGTGGATGGCTATGCCCTGTAGCTCTTAGTAGATCCATCCATTTTATGTGTCACCTTCTTTGACAGAGGGAAGCTGGACACTCCTGCCCTGGCATCTACTGGACCCAGTTATCAGCAAACCTCCCAACATCTTCCACCAGGACATGGAGCAGCTGGCCCCAGAAAATCCTCAGATACAATTTGAGTGGCGCAATGGGATACAGGGCAGGCCCCAGAAATCCTAGTGGGTCTGATCTGCCCCAGATGGCCATGCCTTCCAGAGGAGGCGGTTGGAAGGTTAGAGAGGGGTAGTGATGTGGAAGGGGCACTTTAATGCCTATGGCCCTACCCAGATTCTGAGCCTCCCTTTGCTGTCCCTAAGGGATCTAGAGGAGTGACTAGGTTGGAGTGTCTAGAGGAGGACTAGTTGGAAATTCTAAAGAATGAGACACCATAAACCATGCTCTGATGGCTCATGCCTATCATCCTGGCTACTCGGGAGTATCTTGTTTCCCCAACACAGGCAGGAACGTCCCAGGGGAGTCTCATTTCCAATCTCCAACCAGAAGTGGCACCATGGTTCAAGCACTGGCCTTGAGCAAAAATCATCATCAGGGACACTACCCAAGCCCTGAGTTTAAGCCCCTCAACCAAAAAAAAAAAAACAAAAAAACAAAAAAAATCCAAGAAAGAAAGACACTCCTTGCCTACAAGAGATGGTTAAGGAGAGGGGTTGCTGTGGTTGGGAGACCAGGTACTGGCCTCAGGGTACAGACATTTCTAAGAACTCCCCAGTTTTGCCCAAGGGTGAAGTTACAGCATGGTGGGCTTTGCCTTACCAAGAACTCCAGAGGTCGTGTCCTTTCTTAAGCAGGGAGTGGGCGAATGGGAATAGGGGTGGGAGGGTAGTGTCAATTATATTCTCCCCATCCATGGAGGAATGGTTTTGTATGCTGGTGTTAAAGTCTGAAGGGAAGGGCTGCATGTGGTTTGTGGCAGGAAGGTGGGTTTCCCCTGGGTGTGAGAAGGTGGCTGAAGCCAGGCATTGCCAGTGGCTCACAACTTTCATCCTCGTTACTCAGGAGGCTGAGCTCTGAGGATCCAGTTTCAAAGCCAGCTCGGGCAGGAAAATCTGTGAGACTTTTTCTCCAGTGAACTACCAGAAAACCGCAAGTGGCACTGTGGCTCCAGTGGTAGAGCGTGCACCTTCAACTGAAGAGCTGAGGGACTGCGCACAAGCCCAAAGTTCAAACCCCATGACCAACAACCAAAAATAAGGTAGCTGAGTTTTCTACATAGCGGTGTGTACAGTAGGAAATGGCATGCTGTGCCAGGAGACATTCCAGACATGTGAGAAGCTCTGAGTTTTGTCTATAGTTGGTCTGAGGATGGTAGTGCCATCTTCTCAAGGGTTGGGGTATTCAGGTGCTCAGGGACTGCTGAGGCCTTGGGCTACCCATGTGATGTGTGTGTGTGTGTGTGTGTGTGTGTGTGTGTGTGTGTGTGTGTGTGTGTGTGTATTTTTCCATCGTCTTTGTCTGTCCCCTTCATTGGTGCCTGTTTGCCTCTTTCTGACCTCACATGGTGCCCCTCCTGCACAGCAACCTTGCATTTAGCCCCTAATCAGGGTCTACAATGAGTCTTAAATTGCCAGAGACCTGCAAATTTCAGCTTTTCTTTGGGGCCCAAATCCAGTCGTCCATGTTTCTGGCCACCTCCAGGGGATTCTCGGTTAGCAGGGCAGGTGGCATAGGTTGTCCCCTGACACAGGGTGGGGGGAAGGGCGGGGGCTCAGTCATGTGATGTCCTATCATTTTCCTCAGCTGGACCTTTGGCTGCATGTCCCTTCCTGAAGGCTGGTAGTGGAGTGGGGGAAGGGTGGTTGCCTGTGGCTCTGGACAACTCAAGCATGAAAGCTGACTGAAGGCCGCCCAACCAAGGATCTTCCAGAGCTACATGGGAGGTGAGGCCAAGGTGGCTTGGAAGTATCTGTCGGTGTCTAGGAAATGTCAATGTACCTTACCACAGGAAAGTCTATCTTCTGGCCCCAGCTGGACCTCTCTAGGTCCTTCTAGACAATTCTGGATGCCCAGAACACAGAGACACAGACTTTAGATTCCAGGGCTAGGGAACTGGGGGAGAGAGACTGGTATGGCCAATACCTCAATGTTCTGGGGCATTAGCCATGACCTGGCTATGCCCCCCTTGTGTATGTTCATTTCTTAATCCAGTGTTGGCCACACACCAGCCTTTTGTGGCAGTACTGTGGAAGTGGCAGGAGTGGAAGTGAGACCTAGGATAACCAAAATCTGGATATATGGCCTGTGGGGATGGGGATGGCAAAGGGTGTCTATTAAGAAAAACATCTCAGATCTGGAACTCAGGGCCTAGGCACTGTCCCTGAGCTAACACTCTACCACTTGAGCCACAGCTCACCTTTCATCCTTTTTAGTCGTTTAGCGGAGAGAAGAGTCTCGTGAACTTTCCTGCCTGGGCTGGCTTCAAGCTGCCATCTTAAGAGCTCAGCCTCTGAGTAGCTGGGGTTGCTGGTATGAGCCATTGGCAACTGCTAAGGATGTTACCGTGTGTATGTGTGTGTACATGCACATGTAAGTGTATGTGTGTGTGTGTTTGTGTTTACCAGGACTTGAACTCAGAGCCTAGGTGGTATCCTTTAGCTTGTTTGCACAAGGTTGGTGCTGTACCACTTGAACTAGGGTATCTCTGCTTCCCAGCTTTTTGGTGATTCATTGGAGAGAAGAGTCCACCCAGGCTAGCTTGATTGAAAACTTGAGCCACATTTCCATTTCTCTCTTTTGGTAGTTCATTGGCAAGAAAAGAGTCTCACTAACTTTCTTCCCCTGAGTTGGATTTGACCCATGATATCTTATCTCTGTCTCTTGAATAGCTAGGATTTACAGGGGTTGAGCCACTGGTTGATAGAAACTTTTCTTAAGAAAGAGTTCTTCCCTGCATTTGCCCTGACTCCTCCATGCAAAGGAGGCCTCTGAGGGTCAGGAGCTGTGAAAAATATGCTTCCAGCCACTGGAAATGGCTGGGGTCCATGGTGAAAAGCCAAGCTAATCTTCCCCCTGGGCTCCATTCTGGGTCCCCACCCTCTGCCCTACCTGTGACTCAAGTACAAAACTTGACCCAGCCTTGAATCTCCTTCCAGACTTGTCTGAAGTCAAAGAACCTTCATTCCACCCACACCACCGGCTCTACACCATACCTCATGCTGTACCTTCTGCCTGAGGCTCTCTGTCCTTTTCTATATCTTAGAACTGCTGTGGAATTTTGGCACTGGTTATATCACCTCCTGAAGCAACTCTTTCCTTCCCTTCTCTCTCTTTTTTTAAATATTGAGTTTCTAGAGATGGAACTTGTGCAGGCCAACTGACAAATGCTCTATCTTGGTGTGTGTGTTTGTGCCAGTCTGGGGGTTTGAATTCATCACCTTGACAGTATCCCTGAGCTTTTGTGCTCAAGGCTAGCACTCCAGTACTTGAACCACAGATCTACTTCTGGCATTTGGGGTGTTTAATTGGAGAAAAGTGTCTCATTATAGTCTTTCCTGCTTGTAATTTTGATCCTCAGATCTCAACCTCTTGAGTAGCTAAGATTACAGGGGTGAGCCATCAGCACCTGACCTCTTACTTCTAACCTCGGCCCTCCTCTGAGTCCCAGAAGAATATATCTCACCAGGGTCCCTTTTTTGCCTGTCTTGGAGCTTAATCTCAAAGTCTGAGCATGTTCCTGAGCTTCTTTTGCTCAAGGCTCGCACTCTATCACTTAAGTCACAGTACCACTTTCGGCTTTTTCTTTTTCTGTGGTACTAAGGAATCGAATCCAGGACTTCGTGCAATCTAGGTAAGTATTCTACCACTAAGCCACATCCCCAGCCCAAGGCTCACTTTAACAGGAGCTATGAGGGTGGGACTTATTGGCTAACCCCTTTCGGCACAGAAATCACTGGCTATTTCCTATCTTTCCCAGGATTTGGGACCAGCCTGAGACTTGGCAATCAGGAATGATGAATGAGTGATAGGCACCAGGCCCCACATCCTACAGAGGGATCTAGAATATGTAGCAAGAACGTTGGACAACTCCTACAGCCTAGGAAGTGTGGTCTCCCTGGATGCAGTGGCTGGCTTCTAGGTGTCCTGATGGGACACCTCACCCACAACATAATGCACCTGTTGCACAAACAAGCCCAGGCAAAGCCTTTGGGGTTTCAGTACTTAAATGGCAGAGAAGGATGCTTTGTTCAAGCTGCCAGCTCAGACTTAGTATTGTCTCAGTGCTTGTCCCAGCTTACCCAGGTTTGGGGGCTGGGCATGGGCAACCTGCTGAATGCCCATCATCCATACACCATCCATCTATACACAGAGACACAGAATTCTGCCTCCTTTTTTTTTTTTGGTCAGGTCCAGGATTGAACTATGTACCTAGGCACTGTCCCTGAGCTCCTTTTACTCAAGGGTAGTGCTCTGCCCTTGAGCCACAGCCCCATCCATTTGTGTATTTTTTTCCTGTGGTCTCTTAGAAATAAGAGTGTCAGGAACTTTCCTGCCCCAGCTGAATTCCAACTGGCATTCTCTACATCTCAGCCTCCTGAGGAGCTAGGATTATAGGCAGAAGCCGCTGACACCTGGCTATCTTTTCTTCCTGTTCTTTTTTTAACCGTGACAAGCTGAAGTATTCACAGTGCCATTCTAATGGTTTGTATTCGAAGTAAACTACCCAGGCCTGGAGTTTGAATGCTAGGACTGCCCCCCACAAATGAAGGGAGAATCTGAAAAACTCATTCCTATTCATGTGAATGCTAATGGAATGTTATAAAAGTAATAATTTGCAGTTAATTCTTGATTCTATTTTAGAATGCCACACACAAATTACTGGATTTATATCTTCCATTCTAGCACCTAATGGAAGGATATTGACTAATTTTTAATTACAGATTTTGTAAGTATTCAACCATAATACTTCATGAAATGGAGGGATAATGTAATCACTAATAATTGGTTTTATATATATATATATATATATATATATATATATATATATATATATATATAATATCTTCACATTCCCTCTCTGTATATATATATGCATATATACACATACACTCACATATATATATATGTATATATATACATATATATACACATCTATCTATCTATCTATCTATCTACCTATCTATCTATCTATCTATCTATCCAACTATCTATCTTTCTATATATATATATATATCTTTCTGTCTATCTATATATTGGGCACTACTGTGGCTTGATCACAGGTCCTCAGAACTTCCTGGCAGCTCAGTTTGCCACACACTGGTCTGCTAAGACTGCTACCCCATTTATGGATTGGGTATTGTGAGTTGAAATCCCAACATGACCAAAAATTTATTCGTGGAGTAAGAAGCTAATTTTGACACATTTTTTTCTTCTCTGTGACAGTCCTTGGTTTGTGTGATGTATAATCCAAATGCAAATATATCGTAGGTGATATGAAGTAATGAAACATTATATGTGTAATAATACTAAATTAATAAGTGTAATAAATGCCATATGCTGTACACCCATGCAATATAAATAGATCTCATACATAAATATTAGTTTTTTCAGTGCTGGTGCTTCAATTCAGGCTCTGGGAATTGGTCTGAATTTCTTGTTTTCAAGGACAGTGATCTTCCCCTTCACCCACAATGTCACAGAGTTACCCAGACCCTGAGTTCAAATCAAAGGCCTGCCAGAAAAATGGTGCAAATTCCAAGTCAGGGCCTTATTATTATTATTTTTTGGCCAAACCATGGGGCTTGAACTCAGGTCTTGGCATCTCTGCCACAACCAACCCTGGGATCCTAGGACCAGAGTTCAAATCTTGGGGCTGGCAAAAAAAAATCAAAAGAGACGGATAAAACTGAGATGGAAAGGGGAAACAAAGAGGAGGCAACAATGCTTGATAAGAAATGTACTAGTTATCCTGCCCATGTAATTGTAACTCCTCTGTATGGTATTCTTACAATAAAAAAACTGAGAAGTTCAAGAAGGTGGTTTTACTTTTTTTCCCCCTTTGCATTGTGGCCATCCTGGGCCTAAATGGCAAGGCCCAGAAAGTGTACATGACCTTGCATTGCTGATGTTTGGTGGGCTATTAGGGAAGCCATAGCCAAAAGAGGCAACTTAGGCCTGGAGGTCGAATCCTGGTACTGCCACTAATGAATGGTGGGAGATTCTAAGGTGCATTCTGATACACATCCATACAAATGAAATGTTATAAAAGTAACAAATAAATTACTAGTGTATGATTATATTATAAAACAATTATACTACATTAATTTTCAATTAATACTTTATTATGTATTCAATCATGATACTTAAAAAAGTAAGGAATAATTTAATTGCCAATAATTGGTAGTAATATCGTATAGGCAATTTCATAATATACAGACATTTCTTTCTTGTTTTAAGCATATACCTCTATATCTATCTATCTATCTACCTACCTATCTATCTATCTATCTATCTATCTGTCTATCTATCTATCTATCTATCTATCTATCTATCTATCTATCTATCTATCTATCTATCTATCTATCTATCTATCTATCTATCTATCTATCTATCTATCTATCTATCTATCTACCTACCTACCTACCTACCTATATACCAATCTACACATTTATCTGTTTGTACACTTGTCACTCCTGGGTATCAGTGGTAGTGTGCTCTCCTAGGACATACAAAGCCCTGGGTTTGATTCCTCACTACCACATGCACAGAAAAACCGAAAATTGTGCTGTCTAGCTTAAGTAGTAGAGGACTAGCTTTGAGCATAAAAGCATAGGGACTGTGTCTAGACCCTTACTCAAGACCCTAGTTGTGGCACCAAAAAAAAAGATAGAATGTTCTGACTGCAATGATATCAGGATAGGCTGCAAATACCTCATCACAGAACTAGCTGGGAGTCTGGGGTTGACAGGTGACATCTAACCTGACAACCAGAAGTAAACCACTGCAACACAGCTCCACCGAAACAGATGCTGCTGGCTCACTCACCCCTGTCATCCAAAATACTCGGGGGCTGAGATCTGACACTGGTGGGTTTAGAAATCAGCCCTGGCATGAAGTCTGCAAATCTCTGACCTGTGGCTCAAAGTGGCAGAGCTCTAGGCTTGAGCTAAAGATCTTAGGATAGTACCCCCAACCTCTGAGTGCAATCCACGTGGCTGACTCCCCCCCAAAATATTCCCCTCTAAATCATTAGAGGTGAACTTTGTGAGGTTTGTGATGTGATTCTGAAGGAATGGTGATACTGATGAAAGCACCCTAATTCTAATTACAGCATGTGGGATACAACTATGTGATGAGTTCTTCATGAGTTGTTGTGTGCCTAGTCTTTCATGGGGTTCATTCTTTCATCTGGTCCTTGTAAGAGCTCCACAAGTAAGATGATTGTGCAGATGGGAAAGTTGAGGCTCAGATATGCCCCCATGTCAGGGCCAAAATAATGTATGTACTGAAATCTAGTGAGTTGTCTCCTGCAGACAATTGTTTGGGTTCAGTTTTCTCCATCATGTACCTTGAACTCAGAGACTAGGTGCTGACTTTCATCCTGGGCTCATGGCCAGCACTCTACCACGTGGAGCCAACGACCCCTTGTATAAAAGTGTCAGAGCTTAGGTGTCTTTAGCTGAGGTCTGTCATCTTGCCTACTCAGGAAGCTGAAATCTGATGATCTGAGTTCCAAACTATACCAGACACAAAAGGTCCCATGAGACTATTATCTCCTATTCACCACTTAGAAATTGAAGTGGAAGCTGGGTACCGGTGACTCGCGCCTGTCATCCTAGCTACTCAGGAGGCTGAGAGCTGAGGATCACAGTCCAAAGCCAGCCTGAGCAGGAAATTCCTTGAGATGGTTATCTCCAATGAACCACCAGAAATCTGAAGGGGCTCTTTAGCACAAGTGGTAGAGCTCTAGACTTGAGCTGAAGAGCTCAGAGACAGCACCCAGGCCCAGACTTCAACTCCTCCAACTTATAAGTAAAAAGTAACCTAAAGTGGAGTGCTGGGAATGTGTCATAGGGGTAGAGTGCTTTGTATGTATGAAACCCTGGGCTTGAATCCTCAGTACCACATCAGTAGAAAAAAATCTAATGTGTTCTGTAGCTCAAGTTGTAGAGTGCTGTCCTTGTACAGGAGAAACTCAGGTACAGTGATCAAGTCCTGAGTCCTTCAGGAGTGGTGTATGCACACACACACACACACACACACACACACACACACACACACACACACACACACAGACCAGAAGTGAAACTGTGACATCAAATGGGAAAGCACTGAGCTTCTGCTCTGAACTCATGGTCAGCACCTTCGCCCTGTGTTCAACCCCAAAACCTAGCCACCGAGGGCCCAACTAGGAGAAGTCAAAGGTTTCAAATCCTGATGAGCTTCACCAGCCCTAGATGACAGGAAGCATTGTGATTTTGCACAACTGCTTAGATTTAGCAAGCTTCCGGAAACCTAGGGAGGCAACACTGCCAATTATGAATCATTTCATTAGACTCATGGCCCTAGTTGTCTGCCAGAAGGACTCTTTAATTAATTGTAGCAGTTTGTCTCAACATTGGAACACAGTGTAACAAAGACAGGATGAGTACAGGGAACTTGGCCTGCCACAGAAGGTGGCACAAATGAAGACTTCCTGTCAAAACAGAGCACTGGGGAGAGAGATAGCTTGGGGTAAAAGGAGGCCTTTTTCTCCTGGCTTTTAGAACCCACCCACACTCATCCTCACTAATTGCCCTGGATGAAATGTTTGTTACACAGCTGTACAGGAGTAAGGCTTTTTTTTTGCCTGTTCCAACAATGAAGCAGACTTCCTCCAGTAGCCTGGGGTGTGGAGAAACCCTGAGGTTACACTGGGAACCGTGAGGGGAGCTCTGGAACATGCACTGTCTTGAAAGCTGTGCTATGAAATCATTCTATTTAAAGCAAATTTCCTAGCTGGGTTCCTTTTTTCATAGTAACTCTGGATGTTCACCGATAGAAATACTTGCATATATACACAGATACGTGGAGTTACTGACTCTTTTTTTTTTTGCGGCAGGTCCTGAGTCTTGACCTGTGAGCTTAGACATTGTCCCTGAGCTCCTTTTGCTCAAGGAAGCATTTTATTGTGCCTTAAAACATGATAATCATTAAATGGAGGCATAATTCAATACCTATTAATTATTAGGAATATATTACATGTAATTTTATATGTAGACATCTCGCATTCTATAAATATACAATCGAATATACCTATAAATCTCTCTCTCTCCCCCAGCCCTCTCTCTCTCTGTATATATATATATATATATATATATATATATATATGCTAGAAGTCAGGTCCTGGAAACTGCCTGGCAGTAAATTATTTTGAGGCTGCTGTGCTTACTGACCACTTGAAGAATTGGGGACATTCCAGGCCCTGAGTTCAAATCAGAGCAGTGCCAAAGTCAATAGATGGAGTAAGAAGCCAACGTTGAACTGTTTTCCTTTCTGTGAAAGAGTTGTGCCCTAGGTACAATATGTAATATCTATGCAAATACATACATATATATGATGTACATTATAAATGTTTATAAATATTATTTTTGGCCACTCCTGGGCCTGTAATTCATGCCTTGGGAAATGTTCCTGAATTTCTTTTCTTCAAGGCGGGTGAGCTCCTATGTCACCCAGATCACAATAGAGTTACCCAGCCTCTGAGTTCAAATCCCAGGTATGGCAGATAAAATGGCCCAAATTCCAAGTCAATGTGTTAACATTTTTTTTGGGGGGGGAAGGCATGGATCTTGAAATTAGGTTGTCCTAACTCTGCCTCAGCCTTGATTACCCTAAGATGGGGTGCAGCTTTTACACCCACAGATGACCCAGGTATCCTAGGACCCGAGTTCAACTCCAATCACTGGCAAAAAAAACATCAAACCAACAAAAATGGAGGATGAATAATACACAACAGTATTACCTTTGTTTCCTTTGCACTGTAATCATCCTGGGTGACAGTGAATAAGCTTGAAAATTTTACATGACCTTGCATAGCTGGGGGGTTGTCAATGAAGCCTGAGCCCAAGCCAGGCACAGAGGCCCTTAGTTCGATCCTGAGACTGCCACCTACACATGGCTGAAGATCCTAGGAAACTCGTTCCTATCTATAGGAATACTAATAGAATGTTGACATGTACTAATTGAATCACTAATTAGCTAGTCATTCTAGTATAAGATTGTACACAATAAATATAGATCATTAATTTAATTAATACTTCATTAAATCTTCTACCATGATTAATTAATGGAGGCATAATTTTATCCCAAATAATTGTTAGTAAAATATATATATATATACACACAATATAGACATCAAACTTTATATGGAGTTATACACTAGAATCTACATAAATGTCTGTCTCTGTATACATTTATTGATAGATGCATATACATATGTAAATACACACACACATTTCAGTTTACACATCTATCTGTTTATATATTGGCCACTCCTAGGTCGTGAACTCGGGTCCTCAAATTTGCCCGACAACTTCACTTGCATCAGACTGGTAGGCTAACATTGATCTATTCATGAAGTGGGACTTCTAGGCTCTGAGTTCAAATCACAGAATTGCCAAAAACTTAATCCTGGTGGAAGAAGCCAATTGTCCCACATGGTTTCCTTACCGGTGAAAGTCCTGGGTCTCAAGTATGATGTACAATAGTTATGCAAATCTATGTCCTATGTGATAGGATGTAAAAAATGTAATATGTGTAATCATACTCACTAAAATACATAACAAATAATTAAAAACAAAATGATTAGCTACACTAACTGCAATATGCAGTAAACATTTTGGGTCTGGTAGTGGGGCCTGAACTCTGGGCCTGGGGACTGTCCCTCAGCTCTTCAGCTCAAGAGGAGCACTCAACCACTTGAACCACATTGCCACTTCCGGCTTTTTGCTTTTTGCTTATGTGGTGCTGAGGAATCGAACCCATGGCTTCAGGCATTCAAGGCAAGTGCTCTACCACTGAGCCACCTTCCCAGCCTCTGCAGTAAACAATTCTAAGTAAATATAAGTCATATATTTAAAATGAATACGAATATTATGTTTTTGAGTGCTAGGGTTGAATTCAGGTTCTGGGAACAGGCCTGAGTTTCTTGTCTTCCAACACAGTGAGCTTGCCCTTCCCCCATAGTGCTGTAGATTTACCCCGATCCTGAGTTCAAATCCCATGTCTGCCAGAAAAAAATGGCATGAATGCCAAGCCAAGGAGACTTATAATTTTTTAAATATTTGTAGTGTACATATGTATGTATGTATGAATGTATGTATGTATGTATGTATGTATGTATGCATGTATGTAATCTTATTTTGCCACAGGGCTTGAACCCAGGTCGTGGCAACTCTGCCTCAGCTTTGATCACTCTAGCCTGGGGTGTAGCCACTGGATCCACAGCCGAACCTGGGTTCCTAGGCCCCAAAGGCTGACAGGAAAAAAGTAAATAAATCAACACAGAATAAAACCGTTCAACTTGCAGATGGCTGATGGTTTTACATTTGTTTTTTTGCAAGGTGAGCATCCTGGATCTGAATGACACAACTGAAAAATGTTCCTAACGTGGCTTGCTGAAAGCTGGTGGGCTACCAGGGAAGCCACAGGCTAACATGGCAACATAGACCCTGAGTTCAAAGCCCAGTTCTGACCCCTACCAATGGCAGGACATTTTAAGTGTCTTGTTCATATTCATAGGAATACCAATGGAAGGTTTTGAATGTCAAGGTTGAATTAGTTCTTCTTGAATGATACTACTAGAAAATTAGAGTGATTTTAGGAGGCCGATGGATTTTAATTAATATTTTTGACACATTTGTTGATTTAATTAATAATTCATTAAGGATGAAAACAATAACATTAATTACATGGAGTCATAATGAATACACACGAATTGGTAGGAATGTAGCATATATAACTGAATAATGTATAAACATCTCTGGCACTATAAAGATCTATATTTATTTGTGTACTACCATCTGCATGTCAATCTGTTCTTATTTTGTCAACCCCTGGGACTCGATTTCAGGTGCTGGGATCTGCTTGTCAGCTCCATATGCCCCAGGCTGACGTGCTGACACTCACACACTTATGAGTTGGACCCTATAGGCTATAAGTTCAGATGCCAGCACTCACAAAAATTGAATCGTGGATTAAGAAGCCCATCTTGACACATGTTTTCCTTTTCTGTGAAAGGTCAGGGTGTCCAGTGTGAAGTTTCATACACAGGCAAATCTATGCCTTATGTAATAAATGTAATAAATATTCCTTGTGTAATAACAGTCAATAAAATAAATGGTAGATAAATGAATACTACAAAAAATAAAATGAATACACTAAACACGATATGGAGTCAACATATGGGACTTGATCTCAGGACCTGGGAACTGCCTGGCAGATCAATTGGCTAAAGGCTGCTGTGCTGACAGTCACCCATTCATGAATTGAACCTTATAGGCCCTGAGTTTAGATCCCAGCACTGCCAAAAACGTAATCGTGGAGTGAAAAGCTGAGCATGACACATGTTTTCTTTTTCTTTGAAAGTGCTCGGTGTCAGGTAGGATGTATAATTCGTATGCAAATCTATATGCTATGTAAGAGGATGTCATAAATGTAATAAATGTTATAGGTGGAAAAGTTATCACTACAATAAATGATAAACAAATTGAATTAGTAATGAATCATTGTAAGATAAAATTAGATATAATAAGTATAGGACTGCATTAAGGTTAATATTTTATTAAGCACTAACAGAATAAAAATTGCATGAAGACATAATTAAGTACATAATAATTGGTAGTAGCAGATGATGCATACATAATTTAATTATATATAGACATCTGTCTCATTCTATAAAATATGTAATTATATGTATGGATGTATATACATATTTGATAAATAATAACAAGGTATTGAGTAATTATTAATTAATGCTTTATTAATGGTTCAACTGGGACACACCATTAAACAGAGACATAATTTAATACCTAATAATTGGTAGTAATATTATCTATAATTTAATAATACACAGATATCTCTCTTTTGTGTATATAATATTTATATACAGCAATCTCTATCTATTTATATCTTGTTCACTCCTGGGGCTCAGTGGTTGAGTGCTCGTCTAGTAAGCATGAAGCCCTGGTTTTGATTCCTCAGTGCTACATAAACAGAAAACCTGGAAGTTCTGCTGTCTTTCAATCAATTGAGTGCCAGCCTTGAGCCCAAATGCTTAGGGACAGTGTCAAAGTCCTTACTCAAGCTCCAGTACTGCTGCCAAAAAAGGCAGAATGTTCTAACTGCAACTGTAGAAGGACAGGACTTCAAATACCTCATCACAAAGCAAGCTAGGATGCTGGTGCTGACAGTTGCCACCTACCCTGACTTAGCCAGATGTAAACCCCTGCAACCCAGCTGCAAGGAACCAGAAGCTGCTTGCTTACCCCTATCATCCTGGCTGCTTGGGGGCTTTAAAACCCAGTCCTGCCGGGCGCTAGTGGCTCAGCCTGTAATCCTAGCTACTCAGGAGGCTGAGATCAGAGGATCGCTGTTCAAAGCCAGCCTGGGCAGGAGAGACCGTGAGACTCCTATCTCCAATAAACCACCAGAAAACCGGCAGTGGCCCTGTAGCTCAAGTGGTAGAGCGCTCGCTTTGAGCTGAAGAGCTGAAGGACAGCGCCTCCCCGCCCCCCCAAAAAAATCCCATTAAACCATTAGATGTGAACTTGTTTGGTTTGTGAAATATTCCTCAAAGAATGGTGATACTGATGAAAGAACCCTAATCTTAATGACAACTTATCGAATAGATCTATGTGCTGAGTCCTTCATAGAGTGCTGTCAGCTGAGTTCTGCAAAGAGTAACATGTGGTGTGTCCTTCATCGGGTGCATTCTTTCACCTTGTACTCGAAGACCTCCACAACTCAGATGATTATGCAGACAAGAATATTGAGGCTCAGATATGTCCCCATTGCAGAGACAAAATTATGTATTACTGAAGACTAGTGAGTTGTATCCTGTGGACAAGTGTTGTGTTTTGATTTTTCTCAGTCATGAACCTTGAACTCGGGGCCTAGGCGCTGACACTTACCTCTTGGGCTCATGGCTAACACTCCACCACGTGGAGCCACTAACCCCCTTGCAGCAGAGTGCCACGGCCTAGCAGTTGATAGCTGAAGTCTGTCACCTTACTGTATAAGAAGCTTAGATCTGTGGATCTGGGTTCCCATCTATCCCAGACACAAAAGGTCCCATGAGACCATTATCTCCAATTCACCACTAAGACACCTGAAGTGGAAGCTGGGTGCTTGTGACTCATGCCTGTCATTCTAGCTACTCAGGAGGATGAGATCTGAAGATCATGGTTCAAAGCTAACCTGGGCAGGAAAGACCTTGAGGCACATAGCTCCAATGAACCACCAGAAAACCTGAAGTAGCTCTGTGGCTCAAGTGGTAGAGCACAAAACTTGAGCTGAAGAGCTCAGGGACAGCACCAGGCCCAGACTTTAACTCCTAAAACCTACAACAACAACAATAAAAAAAAGAAACAAACAAACAAACCTGAATTAGTGGGCTGGGAATGTGCCTTAGAGGTAGAGTACTTTGCATATATGAAACCCTGGGCTTGATTTCTAAGGACCACTTCACTAGAAAAAAGCCTGAAGTGGCTCTGTGGCTCAAGTGGGAGAGGGCTATCCTTGTATAAGAGAAACTATGTACAGTGCTCAGGTCCTGAGTTCACGCTCCAGGACTGATGTACGCACACATGTGTATGTGCATTTGTGTGCATGCACACACACACACAAACACACACACACATACACACAGACCAGAAGTGAAGTTGTACGTGCATGTGTGTGTGCTAGACAAAAAAAGAAACATGTAGATGCTTCTAGTGTGTTCTAGATACTTAAGGTTGGAGACGCAATGCACTCATAATTATTAGGACATTTTATAAACAAAAGGAGCAATGCAGAGAGTATGAGGATCACTCCAGCTTTTGGTCCTCTCATCCTGACACAGTACATTCACTACAGCTCAATGCAGTGACAAATCTGGCATGTCCTGTGGACATTTGCTCCCAAATCCTGTGGCACTCATTTCTCACTTTTGGCTTCAAACCTGTGACTAGAGGAGAAGATGAGGAGAGAAAATCCTCAGAGAAAGCAGCTGTAAAGAACATTGGGGTAGTTTACTTATAAATTCAAACCATTGGAATGACACTGTTAAGAAGTCATATTGTCCAGATTAAAAAAATGAAGAAGAAGAGAAAGGCAGGTGCCAGTGGTTGCCGACTGTAATCCCAGCTCCTGAGGAGGCTGAGATATAGATAATCTTAGTTTGAATCCAGCCAGCATAGGAAAGTCCCTGACATTGTTATTTCTGAGAGATCACAGAAAACCCCAGAATTAAGGCTGGAACTCAAGGTTAATGCAATACCCTTGAGTAAAAGGAGCTCAGGGAGTATGCCTAGGCTCAGTTCAACCCCAGGACCTGCAGCAATGATGGACCTATGATGCCTCTCCCAGGTTTCTGGAAGCTTGGGAAATCCAAGCATATGTCTGGTATCACAATGCTTCCTGTCATATGAGTATGGTAAAGCTCATCAGGTTTTGAAATGTTTCAGTTCTCTTAGTTGGGTCCTGAGTGGCTAGGTTTTGAGGTTGAATGCAGGGCCTATGTGCTGACCATGAGCACAGAGCAGAAGCGTGCATGCACACACACACACACACACACAGACACACACACACACACACACACACACACACACACACACACACATACACACAGATCAGAAATGAAGCTGTGGCACAAAATGGTAAAGCTCTGGGCTTCTGCTCTGAGCTCATGGTCTCAAGATGTAGACTAAGGATTTGTGTGGAGCACCTCCTTGGAGAGTCCTTGAGGAAAGCCGCTTGAAGCCTCCTCAGGAGATTGCTGTTCAAAGCCAGCCCAAGCAGGAAAGTCTTTGAGACTCTTATCTCCAAAAACCAACAGAAAACCAGAAGTGGAGCACTGGCCCAGAGGGTAGCTCCAGCTTTGAGACAGAAAGCCCAGCAGGAAAAACAGGCCAGACCAGGCAAGAAAGTTTGGAAGGTGCTTATGTCCAATTAATGACCAGATGGCTTGAAGTGGAGCTGTGGGGGTGGTAGAGCCTCACCCTTGAGCAAAACAGCTGAGGAACGCATCGGGCTTTGAGTTTAAGCCCTGGAATGGCCAAAAAATAAATTAAAAAAGAGAATATCAAGTAATGTATCAGTGCCCTACCTACTTACGTGTGTATATTCCCACCCTGAGTGCAAACAGACCATATTC
This sequence comes from Dipodomys spectabilis, assembly GCF_019054845.1. Lineage (NCBI taxonomy): Eukaryota > Metazoa > Chordata > Mammalia > Rodentia > Heteromyidae > Dipodomys > Dipodomys spectabilis. The sequence continues at coordinate 1,649,631 of NW_024870770.1, forward strand.
AATGCTTCTGTGTTATATACTGATTTATTTTTAGATATACTCATTGCATATACTGCATCATTCTCTTCATTTCAAGTACATGGCTTTTCTCTTCCAGGGTTCCAGGCCTGTGTCTTTATATGATGCACACTTAAGCTTTCAGCAGCCTTTATTTACATTTTATTATGAGGCCAAGGCAGGGAAAGTCACAAATCACGCAGGGGAAGAAAAGGTTAGGGTTCATAGAAATAACCAATATTCAGAAAATTTAACTTGGGGACATAAAATTGGAGCATACTTATGTAAAAACTACCATGAAGAAAAAGATGAGGGGGCTGGGAATGTGGTTTAGTGAGAGAGTGCTTGCTTAGCATGCAAGAAGCCCTGGGATCGATTCCTCAGTAGCACACAGAAAATAAGCCAGAATTGGTACTTTGTCTCAAGTAGCAGAGAGCTAGAGACAGTGCCCAGGCCTTGAATTCATCCCAAAAACTGGTAAGAGATCACTAGCTACTTAGGTAGGTAGGAAAGTAGGTAGGTAGGTAGGTAGGTGGATAGATAGATCTTGGATGTCAGGAGGAAAGAAGGGAATACAGACCAGTGTGAGGCCTTCTGTAGGGTGCCAGGCCACCACATTGTCTTCACACAACCACAGAGCAGGAAGACTGTCTCTGTCCCACTTCTCAGGCAGCCGAAGGCCCCAGAGCCAAGAGGGCAGAGCCAAGTTCTAACTCAGGTGCTTGGAGACAGAAGAGAAAGGGCCTTGCTTCTCCTTGGACTGGGAATTTGCATTAATGATGTGCAAAATGAAGGAAGGAGAATGGACTGGCAGAGGTAGAAGAAGAGTCTTTTAAATCTGACAGATGGAGAGTCAAAACCCCACTCCTTAAGACAGAGAGCAGAGTTTTTCTTCTCTGTTCCTCCACTCTCCCCCACTAAACTGGCTCTCTATTGTTAACCTAAAGATAGGCTGAGGCTCCCTTCACCTGAGGGAGAAAGTTAATCAGTCATTGTTTGAAGAGGCTGAGAAAAGCCTGACCCTGATGTAACTCTAACAAATGTTTCACGGAACCCCCCATTGCTAGCTGTGCCTGGAATGCATGAAGTGCTTTTGCAGCTGACTTCCCTGTTGATTATGTACATTCTGCCTCCTAATCCTGCAGGCCTAGGTCTCTTCATCTAGCATGTCTTTTGAAACTGTTTTCTGTCTTTGAAATACAGTGGTACACTGAAGTTCTTCCTGCTAACACGGCTAGGGCTTGGATCCTGAAAACTTCATTTGAACCCAGGATGGGTAAAAAATGTTTCTTTTCTGCTTCTATAGCTCAAGAATTCTAAGAACATTTAGAGTGCAAGTAACTTCTAATCACCAAGAGAAACACAGGAATCTCTTGAACATCTGACATTTCAGAAGTGGAAGTCAGAGTGTCCTAGACATTCGTGCTCTGGCTGGCTTCACCCTGTGATCCTCAGATCTCAGTCTCCTGAGCTAGGTGATGGGTGTGAGCCACTGCTGTTCTGCTTGTTTCAGAAGTGCAATGACATCGACAATACAAGCCAACTGCTCATCACAAAGTGCTTGGGGAGCATATTAAGTCTTTCAATATTGGACCTTTCAGAACCCCGTAGGACACAGGTTATAATGCTAGAGTCTGAGAGGCTGGGCATATGGATCTGCTACACTTGAACCTTGAGCTCTGACTTCAATTCTGGTCTACATCAGCGTTCATTTTCCAGAGAATGTTCTCCTAATTAGCAAATAGGAAAAGTACTTTGATTAACCCTTACTTTTTTCCAGTTGTGTGAATTGAATCATATCTAGACACTTTTCCTGAGCAAGGCAAACACTGTACCACTTGATCCACAGCGCCATGTGGGCTTTTGTTGGTTCATTGGAGATAACAGTCTAACAGGTTTTCCTTGTCTAGGCTGACTTTGAACAGTGGTCTTCAGATCTCAGCCTCAGAGGAGCTAGGGTTCCAAGTGTGAGCTACTGGCATCTGGCCTATTGTTTTTGACAGTCTTGGGGCTTCTTTTTCTCAAGGCTAGCACTCTACCACTTGAGCCACTCCACAGCTTCTGGCTCTTTCTGAGTATGTGGCACTGAGGATTCAAACCCTGGCATTCATGCAAACTGAGTGAGCTCTTTACCACTAAGCCACATTTCTTGCCCCACCCTTACAATTTTATCCCTCAACTTGCCTATCCTCAAGAAAATGTTTCTGACTATAAATCATCTAAAGAGATCACTATAGTAAGGTGTCCAAAGGTAAAACACAGCTCATACTTGAGTGAGATTCTAAACGTGAAGACTGTGACAAATGCCTCAATTTAATTATGTATCATGTTTCATCACTTAATAAAATATTAATGAAAAATGAGTTCATGTCCTAAATTATTGTGTATAATTTTATAATGTATGTTCAAAATGTAATAAATATGTGTATAATAAAACAATAAATTAATGACTTAAATAAAAATAAAATACAAAATCAATAGTAATCATAATATATAATAAACATACATATGTAAGTATATATCATATATTACACATGTATAGAAATAGTTTTTCCATTGCAGGGCCTTCATTCGGGCCCTGGGAACTCTAGCCTGAATTTCTTTTCCTCAAGGACAGTGAGATTCGCCTTCACCCATGGTGCAAAAGAGTTACTTGGACAGTGAGATCAAATCCCAGCAATGGCAGAAATACTGGCCCCAGTTCCAAGACTGAGACTTAATTTTTTTTTAATGGAAGCAGGTATGTTTATTCAGTTTCATACTGAATATTAAACAAAAATACAGTGGAGAATTTTGTACAGCTATTCAAACATCCTTCCTTTACCCCTAAAGTGCTTCTCTGAGAACTACATTGTTTCTTTTTTTGTACATTTTTATTGTAAATAGGTTGTGCAGAGGGGTTACAGTTACATGAGCAAGGTAATGAGTATATTTCCTATTGAGCATTGTTGCCTCCTCCTCTGTATTCTCCCTACCATACCTTCTCTCCCATCTCCACAACTACTCCCCCTGCCCTGGTCAGTGACTTATTTTTTTATTTTTGGCTTGGCACAGGGTTTGAATTTAAGTAGTGACAATGCTGCACCTTGCCACACATTGCTACAGATTTACCAAGACCCTGAGATCAAATCCCAGGCTAGGAAAGAAAACTGGCAGAAATTCCAAACAAGTGAGCTTTATTTTTTTAATTTATTTATTTATTTAATTAATTAATTTTTATTTGTTCTTATTTTTTTGGCCAACCATGGGGCTTGAACTCACGTCGTGGCAACTCTGCCTTAGCTTCGATCACACTAGGCTGGGGTGCAGCATCTGGACCCATATTCGATCCGGGGATCCTAGGACCAGAGGGCTTGCAAGAAGAAAAAAAAAGTTAGAAAGCACAAAAAGTGGTGAGCTGCAGAGGGCTGGAGGGTTTTACGATTTTTTTCTTTGCAAGGTGACTATCCTGGGTCTTAATTACCTGGTTGCAAACTGGAGCTGACCTGCCATTGCTGAAAGCTGGCGGGCTATCAGGGAAACCATAGGCTTCCTGTTAACATAGGCTTCTGGTTCAAACCCGTCCTAACACCTACCAATGGCAGGAGATCGCAAGGGACTTGTTCCTACGCATACGAATACCAATTGATAGAGTAGTTCATGCAACAGTTGAGTCTAAAATTGGATGCTGCCCACCCATGTATGGAAATATAGATCCTTGGTTTAATTATGAATTTATGACTATATTGTTCCCCACCAGGGCTCGATCTCAGGTCTAGTGAATGGCCTCGCTCCTTAGTGGCTACAGGCTCTTGTGCTCACCATGACTCTTTCACCAATTGGGTCTGCTAGGCCTTGAGTTAAAATCCCAGCACTGACAAAAGATTCATCCTTATGTCAAAAAGCAATCGTTGCACATGTTTTCCTCTCCTGTGAAAGTCCTGGGTCTCAACAAAGATGGAGAATGCATAGGCAACCCTATAACCATAGGAACAGGTTGTTATCCATGTCATCACAGTTATATCTGTCACCATACTCAGGAAAATACACAATACGAAGTACACCGAATGCAAGATGCTGTCCAAACATATATGTTAATATAGAACCTATGTTTAAATAATGAATTTATGGCTATAGTGGGGGTACCCTGAGGATCAATGTCAGATCCTGGGAATGGCCTAGCTCCTTAGTTGCTCATAGGCTGGTTTGTTCACCTTGACCTACTCACCAATTGGTCCTGCTAGGCCCTGAGACAGATCCCAGCACTACCAACAAGTGGATCATGAAGTAAGAAACTGAGTGTGAAAATTATTTTCCTTTTCTCTCAGAGTCCTGGGTGTTAGGCATGATGGAGAACATGTCTACAAATCTAGATGCTATGTAATAGTATATCATCAATGTAATAAACGGAGTGGGTGTCATTGTAGTAAATAAAATCAATGGTAAATAAATGAATAAAAAAATACAAGGAACAACCACACCAAACATGTATGGACTGAACATCTATAGGTAAGTATACATCCTATCTTTACAATGTATATAAATAGTATGCTTTCCAGAGCTGGAGCTTGAATTCGGGCCTAATGAACAGACCTGACTTTCTTATCTTCAAGTATGGTAAGATTCCCCTTCATCCACAGTGCTGCAGATGTACCCAGACCCTGAGTTCAAATCCAAAACCGGGCAGAATAAACAGCGCGAATTGCAAGCCAGGGAGCTCATTTATTTTTTATTTTATTTTATTTTATGCTCAGCACGGCACTTGAACTCATGTTGTGGCAACTCTGCCTCAACTTTGATCACTCAAGGCTGGGATGGAGCCAATGGATCCACAGCTGCTCCTGGGATCCTAAACCCCCAGGCCTTGCAGAGAAAAAATGCACAGAAAAATGTTGTGAGACAGCTTTTTATGTTTTCTTCCTTTGCATGGTGACCCTCCTGGGTCTGACTGACACTGTTGCAAAGGGTACTTCACCTTGCATTGCTGAAGGCTGGCAGAATACCGGGGAAGCCATAGGCCCACGTGGCAAGGTAGGCCCTGATTTCGAATCCCTGTCCTGACACAACCAATGTCAGGAGATACTAAGAGACTTGTTCCCATCCATAGGAATAACAATGGAATGTTATCAATGTCATGGTTGAATAAGTTGATTGTAAATGATGCTTCTATAAAATTAGCACAATTTTAGGAGGCTGATTGATTTTATGAAGCATTAAAAGAATACTATTACTTACAGGAACACAATAATTTCAAGACACTGATTGATTTCATTAATAGTTTAAGGATGAAAACAATAACAATAATTACATGGATGCATAATAAATACCCAAGAATTGGTACAAATGTAGTCTATATAAGTGAGTAATGGACAGACATCTCTGGCATGCTATAAAGATATATATTTATTAGTATACTTCCATCTGTGTGTCAATCTGTTCTTATTTTGTCAACCCCTGGGGCTCGATCTCAGGTCCTAGGAACTGCCTGTCAGCTCAATTTGCCCCAGGATGGCGTGTTGAAACTCACCCATTCATGAATTTGGCCTTGTAGGCCATGAGTTCAGATGCCAGCACTCCCAAACAATGAATCGTGGAGTAAGAAGCTGATGTTGACACATGTTTTCCTTTACTGTGAATCTTCTGGGTGTCAGGTATGAAGTGGAATACATATGCAGACCTATATACTATGTATTCAATGTAATCAATGTTCTATGTGTCATAATAGTCAATAAAATAAACGGTCAATACATGATTAAAACAAAAAATAAAATGAAAAACTCCACTGAATGCAATATGGAGTCAACATATGTATATAAATATAAATCATATATGTAAATTGTAGGATGTTTTCTAGTGGTGGGGATCAATTTCAGGCCTAAGGAACAGACTTGAATTTCCTGTCTTCAAGGAGGAAATCTTCCCCTTCCCACACAGTGCAACAGGCTTACCCAGACCATGAGTTCCAATCCCAGTCTTGGCAGAAAAAAACGCACCTTTATAGTATATGAGGTCCAATTCTTCGGTATTTCATTATGCCTCCATTTTATGAATGTGATTGTTTAAATGCTTAATAAAGTGTTAATTAAAATCAATCAGTGTCCTATAATATAATTGTGTATAAATTTTTCATAGAATAACTCAACAACTGCTCATTAATTCATGACATTAATCACATTCCATTGGTAATCATATGGATAGGAATGGATTTCATAGGATCTCCTGCCATTTGGAGGTGGCAGGACCAGGATTCGAACTGTAGGCTCCAGCTCCCACCACTTAAACCCGAGGATAGGGAACTCACAAGTCTGTCCAAGAACATCAGCAAGACCAATGATGAGGCAGGCAGCAGTAGCTCTCAGCAATCCTCCTTGTTACTTACAAGGCTGTGATGGGAGGATCAAAGTCATCCTAAGTACAAAAGTCCTTGAGACCCCTGTCCAAATTCAGTGCCAACTAAGCCAGAAGTAGAGCCGTGTAGCTCTTGTGGTAGAGGGCTAGCCTTGAGCAAAAGCAGCTCATGGGCTGTGCCCAGATCCTGAGTTCAAGGTTTGGGACTGACAACAAACAGACATACACAAGAATCTGTGCAGCCATTGACTAAAGCAGGTCATCCTCTTGTGCCCAACTGAATTGGACATAGTTCCCAGAGAAAGTAGCTGGGGAGTTGCTGTCATCTTGACTCTGCACATGTTGCCTGCATCACAGGATTCTGGCCACAATCCCATTCTTTCATGTTTCTTTCTGACCAATCGAATACAAGAATTGTGGCCATGCCCACATTCCATGCTGCCCTGTACCCCCAGGATTCCCTCGGTTGGTCGTCACCACTACCAGCAGTTGAAGAAGGTAGTGGTGGCTGAGTTGTGAGCAAGAGACTTGAAGCTACTTTGGAGTAGGAAATTGATGTGCCCTCCTGCTTCCCAGCCCCCTCTTTTGCTTCCTCCAAGTCACCATATTTCAAACCTCAGGTGGTGGCAAGCTTCTTGTAAGCTTGCAATCATGACCTGGTCCCGGCCCCTGGTCCTCTGCTCTAGACCTAAGTGTCTGCAATGCCCCCTCCATTGCTGCTCACTCCACCAGGAGCATCAGCCAACAACTCCTCCCAGCAGCACAAGTGAGTGGCCGCCCAGTGGGCCTGCACCCTGCGACACTCGTACTTGGAGATCCCCCCCAGGTCCCAGACTTGCACCTCCATCACACCCAACAGTCCAGCCAGGGCTCTGCCACTAATGCGCCAAAAGGGTAGGGGGTGGGTGTCAACCTGGGAATCCCACCCCCATCCCTAGCGGCCAATGTCCCAGGAAAAGGGCAGATGTAATGATGGGTGAAGACAGGGTGCCACATCGTCCCTGGCCTAGAGCAGTGGAAGCCACAGAGCCATGCACCCTTTTTCTCCCTAGTGGGAACTTGGTGGCTTTAGTCAAAGGTGGGGAGCAGCACCTCCACACCTGCCTTCTCTGGTCTTTTTTTTCTGGGCATGAAGGTTGTTGGATGCATAAGATAGACCCCCCCCCCGTTGCTGTGTGAGCCCTTGTCTTCTGTGCTTGGTCATCCTTTCACCTGAAGAGGGTCCCAGAAAAGCCCAGGAGGGAGGTGAAGGGCGCTGGGGGTCAAAGCAGAAGGTGAATATCTGGGAGGAATACCCCAATCCCCCTCACACATACACCCGGCCTGTTCCCCTACCCCTCAGCTGTCAACAGTTCTCACAGGATCATCACCAGCTCTGCCAGCATGTGCTGGTGCTCTTGTTCCATTTGATTTCCTCGTCCTCCCCAAGAATCCACCAATTAGCCCAGGAGCATGTAGGTTAGAAGTAAGTAGTATGTCGATGTATGTAGCCCTAGGACTCCATCCATTTCCCCTCACCCCTGGTCAGACACTCCTCTGAGGTCATGACCCTCTGCTAGTTTCCTTTCCCAGGCTCTGAGGAGACACCTGTCTCAGGACTCCTTCACCCAGCAACCTGGCCTAGGGTTTTGGTGAATGTGGAGTCAAGGCTGGTTGTTCCCAAGGGGCAGGATCTGGCCCTGGAGAAAGGGAGAGGCGGGGTGGTGCTGTTTCATTTGAGTGGTGCTCCCCTTGGGTGGGAGCCCCTGGTTCTCTCAAGGGAACCTCCATGCTCCAGCTTGTACATTGTGCCAGATGAGGAACGAACAGAGGCACTTCTCTGAGTCATGTGTGTGTATGTGTGTGTGTGTGTGTGTGTGTGTGTGTGTGTGTGTGTGTGTGTGTGTGTGTGTTGTGTGTGTGTGTGTGTGTGCATTAGAGAGAGAGACAGAGACAGAGAGAGGGGGAGAGAGAGAGAGAGAGGGAAAGAGAGAGAGATCATCTTTCTACTTGTACATCCTGACAGTGCTCAGGTGAGTGATCAATTGGCAAATTTCAGGTGCTGCATGGATGAGTCTTCTGTCACCAGTCTGGATTTGTGTGTGTGTAGAAGTGGGTTGCAACAAAGATAGTCGGACTCTTTGGTAACTTTTCCTGCTATCTTTGGGGGCTTCATGGCTGAGGTCTAGGGGCCTGGAAGGGTAAGGTGCTTGAAGGGGATTTATCACCATTAAACTACAAGACCAAGGGATTTGTGTGCCCTGGAGCTGTCTACTCCCTTGGGCCTGGTTGGTGGCAGTGGGAGCTTGGGGGACCTGGGGGTGTGTCCCACAGGGGGGGGGCTTCCCAGGGGGACAGATTGTGTAGCCAGAACTTAGTAAGGATGTGCACCCTGCGAGTATGGAGTGCACCAGCATAGGTCAGACTCCGGGTCTTCTCACCATGATGTCTGTTGGGTGACGCCAAACCTATATTAAATCTTGATCTGTGGTCTTCAGATCTCAGACTCCTGAGTAGCTAGGATTATAAGCATGAGCATCTGGCACCGGGCCTCGGATTCTTTTTGTTATATTAGGGTTTGAACTCAAGGCCTTATGCTTGCCAGTCAGGTCTTCCACCATGTGAGCAAAGCCTTTCTGTCTTGGGCATTTCCAAGATAGAGACTAAATATATGGTCAGGCTGGGCTGGATCATGATCCTCCTATCTGTGACCGGCATGATCCACCAGGCCTGGTCCTCTGTAGTTGGGATAGTAGGCATGTAGCACCATGTTCAGGCATCGGTTTAGATGGATTATCTCAAACTCTTACTGCACAGCAGCCAATTCTTGACCACAGGCTAAGCCCTGTGTTAGGCCTCAAACATTGGACCGCAGTCTCCTCTTGGGACAATTGTGAGGCAACAAGGGATTTATACAGAGGGATCTCTGGCATAGGGCACAGAGGGAGCGGCCATCAAATATGGTTCTTGGCAATTCTGTGAGCAAATGAAAGGAAGATACCTGGAAAAGGCTGAGGTGGGGCCTGTTATTAATCGTGGAACAGGTGAGGGATTGTGAAACAAAACATAGCTCTCTTTCATCCTTACCTTATCCCCATAAGGAAGGGGATCCTTCCCTGTGTTCAGTTTTGCAGCTGGTGATTCAGAGGCAAGGAGAAGCCAGGTGACATACTCATGATCTCCAGTTCACAAGAAGCTTGGCCTGACTTCTCTGCCATGCTCCCTAGTACAATGAGTGCTATTATTGTCAAGAAGTCCAATTCTTATCAGTCTGGGTCTTGAACTATGGTCCTGGGCGCTGTCCCCAAGCTCCTCAGATCAAGGCTCGCACTCTACTACTTAAGCCACAGTGCCACTTCCAGTTTTTTGGTGCTTCTTTGGAGATAAGAGTCTCACAGACGTTCCTGTCCGGGCTGGCTGTGAACCATGATTCTCATATCTCAGCCTCCTGTGTAGTTAGGATTAGAGGTCTGAGCCATGGGCACCCGGCTTAAGTGTACTTCTGACTTTCTCTCACACACAGGAAATGGTTTAATGCGTGCTGGAGGAAGTGGCCCAGCGTCCCCATGTGGCTGGAACCCAAGGTGGCCCTCTCATTCTGGAGGTAGGCTGTGGGTTAGGAGCTGTCTTGCTCAGCCTTTTGAACCAGCTCCATGAGGTAAGCCCCTCTGTGCCCTGGCTAGACCATGACGGTTATTCATTGTCCATCCAGCCTTACTGGACTTAGTATTGTTTTGTATGTCATTTTCTACCACCTGGCCAAAATTATGATACATAGTTATAGAATGAAAATGTAATGTCATCTTAAGAAAGTCATTTAGGGCTGGGAATGTGACTTCATGGTGTGGTGATTGCCTAGCACGCATGAGCCCCTGGGTTCAATTCATCACAGAAAAACACTGAAAGTGGTGCTGTCCCCAAGTGGTAGAGTGGTGGCTTTGAGCAAAAAAAAAAAAAAAAAGCTCAGGAATAATTCCCTAGCCCTGAGTTTAAGCTCCCTGGACTATCAAAAACAAAACAAAACAGTTAGTAAATACAAAATACAGAACACATACTTGGAATATATAATTGCTCCTTCCATATGGATACCTGACAACAGTCCCTAATTCATGCATTTTGCCTATATTAGGGTACTGTGTTGAACAAAAATGTTTTGTTCATTAGATCATTGCAGTTAATGCCAGGAATGTACTTAGATGTGAAGTGAAGATGAATTCTGGAAATTCAAAGATTCCAGGCTTTTGAGTGGTCACTGCTAATCACAGAGAAGGCTAGTCTAAGTGAGATTTGGAAATCTTTTTGGTCAGTCATGGCACCAAAAAAGCATAGGCTAATTAACAGTTGTGATAGAAGAGAAGGAATAACTCCAGATGGAATGAATAAATGATAGTAACTAACGTATACCAGAAACTGTTCTAGGGAAATATTTTTGGTTATTGAAGAACTAGTTATCAACTAGGCTTATACCTCATTGCCTTTAACATTCTAAATCTCTTAGGCTACTTCTTAATATCTGTGTGATAAATGTATCTCCTTCTATGCTGTTCTTTCATACCTGATCTCCTTTGCTTTCTAAATATCTCAGTCTTTCTATATTACTCTATGAATATTGCCTAACACTAAATAACACCTACACAGATGGCATAGGATGCTAATGTAAGAGTCCCATAGCTCATGAGTCATTAATATAACCACATGGAAAAATGAGGACATATTTATTCCTACCCCAATTTTTCTGAAAAGCTGCAATGTCATCAAATTTCCATTCTTTGTCTACATAGTGTCATTAAGTACACATAAATGCAAATATGAGCCAGGTGCTGGTAGCTCATGCCTGTAATCCTAGCTACTCAGAAGGATGAGACCAGAGGATTTTGGTTCAAAGCAAGCCTTGTAAGGAAAGTCCATGATACCCTTATCTTCAATTAATCACAGGAAACCCAGAAGTGGTGCTGTAGCTAAAGTGATAGAGTGCTCAACTTGAGATGAAGAGGTGAGGGACAGAGCCCAGGATCAGAGTGAAAGCTCCATGACCAACAAAAAAAGTGCAAATATGACTTTCAGTTTCCCCAAATGGAATGACAAGGTCAATAGTAATCTTTCCAAGCATAAAAAATAATTCCAAAATGATTCAGTACACCTATTTTTGCTGAGTTATTTAAGTTATGGCTTCTTTGCTGGGCATATTCTCTTCTTTTAAAAATTGTCAAATATTAGCTTTATAATAAACTTCATCTAATATTTCTTTTTTCAAAAGAGAAGTCCATACTGTTGATCTCACTTGGCTTTCTTACTGTCTTAGTTCAAAGCCAACCCAGACAGAAAAGTCTGTCAAACTCTTATCTATAAATAAACACTAAAAAAGCCTGAAGTGGAGTTTTGGCTCAAGCAGTAGAGTACTGTCTTGGAGGATAGGTGGGCAAGAAAGACAACTGTTCAGGGACAGAGTCCAGCCTCTGGGTTCAAGCCCCATAACTAGGACAAACTAAACAAACAAGCAAACAAAAACAACCCCCGATATTTCTTTGGGACTCTCCTTAAAGGGAAACTGGTCTGAGAAGAGGCTGCTTGTGTGGATCATACTCACAGGATCCTGCTTTTTTGGAATTCTTATTGCTGTGGAGAACTTAGGACCAGACTAAAGGAATTGATAACTGACTCCTGCAAAAAGAGAATCATCTCAGGGGTGAAATATCCATCCATAAGACACTTTTAAACCTCCATGTCTTTGATTCTTTGCAGCAGAACAATTTAAAAACAATGTTATTAGGGGCTGGGAATGTGGTTCAGTGGTAGAGTACTTGCCTTGCATGCATGAAGCCCTGATTTCTCAGTACCACATAAACAGAAAAAGTCAGAAATGGCGCTGTGGTTCAAGTGGTAGAGCACTATCCTTGAGCTGAAGACCTGAGGGAGAGTGCCTAGGCCCAGAGTTAAGGCCACACAATTGGCAAAAACAAATACAAACTAACTAAAAAAACAACAATGTTAATTCCTTTTATTCTATGCTGGCCTTCACATGGCACATTATTATCTTTTGTAATACTCTCAACTAGAAGTTTACAGACAAGTTTATATGAATAAAAAACACACTGGAAAAAGCAAGGGACAGAGTTTCCTTCAAGCCTTGGGATTCTTTACCTGTACAGTAAAAAGGAATGCAGAAGTTAATTTGAACTCTATCATTCCTCTATGTTCAATTCCTCTCCTGGGCTCAGTTTCCACAAAGTCCAGTAACAATCATTGGTGCTTCTTGAGGTCTAAGGAATGTTTTCGGGCTTCATTGAACTAACACAAGGACACTTTTGGGCATGAGGTAACAGGTGTTTCAGAGACAACTTAGTAAAGAGAAAATATAAAATTTATATTGCTTATAAATACATTATCCATGAGTACATTTAGTTCAAACTTCATAATTGCTCTGCAAATTAAGCCAAATTTTAAATGGGAAGAAGGTCCTCAGATCATTCTTTTTTTGAGTATATGTGCTGTACATTATTTCCCTAGTGCACATGAGTTAACAGTAAGAGAAACATTTGCAATAATAGGAGAAAGAGAAGTACTGTGTTTAAGTATAAGGGTTCAATACACTATAGAAGACTACAAATAAGACAACATCGAAACAATAAAGCCAAGTCCAGTATGTAGATTTATGGGAGTGTTACTAAGTGGAACATGAAGTATGAGGCCTTTCCCTTTCTAAATCACGCTTGCTAATCACACAAATTTTTAAAAAGTAGAATGGAAGAATAATTCTGGTTCCAATTCAAGTCAACTATAAGAGCATGGATTTAACTGGAAAAAAAGTCCATCTTGAGAGAGCAGGGATTATAATAGTAATGAACTAGTGGCTAAGATCGCATTTATTTTTCTTTACTTGCATTTTGTTGGTGGTGGTGGTCTTGGCACTTGAACTCTGGGCCTGGGCGCTGTCTCTCTGCTATTCAGCTCAAGGCTACTGTTCTACCACTTGAGCCACAGTGCCACTTCCAGTTTTCTTGTAGTTAATTGGAGAAAAGAGTCTCTTGGACTTTCCTACCTGGGCTGGCTTTGAACCCCAATCCTCAGATCTCTCCACCACCTTGCTTAAGATCACATTTCTAACAGTGTACACTCAGCATATGCAATGTGTATGTTCATCTATCTTTCTATGAAATTTTGAGTTAAAAATCTGGACTACAGCTTAGGCTTTTCACTCACAAAAATGTTTGTAGTTTAAAAGTTGATACTTCTGGAGAAATAAAACCTAAAAATATAAAGGAGTCTGGGAAGTTCAGTTTGCATGCAGCCTGGGCCGAACACTCTTTGCCACACTACCAGCCAAAACCTGGATTGGAAGAATGTCTCAGGTGATAGAATACCAGTCATGAGCAAGATCGATGAATAAGAGCTTGAGGCTTTTGCATACATACATACAAACACACACATACACACAGAGGCACTTATAAGTGCACACACAAATACAGAAATGAAACAACTCTTACAATATTCAGAAAAGTTTAAAAAAAGCAATAGAAATACGTCCTGAGTAAGAATTAAGAGATAAATTTTAATATTAGAAAGTCCTCAAGTGAACTTTCTTCAAAAAAGTTTGAGACTATTACATAGGTAGGGACGAGAGATAGTAAGAGAGTCAAGTAATTATTATTAAAAGGATCGAATGAATCAGAGATACCAGCAGGTGCATCTGAAAATGATCATATCCTGTGTCAAATTTAGAAGATCTTTGAAAATAGTACATAAACACTCTGAGCAGTCAGTCTACTGGATAATATCATTGGAGAAGTTCAGATTTGCTAGTCTATGTCTAGATTAAATAAACCAACAAACCATGGCAAGGCAATGTGATACAAGCCTGGAATTCTAGCACTCAGACTAAGGCAGGAGATTAGAGAGTAGAATTAAATAGCGATACCTTCCCTGGAACAGGTAGTATAATTTTGTCTAATAAAACATACCAAACAACAAGAAACGAATACACAGTTGCAAGTTTGGGCTAATTTTGTCATTATGTTTTGAAAAGTCAACTTTCCTATTGAAATGTAACTCGTGTATAATCTTCAGTTGTGTTTTAAATGCTCTCTTCATTACAGAATATTCCCAGATTCAAAATGGCTCATGATTACCACCCAAAATTTGAAAAAGTAAGTAAGCATCATTCTGTTGGATTCTAAAAAATGAGGAAGGATTACAAAATCTTAAGTCTAGAGAAATAGCAAAGTTCATCAAATGCAGAACTTTGTAGATATTTCTAAATTAGAATTTAGAGTTAACATAAATATTTTAGGTTTTTTTTGTAATTTAATATTTTATAGGATACTACAAAATTCTTTTTAAGTAGAGGGTTTAATTGACAAATTCACAAATGTTTCTGGCATTCTATTTGCCTAGAATATGCTTTCAAACCAGTTATAATTAGATCTTAGTTAATAGATACTTCCAAAAGTTCATGTATAAGATGATAATGTAAATAATCTAGACAGAGTTGCCAACAAATCAATATTAATTTATAAATATAGAAAAAATTGCAATTTTTGAGGGTTTTGTATGACATTGTCTGAAGAGAATAATTGTGTGACATCTTCTTTCTTCTACCTATATGTAACACAGGAAGCAAGTTCCTTAATTACGTGCCACTGTATACAATGAGAAAAATGCTACATTTGGGATTTGTTTTTGTTTTAATGGTTTGTCCTAGGGCTTGAGATCTGGGACTGGAAACTGTCTCTGAGCCTGTTTATACTCAAGGATCGTGCACTACCACTTCAATCTCAGTGCCACTTGTGTCTGACTTTTTCTGAGTTTATTGGAGATTTCAACCATAATCTTCTGACCTTAGCATCTGAATATCTGTGATAGTTTAAAAAAGTATAAAAATGAATAATATTTGCAAGTGATCTCATCTAAAGAATCTCACTAGGGGAAAAATGATGCAACCCAGTTTATTGTAGTATTCTTTCCAGAACAAGGAGAGCATCACATTATCAGAGGTGTAGTATTTTTCACAATAGAGATAAGCTGTTCATGATGTGAATTAAGGGAATTTTAAGGTGCACTTTTTAAGTTGGAAACTATTGGACTAGGATGACTTTATGGCATAAATCCTGGGATTGATGGTCATAGAAATAATAGCTTACTCTGATAAAATGTGCTTACTCTTGAAGAATTAATTACAGATGCTTCATAATTTTTTCCTCTACCAGAATGTGGCTATTTTTCTGTTGACTTCTCAATTTGTAACACTCCATTGGAAACTGCATCTATTGCAAAATTACATAACATGCAAACAGGTACTGTTTTGAATCTCTCAGATATGGAATGTTCAGAATTTGAAAATGAGTACTTATTAGTCATAGGAGTTTTGAGGAACACATATATTCTGTCCTCATAACAACTTATTTACTTTTAAAAGTTATGGGTTTCCATAGAATTAAACTGTTTTCGGTTTTAGTATGAGAAAGTACTAAATTTATTCTTTTTTCAAAATATTGGCAAGTTTATTGTGAAAATATTGTCTAGTTGGATAACATTCAAGTTGATGACTCTCTGATAAAAAAGGAGTAATCGATTCAAATTAGATGCCAAATAGTATTGATTTTTAAAAAGTTGCTACATGAAATACAGAATAATATTTACTATACAATACAGTGAAATTATATTTTATGCAGCTTATTTTTTAATTTAATTTTATTGTCAAATTGATGTACAATGGGGTT
The DNA here is from genome assembly GCF_019054845.1 of Dipodomys spectabilis. Classification (NCBI taxonomy): domain Eukaryota; kingdom Metazoa; phylum Chordata; class Mammalia; order Rodentia; family Heteromyidae; genus Dipodomys; species Dipodomys spectabilis. Next base: position 1,665,650 of record NW_024870770.1, read on the forward strand.
ACAGTAATTGTGAGGTAGTGAATACATAACTTTTCAAACTTGTTACCCCCTTTCATTTTTCTCACAGTTTTCTTTCACCTCAATACTCCTCACAAGTTGTAATGTACATTTCCAACATATTGTCTTGTGAGTAATGCTATTGCATTGTCTTGCTCTTTGTCCTTTGTGTCGCCATTTTGTTGTTCCTGTTCCCTTCCCTAATTAAGGTAAATGTATACACAATACACAGGCTACCAAAATCAAATAGAGCCGGGGACAAATCATAGGGGGAAAACCCCAAAGAAAATAGAAATCATATAGTACATTAAAAACAACTGCAAAAAAATCTCTGTATTCATATCTTGGAGTTCATTTTGCTCAGCATCAGCTTATATGTTCATATATACACATAAAACCACTGGAAAATAATAGTTGCATGGACACTATATCATGTGAACAACATGTTACAGTTTTTGATGTTAAAGGTTGAATTAGGATTGGGGAAAACGTGATTTTGATAAAGGAATTTCAAAAGAGTTTAAAAATTATGACAGGCATATTTTAAGTGTTCAAACTTTTTAACAACTTAGCCTATTAAGAAAATTGCCTGGGAAAATAGGCTTTCATCCAAAGAAACTATGGAGACTTAGTTGAGAGGGAGAAAAGTGGGTAAAAATAGCTCATTTTCACACTAAACAAACTTCAGAAACCTTACTGTAAATCCTGTAGGTTCCCTTGAGAATTGTCCTTACCCAGGAAATATACTCTCACTGTGTGAAATTCAAAGTTCTTAAAAAAAACTTAGACATCAAAATTTGTGAATTGAACTTTAATTACCAAAATTCTTCTTTGAAAAAGATAATTTGGGTCAAAATATTTAGGCAGAAAGTGCCCTCCAAAATGAAAGAAGGTATTGGGTTCACACTTTTCTGTTTGTAACACTTTCCCCAATGTCTTTGCACGTGAAGCACTGAAACACAGAAAAAAAATCTGATTGGATACTCCAATGATTACACATTTATAAGCAGCTCACAAAAATAATATCCTTATCAACATGAGGTAGTGAAGACTTCTCATTACATAAGCCAAAAAGTTTGGGATCAGAAAAGAATTGAGAAAGTTGAAAGGGTAAGCAAACAATGTTCTTACAAGCCCTATCTAAGCATATTGACTTCAGCAGTGGAGGGAGGCCAGAAATTTTGATATAGATTGTCTTAATATTTTTGCTACCTAAAGTGATTTTACAGAGCCTATATGGCTCACTACAATGCAGAATAGACTGAATGAAGACAGGAAAATAAATTCTGTGTTCAAATGAGGCAACTTCAAAGAGTTTTAAAAGAGAAAGAATGAAGATATAGCGGGGCAGGGTGAGGAGGACATCTTTTAGTCTTTCAGCTTCACTGGACTTGAGGCCAAGAAGCTGTGCTTAATTGGAAACACTGGACTTGAGGCCAAGAAGCTGTGCTTAATTGGAAATTAGGCAAGAGCTAAGAGGAGGACATAGATTTAGGACATAGAAGCATTGTCCTTTGTAACAGACACTGTCACCCAAGGTATGGATCATTTAACTCTATTATTTTAGATACATCTTGCTGAGCAAATGCAAGACCAAGAGAAAAATAATCTATTGAAATAATTTTGCAAAGAATAACTTCACTGATCCTGATATGGTATGTAAGGAGAGACCTAAGAGAGAACATAAAAGTGGAGTATACTTTGGTTTCCTCTAAGCATCTTCTTAGCAAAATATATCTTTGAGGTTAGAAGTGATTGAACCAAAAAGTAGATGGAGTACTTATTTTTGTGGCACTTTAGACACAAGAAGACTTTCAATGTAAAAGAAAAAAAGTATAGCTAAATATTTGTGATCACAGCTTCTTGGACCGGTTGTTTGGAGACAAAGTTTTACATTAGAATTTGTCCTCATTAACATAGACCTTGGGTTTTTGTGGCAACCAAATGCAAAGGTGAAGTTTAATGGGCTCTTTTAGACAAGTAAACAGCATGGTAGAAAAAATGGCAAATAATATTTAGCAAATTAGTTTGGTTAATTACTTTGCCAGAACAAAGAATGAAAGATATAATTCAAAATCACTTGACTTACATTCCTCAATACAATAAAGGCTTTATATGACAAACCTACAGCCAGCATTATACTCAATGGTGAAAAACTAAAGCCATTTCCTCTTAACTCAGGAACAAGACAAGGATGCCCACTCTCTCCACTTCTCTTCAATCTAATATTAGAATGCCTAGCTACAGCAATAAGACAAGATGCAGACATAAAGGGGATCCAAATAGGGAAAAAGAAATAAAACTCTCCCTCTTTGCAGATGACATGATCTTGTATTTAAAGAATCCCATAGACTCCACTCCCAAATTACTCAAGCTGATTCAAAACTTTGGCAAAGTAGCAGGGTATAAAATTAACCCCCCAAAATCAATGGCTTTTCTCTATGCCAACAATGAGAAAAGTGTGTCTGAAATTAGGAAAGCAACTCCATTTGTAATAGCCCCACAAAAAATAAAATACCTAGGAATTAACTTAACTAAAGAAGTGAAGGACCTCTATGATGAAAACTTTAAAATCTTGAAAAAGGAAATCAACACAGAACTTAAAAAATGGCAAAACCTCCCATGCTCCTGGATTGGAAAGATTAACATCGTGAAAATGGCAATACTTCCCAAGGCTATCTACTAATTCAACGCAATACCTATCAAAATTCCAACCTCATTCTTCAAGGAAATAGAAGAGGCAATCCAAAAATTCATATGGAACAATAAAAGAGCCCGAATAGCAAAAACGCTCTTCAAAGGAAAGAACACTGCTGGAGGAATATCAATACCAAATTTCAAACTCTACTATAAAGCCATAGTAATCAAAACAGCTTGGTATTAGCATAAGAACAGACCTCAGGACCAATGGAATAGAATTGAAAACCCAGAAATAAACCTACAGACCTATAGCCATCTAATCTTCGATAAGGGAGCTAAAATAATAGAATGGAAGAAAGACAGCCTCTTCAGTAAATGGTGCTGGAAAAATTGGTTAACTACATGTAGAAAACTAAAGCTAGATCCTTACATATCACCCTGCACCAGAATCAACTCCAAATGGATCAAAGACCTTGAACTCAAAGCAGACACTGAAAATATTACAGGATGGAATAGGAGAAACCCTATGTCTCCTTGGCTCAGGCCGAAATTTTCTGAATAGAGACCCAGAAACACAACAAATCAAAGAAAGGTTGGACAAATGGGATTGCATAAAGTTGCAGATCTTCTGCAGGGCAAATGATATAGCTAGCAAGATCAATAGAAAGCCTACGGATTGGGAGAAGATCTTTAATAGCCATACAACGGACAAGGGTCTCATATCTAAAATATACTTGGAATTCAAAAAATTATATCCCCCAACAACAAATCCTCAAAGAAACTACTGCCCAATAAATAAGTAGGCGAAAGGCTTAAAGAGAAACTTCTCTGAAGAAGGAACGAAGGATGGCCAATAGACACATGAAGAAAGGTTCAACATCCCTAGCCATAAAAGAAATGCAAATCAAAACAACATTGAGATAACACCTCATTCCAGTTAGAACGGCAAAAATCAAGAACTCTAACAACAAAAGATGCTGGAGGGGATGTGGACAGAAAGGAACCTTACTTCATTTTTGGTGGGAATGTAAACTTGTTCAACCACTTTGGAAAGCAGTATGGAGGTTCCTCAAAAGACTTCACATAGAACTCCCCTATGACCCACCAATCCCACTTTTGGGCATTTACCCAAATGTTTACAAACAAGACCACACTAAAGCTACCAGCACAACTATGTTTATTGCAGCATTATTTACCATAGCTAAGATATGGAACCAACCCAGATGCCCCTCAGTAGATGAATGGATCAAGAAAATGTGGTATATATACACAATGGAATTCTATGCCTCCATCAGAAAGAACGACATTGCCCCATTTGTTAGGAAATGGAAAAACTTGGAAAAAATTATATTAAGTGAAGTAAGCCAGGCCCAGAGAAACATAGGTCCCATGGTTTCCCTTATTTGCAATATCTAGTATATGTATGAGTCAAGCGGAAAAGGTCAGATAATGTGATGTCAGGAAAATGAACCCTTAGATATGTATTTTAATGTTTTTTTCTTTCATGCATATGTTTCTAAGGTATTTATAAGATTATCTCTTTGTTGCTTTGTGTATCCCTCCCCCACAGTATAACCCCTGCTTTCTCTATATTTGATGTCAGTATAACTTGTGGAGGACATGGGGAAAAACCAGTTGTTTAAGGAAACAGGTGGACCTGTTGCAGCAATGAAAAGTACAAGTTGTCATGTCCAAAACGAGCTTTACAATGTCGGTGCGGGGCAGGGGGAACGGGGAGGAAGGAGAAGGATTGGGATGGGGGTGAGGGGGAAGGCTGGGAAGGGATGTGAAGGGTAAACAAAGGAGGAGGCTGCAATGCTTGGTAAGAAATGTATGCATTATCCTACCCATGTAATTGTAACTCCTCTGTACAGTATGTCAACAAATAAAATAAAATAAAATAAAATTAAAAAAGAAAAAGGAAAAACAAAAGAAATCACTTGCCTTAAAAGTTTGACGAAAGAGTATTTAAGAGAGATGAAAGAAAACATAGAGGACGTTTCTGTCTCCAGTGGAGTAATGGGTTCTTGATATTGTTTCTGCCATTCTATCTTCACAAGCTATAAAGTGTGGCTGAGGACTGGATTATCCATTGCAGACAAAGAGAACTCACAGAAGAAAATATTTGCAGCAGATATAGGTGATTCATATCCTTAGACAATCTATTTAAATCTGTTCAAAATTCTCTGCTACCCAAAACTGCCCTCTTTGAACAGCTTTGTTTGCTTTCCCAAGACTACCTTTCATTAACTATTTAAAATTTTGAGTGGTCACATTCATCCTTTCTAGAGATTGCTGTTTGGTTGTGATTTTTGTGTGTTTTTGTTTTTTGTTGTGTTTTTTAACTAATTTTCAAAAGGTTTTGCAAGTGTATTACAATAAATATGTCCATCTAATTGTCCAATTCTCCTGGATCAGAGTGACTTCTTCTGTTATTCTCAACCAAACCCTTCTCCAAGATTTATTTCAGATTTACCATGTCCTTTATCACATGTGTACATTGAGTATTCTAGCTGTACTTGTCCCTTGTTCCATTTGTCATTCATTCTATGTCTTTACTATTATTCCTCTCTGGTTTCAACTTCCTGATAGTCATTCTGGTAAACTGTCTGTTAATATTTTGAAAGGTTTAAATACATTCCATGGAGTTTCAATCCTGAATATACTTGAACTGATGTCAGCTTATATTTCCATAATTTATTCATCTGAAATAACAATTTGCAAGACTGGAGACGTGAAGGACCTAGACATGATTTTATTCTCATCCATTTGGAAGATTAATCTTTATTCATCAAGAAAGTTTAAATATGGCTTAGAATATATTCCTAACTACAAAATTTTATAAATGGCTTTGTTAAAAGGTTTGTGATTATTTTATTTTACATGGGATAATATTTTCTACTACCTATAAGTTTTGGAAAAAGAAGAAAACCATGATTTACTACTATAGAGGAATATGATAGAAATAGAAGACAGATTTTATGTTTGTCACATCTCTGATGAGTACCCATATTCATGACTTTAAGTCATATTTCTTACTATGTTAGACAGATAGGGAAATCATAAAACAACATATGATAAAGCATCTATTTGTGACTTTTTAAAATGTACCTTATTAAGTGATAAAACACTATATTAGCTAGTGTTTGGGTTTGGATTATGGAAGGTTGTTCTATTTGACACATTTCTGGAAGGCACCTACTGAACAACACAAATGGTGGGTGGTACTATTTCTGCACTTTAATGAATGGTTGAAACTGCTTGGCATTAGTGCTGGAGAAATTAATCAACTCTATTGTAACTTGCACCCTAAACTTGAAAAATTTGTAATGTCACTATCGTCTACTTGTCAAATGTTATTTTGGTGAATGTGATTTTTAAAATATTATTTGAAAAGGAATCTGTTTTCAGGAGATTAAATGTAGGTTGTCATTTGTTTGTGAATGATAACATTTTTATACAACAGAACCAAGTTTTACTGAAGTACCAGTATTTTGAAGCATTAACGATCTTCTCAATTAATGTTTTTGTGAATTATATTTGACCTGAAGTCAAGTTTTCCTAGCCTTGGTAGACCAATTATGGATCTATCGTTCAGGAACTGTTTTTTTGGCCTACTTATGCTGGACTAAATCTTTCAGTAATGATTAGAAGAGGGGTATTAAAAATAATTTTGTGACATTTGTGATCTTGGTCACACATGTGGTCTGGTCATTTTTTTGAAAGTTTGAATTGCTGTACTTTCTGTTAGATTTTGTGATCTCATCTTGCATTTTAAGTTGCATTGCATTTCACAATTGCATACTGCTAATTCTGGTGTCGTAAGGAATTGAGATGTATTTTCAATTACTTTCTGTTGACATGTTTCATGAGTCTAGGTGAGATATCTTGCCCTTGTTATCTGATGAAGCAGATAACTGGGACCTGGGATCCTAGTACCCATGGGTCCTGCAGAAGAGTAATACTTTTTAGATATCATATCAGAAAAATTGGGTATAATCATTGGGAAGGCTTCCGAAATTGGAGAGAAATATTTTGGCATCAGTGAATTAAAACAATAAACAGAGCAGCAGGGTAAAGTCCCTTAAAGATTAGAGGAAAACAATAATTTTTTTTTACAATGTGAATTCAGAAGACCAAGAACACTTAGAAGGTATCAAAAGTTTATACCGAAGACATTGAATTGATGCTTTTTATATTCTAATGTACATTCTAAACCTTATTATTTATATTCCAATCTATTTATATGTCAAATTATCAATTAATTCTAGTAAGTTTCACTGTGTGAAATAAAATATTAGCACGTATAAAGATAAAATATTTAACTATATATAATGTAAGAAAAAGGCACATGTTTTGCAATGTACTGTTGTGGTTAGGGCATCAAAAGCAACTGTGTTTTAAAGTATTGCTCCATTATTTCTACCTCCGTGTTTGGCAGAGTTGGACCTAAAGCTTTACCATTTGTAGATTTACATCCTAGAGGCAAGAGGAAACACTGTGATAAACATCACCAATTTAAGGCCTAATATCAAGGAGAAACATATAGACTTTTCTTGTAACTATGAAAATATTTGGTGAAAGAAAGGCAGTAGTGTAAATTCCTGCCTGGTTGGATGGTAGACTGGCCAGGACATTAGGTAATCATGCATGTGAAAACTTTTTCATCTTCTTGGCTTTAGCTACTTTTGAAATATTAGGTATAAGAAACAATTATATTTTGATAAAATACCTTCTAGTCTAAATGATTCTGTCTTAATTGTTCATCTCTCCATGATCCTTTTTAACTAAGATTAGTTTTGTTCCAGTAAGACAATCTATGCTGTCAGGGTAAGATATTCTGGTTGGTCTGTTGCTATATGAAAGAAGAGTAAATGGTCAGGTAGACATTTGTGCCAGTACGACCTCATTTAGGAAATTTTAAGCCCAGAAGTTTAGAAGTAGCTCTTAAGCAAGGCTTGCTTTGAATCCATTAGCTCCACAAAGCTAACTCAGTTGATAAATAAGTACTTGAAAAGCTATCACCTTTGGACCTAGCTATAAAGGCTTCAAAGTATGATCAAATTTAAAATGAAAAAAACTTGAAATAGTCATTGACAAAAAATTGCAAATGTGAGCAATCGACCAAACAATATGTTTTTTCCAATATACACAGAATTTTAGAGAATTAAGATCAATAGCATTTTTAGGAACAATAAGGTTTCCTGGTTACAAACAGTCAAACAAGGATATATGCCTGTATAAAGATTGCATCATTAACTACTTAAATTTACAGGATACTACATGCTTCAGCAGCACGTTTACCCAAATTACAACAATATAGAGATTATCATGGCATTTGCAAAAGGATGATATGAAAATTTGTGAAGAATTCAATATTTTTCATTCTTCATAAGCAAGAAATGAAAAACAGTTATTAAAAAATTGATTACAAAAATACAAGTTGTTATGTCAAAAATGAACTTTACAACTTTGGTGCGGGGTGGGGGTAGTGGGGAGGATTGAGTGGGGGGGCAGGGGGAGGATGGGAAGGGATGGGAAGGGGAAACAAAGGAGGAGGCTACAATGCTTGATAAGAAATTTACTCATTATCTTGCCCATGTAATTGTAACCCCTCGGTACAGTATTTTCACAATAAAAAATACAAATGTAACAACACATATAATTCATTGAACTGAAAGTTAATTTGACATCAGTGTATTAAATCCTCACCTTAGAAAGGCCTTTATATAGCATAATCTTTACAAAACTTTTGAAAGTAGATAACATTGTCATTTTATCCCAAAGAAATAAAATACTATAAGGACCTAGGTAAAAAAGGAATCTTAAACTTTTTCTATATGGAATGCTATCTGAAATAACACATTTATTAATGAACCTATATAATATAGAACAATGTAGAATTCAAAGTATTATATCTAGGAGAGAATGAAATAGATTATGGACATTATACAAACAAAATACAGATTATTTTAAAATATAATTTTTTCAGACAAGCACCAGAAATATTTTTAGTTTCTGTACTACTCATTTCAACAGATAAGTTAAAATGATTTCTGATTTAAAAAATCACAAACTCTGCAGAAATCATTAGAGATGTATACAAACAACTCTTGAATACAATTTGACATCAAAGTCAGGCAATTCACTTGAAGAATACCATTGAATCCATGAACTTTTAAAGTAAGATATTGCCGTTGCTTTGTATTGTGAAAATATTTTGTACAGACACAAAGATGGATTGGCATTTTTGAAAATTAAGAAACTTAACCAAACCGTTATGACTTAGGAGAACAATTTTTATAAATTTTTAAAACAAAAAAACAACAAATTCTGGGACAGAACCAGGCCCTGAATTCAAGGCTAGTATTAGCACAAAACAAATGAATTAATTAATTAATTAACATAAATTAAGTGGTCACATGTGGCGAGGCAAGTAAAATGTAACACCCATGGTGACTGGATTGTGTATTATTTTGTAATAAGGCAAATTAACGTTTGTCCAAATCACTAATATTTTATTTGTACTTTTTTGTACTAAACCCTGAATTTAGCATGCATATATATGTGTGTACATGTGCACACATGTGTGTATGTGTATATGTGTGAGTATGCTGTTGCAATGTTGCTTGCCAATGTGGAAAGGGTGAGGCTGAAAAGAGCTAACAGTGTTGCAATGTTTTTATTTATCAGTGTTCTGTCATGTCATTTCTATGGAGTCACTCTTCTGTACATTTTATTTGTCAAATAATAACATCATCATAATCAAAGCATATACAACATTAAATTAGATAAAAGAGACCAATTTCAGCTCTTGTTATATGTCAGGTAAGAAGATGCAGATATAATTAGGTAGTAAGTTATTGCTGTAAGATGACTGTCAGTACAAAACATGTATTTGACCTCTTAAATTGATTAAACTTTTAAGATATACTCATGGAGTGAGTTTGACCTACTTGACCAAACAGGTATTACTCTCTGGTTATTCCTGTGAAACACAAGGTGGATAAACTCTTTCCAGATTTCTGTTGAAAATAACTTTCTTTGTAACATCATATCTATTCTCACTAAGATAATCAACCCTGTATTTTTTAGGTTTGAATATCCCATCATATTGACTGAAAACAGTATTGTGGATATGATTATTATATATACCTTTCAAAAACAAACATACAAAAAGCCTGTGTCACCTCCAGATTGTGGATGCATTTGAACTTGTTTTGTACATGCAATTGGATCTTCACTAATGGTTCTTTTGTGGGAGTAACTATCCCAAATTTAACAAATAAGGCTTTTCGAATATCTTTTCCAATATACATAACAACCCAGAGCTAGTCTTGCAATTTCTGAAAAGCCTTTGAATATTTTAGTATTATTTCAGTTCATTGACTATAGAGCTAAAGACATTTCTGAACTAAATATTTTTAAGTTCTGAAGATGTAAGTGGGTATATAGGCTTTTTTAATCTATCATTTTATGAAAACCCAGTTTTTATGAAAGTAAATAAAATAGAATAAAGTGGTTTGGTGAGCTAATTTTTAGTATAATTTTGTTTTCTAGTAATAGTTTTTTGAATGTAGATGATGCAGTTAAATTATTACCTTTGTGGCTCTGTACTTCAGTTAGTTTCACACTCTTTATAAGAGTGAATTTGTAGAAAAATAAAGGTATGTGAAAATGATTAGTATTAATCTTGTGTTTTGTGTCCTACTCCCAAGAAAATGAGTTGTTTTCAAGTGTTAATATTTTATGATTGAATCTTCAGTATCACAAGAAATTTTGAAAAACGTGCAGTAGTATTGACATCTTTTTAAACCAATTGTATTCACAAGTTGGAGAGTCTTTAATTGATGCTTAGGTCTTGGTGTCTATGATTTTTAACCTCTCGTTCCTAACATTAATGATAGGTAAGACTGTATTTTTGGGTATATGAAAGGTAAAATATTTATCTGGGGTCAAAGGTGATTTTTATATCAGTCTTGCTTTAATAGCATTTTAATGTAATACATTTCTCTCAAAATGTTGGGTATAAAAAGCAATCAAAATACTTCTAATGGTAAACAACTTATGTGAGCTACAATGTGGAAATGATTGGTCTATAGACCGGCAGTCTGTTTCCATCAGGAATTGGGAAGGTTATTCTTTCAGTATGACTGTGTTAAACAGAGATGAGGGTCTCCAGGCAATGCAGTGTTTTCATGGGATAGAATATGATTTCTAAAATTTTGAGCTAGAAATCAAGAATGTTATAGTTTAGCAGTTCCTTTCACCAGGGAGGTATAAATTGATTATGAACTTGGAGTTTTTATATTACAGTTACCTATTTCCTTTTTTTTCTTTTTGTTTTTTTTTTGGTTGGTTGTGGCGCTTGACTCTGGACTTGGGTACTGTCCCTGTGTTCTTCCGCTCAAGTTGATCACTGTACCGCTTCAGCAACAGTGCCACTTCTGGTTTACTAGCTGTTCATTATAGACAAGAATCTCTCAGAATATCCTGCCTGGGCTGGCTTTGAACTGCAGTCCTCAGATCTCAGCCTCCTGAGTAGTTAGGGTTACAGATGGAGCCACCGGCATCCCGCTTAGTTTCCTATTTTCTAACAAAGATAAAGTGAAATATTATTAGAATGTGGACAATAATTCTGGGAAATTTTCCTAGAATTAGTGGACTAAGTGATGGTATTTTAGCCATAAATTAGAATGAAGTTATTTGATACGGTGGGAATGGGGCACAGGCTAAGATTTACCATTTGTGCAATGTTGTACTAATAATTCCAGCTCTGAAGACTTCGATATCATCATCTGAGAATTAGAAATGGAAGTAGTTCTACTTTATGGGATTATTGTGAGGATCAAATTAGATACCATACGTAACGTACTTGGAAAAACAATCAGGATTTGATCATTTCTCCCTGTTATTTGATTATGTGATGAATTCTAACATTTTCACTGTGATTTTTATATTGTGTTTCTTTAGGATATGCAATGTGATGTATTGACATTCATTTTGTTGGTCACTTTTATGTCATTTTGAGGAAAAAACTTCAAAGAAAATTTCTGAGAAGGAAACTATTATTTTGACTCGTGGTTTAAGAAAACACAGTTTAAGATTCAAATGTCTGCATTGTTTGTTTTTTTTTTTGGGGGGGGGGGTCCGGTCGTGGGTCCAGAACGCTGGGCCTGGGAGCTGTCCCTCAGCTCTTCAGCTCAAGGCTAGCTCTCTACCACTTGAACCACAGCGCCACTTCTGGCTTTTTACTTTTTGCTTATGTGGTGCTGAGGAATCGAACCTAGGGCCTCAGGCATGCAAGGCAAGTTCTCTACCACTGAGCCACCTTCCCAGCCGTGTTTCCATTGTTTTTAGTTATATTTTTATTAAATAGTTGTACGAAGGAATTTCTATTAAACAATTCAGTTTATAAGTACAATGGATCTTTACATAACTTTCCCACACCCTTCCAAACCTCACCCCACTTTCATTTCTTCTAGTTTCTGCATTGAATATTATAAATTCCCTCTCTTCATCCATAACTCTCTTTATTCCTTCCCTTTGACTTTCTCATATCTGCCAAATGATAGCTTCTTGGTATTCATTTTGTTGGAATAAAAGTTCAATTTTATAAGAAATTTCGCCTTTTAAATACTCTTCTGCAACACTATTGTGTAAACTTGCATAAAGACCTATGTTCCAAATACACGACAGAACATGGGTCCTTTGTGTGTCTGGCTCTGACTTAGTTTACTTAACATATTTTTAGATCTATCTATTTCTTTGCAAATTATGTAACAGTCTTCATAATGGATGGGTGCAATCCAATTGTGTATATGTGCCCCACTTTCTCCAACCATTCCTCCACCATAAGGCATCTAGGCTGTTTTCATAACTTGGCTACAGTAAATAGTGCAGTAGTGAACATGATTGTGAAAGTGATTTTACTGTATCTTTTGGAAGAATTCGTCACTATCTTTCTGGGAGCAATCCTCTAGGCAATTTTCCAGAATAAGCACATCCGTCCTTTCTTCACCATCACAACTTTTTGCAAGTCCTCAAAAACACACTACACCCTACAGGTCTCAATAAGCTAAAACCACACTGTGCAAGGCATTTTTTTCATTATTGTACAATAATTTAGTGAGAACCTTCTATGTACTTTTCTAATTTGGGAATGAGGGACATGACAATAGAGGAAAAGTAAGATAAATTCAATTTAATTAGCTATTATAATATTTAAAAACATTTTCAGCTCTAACTCATAGGCTCACTTACTATTATTTTAATCATTTTTTGATTACTTCATCAATCCCCTAAATTATAACAGGTGCATTAAATACAAAAGCAAAAATTGTGGTTTGATTTTGACACTCATGTGTGAGGATGAACAATAAGGGCAAATAGAGAGATTGGAATTAATACCCATTATCCATTTTGTTAAATTAAGATGGTTTTCCTAAACTGATTCTCACAATTCATATTCCATTCAACAACAAGAAACATGTGACAATTCCCTTTGTTTTCCTCCATAATAACTTTTGTTTCCATTTTATTTTACAACAAAGGTTGATTTTTCATAAATCTACTGTAGATACAAAGATACGTTAAAATATTTCTATCTGTATGCATTGATATATACATACACACATCTATTACACAGGTTGTAATGATAATTTATAACTTCTGTAACTGTATGATTTACTAAATTATTTAAAAAATAGACAGCTTATGCCTAGAATCCTGGTTACTCAGGAGGATGAGATCTGACGATCATGATTTGAAGCCATCTTGGGCAAGAAAGTCCATGAGCTTATTATCTCCAAACAATGAAGAGAAAATCAGAATTGGAACTGCGGGTCAAAGTAGTAGAGTGGTAGCCTTGAGAGAATAAGGTCAGGGACATCACACAGAGTCTTAGTTCAAGAACTATAATCTAGCCAAAAATCTAATTTACACCTGTGTAAGTAGAGTATTTCCATCACCCAAATGCACATCCATGCTCATTTGCAAGATAACTCTGTTATGTCTTGAGTACCACACAACATTATAGCTTAAGTAGAAAGGATCACAACATGGGTTCACTCTATCTCTCTCATGGGTTTTTTCTCCACTGAAATACTCAAATCTTACAATCATTCCAACTATTTAAAGTCATAGCTTTTTTCTTCAATAACCATAATATATTTTGCATTGAGTGTCTTGTGTCTCCTAAATGGGTGTTCTTGCCACTTTGTCATGCCCCCAGCCCTAAATTATTCTGATTATTTTTCAAATAGAATCAGGCTTCCTTCTTGTGTATGATCTTGGGCTCAGTCCACTTTATGTTATTCTTCCTGGAATTTAGAATAACAGGTGCATGGCATTGTGTACAGATCATTCTGTCCAGTCTAAGTTTTAACCACTGTCTTCACAACAGTAGACTCCCATGTAGTCAGGATTTTCAAAAGCTTATCATAGCTGATTTTTTTAAATCTTTACATTTCTTTCAGGTTTTTGAGTACTGAATTAATTTGTGTTTTCTTGGGTTGTTTTGTTTCATTTGAATGTATGTGTTGAGTTGTTCCAAATTTTCCTTTTGTTTCTTTCACTCACGTTCTTACCTAAGTGCTGAGAAACCAATTCTTCTTTCTCAAGATAGTCAAGGTCAACATTATTTATTCCAAAGCAATTTCAGTAATATTTAAACACCTTCATACCTATGAATGTTATATGAATGCTAAATGCTGAAAAGGGTCTTTTTATTTTCACAGCAGTCTTTGGCATACAGAGACAGATCATGAAATATACGAAGATAATAAAACTACAGATGCTTGCCAGGAGGAGAAAAACCTATTATGAATTGTTTGACAGAGGCTTCCCTTCTCGTGAAAGAAATAAGCTGTTCGCTGCAGAATTTCACAAAATCATATAGCTAGGAAGAATCTAAACAATCATCTAATACTACAGAGTTGAGGGAGATGAATTGCCCTCCTGAATAATTGCAAAAAGAAAATAGAATTTAGAGAAACATGATGAGTTGATGTAAATAGCTGCTTAGCTGATTTTGTTAATTTGTGAACTAATACATGGCAAAAGGATACAACAAGATAAAAAATTAAAGAAGGTCGCATTGAAATACTCATTGGTGTGTTTGTGTGTTCATGCGCACATGTGTATGCACACGCACATATGCAGGTGCTCATGCATGTATTCATCATTCCTGAAGCTTGATAGTGCCTGGTCACTATCCCTAAGCTTCTGTGCCCAAGGATAGTGGTTTACCACTCGAGCCATTGCTCCATTCCGATTTTTTGGAGATAATCACATGTATTTTCATGATTGGACTGGCTTTGAACAGTGGTCTTCAGATCTCAGCCTCCTGAGTAGCTAGCTAAGCTGATTCAGCCTCTGAGTAGCTAGTTAAAATTCTGATTGTCCTTTATGCTTCACTTCTCTTTTATTCTTTTCCTGAGGTAATCACAAGCCTAACTCATATATATGTCTAGGTGCTTTAAAAATATTGTTACTATTTGGCACCAGGGGATCCCATCTCTAATCTTAACTACTGAGGAGGCTTGAGAACAGAACCCAAGCCAAAAGTTTAGTGGACTTCCTTCTCAATGTATAGCTGGGTGACTGGATCATTTCAAGCATCCTGCACTATCTAGAGGCTAAGATTGGAAGGACTGCAGAATTCAGGCCAGCCAAGGAAGGCAGCTAGACAAATTAGTGTGCAACTCTGATGCCATGGATGATGGAAGGCTAAAAGGACAGATCGGGTGCATGTTCTTGTGGAAATGGAACCCCTATTGTAAAATTAACCACTGATATGACACCAGCCTAGCAAGAACAATACTCCAAGTTGAAATCCCTACAATTACCCACAACCAAAATAGGTAAATACATTAACATCCCAAAACTTAGTTCAATCTGTTCTTTGGTTTACTATGATCTTTATCTGATTATCATATGATGTGACAAAATAGTTTCTTCATTATCTTAAGATAAATTTAAAAGACCTAGAAAATTCTTTCTCACTTATTAACTGCAAATGGCAATTCGTCTCATTTCTCACATATTTGACTACCACTATAAATTCAACTTATGATTTTAATTAATAGTAATATATTCTGATTTATTATTTTACTTTGTAACATTTATAATCTTTTTGCTTCTCTGCTGAAGTTTAAGTATTTAAATAGTATCATCAAAGTATATTCCTTGGGTACTTAGGGCAGCTTTTTACAAAGTTTTTAAACAATGGCTTTTAAGAATTCTTAATTGGTATATTATTTAGTTTATTTTTAATTTTAATTTAATTTTATTTTAAAGGTAATGTACGAAGGGGTTACAGTTACATAAGTAAGATAATGAGTATATTTTTCAATGGAAAGAACATTGTTATCCCCTCCATCGATTTTCTTGTACAGAAAAAAAAAAGAAATACTGGTGCTTTAGCTGTTGCTATTGATCAATGGGTATTTTTGCTTTCTTTGTTCATGCATTTTTTATTATAAAATTGATATACAGAGGGCTTACAGTTACTTAAGTCAACTAAAGAATGCATTTCATTTTATTTTCTAAATTTCAAATTTTGAACTTAATTATTTTCTTTTGTTTCTTTAGAGTAATTCTTTTTTCACAGTCATCGTATTAGTTAATTTAATTTTGCATGAGTTTTACACATGTAAATTATTTAGACGCATATTTTGCTTTTAAAATATTTAACATGAATATTTAACAATTATTTTCTTAATTTTTATATGGTTGGTGAATTTAAATAAATTTAGTTTCTTGTAGTTCTAAACATATTTGTTGTTACTGTGTTTTCAAGAAGCACATACTTTATTAAGAAGGCTTCATTACCTGGTCACATTTTGGAAATATTTGTACTTTAATTTAAAAAATGTTTGAAGAGTTCCGGGAAGATGGCAGAGGAGAAGCTGGAATCTGAACAAGCTTTCGCAGAGAAAGCAGTTTTAGAGTTCCTGTGAACAGTCCTAAGCCAGAGAATCACACCAAGTGTGCCATCACAGGACAGAGAGTTAGACAAGAGAGGGGAAGCCAAGGCAAGGAGACACATCTGAGCGCTTGCCAGCAGCCGCAACGGCAGCGGCAGGGTTGCGGTGGCTACCGCAGGGCACCCATACCTCAGCCACAGAGAGTCTGGGACGAAGGAGTCAGATGCAGCAGGCGAGTGGATTCTACTCAACACCAGCAAGAACCGACAAGGAGCGGACATCTTCATCCTGCAGTTTGCAGACCAGAGACTACCCAGGATCCAAGACTTGGCGTGAGTAGAAGCCTGACGTCCTCAATCCTTCTCAGGGAGCAGAGGAGGGAAGGCCACCCGTCCCCCCAGCATCGGTGATCTCGATCTTGGATACCGACAAAGCTCGGCGGAGCTGCTAGCTCCAACTCAGGCCTTGGAATAAAACGAGTCATTTAGCAGGTCACAAGAACTTAACAGTGAAGTGACCTGCCAGACTCAGATCCATCCAGGGAAAAGTCACCCAGCTCAGGTGCCAGCCATAGGAGTGGCTTTCCTCTGGGTAACCAGAGCCAGAGGCTGCCCCTCCCTCTAGCAGCCTCCATAATCAATTGAAAAACAGAAACCCTGAGAATGGCTCCAGGCTGGGCTCTGTGAGTTTTTCACAAAATAGCCCCAGGGAAAAGCTACTGTTTGTTGAAAGGCCTCAACTCTACCCAGAACCTAGCCTCATCACTGCATCCCCCTCTTTTGTGATTCTCAAAGCAGATCACCCTCCCATTAAACTAACCTGGGAGGGGGATCTCAAAATCTTGGGTAAAGCAGAGCATTTTTCTGCCTGTTCGAACAAACTGACTTAAGAAACCAATCAAGCCACAGGACCTCAAGCAGACCAGAGACTCCAACAAGAGGCAGGTTACAGACACAAGGGAGATACAGGATTCTTCCCACCCCTCCCAAAAAGATTAAAAAAAAATCAAAGAACTTTTCTTCTTCTTCTTCTTCTTTTTTTTTTGGTACCTTATATATATAAAAATATTTTTTTTCTTTTCTAAAACTTTTATTAATCTTTAATTTTTGCCTTTTTTGAAAAAAAAATTGTTTTCCAGTAACGTTTTTTTCCTCTTATAATTTTTATTTTAGGGATACGTGAATGTGCGTTTTCCTTTATTTTTTTTTTTGTCTTCTTTCTCTTTTTCTTTCTTTTTGAATTATCTTTTTGTTTTTTTGTTTAGCTCTACTGAACTTCTGATCTTTTTTTCTCCCTTTTTTATCCTTTTCACCTTTTCCTCTCTTTTGTTCTTCTTTATGTGACTTAACTCTTGTCTTGCACATCCTTAGATAAACCCTTAGTTAACTAGTAGACCCTATCCCCCATTGTGTACACACTTAATCCACAAATTTATTACTCAATTCAAAACCTCTGAGACTTAAATTCCTTAATAGCAATACTACCTCTTTATACTTATATAATATTTTAAGCATTTTTTTAAGTTTTTCACATCTCCTCTATGTCCCTCCCCTTCTCTCAATATATTCACATTACTCTCTAAATAGATTGTTTGTAAATCTCCATAATAATATTAATTTTTACGTTTCTATTTTTTTCTGGTCTCTTTTCATTTCTCTTTCCCTTTCTCCTTTTTTTCTCTCTCTCTACTTGCATCCTACACAATCTATTTCCTGCATTGAGATTAGGACATAGTTAACTCTCCCTGTGCCTCCACACCAATCTATTTCTCTTTTACCCACATCTCTCCCTAACCCTAATAATTTCTGGTTTTCCAAATTCTTCTCTGTGGTTCGAAGCCCATTAACATATAGTGGTTTGATGTTGAATAGATGTATCTGTTGAACTAGAATGTATCTGTAGACTATTGACTGTACAAATGCAAACTTTGGTAGATGGTTGCCTTAAGATAGTGTTCTAGCACAAAACTGGTGCTACTTTCATCTCAAATGGGCAGAGTAAGCCGGAAAAACACAAGAAAAATGGCAAGTCTGGGTATCTCCACTCCCACTCATGATAATCATGGGACAGAACAGATAATGAATAATCCAGAGGAGAGTTCCCAAATAGCTCTACAAACACTGTTGGCAAACATGATAAATGAAAAGTTTGACAACTTAAAAAGGACTCTGTATGAGCGTGATAGGGAGAGAGAGGAGGCATCCCAAAAGTTTATACAGGAATATCATACTCGCAAGGAAGCTACTCAAAAACTGATACAGGACTTGAGTGAGCAACTTGAGAATACTCAAAGAGAAAGGGAGGAATGGCGTGAGCAGGCTGAGAACACTCAAAGAGAACTGCAGGAATCCCACGAACTGGAGGAAGCTAAGAAAAGAGTAATACATGAATTTAGAGAATAGGTAGAGAATACACAAAGATCACTAAAGGCATTCATCGAATCCATTAACAAAGAGCTGAAGAAAGTCAGGGAGACCACAAAGGCAATGCTGAATGGAACCCCACAGAAGGAATGGGAGTCCAAAGAAACCATAACCAATCAACTAAGTGATTTGAGAACAAACACTGAACACCAAATTAAGGAAGTAAAGAAATTCATACAATACCTAAAACAGAGCTTCAACAAAGAATTTGAAGCCATCAAAGCTGACCAATTAGAAGGAAAAGAGATAAAAAACAAAGTAGAGAGTCTTGACAACAGGTTAGACCATGCAGAAGATCGAATCTCAGGAATTGAAGACAGCCTAGATATTATAGAGAAAGAACATACAACCATCCAAGACAAGTCCAAGAAATATGATAGATCTATCCAACACCTGGAAGACACCATCAGAAGGCCTAATCTAAGGATAATGGGTGTAGAGGAGCACCTAGAAACAGAAGTTAATGGTCTAGGAAATTTGTTTAATAGGATCCTAGCAGAGAACTTCCCAAACATACAAAAAGATAGGCCTATTCAGATACAAGAAGCTTTTAGAACCCAAAATAGACCAGACAAGAATAGGACATCCCACTGTCACATTATAATCCACACAGGATCAACTCACACCAAGGAAAAGATCCTTAAAGCTGTCAAGGAGAAAAGGTTACTCACCTATAAAGGGAAACCAATTAGAATCACCTCAGATTTCTCAGCAGAGACAATCAAAGCAAGAAGAGCCTGGAATGATGTATGCCATGCCCTAAAAACAAACAACTATCAACCAAGAATACTGTACCCAGCTAAACTCTCCTTCATAACTGAAGGCCAAATAAAAACCTTCCATAGCAAAGAAAAAAGGAAACAATACATCTCCACCAAACCAGCCCTACAAAAGATTCTTAAAGATGTCCTACACATAGAAAACCAACAAGACCACAATAAAGGCCAAGAAACTGCACCCAAACTGAGAATCCAAGAACCATAGGAAGAACCCAGTTTTCGCAGCCCCCAAGAAGGTGGATAACATGGCAGGAACTCCCAAATACCTCTCAGTCCTATTTCTTAACGTTAACGGACTGATCTCTCCAATTAAGCGACATAGACTGTCTAGTTGTATTAAAAAACAAGACCCTTCTATCTGCTGCCTGCAGGAGTCACATCTTTCCCGTAAAAACAAACACATTTTCAATGTTAAAGGCTGGAACAAAATTTACCAAGCAAACGGCTCCCATAAAAAGGCGGGAGTTGCAATCCTAATATCAGATGAAATAGATTTCAAATTAAAATTAGTGAGAAGAGATAAAGAAGGTCGCTACATACTAATTCAGGTATCTCTCATTCAGGAGGATATTACAATTCTAAATATCAACTCACCATACAATGGAGCACGCAAATTTATCCAAGACACACTACTTTCCCTCAAACCGCATATAACCTCAAAGACAATATTTGTTGGGGATTTTAACACACCACTCTCCCTACTAGATAGATCAACATGGCAAAAAGTCAACAGAGAAACTGCAGATCTAAACGGCTGCATAGATCAAATAGACTTAACAGACTTCTACCGAACATTTCACCCAGCCGCATCAGAATACACGTTTATCTCAGCTGCACATGGAACATTTTCTAAAATAGACCACATTTTAGGCCACAAAGCAAACTTGTCCAAATTCAGAAACATTGAAGTTATACCTTGCATTCTCTCTGAGCATAAGGGAATAACATTAGAACTCAACACCAAAAGCCACCAAAGAAAGTCCGGTATCACATGGAGGCTGAACAACACACTGCTGAATCATGAATGGGTCATGGGAGAGATTAGAAAGGAAATTCAAATGTTCATGCTATTCAACAAAAATGATCACACAAAATACCAGCTCATCTGGGACAGAGCAAAGGCAGTACCCAGAGGCAAATTTATAGCTCTGAGCTCGTACATCAACAAATTGGAGAGATCTGATACTAACAATTTAATGACACATCTAAACCTCCTTGAAAAAGAGCACCAAGATAAACCTCAACCCAGTAGACAGAAAGAAACAATTGAAATTAAATCAGAATTAAATAAATTAGAATCCAAAAAAACTATAGAAAGAATCAACAAAACAAAGAGTTGGTTCTTCGCAAAACTTAACAATATTGACAGACCCTTAGCAAATCTTATCAGAAAGAGAAGAGAACACACCCAAATTAATAAACGCAGAGATGAGAATGGAAACATCACGGTGGAAAAAATCAAGATTCAGAACATTATAAGGGAATACTTCTCAAAACTTTATGCTAATAAGTTTGAGAACTTGACAGAAATGGACCTTTTCCTAGCAAATATTGACATGCCAAATCTAAACGAAGATAAGTTAAACTATCTTATCAGGAGCATATCAAGCATTGAAATAGAAACAGCAATAAGAGACCTCCCAGCTAAGAAAAGTCTAAGACCAGATGGTTTTACAACGGAATTTTACAAGGCCTTCAAAGCAGAACTCACACAAATACTCCTCCAAGTCCTCAATGAAATTGAACGAGAAAGTTCACTACCGAACACATTCTATGAAGCCATCATAACCCTCATCCCAAAAACAGGCAGGGACTCATCAAAGAAAGAGAACTATAGACCCATTTCTTTGATGAACATTGAGGCTAAACTTCTCAATAAAATTTTGGCCAATTGACTTCAACAATTCATCCAAAAAATCATGCACCA
This sequence comes from Dipodomys spectabilis, assembly GCF_019054845.1. NCBI lineage: Eukaryota > Metazoa > Chordata > Mammalia > Rodentia > Heteromyidae > Dipodomys > Dipodomys spectabilis. The sequence goes on from NW_024870770.1 coordinate 1,687,344, forward strand.
CGATCAAACAGGTTTAATTTCAGGGATGCAAAGCTGGTTCAACATACGCAAATCAATTAATATTACTCATCACATCAATTGGAGCAAGAATAATAAACAGATGGTTATCTCAATAGATGCAGAAAAAGCATTCGACAAGATCCAACACCCCTTTATGATGAAGGTTTTGGAAAAGTTAGGAATCCATGGAACATTCCTCAATACAATAAAGGTTGTATATGACAAACCTACAGCCAGCATTATAATCAGTTGTGAAAAATTAAAGCCATTTCCTCTTAACTCAGGAACAAGACAAGGATGTCCACTCTCTCCACTTCTCTTCAATCTAGTATTAGAATGCCTAGCTACAGCAATAAGACAAGATGCAGACTAAGAGGGGATCCAAATAGGGAAAGAAGAAATAAAACTCTCCCTCTTAGCAGTTGACATGATCTCGTATTTAAAGAATCCCATAGACTCCACTCCCAAATTACTCAAGCTGATTCAAAACTTTGGCAAAGTAGCAGGGTATAAAATTAACCCCCCAAAATTAGTGGCTTTTCCGTATGCCAACCATGAGAAAAGTGTGGCTGAAATTAGGAAAGCAATTCCATTTGTAATAGCCCCACAAAAAAATACCTAGGAATTAACTTAACCAAAGAAGTGAAGGACCTCTATGATGAAAACCTTAAAATCTTGAAAAAGGAAATCAACCCAGAACTTAAAAAATGGCAAAACCTCCCATGCTCCTGGATTGGAAAGATTAACATCGTGAAAATGGCAATACTTCCCAAGGCTATCTACAAATTCAACGCGATACCTATCAAAATTCCAACCTCATTCTTCAAGGAAATAGAAGAGGCAATCCAAAAATTCATATGGAAAAATAAAACACCATGAATAGCAAAAACGCTCCTCAACGGAAAGAACACTGCTGCAGGAATATCAATACCAAATTTCAAACTCTACTATAAAGCCATAGTAATCAAAACAGCTTGTTACTGGCATAAGAACAGACCTCAGGACCAATGGAATAGAATTGAAAACCCAGAAATGAACCTACAGACCTATAGCCATCTAATCTTCCATAAGGGAGCTAAAACAATAGAATGGAACAAAGACAGCCTCTTCAGTAAATGGTGCTGGCAAAATTGATAAACCACATGTAGAAAACTAAAGCTAGATCCTTATATATCACCCTCCACCAGTATCAACTCCAAATGGATCACAGACCTTGAAGTCAAAGCAGACACTCTGAAAACATTACAAGATGGAATAGGAGAAGCCCTTGGTCTCCGTGGCTCAGGCCAAAATTTTCTGAATAGAGACCCGGAAACACAACAAATCAAAGAAAGGTTGGACGAATTGGATTGCATAAAGTTGCAGAGCTTCTGCAGGGCAAATGACATAGCTATCAAGATCAATAGAAAGCCCACGGATTGGGAGAAGATCTTTAATAGCCATACAAGGGACAAGGGTCTCATATCTAAAATATACTTGGAACTCAAAAAATTAAACCCCCCAACAACAAATTCTCAAAGAAACAACTGCCCAATAAATAAGTGGGCGAAAGGCTTAAAGAGAAACTTCTCTGAAGAAGAAAGAAGGATGGCCAATAGACACATGAAGAAAGGTTCAACATCCCTAGCCATAAAAGAAATGCAAATCAAAACAACATTGAGATATCACCTCACTCCAGTTAGAACGGCAAAAATCAAGAACTCTAACAACAACAGATGCTGGAGGGGATGTGGACAGAATGGAACCTTACTTCATTGTTGGTGGGAATGTAAACTTGTTCAACCAATTTGGAAAGCAGTATGGAGGTTCCTCAAATGACTTCACATAGAACTCCCCTATGACCCAGCAATCTCACTTTTGGGCATTTATCCAAATGTTTACAAACAAGACCACACTAAAACTACCAGCACAACTATGTTTATTGCAGCATTAATTACCATAGATAAGATCTGGAACCCACCAAGTTGCCCCTCAGTAGATGAATGGATCAAGAAAATGTGGTATATATACACAATGGAATTCTATGCCTCCATCAGAAAGAATGACATTGCCCCATTTGTTAGGAAATTGAAAGGCTTGGAAAAAATTATATTAAGTGAAGTAAGCCAGGCCCAAAGAAACATAGGTCCCATGGTTTCCCTTATTTGCAATATCTAGTATATGTATGAGTCAAGCAGAAAAGGTCAGATAATATGATGTCAGGAAAATGAACCCTTAGATATGTATTTTAAGGTTTTTTTTCTTTCATGCATGACTTTCTAACTCATTTATAAGATTATCTCTTTGTGGTTTTGTATGTCCCTCCCCACAGTATAACCCCTGCTTTCACTATATTTGATGTCAGTATAACTTATGGAGGAGATGGGGGAAAACCGGTTGTTTAAGGATACAAGTGGACCTGTTGCAACAATGAGAAGTACAAGTTGTCATGTTCAAAACGAGCTTTACAACGTCGGTGGGGTGGGGGAAGGGTGGGGTAAGGAGAAGGATTGGGATTGGGGGGGAAGGGGGAGGCTGGGAAGGGATGTGAAGGGTAAACAAAGGAGGAGGCTGCAATGCTTGGTAAGAAATGTACGCATTATCCTGCCCATGTAATTGTAACCCCTCTGTACAGTATGTTCACAAAAAAATAAAATTAAAATAAAAAAAAGAAAAAAATGTTTGAGCAGGGCATGGTGATTTGTGGCTTCCATTCTCTAGTTGTGGTGGGTAGTATAAGTAGGGTTTGTGATTTGGGAGGGGCTTTGAAATGATGAGACCTTATTATAAAAGTATCCAGAGTGTTAGAAACACATGCATGAAAGAAAAAAACACATTTATAAGATTATCTCTTTGTTGCTTTGTATGTCCCTCCCCCACAATATAACCCTTGCTTTCACTATATTTGATGTCAGTATAACTTGTGGAGGAGATGGGGAAAAACCAGTTGTTTAAGGATACAGGTGGACCTGGTGCAACAATGAGAAGTACAAGTTGTCATGTCCAAAACGAACTTTACAACGTTGGTGGGGGGGGGGGGCTGGGGCGGGGGGAGGAGAAGGATTGGGATTTAGGGCGGGAGGGGATGTGAAGGGTAAACAAAGGAGGAGGCTACAATGCTTGGTAAGAAATGTACACATTATCCTGCCCATGTAACTGTAACTCCTCTGTACAGTATGTTCACAAATAAAATTAAATTAAATTAAAAAAAAAAAGTATCCAGAGTGAAATGATTAGAAATATAGCCATCTCTTGTGAGATATAGAGCACCTGGTTATCATATTCTAAATCTTGAGTTAAAATACCATTAACATAAATCTTCTGCCAAAAGTATACATGTTTCAAAATGTTTATTATTTAAAACTTGTTTGCAACGATTCTTATGTCTTCTATTTCTTAATTTTCAATTTAGTTGATCTATAAGAATCCAAGTATATTGTGACTATTTTATTTCTACTAAACTTTTAAATAGTATGAGCAATAATATGATTTCATATTAACATATTTTTACTATTTTGATAATTTCCTCTGCTTAATATTATAATATCAATATTCCAAATTGTGTGTGTGTCTGTGTTAATGTGGGTTTTTGTGTGGGTGTTTTGTGTGTACTTTGTAATGTGTGGGTGATCACACCATTGCTTCACACATGTTAGGCCAATGTTTTACCACTGAGATATACTGTCTAGTTATAATTCAAATACTGTTTTAAATTATGTCTTTAAAATTTTCATTTCCTATGAATTCAAAATCATATATGATAAAATGTGATCCATCTTCTATCCACGTTAGCAATTTTTATTGTTATTTTATTGTTATTTACAATATTTCTACTGCCTTTCCACTTCCAAACTCTTGTGTTTGTTATTGATGAAGGTTTAACTTTGCTTCTTTTCTCTCTTCATTCTTTTTCCCTTTAGAGTTTACCTATTCTTTCTTTTATTTCTTTGGAAATTAATTATCATATTCCTATTACAATTTCATTACATTGTAACAGGTTTTTACAATGATTTATTTTCTATTTTATTTTCTATTTTTCCCATGTTCTCTGACTCTCAGTCAAAACTATTAGGTGGATTAAATCGAAACTTGATTCACGACACCTTATATTCCTCTTTCTCTTCTCTGAAGTCTTTCTGTTTTTTGAAATACAGTACCAATGACATACAGCTCCTCTGTGGTCCATCATTCTATCCCCTCTCACTCTCCTCTGCTGTGCAGAGTTATCTAAATCTTAACTCATTCCTAAATTAATTTTAGAAAACAAATATAGTCTTAGAGCAAACTAGCCTTGGAATACATTTCTTAATTGTTTTGAAATTAAAAAAGAATTGATAATCCTTTGCATTGGAAATCATTTTAAAATGTTTATCACTTAATATAATTCATATACCAAGCAAGAATAAGTTTATATAATCATTACAAATATCATTTTATTACTACTGTAAAATAGAATAAAAGTCCAGTCCAAATCTATTACCTAACTCTCATTATTCTTAATTCCTACTCTTCACCTAAATACCTTAAACAATCTAAATAGTCATGTCTTTAACATAGAAGAAAATATTCTATACTTTTACTTAACATTTTCCAGGGGCATGTATTCATGTTTCTAAGAAATGTTCACAGCAGTTAAAAGATGCTTTTGTGAAATTAATGTGATACATTTTGTTGTTGTTCTTGTTTGCAAGACTTTGGCATTGTCTCCAAGGCTTTTTATGCTCAAGGCCAGCACTCCACAACTTGAAGCACAGAGCTAATTCCTGTTTTTAGTGATTAATGGAGATAAGACTCTAACAAGTACTTTTCTGTCTGGGCTAGTTTCGAACACATTTCTACGATCTCAGCACCCAGAATAGCTCAAATTATAAGCATGAGTCACTGGCATTTGGTTTGATGTATTTTTTTAAATTTTAATGATGTTTTGAGGTGTATCTTTCATTATAATGTACATGGTTCTACACAGAAATTTAGATATTTGTACATATTTCGGATGACAAATAATCAATAAAAATGTATGTCTTTCTGCACATAACGTATATATATATATATATATATATATATATATATATATATATGTGTGTGTGTATATATGTATTTCTGAAGACAGACTCCCTCTAAAATTTTTATGCTAATATTTTGACATTTTTCATTTCAAAGATATACAGTCTTTATCTAAAAGTTTCCAAGAATAAAATAACTAATACTTGATTTGAAAGTAGAGATTATTACTTTAAAGAAATTTTAGATATACACATGATATTGTAGTAATATTTGCAGTATATCACTTGAAAAAAGTACTGTTCAAACTCTTAAATATTTGTGTGTAGTGACAGAGAGAGAGGAAGTTAATTCATACTGGTTAGGAATTTGCAATGTTTCAAAAATCTATTCCATAATGTGTTATAAGAACATAATCAGAAAATTTAGGCCTGAGCCAAGGAAACCTAGGGTTTCTCCTATTCCATACTGTAATATTTTCAGAGAGTCAATTTGTCTTCGAGGTCTTTGATCCATTTGGAATTGATTCTGCTGCAGGGTGATATATAAGGATCTAGCTTTAGTTTCCTACAAGTAGTTAACCAATTTTGTCAGCACCATTTACTGAAGAGGCTGTCTTTCTTCCATTCTATTGTCTTAGCTCCCTTATGGAAGATTAGATGGCTATAGGTCTGTAGGTTCATTTCTGGACTTTCAATTTTATTCCATTGGTCCTGATGTCTGTTCTTATGCCAATACCAAGCTGTTTTGATTACTATGGCTTTATAGTAGAGTTTGAAATTTGGTATTGATAACTCCAGCAGTATTCTTTCCTTTGAGGAGCGTTTCTGCTATTCGGGGTCTTTTGTTGTTCCATATGAATTTTTGGATTGCCTCTTCTATTTCCTTGAAGAATGAGGTTGGAATTTTGATAGGTATCGCGTTGAATTTGTAGATAGCCTTGGGAAGTATTGCCATTTTCACGATGTTAATCTTTCCAATCCAGGAGCATGGGAGGTTTTGCCATTTTTTAAGTTCTGGGTTGATTTCCTTTTTCAAGATTTTAAGGTTTTCATCATAGAGGTCCTTCACTTCTTTGGTTAAGTTAATTCCTAGGTATTTTTTTGTGGGGCTATTACAAATGGAATTGCTTTCCTAATTTCAGCCACACTTTTCTCATGGTTGGCATACGGAAAAGCCACTAATTTTGGGGGGTTAATTTTATACCCTGCTACTTTGCCAAAGTTTTGAATCAGCTTGAGTAATTTGGGAGTGGAGTCTATGGGATTCTTTAAATACGAGATCATATCGTCTGCAAAGACGGAGAGTTCTATTTCTTCTTTCCCTATTTGTATCCCCTCTATGTCTGCATCTTGTCTTATTGCTGTAGCTAGGCATTCTAATACTAGATTGAAGAGAAGTGGAGAGAGTGGACATCCTTGTCTTGTTCCTGAGTTAAGAGGAAATGGCTTTAGTTTTTCAGCATTAAGTATAATGCTGGCTGTAGATTTGTCAAATACAGCCTTTATTGTATTGAGGAATGTTCCATGGATTCCTAATTTTTCCATGATGATTCCTTCATCATAAAGGGGTGTTGGATCTTGTCGAATGCTTTTTCTGCATCTATTGAGATAACCATGTGGTTCTTATTCTTGCTCCTGTTGATGTGATGAATAATATTAATTGATTTGCCTATATTGAACAAGCTTTGCATCCCTGAAATGGATCCTGTTTGATCGTGGTGCATGATTTTTTGGATGAATTGTTGAATTCGATTGGCCAAAATTTGGTTGAGAAGTTTTACATCAATGTTCATCAAAGAAATGGGTCTATAGTTCTCTTTCTTTGATGAGTCCCTGCCTGGTTTTGGGATGTGGGTTATGATGGCTTCATAGAATGTGTTCGGTAGTGAATTTTCTCTTTCATTTACATTGAAGAGATGGAGGCGTATTGGTTTGAGCTCTGCTTTGAAGGCCTTGAACAATTCCGCTGTAAAACCATCTGGTCCTGGACTTTTCTTAGCTGGGAGGTCTCTTATTGCTGTTTCTATTTCAATGCTTGATATGGGCCTGTTAAGGTGGTTTAATTCGTCTTGGTTTAGTTTTGGCATGTCAATATTTGCTAGGAAAAGGTCCATTTCTGTCAAGTTCTCAAACTTATTAGCATAAAGTTTTGAGAAGTATTCCCTTATAATGTTCTGAATCTTGGTTGTTTACGTGGTGATGTTTCCATTGTCATCTCTAAGTTTATTAATTTGGGTGTGCTCTCTTCTGTCTGAATAGAGACACGGAAACACAACAAATCAAAGAAAGATTGGACAAATGGGATTGCATGAAGTTGCAGAGCTTCTGCATGGCAAAGGACATAGCTATGAAGATCAATAGAAAGCCCACAGATTGGGAGAAGATCTTCACTAGCCATACAACCGTCAAGGTTCTTATATCTAAAATATACTTGGAACTCAAAAAATTAAATCCCCAACAACAAATCCTCAAAGAAACAACTGCCCAATAAATAAGTGGGCTAAAGACTTAAAGAGAAACTTCTCTGATGAAGAAAGAAGGATGGCCAATAAACACATGAAGAAATGCTCAACATCCCTAGCCATAAAAGAAATGCAAATCAAAACAATATTGAGATACCACCTCACTCCAGTTAGAATGGCAAAAAAACAAGAACTCTAACAACAACAGATGCTGGAGGGGATGTGGACAGAATGGAACCTTACTTCATTGTTGGTGGGAATGTAAACTTGTTCAACCACTTTGGAAAGCGGTATGGAGGTTCCTCAAAATACTTCACATAGAGCTCCCCTATGACCCACCAATCCCACTTTTGGGAATTTACCCAAATGTTTACAAAGAAGACCACACTAAAGCTACCAGCACAACTATGTTTATTGCAGCACTATTTACCATAGCTAAGATGTGGAACCAACCCAGATGCCCCTCAGTAGATGAATGGATCAAGAAAATGTGGTATATATACACAATGGAATTCTATGCCTCTATCAGAAACAATGACATTGCTCCATTTGTTAGGAAATGGAAAAACTTGGAAAAAATTATATTAAGTTAAGTAAGCCAGGCCCAAAGAAACATAGGCCCCATGGTTTCCCTTATTTGCAATATCTAGTATATGTTTGAGTCAAGCAGAAAAGGTCAGATAATATGATGTTAGGAAAATGAACCCTTAGATATGTATTTTAAGGTTTTTTTCTTTCATGTATGTGTTTCTAACGTATTTATAAGATTATTTCTTTGTTGCTTTGTATGTCCCTCCCCCACAGTATAATCCCTGCTTTCACTATATTTGATATCAGTATAAGTTGTGGAGGAGATGGGGAAAAACAAGTGGTTTAAGGATACAGGTGGACCTGTTGCAACAATGAGAATTACAAGTTGTCATGTCGAAAACGAGCTTCACAACGTCGGTGCGGGGTGGGGATGGAGGATTGGGGGGGAGGGGGGAGGCTGGGAAGGGATGTGAAGGGTAAACAAAGGAGGAGGCTGCAATGCTTGGTAAGAAATGTATGCATTATCCTGCCCATGTAATTGTAACCTCTCTCTACAATATGTCCACAAATAAAATAAAATAATAACAAAAATAAGCACATAGTCAAGCTACCTGCTATGGTTTAGTTTTTTTCGTTTCTTTATTTGTTCAAAATTTTAATATGGATGTATGCACAGTGGTAACATTAAAATTATTAATCAAAAGACAAATAATAGCAAAGTCATAGACACATATCAGAGTTTCAATAATTAGCACTTATGATGGTGATAATAATTTTGATGAGGATGATGACCACAGTGTAGCCTGATGAGGACTTATTTTTATTTCTGCATGAAAAAATTTGTGATTTTAAACCAACAAACTGAATTTGACTCTTTTCTTATTTGTAAGGTAAGGTGGAAAATGTAAGGACTCTTCACTGTTCTTTTTTCTTACTCTAGATGTCAACAAATATATTCTTCAATATTTCTGGTAGATTATATCCATTTACAGATGAGAAATGTAATGCCAACAGTCAATGCAGTGAGTAAATAATGATACTAGAATTTGTGTCTGAGATCTTCACTCTGTGGGCTTACATGGAGCAGTAATTTGGTGATGGAGAGCAACAATATGAAAAGTCTATGGGGAAAAAGCATACTATATAAGCGGTTGTTTTAGGACTAAGTGACCAATGATGAGTATTTGAAACAGGCCCGTTTCAGTGGCATAAAAAGGAGTACATAGAAATTATATTAGTGACAGAAACTGGGCAAATCTTGATCATTCATCTTATCTAATGGACGGAAGTAGAAGGATAAGAAGAAATCTGAAGTGTTTCCACTTCTCTGGCAACCACGTTGGTAATATTCTTGGTAATAAGGACTACAGGTGGAAATGATGGATTTAGAGGAAAAAACTCTCTGAGAGTTCTAAAATTTATGTTAAACAGATGCATAGATAAGTCTTTTTAGACATCATTAAAATATCCACGACCATTAATATGAAAAAGAATAATAAAATCTGGGGCATTATTAAAGGGAAGAACAAAAGGAAAGTTATGATACAAATGTGAGCAATGTGAGCATCATAGTGGACAAGAATAGAAGAAAGAGATAAATAAGGAAATAAGAAAGTAATAAAAACAGATTTACAGAAGTAAAGGAGGGAAAGAATTGTCAGGAAGTTATTGAAGGAAATATGCTATTTGGATTTGAAAACTAAAAGGACATAGATGAGTTCAATAAGAACAGTGTTTTGGTGAAAGTCATATTAATAAAATTTTGAGATATGAATGTGAAGCCATAAAATTCTGGATCCATGAATTCAACAGATCCTGTTGATTTTAAATGCTGGGAACAAATGCTTTTATACTGACATTAGAAGAATTGTACAGATATAACTCATGATCTTTACTCAGAGGAATTCTATGAATATTTTTGAAGAGTTTGTTTAGCCAGGTGATTATAGATTGAACTACAGCACAGATAAGACTAATTTGTCTACAGTTCCAATGAGTGACCCATGTATCCACATCAGTTTGGGATTTTATTGAAATATCTTTAGTTATGTTTGGATATTTTATCACCCTATTCATTATAAATCTAGGACAAGTAACACTGATATTACTGATGTTACTGAACACTCCTCGAATTGATTCTTCTTTAGAATAGAAAATGATTGATTGACACATCATAACTGTCCTATACTCTATTAATCTAGTTCTTGTTAGGGATATCTCCATGCTGAAATAACCCTGTTAATCAACATTCCACAAATTCTTATATGTAGGAAGTACTCTTATAAACTTTAAACGTTTATTGAATGGAAGAGTTCAGACATTACCCTCAGCACTAGGATTAAATGCCTAAAAAGATAAGACATTTTACTTTAATGCCTTTCTTTCATTTCCTCATCCATATTTGTAAGTAGGGAAGGATTCTGATGTAACAATAATAAAATAGTGACTTGTATTAACACAACATCTAGGATCTAGTGTTAATTCGGATACTTACTAATTAGCTCCATGTTTTGAGCATATTTATATATCTACTGGGTAAACTAAGAAGCTCCAAGAAAATGTCCCTAACGAGCCTTTCAATTCTAATATCACTGTTTGTCTCAAAATGCTTTAAATCCTACGCCCTCTAATGTGGGCATAATGTGGAACTTTTCTCCTCAGAGAGTGAGTACTAGCCTATTGCTTAACATGTACAAAGTACCTTCATACATAGACCGGGCATGTGCAAACAAGAAGTGGTAGTTGAACAATGTTCTTAGCAGTTTTTACAGATGAAATGGAAATAGAGCAACTATGAAGTCAAAAGGAATGTGCAAAAAAGACAAAGGCACAAAGTAGAATGTGCTAAGGAAATGCTGAAGTATAATTTCAAATAATCTGCTCAAGTGTGAGGGTGTGTTCAAAGCACAACTTAAGAAAATGTAGTTGGATATCTTGGGAGAAAAACTGCTTTAAACTATTCTGGTATAATTGTACAAGTAGAAGCCCCTTAGTCTACCTCTAATCAGCCACAACATCATCAACTTAGCTACTATTTTCCCAGTGCAAAATGAGAAAAAGAGGGCTCATCACAGTTAGTGTTCAGGTTTAAATAATGGCAATCACATAACTTTTCTCTGTCTTCATTTATTTTGGAGCATTTAAGTAGGAAAAAGCCAAGTAAATATTTTGCATGTACCTAAATTAAGTGGGACATATTATATTGGTCTCTTTTTAACTTGGAAGTTATTGATTATGTTTTATACTCTGATTTGGGACAATGATCTGATGTCAGTTATTTTCTTCTCTTCCCCTTCTTTTGCCTTCAACTTACATAATAATTATTTAAAGAGACATAACTGAGCTTGCATTTCTAAATTCTTCAAAATTATCTCAACTACTTCATACTTCTGGCAACCTCCTATATCTTTCTCAAGGGAATATTTTGTCACTACCATTTTTATCCTATATGATATTGGATATCTTCCTGCCTAATTCAGTGCAAGACAGACATAGACTCATCCAGATATCTCAACACTTGTGCCACCATAAAATCCTGCCTTACTTAGAAATCATGATTTTAGAATGTCTGGGGAAGTGGCATGTGTCATTTTTAATGACCCTAAATGATACTTACTTGCAATCATGTCTTAAACCAATATGCCACTCAGTTGATGGATGAATTGACAAAATGTTACACACACACACACACACACACACACACACACACACACACACACACACACACACGGTGGAATTCTATGCTTCTAATTCATAAGGAAATGGAAAGACTTGGAAATATCCTACTAAGTAAAATAAGCAAGACACAAAGAGATTCCATGGTTTCCCTCATTTGCAATAAGTAGAAAGTGTCTAGGATAGTCCTATGAGCCGTATGTCTCAATAGTTATGTTTATATGACCATATAAGATAATGCTGAGCAAAATAAAGTCCTAGAAATGGAAACAGAGGTTTTTCTTTGTGGTTGTTGTTTTTAATGAACAATGAGATTTCTTTATTCTTTTGTGTTTTCCCCTATGGTTTACTCCCTGCTGTATTTGATTTTGGGATCCTGTATATTGTATATACACATACCTTAATTTGGCAAGGGAAGAGGAACAACAAAATGGAAAGACAAAGGGCAAAAGACAAACCAGTGCAATAGCAATACTCACAAGACTTGTTGGAAATTTACATTACAACTTGTAAGGGGTATTGGGGTTAAGGAAAAGTATGAGAAAAATGAGGGATGAGGTAAAAAGTTTGACATGCTATGTATTTACTACCTTACAATTACTGCAACCCCTTCTATATATCACCTTGACAATAAAATCAAATTAAAAATAAGCTACATAAAATATAATTTCACTATGTTGGTATAGTAAATATTATTCTATGTGTATTACTTTTTTAAAAAAATGAACCCTATTTGTCTTTTAATTTTTATTAATTACCCCTTTCTTTATCAGAGGGTCATCAACTTGAATGTTATCAAACTATACAAAATTTTCAGAAAATACTTGCCATTATTTTGCAAAAAAACTTTATTTTAGTATTGTTATACTAAAACAGAAAACAGTTCAATTCTATGGAAACTCCTAACTTTGAAAACTGACTAATTGTTAAGAGGACAGAATATATTTGTTCTTCAACATTCCTATGACTACTAACTACTCGTTTTCAAATTCTGAACATGCTATAACAGAGACATTCAAAACATTACCTGTTTGCATTTTATTCTGCAATAAATGCAGTTTCCAGTGGGGGGGAGTACAAATTTAAAAGTCAATAGAAAAAATAGCCACATTCTGGTAGAAGATAAAACTATGAAGTATCTATAATAAATTCCTCAAATGTAAACATATGTTCATCAGAGTAAACTATTATTTCTATGACCATCAATCCTAAGTTTTTATGCTGTAAAGTCATCCTAGCCCAACAGTTTCCAACTTGTAAGGTGGACCTTAAAATTCCCTAAATTCCCATCAGGACTAGTTTATCATTATTGTGAAAAAATACTACCCTTCTGCTAATGTGATGCCCTTCTTATTGGGGAAAGAACTCTACACTAAACTTTGCTGCATCATTTTCCCCCCAGTGGTATTCTTGAGATCAAAACACTTGCAAATATTATTTATAGCTACATTTTATCTATCACAGATATTCAGGAGATCTGAATATGGATATGTGAAGCTTATGGTTCAAAGCCCACCCAGGCAGGAAGGTTACTTCGATTCTTATCTCCAATAAGCTGCTCACGAAAAGCCAGACACAAGTGGCACTGTTGTTCAAGTGGAAGAGCAGTAGCCTTGAGCAAAACAGTCTCCGAGACAGTCCCCCAGTCCACAATTTAAGCCCTAGGACAAAGCAAACAACAAAAACAAAATAAAAACAAACTCCAAACCTAGCATTTTTCTCATTGTATACAAAGGTATGTAATTAAGAAAATTTCTTCCTGTGCTATATATAGGTAGAAGAAAAAGGATGTCACACAATTACTCTATTCATACCAAAGTCTCAAAAAGTTCTGCCTTTTCTAAATTTATAAATTAATATCATAAATTTGTTGGCAACTTTGTCTAGATAATTCACATTATCATGTTACACAGGAACTGTTGCAATTATCTATTAACTAAGTTCTAATTATACCTCACTTGAAATAATATTTTAGGCAAATAGAATGCCAGAATCATTTGTGAATTAAATCTCCTATCCTCTAGAATATGAAATAGAATATGAAATTACAAAGAAAAATTACAAACAAAAATATTTATTTTAAATCTAAATTCTAATTTAGCCAGGTCTACAAAGTCCTACATTAGATGAACTTCGCTATTTCTCCAGGCTTAAGCTTTTGTAATCCTTCATAATTTCTTTGGAATCCAACAGAATGATGCTTACTTTTTCAAATTTTTGGTTGGGAATCATGAGCTATTTTGCATCTAGGAATGTTCTGTAATGATGACAGCATTTAAAACAAAACTGAGGATTATATATGAGTTGCATTTCAATAGGAAACTTGACTTCTTAAAACATAATGACAAAATTAGCCCAAACTTGCAACTGTATATTCCTTTCTTGTTTTTTATTCCTTTCATGTTTTGTATTATTGAGACAAAATTATATTTCCTAGTCCAGGGAAGTTATCACTATATAATCCCACTCTCTAATCTCCTGTCTTAGTCTGAGTGCTAGAATGCCAGTCTTGTATCTCATTGTCCTACCATACTTTGCTGGTTTATTTAATCTTGATACAGACTAGCATTTCTGGACTTCTCCGATAATATTTTTCAAAAGACTGTTAGCTCAGAATGTTTATGTTCTATTTTCGAAGATCTTCCAATATTTGACACAGGATACGAACATTTTCAGATGCACCTGCAGTGGTCTCTGATTCATTCCTCCATGGATCCAACCCCTTCAATAACGATTACTTGAATTTCTTACTATCTCTGGTCCCTAACTATGTAATATTCTCAAGAGTTTGGGGGGAAATTTCACTTGAGGACTTTCTAATATTAAAAAATTATCACTTGATTCTAGCCTTAGGACATATTTTATTATTTTCTAACATTTCTACACATTCTGGGAGTTGTTTCATATGTGTGTTTGCACATATAAGTGTCTATGTGTGTATGTGCATGTTTGTATATATATGTGCAAACCTCAAGCTCTATACAGCAATCTTGCTCAAAACTAGTATTCCATCACATTAACAATTCTTCCAATGCAGCATTTGGCTGGTAATTATAAATAGTGTCTCAAAGACTGTTCTCCCAGGCTGGATGCAAACTGAACTTCCCAGACTCCTTTACATTCTTAGGTTCTATTTTTCCAGGAGTATCAACTTTTAAACTAGAAACATTTTTGTGAGCGCAAAAGCTGTAGCCCAGATTTTTAACTCGAGTTCATATAAAGATAGAGAAACATAAACATTACATATACTGAATGTACACTGTTAGAAATGTGATGTTAAGTGTGATGGTGGTGGCTCACGCCTATAATGCTAGCTACTCACGAGGCTGAGATCTGAGAATTGCAGTTCAAATCCAGCATGAGTAGGAAAGTTTCTGAGGCACTTATCTCCAATTAACCACCAGAAAACTGGAAGTAGCACTGTGGCTCAAGAGGTAGAGCGCTAGCTTTGAGCTGAAGAGTGGAGGCCCAGACTTCAAGCCCCACAACCATCCAAACCAAAAAAAAAAAAAGAAAGAAAAAGAAAAAGAAAGAATAAATTGAAAAAGAAATGTGATCTTAGCTACCCGTTCATTGCTAGTATAATTCCTGCTTTCTCAACATGGCCTTTTTTTCCCCAATTAAGTCCATACTCTTAAATCTGACTTGCTTGGAACCAGAATTATTCTTCCATTCTATCTTTACAAATTTGCATGATTAATTCGATTACATTGGTCCTGAGGTCTGTTCTTATGCAAATACCAGGCTGTTTTGATTACTATGGCTTTATAGTAGAGTTTGAAATTTGGTATTGATATTACTCCAGCAGTGTTCTTTCCTTTGAGGAGCGTTTTTGCTATTCGGGGTCTTTTGTTGTTCCCTATGAATTTTTGGATTGCCTCTTCTATTTCCTTGAAGAATGAGGTTGGAATTTTGATAGGTATCGCGTTGAATTTGTAGATAGCCTTGGGAAGTATTGCCATTTTCACGATGTTAATCTTTCCAATCCAGGAGCATGGGAGGTTTTGCCATTTTTTAAGTTCTGTGTTGATTTCCTTTTTCAAGATTTTAAGGTTTTCATCATAGAGGTCCTTCACTTAATAGAAATGAAAACCCAGAAATGAACCCAAAGACCTATAGCCATCTAATCTTCCATAAGGTAGCTAAAACAATAGAATGGAAGAAACACAGCCTCTTCAGTAAATGGTGCTGGCAAAATTGGTTAACTACATGTAGAAAACTAAAGCTAGATTCTTATATATCACCCTGCACCGGAATCAACTCCAAATGGATCAAAGACCTCGAAGTCAAAGGAGACACTCTGAAAATATTACAGGATGGAATAAGAGAAACCCTGGGTCTCCTTGGCTCAGGCCGAAATTTTCTGAATAGTGAACCGGAAACACAACAAATCAAAGAAAGGTTGGACAAATGGGATTGCATAAAGTTGCAGAGCTTCTGCATGGCAAAGGGCATAGCTAGCAAGATCAATTGAAAGCCCACGGATTGGGAGAAGATCGTTACTAGCCATACAATGGACAAGGGTCTCATATCTAAAATATACTTGGAACTCAAAAAATTAAATCCCCCAACAACAAATCCTCAAAGAAACAACTGCCCAATAAATAAGTGGGCTAAAGACTTAAAGAGAAACTTCTCTGAAGAAGAAAGAAGGATGGCCAATAGACACATGAAGAAATGCTCAACATCCCTAGCCACAAAAGAAATGCAAATCAAAACAACATTGAGATACCACCTCACTCCAGTTAGAATGGCAAAAATCAAGAACTCTAAAAACAACAGATGCTGGAGGGGATGTAGACAGAAGGGAACCTTACTTCATTGTTGGTGGGAATGTAAACTTGTTTAACCACTTTGGAAAGCAGTATGGAGGTTCCTCAAAAGACTCCACATAGAACTCCCCTATGACCCAGCAATCCCACTTTTGGGCATTTACCCAAATGTTTACAAACAAGACCACACTGAAGCTACCAGCACAACTATGTTTATAGCAGCATTATTTACCAGAGCTAAGATCTAGAACCAACCCAGATGCCCCTCAGTAGATGAATGGATCAAGAAAATGTGGTATATATACACAATGGAATTCTATGCCTCCATCAGAAAGAATGACATTGCCCCATTTGTTAGGAAATGGAAAGACTTGGAAAAAATTATATTAAGCGAAGTAAGCCAGGCCCAAAGAAACATAAGCCCCATGGTTTCCCTTATTTGCAATATCTAGTATATGTATGAGTCAAGCAGAAAAGGTCAGATAATGTTATGTTAGGAAAATGAATCCTTAGATATGTATTTTAATGTTTCTTTCTTTCATGCATGTGTTTCTAACTCATTTATATTGAGAGAGCAGGAAGAGAATACACAAAGATCACTAAAGGCATTCATGGAATCCAATAACAAAGAGCTGGAGTAAGTCAGGGAGACCACAAAGGGAATGCTGAGTGGAACCCAACAGAAGAAATGGGAGTCCAAGGAAACAATAACCAATCAACAAATGGGAGTCCAAGGAAACAATAACCAATCAACTAAGTGATCTGAGAATAAACACAGAACAATAAATTAAGGAAGTAAAGAAGTTCATAAAAGATCTAAAATAAAGCTTCAACAAAGAACTTGAAGCCATCAAAGCTGACCAATTAGAAGGAAAAGAGATAAAAAACAATGTAGAAAGTCTTGACAGACGGTTAGACCATGCAGAAGATCGAATCTCAGGGATCGAAGACAGCCTAGATATTATAGAGAAAGAATATACAACCATCCAAGACAAGTCCAAGAAATATGATAGATCTATCCAACACTTGGAAGACACCATCAGAAGGCCTAATCTAAGGATAATGGGTGTAGAGGAGCACCTAGAAACAGAAGTTAATGGCCTAGGAAATTTGTTTAACAGGATCCTAGCAGAGAACTTCTTAAACATGAAAAATGATAGGCCTATTCAGATACAAGAAGCTTTTAGAACTCCAAGCAGGCCAGACCAGAATAGGACATCCCACCGTCACATTATATTCCACACAGAATCAACTCACACCAAGGAAAAGATCCTTAAAACTGTCAAGGAGAAAAGATTAATCACCTATAAAGGGAAAGGAATTAGAATCACCTCAGATTTCTCAGCAGAGATAATCAAAGCAAGAAGAGCCTGGAATGATGTATGCCATGCCCTAAAAACAAACAACTATCAACCAAGAATACTGTACCCAGCTAAACTCTCCTTCATAACTGAAGGCCAAAAAAAAAACCTTCCATAGCAAAGAAATATGGAAACAATACATCTCCACCAAACCAGCCCTACAAAAGATTCTTAAAGATGTTCTACACATAGAAAATCAACAAGACCACAATAAAGGTCAAGAAACTGCACCCAAACTGAGAATCCAAGAACCATAGGAAGAACACAGATTTTCAACCCCCAAGAAGGTGGATAACATGGCAGGAACTCCCAAATACCTCTCAGTCCTTTCTCTTAAGGTTAAAGGACTGAACTCTCCAATTAAGCGACAGAGACTGTCTAGTTGGATCAAAAAACAAGACCCTTCTATCTGCTGTCTTCAGGAGTCACATCTTGCCCGTAAAAAAAAAAACACATTTTCAATGTTAAAGTTTGGAACAAAATCTACCAAGCAAACGGCCCCCATAAACAGGTGGGAGTTGCAATCCTAATATCAGAGAAACTACAATTCAAATTAAAATTCGTGAGAAGAGATAAAGAAGGTCGCTACATACTAATTAAGGGATCTCTCTTTCAGGAGGTTATTATAATTCTAACTATCTACTCACCAAACAATGGAGCAATCAAATTTATCCAAGACACACTAATTTCCCTCATATCCCATAGAAATTCAAAGACATTAACTGTTGGGGATTTTAACACACCACTCTCCCCACTAGATAGATCAACTCGGCAAAAACTCAACAGAGAAACTGCAGATCTAAACAGCTGCATAGATCAACTAGATTCAACAGATATCTACCGAACATCCTACCCAGCAGCATCAGAATACACGTTTTTCTCAGCAGCACATGGAACATTTTCTAAATTACACCACATTTTAGGCCACAATGCAAACTTGTCCAAATTCAGAAACATTGAAGTTATACCTTGCATTCTCTCTGACAACAAGGGAATAAAATTAGAACTCAACACCAAAAGCCACCAAAGAAAGTCTGGTATCACATGGAGGCTGAACAACACACTGCTGAATCACGAGTGGGTCATAGAAGAGATTAGAATGGCAATTCAAATGTTCATGCTATTCAATAAAAATGAACACACAAATTACCAGCTCCTCTGGGATACAGAAAAAGCACTACTCAGAGGCAAGTTTATAGCTCTGAGCTCCTACATCAACAAATTGGAGACATCTGAACCCAACAATTTAATGACACATCTAAACCTCTTGAAAAAGAGCAGCAAGATAAAAACCAATCCAGTAGACGCGAAGAAATAATTAAAATTAAATCAGAATTAAATGAATTAGAATCCAAAAAAACTATAGAAAGAATCAGCAAAACAAAGAGTTGGTTCTTCGAAAAACTTAAAAAAATTGAAAGACCCTTAGCAAATCTTATCAGAAAAAGAAGAGAACACACCCAAATAAATAAACTCAGAGAGGAGAATGGAAACATCACCACGGAAACAACCAAGGTTCAGAACATTATAAGGGAATACTTTTCAAAACTTTATGGTAATAAGTTTGAGACCTTGACAGAAATGGACCTTTTCCTAGCAAATATTGACATGCCAAACCTAATCCAAAATGAGTTAAACAAGCATAACAAGACCATATCAAGCATTGAAATAGAAACAGCAATAAGAGACCTTCCAGCTAAGAAAAATCTAGGACCAGATGGTTTTACAGCGGAATTCTACAAGGCCTTCAAAGCAGAGCTCACACCAATACTCCTCCAACTCTTCAATGAAATTGAACGAGAAAGTTCACTACCGAACACATTCTAGGAAGCCATCATAACCCTCATCCCAAAACCAGGCAGGGACTCATCAAAGAAAGAGAACTATAGACCCATTTCTTTGGTGAATATTGATGCAAATCTTCTCAACAAAATTTTGGCCAACCACCTTCAACAATTCATCCAAAAAATCACACACCATGATCAAACAGGATTCATTTCAGGGATGCAAAGCTGGTTCAATATACGCAAATCAATTAATATTATTCATCACATCAACAGGAGCAAGAATAAGAACCACATGGTTCTCTCAGTAGATGCAGAAAAAGCATTCTACAAGATCCAACACCACTTTATGATTAAGGTTTTGGAAAAATTAGGAATCCATGGAACATTCCTCAATACAATCAAGGCTGTATATGACAAACCTACAGCCAGCATTATACTTAATGGTGAAAAACTAAAGCCATTTCCTCTTAACTCAAGAACAAGACAAGGATGTCCACTCTCTCCACTTCTCTTCAATCTAGTATTAGAATGCCTAGCTACAGCAATAAGACAAGATGCAGACATAGAGGGGATACAAATAGGGAAAGAAGAAATAGAACACTCCGTCTTTGCAGACGATATGATCTAGTATTTAAAGAATCCCATAGACTCCACTCCCAAATTACTCAAGCTGATTCAAAACTTTGACAAAGTAGCAGGGTATAAAATTAACCCCCCAAAATCAATGGCTTTTCTCTGCCAACAATGAGAAAAGCGTGGCTGAAATTAGGAAAGCAACTCCATTTGTAATAGCCCCTCAAAAAATAAAAAACCTAGGAATTAACTTAACTAAAGAAGTGAAGGACCTCTATGATGAAAACTTTAAAATCTTGAAAAAGGAAATCAACCCAGAACTTAAAAAATGGCAAAACCTCCCATGCTCCTGGATTAGAAAGATTAACATCGTTAAAATGGCAATACTTCCCAAGGCTATCTACAAATTCAATGCGATACCTATTAAAATTCCAACCTCATTCTTCAAGGAAATAGAAGAGGCAATCCAGAAATTCGTATGGAACAAAAAAAGACCCCGAATAGCAAAAACGCTCCTCAATGGAATGAACACTGCTGGAGGAATATCAATACCAAATTTCAAACTCTACTATAAAGTAATCAAAAAAGCATGGTATTGGCATAAGAACAGACCTCAGGACCAATGGAATAGAATTGAAAACCCAGAATTGAACCTACAGACCTATCGCCATCTAATCTTCCATAAGGGAGCTAAAACAATAGAATGGAAGAAAGACAGCCTCTTCAGTAATTGGTGCTGGCAAAATTGGTTAACTACTTGTAGAAAACTAAAGCTAGATCCTTATATATCACCCTGCACCGGAATCAACTCCAAATGGATCAAAGACCTTGAAGTCAAAGCAGACACTCTGAAAACATTACAGGATGGAATAGGAGAAACCCTATATCTCCTTGGCTCAGGCCGAAATTTTCTGAATAGAGACCCGGAAATACAACAAATCAAAGAAAGGTTGGACAAATGGGATTGCATAAAGTTGCAGAACTTCTGCATAGCAAAGGACATAGCTAGCAAGATCGATAGAAACCCACGGATTGGGTGAAGATCTTTACTAGCCATACAAAGGACAAGGGTCTATTATCTAAAATATACTTGGAATTCAAAAAATTAAATCCCCCAACAACAAATCTTCAAAGAAACTACTACCCAATAAAAAAGTGGGCTAAAGCCTTAAAGAGAAACTTCTCTGAAGAAGAGAGAAGTAATGGCAAAAGACACATGAAGAAATGCTCAACGTCCCTAGCCACAAAAAAATGCAAATCAAAATAACATTGAGATACCACCTCAATCCAGTTAGAATGGCAAAAATCAAGAACTCTAACAACAGATGCTGGAGGGGATGTGGACAGAAGGGAAGCTTACTTCATTGTTGGTGGGAATGTAAACTTGTTCAACCACTTTGGAAAACAGTATGGAGGTTCCTCTAAAGACTCCACATAAAACTCCCCTATGACCCAGCAATCCCACTTTTGGGCATTTACCCAAATGTTTACAAACAAGACCACACTAAAGCTACCAGCACAACTATGTTTATTGCAGCATTATTTACCATAGCTAAGATCTGGAACTGACCCAGATGCCCATCAGTAGATGAATGGATCAAGAAAATGTGGTATATATACACAATGGAATTCTATGCCTCCATCAGAAAGAATGACATTGCCCCATTTGTTAGGAAATGGAAAGACTTGGAAAACATTATATTAAGCGAAGTAAGCCAGGCCCAAAGAAACATAGGCTCCATGGTTTCCCTTATTTACAATATCTAGTATATGTATGAGTCAAGCGGAAAAGGTCAGATAATATGATGTTAGGAAAATGAACCCTTAGATATGTATTTTAAGGTTTTTTTTCTTTCATGCATGACTTTCTAACTCATTTATAATATTATTTCTTTGCAGCTTTGTATGTCCCTCCCCCACAGTATAACCCCTGATTTCACTATATTTGATGTCAGTATAACTTGTGGAGGAGATGGGGAAAAACACGTCGTTTAAGGATACAGGTGGACCTGTTGCAACAAAGAGAAGTACAAGTTGTCATGTCCAAAACGAGCTTTACAACGTCGGTGCGGGGTGGCGGGAAAAATTGGGACTGGGGGGGGGGGCTAGGGGGGAGGCTGGGAAGGGATGTGAAGGGTAAAAAAAGGAGGAGGCTGCAATGCTTGGTAAGAAGTGTACGCACTATCTTGCCCATGTAATTGTAACCCCTCTGTACAGTATGTTCACAAATAAAAAAAAAAAAGAGGGCATTAACGTTGTGTGAGTTGAGAGGCTAATTTTTATCAGAATTTAAACATAATGAAAAATTGATGATTTTAAAATAAAAAGCTTAAAGGTACAATTTTAATGTGACTTGCACAAAGAGACATCTTTTCTTTTCCTCTCCACAATTACTCAACTACAGGAAGTTCATGTAATTCAAATAAAGATGTTTCAGAAATAGATTAGACACATAAAGAAAAAGAGGTCCAGAATTGGGTGGTGCATTATTTAAAAATAGAAGTCAAATAAATATTAACCATAATTCAAAATAATAGCAATCATGAAAAGAGAAGATTTTAAGAAGAATGTATAAAAAGTGATAGTGCCAGAAATGCCTTTGGAGCTGCTCTCTGAGATTTTGGGTTTCTAGTACATGACAATTCGTAGGACTGGTTTGGTGGAGAAATATTGTTTGTTTTTCTTTGCTATGGAACGTTTTTATTTGACCTTTGGTTATGAAGGAATGTTTAGCTGGGAACAGTATTCTTGGTTGATAATTATTTGTCTTTAGGGCATGGCATACATCATTCCAGGCACTTGCTTTAATTGTCTTTGCTGAGAAATCTGAGGTGATTCTAATTAGTTTCCCTTTATAAGTGATTGATCTTTTCTCCTTGACAGCTTTAAGCTTCTTTTCCTTGCTCTGAATTGATACTGTTCAGATTATAATGTGACAGTGGGATGTCCTGTTCTGGTCTGGTCTTTTGGGGGTTGTAAATGCCCCTTGTATCTGAATAGGCCTATCTTTTTGAATGTTTGGGAAGTTCTCTGCTAGGATCCTGAAACAAATTTCTTCGACCATTAACGTCTATTTCTAGGTGCTGCTCTACACACATTTTCCTCAGATTAGGAATTCTGATGGTGTCTTCCAAATATTGAATAGATATATCATATTTTTTGGGTTTGTCTTAGGTAATTGTTCTTTCTCTATAACACCTAGGCTGTCTTCAATACCTGAGATTCCATCTACTGCATGGTCTAACTTTCTGCCAAGACTTTCTTCTTTGTGTTTTATTTCTTTTCCTTCTAATTGGTGGGCTTTGATGGCTTCAAATTTTTTGTTGGAGCTTTGTTTTAGGTCTTGGATTAACTTCTTTACTTCCTTAATTTGGTGTTATGTGCTTATTCTCAAATCACTTAGTCGATTGGTGATGGTTTCCTTGGACTCCCATTCCTTCTGGTGGTCTCCATTCATCATTGCTTTTGTGGTCTCCTAGAATTCTTTCAGCTGTCTGTTTATGGATTCCATGAATGCCTGTATTGATCTTTGTCTTTTCTCATCCCCCTCTCGCAATTCCTGTATTACTCTTTGATTAGCTTCCTCATGTTCATGCAATTCCTGTAGTTCTCTTTGGCTGTTCTCAGCCTGCTCACACAATTCCTTTGTATGTCTTTGTCTGTTCTCAGGCTGCTCATGTAATTCCTGTCTTTCTCTTTGACTGTTCTCAGCCTGCACACACAATTTCTGTATTTCTCTTTGACTGTCCTCAACCTGCTCATGCAATTCCTGTATCAATCTTTGAGTAGCTTCTTCATGCTCATCAGATTCCAGTATGAATCCTTGGTTTGCCTGTTTCTCCGTATCACACTCACACTCGTCCTTTGCAGGTTTTCAATCTTTTCATTCACCATGTTTACCAATAGTATTTGTAGAGATTTTTGGGAACTCTCCTCTGGATTATTTATTAACTATTCTGTCAACTGATTATCTCTTGTGTTTTTCCGGCTTGTTCTCCCCATTTGGTATGAAAGTAACACCAATTTTGTGCTAGAACATCATTTTAAGGCAAGCATCAACCAAAGTCTTGTAGTAGCACAGTCAAAAGACTGCAGATACAATCTAGTTACCAGATAAAATCTATTCAATATCAAACAACTATGGATTAATGGGCTAAGAACAACAAAGCAGAATTTGGCAAACCAGAAATTATTAGTTTTAAGGAGAAATGTGGGGAAGATAAGATTAGAGGGATGTGGACAGATAAAAGGAGAGTGAATTTAGCCAAGTCCTAATCTCATAGAGGGAAATGGATTGGACAGAATGATAGGACAGAGATTAAGAAAAAAAAATAAACAAGAAAAAATGAAAAAAAGTTTAAATTAAAAAAGTGAAACACTTAACAAGTATGTATGTTTAAATATGATATTGAGAGAAGAAAAGGATAGGATGTTAGGAAGGCAAGGATAGAAAGGAGACATGAAAAACTAAAAAAAAACTCTCAAATTTAGTTACCTTAAAATTATATAGGTATAAATTGGTAATACTGATATTAAAGAATTTAAGAGAAAGAGGTTGTGAATTAAATAATAAATTTCTGGATTAAGTGTGTACACAATGGCAGATAAAGTCTAATTATCAAACATGGGTAAATATTTGGGGATTATCAGAACAGTAATTAATTCTTTCAAAAAAGAAAGCAATAAAAAAGGACCAAAAAGTCAGGAGTAATAACAAAAAGGAAGGAAGGAAGCAAGGAAGGAAGGAAGGAAGGAAGGAAGGAAGGAAGGAAGGAAGGAAGGAAGGAAGGAAGGGAGCGAAAAAGGAAGGGACAAAACCATTTAATTTATAAAATATATTTAGCCCAACAAAAACTTCATATAATGAATCCTTTAGTAAATTCAAGTTGGCAATTTTCACTTCTTTGCGTGTTCTGGATGCATGAATGTAAGCAACAAATGAAGGATCATAAATAACCTCGTGAATCTGTTTGCATCTGTAGTAATATGTATGCAAATCTTTTTCTCATTTTCTATACATTACCAAATAAATATTTGCCAACAATTTACACTTAGGTATAAATATTCTAAAAATTGATTAAACCAAAGGATGTCAATATATTATATAATGTGAATACAAGGATTTGTATTGCTATTAATATTACAGTCTTAATGTTATATAATTATAAAAATTTTATTATGTATTTTATCAGAGAAATTAGCATGCTCTGATTTTGGTGTCTGAGTCCTAATAGCAGAAAGTAATTAAAATCAAAAGAGATCTGTATTTGATGGCTCAAATGAATGTTTCTGAAAGCAATTAACTCGTTGGAGATTGTTCAAATACATCAAAAGGTCCTTAAAAAGGCTGTGCCACATTTACAAGATTACCTATGATGTGATTCAAGAGCCACTAAACAATCATATTTCACTTTGCTATCACTATAATTATTCCCATTTTAAAAAGAATTATTCACATGTCACATGATATAAGTTTGTCCTTAAGTTATTATCTTCTATGAAATAATATCCAAATGATACTCTACACTGAGTTAAAGCAAAATTTGCAAAAAGTATTGGACTATGTAACTCCTTCCAGATACACATGTTGAAATTCTATTCCCCCTTCTGGTGATATTAGAATCAACCTTTCAGAGATGACACTACAATAATGATCCTGATGAAAGAAGCCCAATATAATTATTCTGCCATGTGAACGTCCAGCAAGTAGATTATAATGAACCAGAAAGTGGACCCCCATTAGATAAGGAATTGTTTGAACAACCATTTTTATTAATATTAATAAATTAATATTCAAGCTTCTAGCATATGGGTAATATACTCCTGTTGTTTTTAAGCCACTTACTTTTAAGTATTCTCTTATAAAAGCCCAATGGCTGACAAAAGGCAAAGTAATATTTAGTTAATATCACAAATTCTGACAAAAATATTCATAAAATTTTATTATTTGAATTTTATTCTCCAAGTCTACAGGTTAAAAATATTTTTAAATTGGAATTGAATTGAGGTTCAACTCTATTCATCTATCATAATTAATTTTTGAATATTTTTATTATCTTTAAGTAGTTGTACATTCACTGAGTTTATGGATACTATGTATCTTGATCACTGTCACCTCTTTCAACATTCTCATCCACCCCTCCCAAACAACCCCAATCCTATGTATCTCAATATTATGTTATGGAATCACTTGACATTTAACAAAGCAGTTTATGTGTACAATGCACCTGGAATTGTGTTACCACTTCAACATCTTCACTCCCATTTCACACTACCCTTTCCTTTGTATATTTCAATTCTTGGAAGTATACAATGGATTCTTGCCTGTATACTATCCTTTTCACCTTCAATTTCCTACCCCTCACATAATGCCCCCCACTGTCCTCTCTTGCAGTACATATTTATTGGTAATTATTTTGTTGAGCTGTGACTTAGTCTTTTAAGAGAATTATGGAATTTTCACTCTCCAGTGACTCTGACACTTCAGATAATTCATTTGTACCTCCTTGCATACCATCCAGTGTGTTTACTTTTACATTTATAGGCACCTTCTATCTACCACAAATGAGGAAAATCATGCAAGCTAAGTTTCTCTGAGTGGGCTTTATTTCACTTAATATTATTTATAATTGTTTCATTTTCCTTAAGGATGGTGCAATATTATT
Source organism: Dipodomys spectabilis (assembly GCF_019054845.1). NCBI lineage: Eukaryota > Metazoa > Chordata > Mammalia > Rodentia > Heteromyidae > Dipodomys > Dipodomys spectabilis. Next base: position 1,714,152 of record NW_024870770.1, read on the forward strand.
CTTTCTGATGGATGAACAGAATTCCATTATGTATGCATATATATGTGTATATATATATATATGTATATATGTATGTATATAAATATACATATATACACACATATATAATTGTAAATTGGGATCAATAACATTAGGTATATATATAATACATATATATATATAATTTATATATACATATGTTATTCTTTATCTCTTTTTACAATGAGAGGCATCTGAGCTGCTCCCTTATGTTGGCTAGAGAAAATAATGCAATAATGACCATGATTTTGCTGGTAGCTTCAGTTTGGCCTTATTTCTGCTCCATTGTATAAATGCCTGTAAGTGGAATGCTGGATCACAGATAGCTCTCTATTCAGTTCTCTGAGCAATTTCCATAGTGTTTTCCAAAGGGGTTGAACAAGATTACATTCCCAATAACAGGGTAATAGTGTTTCCTTTGGGCCACATTTATCAATAACTGTGATTGTTCATTTTTTCATAATGACATTGTAACAGGGGTGAGATGAATCTCAGTGTTATTTGGATTTGCATTTCTTTTATGGAGAGAGATGTGTCTATTTGTCATGCTTACCTTTTCTTCTAAGAAGTATTATCCCATATATTAATTGGGTTCTTGTTTATTTGAGGCTTTATTTTTGTTGGGTTTAACATTTTGATCTCTAAATATGGGTTAATTATGAAACCAATTGTCTGATTCTTAGCTAGTAAAAATCTTCCATTCTGTTCTCTTTCTATATATCCTGCTAACTTTTTCCTTTGGCATGAAGAAAATCTTCAGTATGATGCAATTCTATTTACCCAGAAAAATAATGATATTACACCATCCATAAGCAAATGGAAAGACTTGGACCAAACTTATATTAAGTGAAGGAAGACAGACTCAAAGAAATATAAGTTGCCTGATATCTCTCATTTGTTATATTAGAATGTGCCCCTAATTCTAAAAGTAAAAACACTTGGATGGTAAAAGAGAAAACATTACACTTGCACATAATAAATTATAAGGGATTCTAAACATTTATACAGTGAGGTCAAAGGAGGATGCCTTTTTGAGAAGATCACCAAGGGTAAATATCTATATGAATATCATCATATAAAATAATGTTCATTAAAATAATCTCCAAGAAAAGACAATGAGAGGTTTTTTTTATTATTTTGCTTTTTCCTTCTGTGTTCTGATGCTGTATTTTTTATACTTCTGCACCTTTTGTCTCATATGTAAGTTTGGAAAGTGCAACGGGGAACACAGAAATGGTGAGACACAGGGTTAACAAATACAGCAGTGCTACTCAATACACGCTACATTGTAAATGAACTGTACAACTTATGGGGGAGGGAGGTTGAAAGGGAAAAACTGGGAGTATATGAGGGAAGAGGTGACACTGTTCAAAAAGAAATGTGCTCATTATTTGACTTATGTAATGGTAACCCTTCTGTACATGATCTTTACAAATTAAAAATGGACCTCATAAAGAGGTCAGAGTAGTTATACTAATATTAGATAAAATATGCTTTAAATTAAAAGTGATATGAAAGTAAAAAAGAGATAAAGAACGATATTAAATATTCATAAAGAAAACTCTCCATCAGAGGGATATAACAATTTTAATTATCAATGCCTTGAATCCTAGAGCTCCCAAATTCATCAGACAAATACTACTTACTCTAAAAACATGCATACATCCAAATACATTGTTCGTTGCTTGAACACATCATTCTTACCTCTGGACAGGCCACCCAGGTAAAAACTTAGCAAAAAACTTCAGAGCTAAATAACTGCATTGACAAGCTATACCTAACAGATATCTACAGACTATTTCACCTAACAGCTTCACAATACATATTCCTCTCAGAAGCCCCTGTAACATTCTCCAAAATAGATCAGATCTTAGATCACAAGGAGAGTCTATGAAAATTCAAAAATAAAAATGAAATTACTCTTTACATCTTGTCAGACCATGATGGGACCAAATTAGATCTTGACCTCAAAAGTCATCACAGAAAATTCTGAAACTCACAGACTGAATAACACATTGATAAATCATCAGCGAGTCACTGAAGAGATATGAAGGGAAGTTGCAACGTTTATGGAATTCAGTAGAAGTGAACATACAAAATACTACCACCTCTGGGATACAAAAACACGGCAATACTCAGAGGAAAATTTACGTCTTTGAGTATGCATATCAACAAATTAGAACCATCTTGAATCAGCACTAATGATGTGGAACTATGTCTTTGAAAAACAGGAACAAGCCAAACCAAAAACTGGTAAACAGAAATAATACAAAGTAGATTAAAGAAATAAATGAATTAGAGTCTTAAAAAAACGTACAATCATAATTGACATTTATCTACTAGTAGCTCACATATTTGCCCAATGAAGGTCAACCTAGCTATTTTCAGAGATAGACTCAACCAGCTAAAACCAGTGAACAAAACAAACTTCTAGGATTCTAAGAAACAACATTATTTTGCCTTTTTAAAATAAATTTACTCAGCTGTTCTTATTAAGGTGATTTATAGATGGATTACAATTACATGAGTCAAGTAAAGAGTACATTTCCTTTTGTGAAATGTCTTCCGTTCCCTCACTTGTTCCCAGTTCCACCCTCCTGTCCCCATCCATGTGTTAAATAGTTCACTTTCATCAATGTGCAATTTTTCGCTCTTTTCCCTAAAGCTCTGTGCCCACCCCTCACCTTCCTGAAGATGTACAATAAATATGCCAGGCATAAGGTAAAGAAGAGAGAATTATCACAAAGTATAAACAACAAACAAAAAACAAAAAGTTTTCTGTTTCCATATCTCATAGTTTGTTTGCATATGTATATCTTGTTATATAAATATAATTGTTTTTTATCATAACGTTAATTCAGGGATTAAGGTGTGATAACATAATTTTGCTTTCTATTTAATAATACTTTTTATTTTAATATGAAAATTGTAAGTAACACAATTCAAGTTCTAGTGAAATTTATAGGCTTAGATTTAAAGTTAAATTTTGAAAATGCCTAATATTTCCATTTTGGCAACCAAAATGAAAAACAGGCATGTTTTATCCTCAAGAATGTCATTATTTCATATGTAAAAAAGTAAACTACATGTAACATTAATTCAGTGGAAATGAGCAATCAAATACTTATGCAATGCATCAATTCCATAATTATGAAATTTATTGATAAAATTAATAAAACTTGTTTTAAGTACATTACTTAAGACATGAAACAATGATAATTTTCTCTTCTAGGTGAAGTTGATATAGAAATTAGAGTTCTGTGTGCTTGATATGTGTCGATTTACACATATGATTGGCTCATCTCTATTTTATTTGAAGATAACTGAGAACAGGACTAGAATAAAAATAAATCACGCAAATGCTTAGCTGTATTTTGTGACTAAATATGTCTTTATTTTATTTGAAAAATCTGGTAAATTTATTTAAGTCACATCAACAATAATGAGAAATAAACAGCCCCTAGCTCCTAAAAAGATAATAAGATAAAAGGAAACAACAGAAAAAAATTGAACTTCATTTTGCACGTGGTCTTTGTATAATTTGGTGCTTTGTAATTGTGGATTATGTGACTATCCCATAATTTGGGCTCAAATCAGAAGGACTATTGGAAGAAAATTTCAAAATGTAGAGCAGCTAATACAGCTGTGCAGTTGTTTGTAGGTTTCACTACATTCACAGCTGGACATCAAATGTACAAAGGAAATAATTCTGCTGTTTTGCATGCAAGAATGTGATGAAAAGCATACTTTTATCTTCTTAGATGAAATAAGAAGACCACACTTTAAAAGATGACTAAACGATCAGCCTTTTGAATAACAGTGCCATTTTTTGGGGGGGTCCGGTCGTGGGGCCCGAACTCTGAGCCTGGGCGCTGTCCCTCAGCTCTTCAGCTCAAGGCTAGTGCTCTACCACTTGAGCCACAGTGCCACTTCTGGAATTTTTTCTTTTTGCTTATGTGGTGGTGAGAAATCAAACCCAGGGCCTCATGCATGCAAGGCAAGCACTCTAAAATTGAGACACCTTCCCAGCCCCAACAGTGCCATTTTTAAGGCACTCTAGATAATTCAAGTCTTGCATCCCTCCACAAATATTAATGCCATTCACAAATCATTGCTGAAGGGAATTTCCAGTTTTATTTGATATTTCAAATTGCTTAGGAGTAACAGAAAAAATAATTCAAGTTGTTGAGAAAATTTACTTTAGAATAAGCAAACAAATCAGATTCAATTCCATAGCATAACCTTTATGAAAAATGAATTCAGGAATATGGCATGTCCTTTGTAATTTAATATGAGTAATTAGGGCAAAATGCCAAAAACAGACTCTAAAAAGAAGTCTTTGTTAAGATATATTAAAGATTACCTACAGACAGGTAATTTTACCTACATTTTCTATTATATGATAACATATTTTTGGCTGCTAATCAGAGAGACTCAAAATTATTATTAATTATGATATGAAAAATGCATCATCATGAATAAAAGAAATCAGGGAGTAGATGGCTCAAGAGCTGGTTGGTTCTGTTAAATGTTCTCATTATTTTGAATTTCTGGTGTTTTTGTATGTGTGGAATTATGAATGTATTTTATGTCTGGGCAGGAAGATTGATTATTAGATCATTGTCTGATACCCAATGTCAGGAACCTAACCTGAGTGAAAGTGGTAAATGTGTGTGTGTGTGTGTGTGTGTGTGTGTGTGTGTGTGTGTGTGCCTGCCAGTCTGTATTTAGAAGGAAGTGTCTTATTTCTCTCAGGGTATAAACTTAATTCTATTAGTTTTATTACATTAATGACCGCAGATAAATGTAATTAACATTTTGAAACATATGTTTATATTCTTTTGATTGCATGAACAAACTAATAATTTATGTTTGGGGTATGAGTTTTGTGGAAGGTCAGCTGAAAGTATAAACATTTGGAATCTTGAGAAAGATATCAATGACAATCATTTCAGTATAGAACAATTTTAGACAACACTTGAAGGATATGTAAACCTATATGAAAATGAAACATTTATTGATTTTTCCATAGCTACAGTATTCTATAAATTTGTAGGAAAACAAGTTAAATTATGGAAACATAAAAGTAATGTGATTATTTATTGCATACAGTTTTACATTTTAGTTTCGTCAAGTCAAAATATCATTTAGTTTTACTGTATAGGAAGGAAAACCCTAAATATTATAGTTTGTGCCATGTTTCATATTAGGAAGCTTTCTCTGTATCAATAAGTTTATTTCTTTTGTTTCTGCTTTCCTATTCATAATTCTGTTTCTCATAGTAGTTTTCTAAGGACTTTTTCTTTCTCCCAATTTGGGGCTTGAACATAACTCATGCTCAGTTTGCTAACAGTAGTCAGTCTACCATTTGAACCATGTCCCAGCCCAGAAATTTTTGTAGTTAATTGGAGATAGAACCTCATGAACTTTCCTACCACACAGAAAACCATTATCCCCCAAGTCTCATCTTTCTTAATCACTAGCGTTATAGAGATGAGTCATGGACCCCAAGAGTCAATGACTTTTCATGTATTATAGAATATACATGTTTGCTAGTAATTGTAATAATAAACTACCACAGCTTGAGTGCATTAACACTGTAAATATATTTCCTCTGAGTTGGTGGAACTAAAACTCCAAGATCAGAGTTTTCTTCTTCTGAGTCCTCTTTCCTTGGCATATTCAAGACCTTCTGCTTCTCTTGGAGGAGACTTCAACTTCAATGTTACCATTGAGATTCTGTTTCCACATGCAGTCACTTTCTAAGACAATAGGTTTTTAATCTTTAGTATGATTTCAGTGGGACAGTATCCAACACATAACATATTACTTAATGGATGAAAGGAAATCATTTCTTTCTGGCATGGAAGTTATGGTTATACGTTTTAAAAATAGCAAAAAAAGTAAAGGCTTTATTAGAGCTTGTTAAATGAGTATGAAATCATGACCTTAGACATGCCAAATTCTTACCCTTGCACACACTTATATTTCTAGGGGAACTGGAAGATTGAACCCAAAACCGTATACTTGTGAAACAGCATCTCTACTACTACCATATCTGCAGATTATAATTGGATTGCTTATTTTGAGGCAGTATCACTATGCCTGGGTATTCTTGGACTGTGGTCCTCCTAACACAAACATAAAACATTGCACCCAGCAAATGGTTAGAGTATCTGAAACTTCATTTTGTGTGTGGGCTTGCTTGGAGCTGGAATTCTCTAATCTCTATTTTCCGAGTAGATAATATAGGTTTGAGCAACTTTATCCAGTAAAAGTATGCAATTTCAAAATATCTTGATATTGCCAATATTTGTGCTTAACATATATAGCTAACCATAATTTTCTCCCTCTTTTGTTTAGTTCTCTGAGTTGAAAACATTAACTTTCTTGATATACATGGCTTTGTTTTGGATGAAATCCCATCACAATAAAAAAATATCCCCCAAAAGTTTATGTCAAAAATCATGGAAAAGAAGGTTTCAATTTGGAAAAAAAAACAAACAAACACTGATCCTTAAGTTATAAATGCAGTACATTTATAGTATTCGTCAATACTTTCTTAAGTATGAGGAGGAAGGCAGAAATGTGAAAGATGTCAGGTCTCTGTAGAAATTCTGTAGTTGTCTCTTCATGTTATCTTCCTTCATTAAAACTTGCTTTATTAAAACGCTCTGGGTGTATATTGGTTGGACTGATTGGTAATTTCTCCAGGAAATGAAGCTGATTTTAGAAGGCTGATGGGGTGGTAAAAAAAGGAATGATTATAATGAACACAAATATTGCCACAGAATGAGCTGACCAGGTTTAACTGCTGTACAGTAAAACAAAGCAAAGTTTCAATTCTGATGATCCACATTGGAACATATATAGATAGATACTTATACATATACATATAAATACACATATACGTACATACATGAACAATTAAATCTCCAGTAGACTATAGAGAAAGTTGGTGTGACAAGTATTAAACTACATCAAACTGGTTGCAGGAAATGTCCATTAAAATATAAATAGTTTAGCATAGATTTTGTAAAGAATGAAAATTCTTCATTATATACTTTACAAATATCCTTAGTATGTTTTAAGTTTTTTTTTATTGTGAAAATACCGTATAGAGAGGTTACAATTACATGGGCAAGGAAATGAGTACATTTCTTTTTTTTGGGGGGGTGGCAGGGGTCCAGTCGTGGGGCGTGAACTCTGGGCCTGGGTGTTGTCCCTCAGTTCTTCAGCTCAAAGCTAGCACTCTACCACTTGAGCCACAGCTACATTTAGGCTTTTTTTGCTTATGTGGTGCTGAGGAATCGAACCCAGGGCCTCATGCATGCAAGGCAAGCACTTTACCTCTGAGCCACCTTCTCAGCCCCATAATGAGTACATTTCTTATCAAGCATTGTTACCTCCTCCTTTGTTTCCCCTTACCATCCCTGTCCATCTTCCCCTTCTGAACCTCCCCCAAATCCAAGCCAAAATTGTTAAGTTCGTTTTTCTACATAACATCTTGCACATCTCATTGATGCAGTAGGTCCAGTTATATCCCTATTTTAACAATTTGTTTTCTCCCTTCCCCTCCATAAATTATACCAACATCAAATACAGTGAAAACAGGGGTAATTTTTTTTTGCAATAGGAGCATCTATATGATGCTGAAAATTGGAATTGCACAAAATATCCAACATGGCTAGGCACTGGTGGTTCAAGGATGTAATCTTAGCTAGTTAAGAGGCTGAAATCTGAAGATCACAGTTCAAAGCCAATCTGAGTAAAAGTTCATTAGATTCTTATCTCCAATTAACCACCAGGGCAAATGGAATTCCAGTTCAGATTGTATGTTGAGCACTGGCCTAGAACACGAAAACACCATCCAGGCCCTGAGTTTAAGCCCTGGGATCAACAGAAACTAGAACATAAAATAAAACCTGAAGTTAGATATTTTATAATGAAGCACAAGTTAATATAGTCTACATTGTTAGAAAGACTAGACTTGTGTTAGCTTTATAACCTACCATAATAAGTGATATTGTCCATTTATTAAACAGAAAGTCTTACTCAGATTTACAAGTTTAAAGGTTTCAGTGTATGTTTAGTTGGTTTTATTGCTTTGGGGCATGTCACAAGACAATATCAAGGTGGGGAGTATGTCAAAGTGAAAAGTTTTTGACCTAGAATGATTAAAAGATGTAAGAAGAAAGTAGACGAGAGTCTATGTTCTCATAGATTTCACACTGAAGAACTTACTCTCCAGAAGAACTATTCAGGTATTCTCCAGAGTCTGGTAAGAAATAGAAAGTCATTTTTCTTTAACACATAGGTCTTTCTGGGGCATTCTAAATTCAAATGGCAACATCTTCACCAATGATAATGACATGTCCAGGGGTAGAAGCAACTAGATATTTCTATAAATTCTAATTAGATCTCAGCAGACTAAATATTTTCTGGAATTCCTATCAAAATATTTTCTTGCAGATGGAGTGGGTCTTTATACTACAAATGTGTGTATCTGTGTGCATGTATGTGTGTATGTGTGCGTTTGAAAAAACTAATATAACAATGTATCAGATAAAAGTATTTCGTATGGCCTGTCATTTTTCTTCTCAAACCAGGAAGGTGTGGCACAATTCCCAATCAAATCCTATCCAAGATTCAAACATTAAAGCTGTCCCAAAAGGTTTACATGGCAACTCTAACACATCCATCCTGTTTAAGGTGGCCGTGCTATAGGAAAACTTTTAGTCTTACAATTACGTTGTCACCAAGGAAATAACATACAATATTTCTTTTAAAATTACCTAGATTGTAGAACACTTTAGCCAGAAAATTGAAGGAATATACTTTATGGGATTTAATTTACATATTTAGTCACTTAGATGAATGTCCTATATCCACAACTCAGAGCTCTATTAAACTACATAATTGCAAAACTCATCTATTACTCATCTGTTGAATTTCTTTTTAAAGTGTCTTTTAAATGACAAGGATGAAGAAATTTAAATTGGTTAATATTACCCAGTATTACTTTAATTTTTGATTAATAGTTAAAACAAACTGACAGACTATTAGTCTATAAAGATTTACAGAGTAAGTTTTTGGCTTATATTTTCATTTGTTCCTCTTTTTTGGCGTGTGACATAATTTTTTTTCAAAAAGGCAATTTGGTCTGAACCATTACCCACAAAATTTATGCTGTCATAGAATCAGAGTGTTTTTCTGATTACTTTAAGGCAATAGAAGGCTCATTTTATGCCAACACAAAATATAAAAACCAATGACATTTTCACTGAACAAGCATTCATAAAAAATCATGAAATTATAAAGTAAAACACCATGCCAAGGCTAGCACTGTAAAACTTGAGCCACAGTGCCGTTTCTGGTTTTTAGGACGTTTATTGGAGATAAGAGTCTCACAGATCTTTTGTCCATATAGCTTTCAACCATTATCCTCAGATCTTAGAGTCATGAATAGATAGGATTACAAGCATGAGCCAACAAAGCCCAGATCCAAGGCAATTTTAAAAAAGCAAGCTTATTGAAACTTCTGGCTTTTTCCAATAAACAAACTTATTTTTCAGCATTAATTTATAACTATGAGTTATTTTTAGATGTAACTGGGATTTTTAATAGATTCAAATATAATTTTTACTATTACTCAGTATCTCACAAATAGCCACTGTCATTAACTTTGCACAAAGTCAATTATTACATACTATCTTACACAGTATTATTACATTCTATAATGCATATAGTGTGAAGTGAAAATAGTTTGGACAATTTCATATAAATTATTAGGTGCTATTTTAACATTATAAATTCACAACTGTGTTTTTAAACTAAGGAAGAAAGATTTTAGTGTTAAAATCTAATATGAATGTGTAGTGTGTCCCCCCAAAAAATACTCTGGTTTTTCTTCAGATCGTACAAATCTTTCGCCTTTTACTAAACCAAAAATTCTGAGTTCATACAGACAAAATTATTTTCTTTTCACTAAAGACTTTGAAGTAATATCATTGGAAATAGTGAGGCAAATGGAGGAAGAATTAAACTCACATCCAACAATGTCTCTGTTATTTTGCTACTCCTCCACTAAGACCTGTCCATTCACAGTTGTCATAAAAATTCATGTCTCTCTTAGAATTCTATTTGAAAATGTTCTAAATCACTGATTCTATTTGTACTTTCTCTTATATAAAAAAATATAAACACAAAACAATTGAAATAAAATGCACACATATGTTGAAGTCACCATATCTGCAAAAAGAACCAAGAAAGTGGAACTTCCCCAGGAACAAAAACATGTTATGTACAGTTTTTTAAAAGTACAAAAACCTCAAATACATGTTAATTTGAGTAGAACTATAAGGATAACTGTCTCTCAGAAATAAGTTTGTTTTAATTTGTAATTAAGTTCATCTGGGTGAACCTAATATAGCAAATCCCTTGAAAGGATCAAATTGTTTAAAACAAATGTAACTGTATATGAAGTAAGATCTGCACATATTTGAAGGAAAAAATCCTACAGTATTAAATCACAAAAATCATGACATACTTAACATATTCATAAATGCAATGAATAAGTCCAATAGTATCCATATTGACAACTAAATACAATTGATTTAACAAGCACAAAATATGCAAGTAATAGAATCTGAGCTGTTTACATGAGTGTACCTAATATAAACCTACTCTAAATTACACAGTTTGTAGAAGACTGAACATGGGTTATCTAAAGGCAAACATCAGCACATTATATAAATGAAAGTAAAAAATCTCATGAAAAGAGAGAATAGTAGCTTCTGGAAAATACAATTTTAATAAATGGTGGTCAAACTATTTCTAGTGTTGACAAAAAAAATTGCATACCTATTTAGTGAGATCAAGAAAAGACCCAAGATACCCAAACTGATTTGAAAGGTTGGCAAAGTAGCAGGGTACAACTATAACATTATTATGGATGTTGGCTATGGCATAGAATTCATTTACTCTTTGATCTGACAAATGAATATATGAAAAAACAGAATTTCTCCAACTAAATATCATGACCTAACTAAATACATAATCAGAAAACTCATCATGCAAGCCTTATTGCAACCTGGATAAAAAAAAATCAGTCATACTGATTCTGTATTTATTGTAAATGTTGATTTTTTCATAAATTATTTCCTTTAGTTTGCATTTTTGAAACATTTTGTTAAGTGTATATGGTTAACTAATTTTGGATTTCTCCTTCAATTTAGTTCTGAGTGTAATGTCTCACTTCAGTTCCTAACCCAGGAAATGATGTTGTTTACAAAACAAATGCTCATAATCACTGTTTATAATACACATAATCTCATAAGCATGACACCAGTAAGCAGAGGTTAACATTTTGAAATCATGGTCTCACGACTGATGAGGCCTATCTGCATGAGTATACTTGTACCTAGATTCCTCAGCCGAAATTTAGCCACTTTTAAAAAGTGTCACCTTTATCTGTCACCTAACAGTCATTAAACTTGTGTATAAAGCCTAAGGAAAATAAGGTATGAATTTAGCTTTTCTGCATTCACTGTATTTGATGTCGATATAATTTGTGGAGGGGAAGGGAAAAAACAAATCGTTTAAATATGGATACAGGTGGACCCATTGCAACAATGAGATGTACAAGTCGTTATGTCGAAAACGAACTTTACAACTTTGGTGCAGGGGGGCGGGGGGGGGGGGAGCGGGGAGGATTGGGCGGGGGGGGGGGACGGGAGGAGGATGAGAAGGGATGGGAAGGGGAAACAAAGGTGAAGCTACGATGTTTGATAAGAAATGTACTCATTATCTTGCCCATGTAATTGTAACCCCTCTGTACAGTATTTTCACAATAAAAAAATAATTTAAAAAAGAATTTAGCTTTTCTGAATATAAAGTAAACAAAATGAAGCATAAAGTAAATCACTGGTTTAAAGTCAAACTATTCTCCAAAACATTCTAAACATTTCTTTACAATGCGTATTATTCTCAAGAAGGGAATGGGTAATGTGAGAAGAGGACTAACCAAGCATTGTCTTCAAATATACATAATTTGGATTTACCTCTTTATTTCACTATAAGCATTTTTTATTTGAAAAACCTGTTTGAATAATTAATTTCAAGATCAGGTATAATATATCCTAGTTGCATACACCAAACTACAGTCAGAAAATGGTATATAGCAATTAAGTAAGAAAACATATTCAATAAATAGCAAAAGTATATACCTATAGAGATAATATTTTGAAGAATGCATTGAAAATATTCTAATATAATAGTTAAGTTGATTGAACATTTTCACATTGACAGTAATTAACTACAATACTTTACTGCTAATTGGACAAGATTGTCTTTCTAAATGAGCAAAATATATTTCTCCTTTTACTTGTCAAGGAATTAACTGAAAAAAGAAATTAACATATGAATCTATAACAACTGGAATGAATTTTTGTCTTTTTATTAGAAATTTTAATTTCACAAAGTATTTTTAATTGTGTTATACACATATGTCCACATAGTGTAGCTTGTTAAATTTTATTCCTGTTATTAATTTCATCACCCTATTTTTATACTTAAATTTTATTATGTGATCATACTAAGTTATAAAGTATTTGAACATATTTACTCCAAACTATTTCTCTTCATCTCCTCATTCACTATATTCCAAACTGAATAAGTTACATCTTCTTTGTGTGTGCAAATACTGTACAAAAGAGTTAGAATTACATAGCCGAGATAATGAGTACATATCTTTTTTGCGGGGAGGGTGTCTGGTCGTGGGGCATGAACTCTGGGCTTGGACACTGTCCCTCAGCTCTTCAGCTCAAGGCTAGCGCTCTACCACTTGAGCCCCAGCCCCACTTCCAGCTTTTTTGCTTTTTGCATATGTTGTGCTGAGGAATTGAACCCAGGGCCTCATGCCTGCAAGGCAAGGGCTCTACCACTGAGCCACCTTCCCAGCACCAATGAGAACATTTCTTTTTTTTTAATGTGATATATATATATTTTATTGTTTTATTGTGAAAATACTGTACAGAGGGGTTACATGGGCAGAATAATGAGTACATTTCTTATCAAGATTTGTAGCCTCCTCCTTTATTTCCCCTGCCCATCCCTTCCCATTCTCCCCTAGCCCCCCCAACCCAATACTCCCAGCTCCCCCTCCCGCCCCCCGCCATGCCGCAACAGAGTTGTAAAGTTCGTTTTCGACATAACGACTGGTACATCTCATTGTTGCAATGGGTCCACCTGTATCCATATTTAAACGATTTGTTTTTCCCTTTCCCCTCCACAAATTATAGAGACATCAAATACAGTGAAAGCAGGGGTTATACTTTCGGGGAGGGACATACATAGTAACAAAGAAATGATCTTATCAATGTGTTAGAAACAATCACATGAAAGAAAAAAACAACATTTGAATACATAACTTAGGGTTCATTTCCCTAACATCAACTTATCTGACTTTTTCTGCTTGACTCACACATATACTAGATACTGCAAATAAGGGAAACCATGGGACCTGTCTTTCTTTGGGCTTAGCTTAATTCACTTAATATAATTTTTTCCAAGCCTTTCCATTTCCTAACAAATGGGGAAATGTCATTCTTTCTGATGGAGTCATAGAATTCCAATGTGTATGTATACCACATTTTCTTGATCCATTCATCTACTGAGGGGCATCTGGGTTGGTTCCATATCATAGCTATAGTAAATAATGTTGCAGTAAACATAGTCGTGCTGTTAGCTTTAGTGTGGTCTTGTTTGCAAACATTTCGGTAAATGCCCAAAAGTGGGATTGCTGGGTCATAGGGGAGCTCTATGTGGAGTCTTTTGAGGAACCTCCATACTGCTTTCCAAAGTGGTTGGACAAGTTTACACTCCCACCAACAATGAAGTAAGGTTCCCTTCTGTCCACATCCCCTCCAGCATCTGTTGTTATTACAGTTCTTGATTTTTGCCATTCTAACTGGAGTGAGGTGGTATCTCAGTGGTGTTTTGATTTGCATTTCTTTTATGGCTAGTGAGGATGAGCATTTCTTCATGTGTCTACTGACCATCCTTCTTTCCTCTTCAGAAAAGTTTCTCTTTAAGTCTTTAGCCCACTTGTTTATTGGGTAGTTGTTTCTTTGAAGATTTATTGTTGGGGGACTTAATTTTTTGAGTTCCAGGTATAATTTAGATGTGAGCCCTTGGTCCGTTGTATGGCTAGTGAAGATCTTCTCCCAATGTGTGGGCTTTCTATTGATATTGCTACCTATATCCTTTGCCATGCAGAAGCTCTACAATTTCATGCAGTCCCATTTATCCAACCTTTCTTTGATTTGTTGTGTTTCTGGGTCTCTATTAAGAAAATTTCGGCCTGTGCCAAGGAGACCTATGGTTTCTTCTATTCCATCAAGTACTGTTTTCAGAGTGTCTGCTTTGTTTCCGAAGTCTTTGATACATTTGGAATTGCTTCTGGTCCAGGGTGATATATAAGGATCTAGCTTTAGTTTTCTACAAGTACTTAACCAATTTTGCCTGCACCATTTACCGAAGAGGCTGTCTTTCTTCCAATCTATTTTTTTAGCTCCCTTATCAAAGATTAGATGACTATAGGTCTGTAGGTTCATTTCGGGGCTTTCAATTCTATTCCATTTTTCCTGAAGTCTATTATTGTGCAAGTACCAAGCTGTTTTGATCACTATGGCTTTGTAGTTGAGTTTGAAATTTGGTATTGATATTCCTCCATCACTGTTCTTTCTGTTGAGCATCGTTTTTGCTATTTGGTGTCTTTTAGTGTTCCTTATGGATTTTTCGATTGCCACTTCAATTTCTTTGAAGAATGAGGTTGGAATATTGATAGGTACCACATTGAATTTGTAGATATCCTTGGGAATTATTGCCATTTTCATGATGTTGATCTTTCCAATCCAGGAGCATGGGAGATTTTGCCACGTTCTAAATTCTGTTTTGATTTCTTATTTCAACTTTTTAAAGTTTTCAGCATAGAGGTCCTTCACTTCTTTGGTTAAGTTAATTCCTAGGTACTATATAATTTTTGGTGTTATTACGAATGGTTGGTGTTTCTTTCCTAATTTCAGCCACACTTTTCTCATTGTTGGCATACAGAAAAGCCATGGATTTTTGAGGGTTAATTTTATACCCTGCTAATTTGCCAATGTTTTGAATCAACTTGAGTAATTTAGGAGTGGAGTCTCTGCGATTCTTTAACTACAAGATCATGTCATCTGAAAAGAGGGAGAGTTTTACTTCTTCTTTCCCTAGTTGGATCCCCTTTATGTTTGCTTTTGTCTTTCACTGAATCTAGGCATTCAAATACTAGATTGAAGAGAATTGGAGAGAGTGGACATTCCTTGTCTCGGTCCTGATTTGAAAGGAAATGGCTTTAGTTTTTCACCATGAAATATAATGCTGGCTGTAAGTTTGTTTTTTACAGCCTTTATTGTATTGAGGAATGTTCCATAGATTCCTAATTTTTCCATAACCTTCATCATAATGGGCTGTTGGATCTTGTCAAATGCTTTCCCTGCATCTATTGAGATAAACATGCTGTTCTTATCCTTGCTCCTGTTGATGTGATGAATTATAGCAATTGATTTGCGTATATTGAACCAGCTATGCATCCCTGAAATGAATCCTGTTTGATCGTGGTGTATGATTTTTTGGATGAATTGTTGAAGTCAATTGGACAAAATTTTGTTAAGAAGTTTTGCCTCAATGTTCATCAACGAAATGGGTCTATAGTTCTTTTTATTTGTTGAGTCCCTGCCTGTTTTTGGGATGAGGGTTATGATGGCTTCATAGAATGAGTTTGGTAGTGAACTTTCTCTTTCAATTTCATTGAAGAGTTGGAGGAGTATTGTTGTGAGCTCTGTTTTGAATGCCTTGTAGAATTCTGCTGTAAAACCATCTGGTCCTATGTTTTCTTAGATGGGAGGTCTCTTATTGCTGTATTTCAATGCTTGATACGGGCCTGTTAAGATGGTTTAACACATCTTGGTTTAGTTTCGGCATGTAAATATTTTTGCCAAGTTCTCAAACTTAGAGCATATAGTTTTGAGAAGTATTACCTTATAATATTCTGAATCTTGGTTGTTTCTGTGGTGATATTTTCATTCTCATCTCTGAGTTTATTTATTTGGGTGTGTTCTCTTCTTTTTCTGATAAGATTTGCAAATTGTCTGTCAATTTTGTTAATTTTTTCGAAGAACCAACTCTGTTTTGTTGATTTTTGTATGTTTTTTTTGGATTCTAATTCATTTAATTCTGAGTTAATTTTAACTATTTCTTTTTGTCTACTGGATTGGGGTGTATCTTGCTGCTCTTTTTCAAGGAGGCTCAGATGTCTCATTAGTTTGTTGGTTTCAGATCTTTCCAATATGTTGATGTAGGAACTCAAAGCTATAAACTTGCCCCTGAGTATTGCCTTTGCTGTGTCCCAGAGGAGCAGGTAATTTGTGTGTTGATTTTTGTTGAATATCATGAGCATTTGAATTTCCTTTCTAATCTCTTCCATGACCCACTTGTGATTCAGCAGTGTGTTATTCAGCCTGCATGTATTATAGGACTTTATTTGCTGGCTTTTAGTGTTGAGTTCTAATTTTACTGCCTTGTGGTCTGAGAGAATGCAAGGTATAACTTCAAGGTTTCTTAATTTGGACAAGTTTGCTTTGTGGCCTAAAATATGGTCTATTTTAGGAAATGTTCCATGTGTAGCTGAGAAAATGTATATTCTGATGCTACTGGATGAAATATGCAGTAGATGTGTGTTAAATCTAATTGATCTATGCAGTTGTTTAGATCTGCGGTTTCTCTGTTGAGGTTTTGCCAAGTTGATCTATCTATATTGGAAAGTGGTGGGTTAAAGTCCCCAACAATTAATGATTTTGAATCTAAGTGCGATTTGAGGGAAAGTAGTGTTTCTTGGATAAATTTTGGTGCTCCTTTGTTGTTGAATTGATATTTAGAATTGTAAAATCCTCCTGTAGGAGAGTTCCCTTAATTAGTATGTACTGACCTTCCTTATCTCTTTTTACTAATTTTAATTTGAAGTCTATTTTATCTGATATTGGGATTGCATCTCCAGCCTGTTTATGGGGGACGTTTGCTTCCAGAACAGTTTAGCAGGGACAAGGAAGCATAGATAAACTGAAAGATAATAATTGTGTAGATTTTAGGACACAATCAGGTAACAGGGTTATGGTTGTGAAAACTGGGTACCCAGTACTAGGGTAGATGCAATTGGCATGGTGGACTGATGTAGTGCAGAGCTCTGCGTTTGCCTCTCCAGTTTTGGCTGTTAGATCTTTAGGGAACTACCTCTAGCAGCTCATTATCAGCTTGTTGTGTTTAGGCACGTACCATGTATAAATGTCTACTCCAAGTAGATTGCATTCTTTGACATCAGCTATATGATCTTTGCCCTAAGCATCCTGAGAGACCATACTCCACAATGCTGCAGAACTGGCTCCACATAGTGAGCTGCAATCACCTCATATAACTCTCGCTGCTCCTTTCCAGTGTCAATTATCATGGTAACAAGGGATCTGAGATGTGCTCAGCAGCAGTGGGAAGCTACCAATTCTAACCCTGGCATTCTGGGAGCTCGCTAGAAATGGACAAGATCACCTGCTGGTCTTCCAACCTCTCTCTGTGGCTCTGGATAGTCAGACTCTTGTAATTCAGATGGGTTACTTTGATGTCCAGTTGGCCTCAAACTTGCTCTGTCTTCTCTCTCTAGGTGCTCATCAGCTTCATCTGCCTCTCCTTTTCCCTCCAGGTAGCTCGCTTCATCTCCACATCCTTTGAATTGTGCTTCATATCAACCTGTGGCTTTCACACCAAACTCTTCCACATTCTCATCTACATCTCTAGCTGTGAATCTGGCACAACAAGCTCATGTAAGTTCTTTATCTGCTTATCAAGATTTGAGCTGGAATCCAAGGTGGTACTAGCTAACTGAGAACAGGGGAAGCATCTTAAATACTCCCCTGCCATTCACTGCTCATTGAGAAAGATGTAAATCTGTTGTGGTCAGTCTCTCTTTTTCCATTTCTGGTTCAGCAGAATAAAGATAAGTCACAGTGGAGCTACCAGACAGCTGCTATGTCAGCAAGTGAGCCAACCAAAGATAATTCAGTGAGGGGATACTTATCAAATATACTAGGGTAAATGCACATATTTGTAGGACACTACTAAGTGCTATCATCAAACTAGTTATTTTATGTCCCAAATAGCAGACCAATCTTAGGCTCTACCCTAGATCTTCCTGTTCTGAAGACCCTGAAGACTTCTAAATACAACTCACACCTAGTAACATGGCTGAATAGAAAATTATGGATTAGTATTCTGAGGGTGTGCTAAGGTGTTGTTTTTCATGACTACCATGAAATCAATGTTATTTCTCTCACTTTCACCATATCTCTTTATTTGGTATAAGTGGCAGATTTCTTAGTGTGTCTTTTTTTTCCTGTTAGTTCAGTGCACAGGTTAAAACATTAAGCATGCCAAATTATGGGTTTCCATTGTTCTAGTGGACATTTTGCATCCTAGGACCTTTCTTCCAAGTAACTCTCTTCTTGAGCCCTCATATGCATATGCTCACAGAAGTGAATGTCTCACAACCATGGAACATAGTTGCTCAATGATGATTATCTCACACAGATACTCAAGCAGTTTGGGTCTGGAGCTTTTCTAAAAGGCCTTGGACTAGGTATTGTGGGCAACATTGACAGTAATTCCTCAGAACAATACCACTGACAGCAAGTGAGCTTTGATTACTATTTAGCCCTTAGTAGTCCTACCTAGGGTATGAACACATGAAGAAACCCTGTTTAGCCTATTGCACAGTGTCCCCATCAATGAAATCATTTTGAGCCTAGGAGAAAAATCTCTATTTGTAAATCAGTACACATAAGAAGCAAATGATTCCCCATAATCAAACTCCTGGAGAATAGAATGTAAGGATGTCTACACAGTTGGGAAATAATATTCTGAGGGGTGGGAAGGGATGAGTTAGATAGCAAAGAAGTAATTATAAGTTTCTGAATTCCTTACCTAACTTCCGTCTGCCCCTCAGATTCAATTCAAGAAGTTGTGGAATGTTTACGATCACAAAATGAAGTTTTTAATCCCAGGCTCAAACACTAAGCATTCTTGTTACATCTTCCCACTTGCTCTGATGTAAAGGGTTAGAAGGGCAAAGGGGAAGGGAGACCCATGCTCAGGAATATAAATGGAGCTTACAAGTTACTGCAGTCTCTGACTTTCTTTGTTGAAGGTAAGATAAAAGGCAGCTTGAGTTTCTAAGAACTCAAGGCTTCTAGGCTTCTAGGCTATATGGCTCCTTCAGAGCTTCTTTTCCTCCTCCTGTGTTTTGAGAGCAGAATTTATTAAAGTGCTTCTGTCTCTTGGGGGCAATCTTTCTCTTCACACAATGCTTAAACTACACAATAGGTGAAAGCTGTCATTAAATTAAAAAAAGTAAGAAATAGCACAGAGTGTGTGCTTCCCCTGAATTCCTGGACCTAACAAGTTTCCAATTCTGAAGACAAAGAGATTATGGGTGAGTACTAAAAACCGTCCCTGAATGGTGAACCTAGAACACTTTTCCCAAAGCAGGTTCTGTCCAGTACAGTAGTTACCACCTATAATCCTTCTTATTAGGATGGCTGAGATCTACTGGATCAAAGAACTTATAGACCATGCAAGACAGAAAAGTCTAAGATATTGAGTCCCAACAGAAGAAACTGGGCCAAGAAGAGAAAACTTATCATTGCTGGAAAAGGAGGACTTAACCAGGAGAATGTTTCTCTGAATACACACATGGGTATAATTATAACAAAGTTCTAAGTTGTGACTCACCCAGATAGAAACTTTCAAGTCAAACCTCACTAAGGCTAAATATAAAACTTACAAAAAAAAACTATTTGGATTTCCGTAGTAACATCTTTTTTAAGGAGAGAGAGAGAGAGAGAGAGTGTGAGCTGTCTGAGATTATATATGGGACAGAATTGGTATTTAAAAATCATCATATTGAAACTATCCTTTAGTTTTCCCATTCAAGTCTGGTGGCATTTTAGCTCTACCACTGGAAACACTCAATTCTTGCTTTCTTCTGGTTAACTGGAGATAAACATGTAATGGATACATCAAACTGGGTTGGTTTCAAACTATCATGTTCAGATATGAGCCATTATTCTCCGCCCAGTATTTCCAGTAAAATACTTAATCTTTCTGACTCTCAGCTTCTTCCTGTGTGGAAAGTGAAAAGAATTACTTTGTGGACCTTAGAATCCAGTGGGAGTTATGACTGGGTGCAGGAAGTATAAGTGTTCAGGATGTGTGGACAGAGTCTGACACGCTCATAAAACTACTGATGTTTATATTGAAATGAATTCCAGGAATTGGAAAAAAGATGGATTTTTCTGTTCTTTATCCATTTATTGGCATTGAGGGAGCCACAGAAATTCAAGAACAGGGAAACAAATGCAGCAGTTGTACTCTGTAGATAATATGTTCACAATGAGCTATACCTCTTGTAGACAGGGACTGGATGGAAAATTAGAGAGAGCAAAGGAAGTCATGAGATTGTAAAAGAAGAAATGAACTCATTATCGACATATAAAATGGTGATCTGTCTGTACACTACCTTAACAATAACAATTTAAAAAATCTGGGTTGATGATAATCTCCTCCAGTTTTTGTAGGGGCCCTTAAGACTCAGGCCCACCTATGGAATTTTTGAAGGTCACATTATATGATAATTATTGTAGAGCCAGAATCTCTTAAGAAATGTTATAAAAAGTATTTCATTCTTAGTACTTGTTTCTCTTTGAGTGGCAATTCTATATGTTGTTGTCAGAACTAATTTTTTACTTTTTGTTTTTAGTACTTGTTAGGTGTTGACATCCTTCTTAAAGCTTTGCGACAAAGGTCTGCTATATCTTGGCACTCTGCCCCTAACTAAAATGGTAATCAGCCTATGAAATTAATGTTCTTTTTTTTTAATTTAATTTAATTTTATTTGTGAACATACTGTACAGAGGAGTTATAGTTACATGGGCAGGATAATGCGTACATTTCTTACCAAGCATTGCAGCCTCCTCCTTTGTTTACCCTTCACATCCCTTCCCAGGAAATTAATGATCTTGAGTAAGAGTTTTATTTATTGATTTAGTTTGTCGGAGGTGGTGAACTCTGTGCCTGATTGCCATACCTCAGCTCTTCAGCTCAAGACTAGTGCTCTACCAGTTGAGTCACAGTACCACTTCTAGCTTTTTCTGCTTAGGTGGTGCTTAGGAATCAAACCCAGGGTCTCGTGCATTCAAGATAAGCTGACTACCACTGATCCACCTTCTCAGCCCCTATGAGTGGTATTTTTGTGCACGGGTCTATCAAGGAAATCACTGAGCAAATGTATTCATTTGCCACTACACATGTTCAAAATTATGAATTATCTGATATTTTAATGAATAAAACTGTTATCATTAATACTAGGAAGTGTTTGTCTCTCCATACTAAAAACATGGAGGAGGGTATTTTAAACTAAAACTACAAAGAAATTTTAAGATCTTGTTGCTAACAAATGTGTCCAGGTATTATTACATTAAACAGAAAATTCAAAATGATTTTTCTTCATGAATACGGAAATCAAAAGTCTTATAATACTTATTTCAAAATGCAAACTAAAGAGGAAAATCATTCAGGAGGTAAAATTTATATTGAATGTTACTATTTTAAGAGGAAAAGGAGATCCTAGATGGCAGAGTAAAGACAAAGCAATATCAGAGCCCTATATGTACAATAATAAATAAGATGCTTTAACTGCAAAATTCAGCTGGAATGAGCACATCAGGCAAAGCAAGCAATCAGAATCTACCACCAACAAAGAAACACCATAATGTATATCTCAGAAAAAGGAAATATGTTCCTTATCCTTGATTTCAATGATACACATAACGCCCCCTACACACACACACACACACACACACACACACACACACACACACACACACACACACACACACACACACGAATGTATGCAACAGCTCAACCTACTCACATCCATTCAACATGAATCAAATATCTTCTTGTAATATTTGATACTTTAAATGTTTCAAGTCTTGTAAATAATTGATAACAGATGCATAAGCAAATATTTTTGGAATAACATTCTGCTATGGAACTGAGAGTTTATGATGGTTATAACTGTAAGGTCTGCACAGGGACACCTCCCTCTCTTTTGGCTGCTTCTGCCCAGTATCTTTTACCTAGGTAACTGGCCGACCTGGAAGCAGTAACCTTCTCCTCCTGCTACGTTACATCCAGATCCAGTGTGGCCACACCTTTCCCCCACCTTGTCACACCTTTTTCTGTCCCTGGCCTTGATAATCCTGGCCCAGAGGTGGGTCACACCTCTTCCTTTCCTGCCCTCCCTTCCTTTTTCAGCCATGCTTCTCCACCATGCATGGTGGGGACAGTAGTTCGGTAAATAGACTTCTCCTGACTGAATAGCATGTGGTGTTCTCTTCATCGGCTACCTAATGAAATCTATCTATTTAATATACCTTACAATAGCTACTTAAAACATCTCTAAATCTCGAAAGAATTAGAAAAGATTCAATCTGCATTTTGGGACTATATTTCTAAGAGCTATTCTGCAAAGGCCTAATAAGAATTTGCCAGATTCAATCTTACATACCAAATTAATACAATTAATATATGTGTAAGTGAAGTGAAAGACAATGATCAGAGAACTATGCTGCCTCCAATCAGCCGGGTGCACACTGCACCTTTGATTCTTCTGGGCCAGGCCCACAGTTGTCTTTCCCCAGAGCAGTGGCCCTGCTGGGGTTGGGGATGGGGGCTGTGTGGGGAGGAGGGAGGCCTCAGGGTAGGCCAAGAGGGGGTTGGGGCTGGAACAGTGGAGAAAGTATGGGAAGCCCTGGCAGAGGCTGTGAAGGGAGGAAGGAGGCAGTAGGCCAGCATCTCAGGCAGCATCAGACCTAAAGGCAACTGGGTTCTGGGAAGTGTCTGTGAGGTGCAGAATTTGGGGTGAATCCACTGGGGCCTGTTAGCTTGGTGAGGAGAGGAAGGAGTCTCAAGTGCCACCCAAACAGACAATGAGAAATGAGACACTAGTGCCTAAAGAATTTCAAGAACAAAGGCAGGGACTTATAGGTAAACTCTGGGGGCAGGGAGGGCAGCAGCGCTGGGGCTGTGGTTGTCATGCCTCTGTGGACACCCTTGGAAGTGAGTGAGGACCAGCTCCACTGTGGGCTAGGCGTCTCTCTCGCCTTGAAGCAGGCACCAGGAATTGCCAGCACAGCCTTAGCCTGCCCCATGGAGCTGGCCTGCTTTGGGTGCTGCAGACCGGGCAACTGCTTGGAGGCTATGAGCAGGAGGGCAGAAAACATGTCTGGTAGGGGCTGCTCCATCCTAGCCAGGCCCAGTGCCACTGGGGAAGTTCAGCTCTGTATCAGTACCATGCACTGCTCCCCAGACAAGTAGATACTCTGGAGACCTGCAGAGTGGCCACCACGTGTGGGTTGTGAACTTCCTTAGCATGGCTGAGGAGTCTCGATGGACAGGCGCATTTGTTCCTGTGCCTCTCCCATCTTCTGGATTCCTGCTCTCCTCCTGCCATGTCCAACTACAGGAGTCAACTTCTCCAAGCAACTGAGAGGCCTTCCGGGAGATGCTCACAGGACTTTCCATGCTGCTTCACCACACATGCAGGGCTCACAGGGTGCCATCCTCCAGTCAAAACTAACCCCCATTTCAGCTTGGCCACCCCTGCTTAGGGGACCATGAACTGCATTCTTACACAGAAAGCCAGGGGTACACAAGGCCATCCTGCAGGCTAAGGCATCTTTTCCTTCCTCCTGCTCAGATGACGGGCAGCTGTGGAGCCCACTGCAACATCACATTTGATTATCTAAAAGGAAGAGGAAAAATGTGTCATTGTCCCAGATATAGCTGCCCCTGGGGTTCTTTGTGTACACTAGTCTTATGCTGAGATAA
Source organism: Dipodomys spectabilis (assembly GCF_019054845.1). NCBI lineage: Eukaryota > Metazoa > Chordata > Mammalia > Rodentia > Heteromyidae > Dipodomys > Dipodomys spectabilis. The sequence continues at coordinate 1,738,200 of NW_024870770.1, forward strand.
GGTTCTCCAAAGTCCACCTAGGAGCCAGTTCCGATGCGAGCACACAAGCGTCATTTATTGCAAGCTCGAGCCTGGACTCACAACCGTCACCATCGCAGTGGGTCAGAGTTGAGAGTCCCAACCCTTCAGTTAACAGGGTTTTTATACAGTATATGGTTGAAGTAAGGGAGTTCCTACCTTGGCAGTTACATGATTAATTGACATTTAGTGACTGAATCTTGTAACATTCGTATTGGCTAGTGTGCACAGGCTAAGCAGTAAGCAGCAAACTGTAAACTATTTTAAGAAACATCTGTAGCTTTATGTATTTTCCTGTCATCCACTGATGGCTATTGCTAGGGAAGTTATGGGCAGAACATTATTGTGACATTTCACAGTTTTTCCAGGAACCTGAGTTCTAACTTTCAGTAAAAGTCTTTATTTACAATGGGTGCTTTCATTAAAGGACTTCACAATGGATACTTTCGGTAAAGGCCTTCAAAATGGAGTCTAAGTCCAGAATGTCTGTACTTTGGGTAAGGCCTCTCACTAGGTGTGTGTGTGTGTGTGTGTGTGTGTGTGTGTGTGTGTGTGTGTGTGTGTGTGTGTGGCGTGAGAGAGTCAGTCACAGCTGAGGTTTGGGGTAAAACACACTCCTTCCCTTCAGCTTTGAGTTTTGGTATCTTGTGGTTTTGCCCCCTCCCCAATTTTGAGTTCTAAAGTCCTTCTAAATACTTTTATTCGTTGATCTTCTTGATATTCAGATTCCTAAGGTCTGCTTATGAACTTCAACATTTGCTTCATGAACGTCTTGCATTTCTTCTAACTTGTATAAAGCCCTTTGCTCTCTTTAAGTGCAGTTTGTGCTGTGTTAGTGGTTTTACTTAGCTCAGACTGTTGCGGCCCAGCCTGTGACTGTTAATTCTGAAATTAGTTTAGCCCAATATAAGATACTATCCTTTCAGTATATCTAGTGAAAGAAGTTCAGCATCTTTATTGGAATAATTTCTTGGCTGTAAATACAAACAAAGACATCCAGTGGTATAAATGTACAATCAGTTATTTTTAGTTAATTGTGCACCATTGTAATGAAAAAAAAATCCTTTTACTAAAGTGAGTATTTGGAATGGGAAAAAATCAAATATTATAAAATTTAAAAATTGATCAAATACCAAAACAAAAGAAAAGACACTTATCAGGAAGGAAGTACAAATGTAAGTGTTTAATGAATAAATGAAATGTTTGAGAGTCGTGTCCACATAGGAAACACATAGGAAAATAAAGAGGAAAGTCATTGAAATCTCATGTTAAACACCAGAATATCTATCACCACTCAGAAAAATAAACTTATGGAAAGGTTGAAATAAATCAGGAACTGTATTTGGTTTTGTGGCATTGTAAACGAGTGCAACCCATAGGGAAATCATAATGGAAGTTTACACAATACCAAAAAGACACTTATGTTGATGACCTTTACCGCAACTAGATACATATTGAAGTAATATAAATTAACATGAACATTCATGCCCATGGCAGCAATATTCATACCAACCAAGCTGTGTAACCAACCTAGATGCACCAGAAAGAGGGAATAAAGAAAATGTGCTATTCATAGCTTAAATATGTTCTGGTATATTAGAGAAGTGAATGTTTCTACTGTATCATTGGTAAATATTTATGGATATATAACTAATCCTAATTTCATTGGCATTTTTTTGGCATTGTGTTTTTGCTTTAATGAGGGACCTCCCTATTTATTTTCAGAGCAGTTACAATAGGTTGAAGATACCGTATAATATGTGGATATTAGATCAAAAATTAAATATATTAATTCACACATACAGGACCATGATATATAGTTTATAAATTGCAATTTTAAGAAGGCAACACATGGGGGAAAAGACAATGTTAGAAGCTTAATAACAAATACACAGACAAGGAAAAATACAAAAGAAATGTGCAAATAATTAGTGCTAATATTAAAAAAACATTTTCCTCAAGTTTTAAAAATGAAACTATTAAAATAATACTTAATATCATCAAATAAATATGCCATGGAAGAAAATTTACCATAGACAGATACTTGCAAATAATATGTTTTATTTGATAACAAATGGATTAGAAGAAATTGTAATTACATGTCTGAAGATGATAACACTTTCAAGTGTCATTGACTGAATCCAGCAAAGGAAAGTAACAGATGTAGAGAGTAAGAACAACCTGGGGTATGGATGAAGATACTCTGTAGAACTTTGTGAGGAAAGAATGTGCTCCGTTTTTCTCATCAAAATAGAATTAGGACAGCTACCTTTTGACTCAACAGTTGTAATGTAGAGTAGTCGAGTTAATAATTTAGGTAGTAATTTATTACTTTTTTTCCCCTAATCTTATGATGTAATTCCCAAATGATGTGAGTGACCCTAGATTTTCTGAGCCCTTCTTTCCCCCAACGTTTCTAATTCATCCCCCTGCCAATAATTCTTCTGATACTCTCATTTCTCCTTGTTTCTGAACTCAACTCCTGTAACCTTTTGGTTCATGAGAAAGGCTGGAGAAATATGAGGATGGCCTGGAGTCTGAGCTAACATCCACTGCAGCTTCGAGGATCTGGTGAAAAACTTCCACCTGGACCTTAGAATCAGATATTAATTGACCTCTTTGGAATTGGAGAAACTCACTCCCTCAGGCAGAATCTCTCATTCCTTGACTTTCTCTCAAAAGGTTTGGTACTAGGGCACAATTCAAAGAATGAGCTTTCCCAATGTCAGAAGGAACAGGTTCAAAACTAAAAGTGGCCTCAGTTCCCACAGGGCCAGTCAGAAGCCAAGAGATCACACTTTCACACGTTCCTCTTCATCAGGGACCTTCTGGTAGGAATAGACTATGAGCAAAGATTAATATGGAGATTAAGTGAGACTGGGCCAAGGAGGACACAAAAGTATTACCCTCTCTTTGACTACAATTAAGTTGTGTAGTGAAACATGACAACTTCCTTCATATATGAAAACTCACTAAGTGAGTTATTTCACTGCCACTTTGCAGGAGGTCAGTTTCTCCAAAGGACAGTTATTAAATGTTGTGACTGTCAGTTTGCTCTCTAGGCTGTTGTCTCTATCACCCCTTCCCTTGCCAGGAATGCATTGCTTCTTTCAGGCACTCAACTACATGTCATGACTCTTAGGCAGGAATACTATAAGCTATTCTCTTGCTAACCTCTTGCATTTGAGATTGAATAGTCCCAGGCTCTGCTCATGCCAAGAGGTAGATGCAAGAGGTGAGTATAAGCTCAGATTTGTACTGAAGAACAATCAAATTGAAAAAAATTTAAATGAAATTAATAGTTGAGTGATTTAGGGTTTATAGCCACAAAATTTAGGTAATTATTAGTAACACATCTAGAAACATGGATTATGAAGAGAACAGTGAAGTTGGTTCAGGATACAATGGAAAAGACACACCATAGCTATAACAGGAGTTGAAGGTTTGAAAGAATTATTGGAACTATATGCATAGGTGCATTTACTACCTTAAGAGCGACCTTGGATAGGAGGCTTTTAGAATAATATCTAAAAGAGAGGGACTTGCTAGGCACTGGTGGCTCACACCTGTAATCCTAGCCACCCAGGAGACTGAGATATGAGTATTATGCTTCAAAGCAAGCCAAGGCAGAAAAAACCAAAAGTAGTGCTGTGGCGCAAGTGGCAGAGTACTAGCCTTCAGCTCAGTGACACTGCTTAGGACCTGAGTTCAAGCTTCAGGACCAGCCAAACAACAACAACAAAACAATAATGATAAAAGAATAAAAGAAGGACTTAAAGATATGACATGGTATGATGATCATGTGTAACTGTTTATAGAACATAAAAGGAGACAAAATTTGGAGTAAAATGTTGCTTATTCATTACTAATCAAGGATGCAAAGCAAATTCCAAATTCCTCTTCTCAAAAACTTCCAAACTTGGGCTGGGAAGGTGGCTCAGTGGTACAGTGCTTGCCTTGCATGCTTGAGGTCCTGGGTTCGAATCTTCAGCACCACATAAGCAGAAAAGCCAGAAATCTTGTTATGGCTCATTTGGTAGAGCACTATCCTTGAGCAGAAGTGGTGAAGGACATTGCCCAGGCCCAGAGTTCAGGCCCTTTGAGCGGCCAAAATAAAAACAAACAAACAAACAAAAAAACTTCCAAACATCTTTTCTCATAATTGAGGAGAACCTCCTTTTACAGGAATTCTCCTTATGTAGCTCAAGGTCATCAGAACTTCAGCAGATTTTCCTGTTGAGATGTAATGCACCTAACTCTACTGAACCTAATCATGGCTAGGAAAGTATGGACATTGATACGTTTGTTGTATTTTTCCTTATGAATATATAATTCTGTCAGCTATTATATATAATATATATTATAATATACAATATAGTATTACCAGACTTCCTAAATTTAGAGTTAGGAACAAGCAACATATTGAAAGAAAAATACTTGAATCTCTGAGTAATTTCTCTACCACAGGACAATACCAGGTTTCATTCTTATTACCCAAAGAGCAACAGAGGAAAGCGATGCCCATGGATGTGGTTCTCTGCATTTTGGAAACTGTGATCAGTATATACATACATACATACATATATATATATATACATACGTATATATATATATATATGTGTGTGTGTGTGTGTGTGTGTGTGTGTGTGTGTGTTTGTGTGTGTGTATACATATATGAAGTATTGTTTTATAATAGCGAATGTGTAAAACTATAGCAACAGATAAATAAGTGAATACCTATGTGCACACACACTCAATCACTTTCAAGTGAAAGAATTTCTATGTTCCCTATCCACCTACACAGAGAGTAGATGAGGTGCCCTTGAATTGTCCTGGAAGTTCTTTATCTGGCTCGTGTCCCTTCACTTCCTTTGTTCTCTAAGTAGCCAGATGTTATGTATTCAACAATACTTGCTACAGACTATTGCATCCACCCTGACACACAGAGGAACTTAGATTTCAGAAATGCCACAAATAAGTGGGAGGTACAGCAGTACTTTTCAAAATTGAATAGATAACATATTTATTAGAAAGCTTGTAAGAAAAAACTTCACTGTAGAATAAAATACTTGAAGAAAACTACAGTTAAAATTACACATAGCCAGGTGCTGCAATAGAATATAAATAAAAATAAAATAATAAATTACATATAATTTATTACCAAGTCTGTACAAGGAAAATAGGCTATGACACATGGCCACATATGACTTCAAGTTACAGAATTCCCGGGCATTTCCCCACTCTTGAGAACTAGGAGTAATCCATATAAAAAAAAAAGACTAACATTTTATACCAAATTTCAACACATACAAAGGAAATGCAATAAGCATGCATTTCATAGTCTAGTAACATCATATGGTATAAAGAATCTGATTAACTGATTCATAAAAATCGATACAATGCAGTTAAAACATCCAATATCTCAAGTGTCAATTTAGCAGATTACTTTCAATCTATGATGTCTATTTTGTATATTATCCAGCCTTATCCACCCAAATGGCAGAAGGATCTTCCTGAGAAATTCCAGAAACTTGTCTACTGTGAGTGCTCAATGTAGACCTGTTCCCATTCTCTATTATTTGGGCATGTAATAGGCTGAATATCTGATAACTTGCCAAAGGCAAAATTTGGGACTGGCTTCCAGTAATGATATTTTGGTTCTCAGTAAAAAAGGAAAATTGAAGACAGATTAAATATCTACCAGATCCCTGAAAGATTTCTATCATTGTGCTAAAACTGTACCCTTCTACTAACACTTGAACAAACTGCAGTAATTATCACTCCAACCACATGTCCAAAAATTGGCTTTCCAAATATTGGCCTGTTTTCACTTTGGCAAATCAAGACACACTATTCTGGCCCCGTTTTACTTAAATTATCAGCTATGGTTGGCCCAAGGTATAGTTAACCTTACCAATTTCTTAAATTTTAGGTCTTCGCACAATCACTTCATAGGCCTTAAACATTAAAAATACCTATCCATATAAGTCTGCATTACTTACTTATTACTGTTTTTCTTCATTTGTCATGTTTTACATATTTGTATCCCAGGGTTTAGTTCCATAATATTCCTTCTCATGGTTGTTACCACTGAGTATATGTAATAATTTGTTTTTTCCTCCAGCTCTGTTCTTTCGTTAATTTAAGTCCTTAATAGCATCCTGTCTACAGAAAACTCCTAGCTACTGATTTAAACAAACTCAGAAAAATCCCAAAGTGAGCTTTGATCTTTATCTACAAATCTACAATCCTTCATTAATATTTGATTATCAAAATACCTCAGAGTCATTTCAGACTTACATACTTTTGCACACCTCATATTTAATCTATGACCAGGTTTCGATTTCTTTAGGAACCATATATATATATATCTATATAGATATATAGATATATATATATATGGTATATGTGTGCTAGTACTATGACTTAAATTTGGGGCCTAGATTCTTTTATTTTTCTTTTCCATTTGAACCACAGCTCCACTTTTACCTTTTTGGTTCTTAGTTGAAGATAAGTGACTCATGGTCTATTTACCTGTTCTAGCTTGAAACTATGATCCTCTGTTTTCAGACATCTAAATAGCTAGATTTAAAGGCATGCACTACTAAAACCACCCCTATTATATTTGAATTAAAAATAAATTTAAAGAATGAATATTTGTAGTATTTTCAAATCAGTATGTTTTCATTTACCGTAAAACAAATTGCCTTAAATGTTTTTCATTATTCCAGCTCACTTGCCAAGAAAGGAAAGCAAAATTTCACAGCCAAAGAACTTCTGAATGTACCAATGTTCAAGCCTGCTAGCCACAATTTCTTTGCTGGGAAATAACAAAGGATGATATCATCGACAGGCTAGGCAGGAGAAAATGTCCTGCACTGAAGTTGCTGAAAGGTTGATGAGGATGAGGACAAGCAACTTTATCCAGAAAGTATCACAAAGTATTTGCAGTGGTAAGCTGACTCTAGTGGATAAGTGTATCCAATCTAAGAAGATGTTTATAGCGATGAAGATTGTACATGTGCTTTCTTGAAGATATATTTTTATAGCATGTTTTGTCTACCATTGAAAATGAGAAAGTTAAGATAAGGATACTGTCATTCCGTCTATCCTTCACAGTATAATATTAAAACCAGATTTATACATATATTATTTATAGTAATTATAGAATATCACTAATTATGCATATATTATGAATATATCATTTACATGTTATGTAATATATTACATATATTATGAACACTTAATTTAATTTTTCTACTTGTCTGTCCAGTAATTAAACTAGCAATATCTTTGAAAATTGATAGTAAAGTAGGGTCTTTACAATTTTTATTGCAACATATAGTTTTACCCAATAACTAGTTATTTATTCTGAATTGGTTTAGAAATGAAATATCATATCATAATATAATTGAACATTCAAAAATAATTACATAAGAACATACCAAGGATGGAATTAAAAAAAATAATATGACTCATGTCTGGAATCCCAGCTACTTAGGGGCTGAAATCTGAAGATAGCTATATGAAGCCAGTCTGAGTGAAATGGCTCAGGGACAACATCCAGAACCTAGTTCAAGCCTCAGTACTGGCACACAAAAAATTATGTGACTAAAGCATACAAATATATTTATTTAAATAAAGTTGTCATTCTTTGTATCCTTCACAGTATAATACTAAAATCAGTTTTATACATATATTATTTATAGTAGTTATAGAATATCAGTAATTATACATATATTATAAATATATCATTTATATGTTATATAATATAATACATTACATATATTATTCATGGATAATTTATACTGATAGCACTAATATCCATTAAATTTATATATGTTTTAGAATAGGAAATAGATTTTCTTTGGTACAACAAGAAAGTAATTAGTCACAAAAATTATTCCTTTTGGATTATATATCCATAACAAACTATTCCCTGTGTATTCTAGGTACTTAATGATAAAAAGCCTGTGCTCATTAGCACAGGTGTCTTTTACATGAATTTGTTCTCCTTAAGTAATCACTCCAGGAATGCTAAACAGTGGAAGCTGAATGATGTTCATTCAGGTATTTCTTTAGACGTTAAACTGATCGTTATTTGGTATAAAGATCACATAAAGTGTCATTACCCACACATTTTAAAAAAATATATATATATATTGTAGCAATGTTATTGCCTTTATAACCATAATTAGGAAGATAATGTAGGCTCATCTGCTTCATAGGTCTTGAAAGGTAATGAATGTGACACTTACAGAATAGTCTCAGATATGCTTGGTGGAAACCGGGATTTGAATTATGGGTCTACAACTGATCAGTATTAGGTACTTGGGAAATTTGTTTGGTCTTGTTGCCTACTTCTGTTTTTAATAAATTACTTAATTAATTTCCTAACATGAAGAACTGTCAAGAGCACTAAAGTTACCCTAATGCAGGTGCAGTGTTTGGAATGGTGTCTGCACATTGTGTAGTAGGTCCCAGAGAAATCTGCTTCCATCAACATGGTCACAACATCCTTCCTGAAGGCCTCAAGAAATATATACCCAATTGATATTAATATCTGTGAAAATTTATCTTTACAAAAAAAAAGTCAGTAATGTTGGAGCTATTCTGTGGCTTTTACTCTGGAGTAGTTTTATCTAAATTTCATTCTTACTCTATTAGTGGTAGCAGTAGCATTCTTTAGTGCTACTCTTCATGTTTCTAATTATGTGTTCCATTTGGAATACTATTGTAACTTAGTTTATAATCTTTGTTATCAGAATAAATAAACTACAAGTGCTGAAGTTTTCAATAAAGAGAAAATTTTAGGTATGCATTACATTTTATGTGCTTAACAATTTCCTGAAATTATTCATTTTAGGTTATATAACCTTAACAAATATTGTTTATGCTTTCTTATATGATTTATATAGATTTTTATATGATTTTATGTGATTTCTTAGAGATCCATAAATAAAACAGTTCAGAAGAGGAAAAGAGTAGGTAAGAAGTCATAAAAATTACTATTATGGTGTTTTCAATGGCTAAGTATAAAGAACATGTAACAAAACAGTTGGAAGATTCATTTGCTCTTTTTGCTACTCTCTCCCCCTTCTTGGAGAAAGGTTCTCACTATGAAGTGTCAAGTGGTCTGGACCTTTCAAGCCTTGTCTCAGTGACAGATATGATGGGATTTGGGATATGTGCTCCCATGACAGGCTTTTAGGAAGTTCACAATAAAGCAATACCAGTACATATAAAGAAACTTTTGTGAGTGATGTGTATTCACTTCTTCAATTGCCAAAATTAAATTCATATGTCAAAATTACTTTCATTATATTAGATGCAGTTCAACTGGCATCACTAGCACCTCCATAAATCAAAAGCAAACAAAAGTTCTACTTCAAAAACCAACATCTAAGGCAGTTTGGAAATACAAGAATATACACAATAAATCTAAAAGAGTAAGATCTTTAACACTGGCAATGAGCAATGATAGCTGAATTTTTAACCAGGCTTGAAAAGGTTAGGTGTCCACTATGTGATTAGAGTTGCGGAGTTGACCTTGGTATCAATATTGGAGGTAAAATTCAAGGGCAGCTAAGGTTGCTGCAGTATTGTAGCTAGACACAGTGTGACTGTCCCTTAAAATGGTAAAACACAGAGTAGAAGCTAAGTCAGTTAAATGCATAGGAAAGATTCTCCACTGAGAATATTTGCAGTGGGTGATCATCACACTTGCATTGAAAATGTACACCCCATCATTTTAGATTAAGCTCTAGCATATTTCTGATCTGAAGACAATTATAACACACCAATGTGCCATGAGTGCTGAGCAGTGTAGGTATATAGTACTCTAATATATGTGAAATCCTTAGAAGTATGGAATGGCCTGACCCTCACACTTCATTCTGTGCTGTTGAGTTTCATGAAGAAATGTTCATAATTAGGCAATTCACACTCATCTAAGTCTGAATCAAGCAACTGAGATAAGACAGGGTCATCACTCCAGTGACGAAGTTTGTGACCTATGAAATAAATAACATTATTTCACAATGTATATTAATTCCTGAAAATTTATGCAATACCAAATAACAAATGTACAAAAGGGACAATTGTCCATCTCTTATATTATTACAAGTAAAAATACTCCTGAATTATACTTTATTGCTAGAGGATCACAGGATGACTGCTGATGTATGGTATCTTTCCAGGTGCTCCTATAAGTTTGTGATTCTTCTCTGAGGAAGTGTTTTTCCATAGTTTGTTTTGAAGTGTTCAGAATATCTGTACTGTCACTAACCTCAACCATGGAACAGCAAAGATGGTGGGATACCTGGCCAAAGAACTGAGAAATCACAGGAAGTGATAAGAAAGAAGACACCAGAGGACCCAAAGCCTCATTGCTAGATTCTGGATCCCCAAATCCTGCTTAACATGCTTTATATTCATTCTACTAGAGTGGTGGAGGGTGAGAGGCTACAGGTATGTCCACAAACTAAGGCATCAATCTAGCTTGTGGTTACAACTATTAACATGTGTTATTGTTTGTATACATATTGATCATTGACTCCCTTATTGTTAGGGAGCAGAAGGGAGCAATAGTCATTACAACCATAGCACAGACATCCATCTTGTCTCCAAATTCTTAAACTTTTAGTGTCCAACAGTTTTAACATAAATACTCTTGAGGTAATAAATCATACCCCTGTCTTCCCTTGACTGTTTGACCTTTCCAGAGCACAGCTCTCAGCCTTTTGATTGCTGTTTGAGATGGCTTGTCAATCTATCCCTTTCCAAGCGCTAACAGCTTGACTCTAGAATCCCTCACAAGTTCTGTTACAGACGTAATATTTTGAAAAGGATATTTTTTCTAGGGTAGACTCACGTGTAAAATTTTTATTTAATTTAAAGGTAATGTACATAGTGGTTACAGTTACATGAGTAAGGTATATACTTGTTGAATAGTTATCCACTCTATTGTCGTCCTATCCCTTTGACCACCCCACCTCCTCTGATCCCAAAGTTGTTAAGTTCATGGCCAATATAGTGTCTTGTGAATATCATTGTTGCAATGGGTCACTCTTGGTACTTCTTTTATTATTATGTTATTTCCCTTTCCTTCTCCAAATCAGATAATGTATATACAAGATGGAAGGTACCAGAATCAAGACAGAAATTACCAGGGATAAGCCAATGGCAAAAGACAAATGAAATAAAATAAGATCTAGATACACTACTTTACCGGCATCAAGGTTGACATCTGCAAAAAAAGACTTGTTGTTTCCATGTCTTGGAGTTCATTTCAATTAGTTCATTTCAAATGTACATAACTCTGGAGCCAGCAATCCCACTCCTGGGCATTTGTCTAAATGATCTCAAGCTAAAACACACTAAAACTACAAGCACAACTATGTTTTTTGCAGCATTACAACCATAGCTAAGATATGGAACCAATCCAGATGCCCCTCAATAGATGAATGTATCAAGTAAATGTGGGGCTGGGAAGGTGTCTCAGTGGTAGAGTGCTTGCCTTGCATGCATGACGCCCTGGGTTCGATTTCTCAGCACCACATAAGCAAAAAGAAAAAAGCCGGAAGTGGTGCTGTGGCTCAAGTGATAGAGCGCTAGCCCTTTAGCTGAAGAGCTGAGGGACAGCACCCTGGCCCAAAGTTCACGCCCCACGACCGGACCCTTCACCCTCAAAAAACAAAAGAAAATGTGGTATATATCCACAATGGAATTTCATGCTTCTATCAGAAAGAAAGACACAGCCCCTTTCTTAAGAAAATGGAAAGCCTTGGAAAAAATCATATTATGTGTAGGAAGCCAAACTCTAAGAAACATAGGCTCTCTAGTTTCCCTCATTTTTATTAATTAAAATATGCTTAGGATAGTCCTGCCGATAAGTTCACTTTTTAAGCACTTAACATTCCTTTTCTTCTCTCCCTCTTCCTCTCTCATTCCGTGTGTGTGTGTGTGTGTGTTTGTGTGTATGGCTGACTGAATCTGTAATATTTGAACCAAGCTTTCACTCTGTGTTTGCTTGAACATTTGAACATAAATGTCTCGTGGATTGCTACCCCAGCCATCTGTGAATCATGATCTTCCAATATCAGCCTCATTAGATGAGATACTGGCATCCACCTCTATTGCCAAGTGTGATTTTTTTTTGCTGTTGTTGTTTGTGTGCATCCAAAATCTGTAAGGAAAACAAATATTTTATAATCAGGACTATTCACCTAAAATGTGTGTTGTTTACAGAGTACCTTAATAATGTCTCCCTTTTGCATCCACATTATATGATTTGATTTTTTTGAAGTCTATTGTTGCAGTCAAGTCATTTATATATAATTTGAATCATCTTCCTTTTGTAGTGTGTTAGGTGTTTCAAAATAGAATTTATCAAGGTTTAACTCTGCACTACTGAAGCAAGACCTTTATGATTATTCAATGTCCTGTAAATCACTTCTCATGGCACCATTTGAGCAAAGTAGTTTCCCATAATATCTCCACATATTTTAGACCACAATGACATGCACTCTACTGCCAAATATGCAAGGGCATCCTTTGTAATTGTCCTTGGATTTTCACTGTTCTTCTCTCTTCTCTCCAGTGCTAAGTCCAGTGATGGTCATGTTGATTTTCTCCGCTGTTTCATTCATCATTGCATCTTGGGAACTACTGGAATGCACTACTGTACTTCTGTCTATTCTCCTTGTGCTTTGACTTGTACCCCTCTCAACTCGAAGGGCCAGAAACTGGGGATATTTTCTTCAATCTTTATCTCAGACATCTATCTTTACTTTCTAGCAATACATTCATTGAATTCTTCCTGTAAACTCTAATGCCTTGAAAATGATTACTGCATTTTCATGTCTTTGTTATTTGGCATTAGGGAAAAAACATACATCAGTAACTGTAACAGGTAAAAGAAGCTTGTGATCATGCCCCAATAGATGTTGTTCATTGGATAATGTTTACCTCAAGGTTTGCCTGCCTGATTCCTTTTCATTGTTTTGTTTATTTTTCAATGTAGACTTTTCTTCTGGACAATATTTATGGGCCTAGTGAAGATCAATTCCTACTGTAATTAGTCATTAATTTTATTCCAACATCATTTCATAGATCCTGAGTTTCTTCAGGGTCTGTATAGTAGTGCTTCACATTCTTAGATATGTTTTAACATCGATGTAACCAATGATAAAGACACATTGCTTAAGTCACCATTTTGATGACGGAAAGAAAACCATGCTGCAATCTCACTATATGGTAATTTTCTAGTTTTAAATTCTTTTACATTAAAATTGATTATGGAGAACAAACATTCTGCATACAAATTTATATTTTCCCATTATTTTTAGTATACTTGCCAATATTATATAAAGTTAAAACATTACTACTTACTTAGTTTTAGGATTTCTAAAATGATCAGAGTAAAAGTTCTATTCATTCACAGTTTTAAGACAATAGAGTGTCCATTATGACCAAGTGATTCATTTTAAAATTTTTGTTTGTGGTCCTTAAAGTTTGTGCTTGGGAACCAAGTCCAGTGCTTCCAGTGTCTTAGTCTACTTTGTGCCTCTGAACCTGATGTGATTTTATTTTCACTGAACTGGAATAAAGAAAAATTTCACTAGGAAGGAATTATTGCCTGGTTACTTTCTCCAATATCTCTCGCATACATAAAAGGAATATAATTCTACACTGACAGAAAATGGTGATCCTATTAAGAGTAAATGTTTACTTTTTGTAGCCCCACTCTTCACTCTCTTGCCCCTTTCCTATTCCCCCTTCCCTTAAAAATTGACTGGATCCACTGGAAACCCACTTCTAGTCAGCCTCTTCCTTAAAATCCCATCCTTAACTAACCTATCCCCTAGTAGTCCTGCTATAAACTTTCAAAGGCCTGATTGCAGCCAAACTCCTTCCTGAAAGCCCTACTCTGCTATAGGGAAAGCTTTTTTCTACACCCCTTCCTGGAATCCCTGCTCTGCACCACCAGAAACCAGGCCACATCCATATCTCCTCCTATGTCCCGAATTGCTGCACCAAGCACCCTGCCTACATCAGGCTCATCCCTCAAATCCTCACTTCATCCACCAGATACCCCACTCCTAACTACTCTAGTCACTCACAGTCCCATTGCTCCCTTATCCTAGTACCTCCAAGCTCTTGCCTTCCCTACCCCACCCTCAACCAGAGTTCTCCCTCGAGCCGCTCCTGGTTTCATCAGAAACTCTGCCCATAAGTAGTCTACTTCTAAGTGGCCTAACCTCTCAAACTCGGCCTTGAAACTACCTCTTCCCACAAAGCCCATCATGCTACACCAAAAACCCTCCACCTCCCTATAACTGTTCTTGAAGCCGCCCCCCTTGCTTGGCTAGAAGCTTCTCACACAGCCCATCTCCTACCTGGAAAGCCAGCCCTGCTTCACCACAAACCTCTCCACCTTCCCTATCTACTCTCTCAATGACCTGTATTGCTCCCCAGATAATCCCGCCCCCTATTGCATCCTCCCTCAGATCCACAGCCTACTCCACCAGATACCCTGCCCATAATTATCCTACATCTTTGTAGACCTTCCACTCCTTCTCAAAGCCCTCCTCCAATTAGCCCCATGGCTCCAAGCCCTGACCTGCTCTAGAAAACCCTCACTAGAAAATGCCCATCACACTATCTCATCTCTCAACACCCACATTGCTCCACTGTACACCAATGCAACAGTTGGCCTCCATCTGGAAGCCTCACCAAGCTCAACTGTTAATCCCTGTCCCACTGAAGTCCCTTTATGAAGGTTGCCTTGCCCTACTGGAAATCCTGTCCAAAGTCCTTTTCTTGCCTTGCAACAGTGAAATCCCCACCCAAACTTACTCGTCTTTTCAAAGTGGTGACTGGCTACACCAGAAAGTCCATTCTAACTAGTCTAGTCCACTGGATACTATCCCTGCTCTCACAAAGCCTTGGTCCTGAAAAACTCCTCCATACATTATGACTACTTCCTGTTCTGCCAGACACCCTACCTCCACCCTCACACACTTCCCAAAGGACTGCCATTCTCCACCAGAATCCCCTTCCCTCACTAGCCTACTTCTTCCTAGCACTGCTCTGCCCTCTCAAACCAGACCCTGAAAATCTTCTCCCTCATAGCTCCACATTCTGGCACCAGAAACCCCACATTCTGTCAGCCTCTTGTCTCCATGCCCTTCCCTGCCTCATGGGAAACCCCACCCTACATATCCCAAAAGGGCTCACAGTACTCCACCAGAAACTCTCCTCTAAGTAACCTCCTCCCTTGTAGCCTTGTTCTTCCTTCTCAAAGCTTTGCCCCAAAGAGCTTCCTCCCTAGTGACCCCACTTTCCTCCACAGAAAACCCATCCATCTGCCAGCCTCCATCCTAAAGGCCAACCTACTCCACAAGTGACCCTGCCCCTAACAATCTAGTCCTTCCTGTCCCCTTCCTGCTGTCTCAAATCCCTACATAGACGCTTTCACCCTCAAAGCCTTGCCCTACTCCACCACAGATGCTCTGCCAGTACCAACTCCTTCTATGAACCAGACAGGGCTCTATCAGAAACACCACACCACCTCATCCATGAATGTCCCACCTAGTAACTTCTATAACAAATGTGATTTTATACTGGTCATAGAATTTATACTAATCAATATAATAAGAAAGCAGTATTGCAAAAAGACAACAAAAATTAGATAGCTATTAGCTGCCTTAGTCTCGCTTGGGGTTCTGTTACAAGGGAGATTCACATTGTGTGAAAACTGTGAAGATTAATCCTCTAATTGGAAAGCATTTTTGACGTACCAGTAAGGTTTCATAAGTGATCATTTTATTTCTAGAAAATTCGTGCACATTTGTGCACATTAACATAAAAATATTAGTTATTTTAAATCCTCTGGTTTTGTTGAGGAAAGAGTATTAGTGTGTAAAATGATTAATTTCAACTCATCTCTTCAATGAATAATTTGGGAGTTGCTTGCCTTACTAGTCCATTGGCTCTGAGGTCTGTTCCTGTACCCGTACCAAGCTGTTTTGATTATTATGGCTTTATAGTCGAGTTTGAAATTTGGTATTGCTATTCTGCCAGCACTGTTCTTTCTGTTTAGGGTCGTTTTTGCTATTCAGGGTCTTTTATTATGGATTTTTGGATTGACTCTTGTATTTCCTTGAAGAATAATGTTGGAATATTGATAGGTATCGCATAGAATTTGTAGATAGCCTTTGGCACTTTTGTCATTTTCACCATGCTAATCCTTTCAATCCAGGAGCATGAGAGTTTTTGCCACTTTCTAAGTTCTGTTTTGATTTCCTTTCTCAGGTTTTTAAACTTTTCATCATAGAGGTCCTTCACTTCTATGGTTAAGTTACTTCTTAGGTATTTTATTTTTTGTGGGGCTATTCTGAATGGAGTTGCTTTCCTAATTTCAGCTACACTTATCTCATTTTTGGCATGTAGAGAAGCCATTGGTTTTTGCGCGTTAATTTTATACCCTACTACTTTGACAAAGTTTGAATCAGCTTGAGTAATTGGGAGTGGAGTCTATGGGATTCTTTAAATACAAGATCCTGTCATCTGCAAAGTGAAAGAGTTTTACTTCTTCTTTCCCTACTCGGATCCCATTTATGTTTGCATCTCTTCTTATTGCTGTAGATAGGCATTCCAATACTAGATTGAAGAGAAGTGGAGAGAGTGGATATCCTTGTCTCCTTCCTGAGTTAAGAGGCAATGGCTTTAGTTTTTCACCATTAAGTATAATGTTCGCTGTAGGTTTGTTATATATAGCCTTTAGTGTATTGAGGAATGTCACATGGATTACTAATTTTTCCAGAACCTTCATCATAAAGGAGTGTTGGATCTTGTCAAGTGCTTTTTCTGCAGTATTGAGATAACCATGGGGTTCTTATCCTTGCTCCTGTTGATGTGATGAATTATATTAATTCCTTTGTGTATATTGAACCAGCTTTGCATCGCTGAAATGAATCCAGTTTGATCTTGGTGTATGATTTTTTGGATGAATTGTTGAAGTCGATTGGACAAAATTTTGTTGAGAAGTTTTGCATCAATGTTCATTAAAAAAATGGGTCTATAGTTCTCTTTCTTTGATGAGTCCCTGCCTGGTTTTGGGATGAGGGTTATGATGTCTTCATAATATGAGTTCGGTAGTGAACTTTCTCTTTTAATTTCATTGAAAAGTTGGAGGAGTATGGGTGTGACCTCTGCTTTGAAGGCCTTGTAGAATTCCACTGTAAAACCATCTGGTCCTGGGCTTTTCTTAGGTGGGAGATCTCTTATTGCTGTTTCTATTTCAATTCTTGATATGGGCCTGTTAAAATGGTTTAACTCATCTTGGTTTAATTTTGGCATTTCGATATTTGCTAGGAAAAGGCCCATTTCTGTCAAGTTCTCAAAATTATTAAGATAAAGTTTTGAGAAGTATTCCCTTATAATGTTCTGCATCTTGGTTGTTTCTCTGGTGATGTTTCCATTCTCATCTCTGAGTTTATTTATTTGGGAGTGTTCTCTTCTTTTTCTGATAAGGATTTGCTAAGGGTCTGTCAATTTTGTTAATTTATTCAAAGAACCAACTCTTTGTTTTGTTGATACTTTCCATGTTTTTTTTTTGTATTTTAATTCATTTAAGAATTTTTGTAGGGCTGGTTTGGTGGAGATATGTTTCAATTTTTCTTTGCTATGGAAGTTTTTTATTTCACCTTCGTTATGGAGGAGAGTTTAGCAGGGTACAGAATTCATGTTTGATTGTTGTTTGTCCTTAGGGCCTGCATACCTCATTCCAGGTTCTTGTGGTTTTCATTGTCACCGCTGAAACATCTGAGGTGATTCTATTTGGTTTTGCTTAAAGGCTATGGATCTTTTCTTCTTGACAGCTTTAAGGATGTTTTCCCTGGTCTGAATTGATCCTGTGTGGATTATAATGTGATGGTGGGATGTGCTATTCTTGTCTGGTCTATTTGGAGGTCTAAAACCTTCTTGTATATGAATAGGCTTATCTTTTTGCATGTTTGGGAAGTTCTCTGCTAGGATCTTGTGAAACAAATTTGCTAGACCATTAACTTCTGCCTTTAGGTGCTCCTCTATATCCATTATCCTCAGATTAGGCCTTCTGATGGTGTCTTCCAAGTGTTGAATAGATCTATAGTATTTCTTGGATTGTTGTATGTTCTTTCTCTACAATATCTAGGCTGTGTTCAATCCCCGAAATTTGATCTTCTGCATAGTCTAACCCTATGATCAAGACTTTCTACTTTGTTTTTTCTTTTCCTTTGAGTTGTTCAGCTTTGATGGCTTCAAATTTTATGTTGGAGCTTTGTTTTAGATCTTGTATGAACTTCTTTACCTCCTTAACTTGGTGTTCAGTGTTTTTTCACAAATCACTTAGTTGATTGGTTATGGTTTCTTTGAACTCCCATTCCTTCTGTTTGGTTCCATTCAGCGTTCCCTTTGTGGTCTCCCTGACTTCTTTCAGCTCTCTGTTTATGGATTCTATGAATGCCTTTAGTGATTTTTGTGTATTCTCTTCCTGCTCTCTCAATTTCTGCATTATTCTTTGATTAGCCTCTTCATGTTCACGCAATTCCTGTAGTTCTCTTTGAGTATTCTCAGCCTACTCATGCCATTCCTGACTTTCTCTTTGAATGTTCTCAGCCTGCTCATGCCACTACTTTATCAATCTTTGAGTAGCTTCCTCATGCTCATGATATTCCTGCATTGACCTTTGTTTGACCTCCTCTCTCCCTATCATGCTCATACAGAGTCCTTTGCAGGTTTTCAATCTTTTCATTTATCACGTTTACCAGTAGTGTTTGTTGAGCTTTTTGGGAACTCTCCAATGGATTATTCACTTTCTGTTCTGTCCCCTGATTATTATGAGTGGGAGTTGAGATAACCGGACTTGCCATTTTTCTTGTGTTTTTCCGGCTTACTCTGCCCATTTAGGATGAAAGTAAAACCAGTTTTGTGCTAGCACACTATTTTAAGGCAAGCATCAACCAAAGCCTGTAGTTGCACAGTCAAAAGTCTACAGATACAATCTAGCTAAAGAGATATAGCTGTTCAACATCAATCAACTATGTATTAATGGGCTACGAACAGCAAAGAAGAATTTGGCAAACAGAAATTATTAGGTTTAGGGAGAAATGTGGTTAAAAATAAGAATAGAGGGATGTGGAAAATGTGAGGGAGAGTTAACTTAACTAAGTCCTAGACTCAAAGCGGGAAATAGGTTCAATAGAATGATAATAGAGAGAGAGAGAGGAAAAGAAGAAAGAGAAAGAAAAAAGACAAGAAAAAATAGAAAAATAAAAATTAAAAATTAAAAAGTGCAACATTTACAAATCATGCAAAATGAAAATGTAATATTCAGAGAAGACTTTGGATAGGATAAGAGAAGGGGAGGGATAGAAAGGAGACCTGTAAAACTCAAAAATAAAAATGCTTGAAATATTATATAGGTATAAAGTGTTAGTACTCCTATTAAGGAATTTAAGTCTAAGAGGTTTTAAATTGAGTAATAAATTTCTGGATTAAATGTATACACAAAAGGGAGTTAAGTTCTATTAATCTACTATGGGTTTATCTGAAGATGAGCAGAACAGCAATTAAGTCATGGAAAGAAGAATGAAAGAGAAGAAAAAGTGAAAAGAATGAGAAGGAAAGAAAACAAGGGTCAAAAGGTCAGTAGACCTAAACAAAAACAAATTTTTATAAAGAAAAACAAGTACACACACATATACCCCTAAAATAAATGTTATAAGAGGAAGAAAAAAAGTTAATAGAAAACGAAAATTTTTAATATTAAAAATTAAAAAAAATTAGAATTTTTTAAATTAAAGGTACAAAAAATGCTCTTTGATTTTTTTGGGGGGAATGGGAATATCCTGTATCTCCCTTGTGTACGTAACTAGTCTCTTGTTGGAGTCTCTGGTATGCTTGTGGTGTTTGATTTTCCTGTGGCTTAGATGGTTTCTTAAGTCAGTTTGTTTGAGCAGGCAGAAAATTCTCTGCTTTACCCAGGATTTTATGATTCCCCTCCCAAGTTAGTTCAATGGGAGGGAGATCTGTTTTGAGTATCTCAAAAGAGGGAGATGGCTGTTTCCTCTAGTTTGGAGATGCTGTGATGAGGCTAGGTTCTGGGTAGAGTTGAGGCCTTTCAGCAAACAGCAACTTTTCCCTGAGGAGTTAGCTCCTTTCAACCATGTATGGCATGGGCAGCAGTTCAGTAAATAAACTACTTTACCAGACTGAATTCCGTGTGGTGTTCTATTCATTGACTATCTTATGAAACTCACCTAATTAATATACTTAACACTTCAGAATTTCTAGTTATAAATCCATGGATATTTTTGTGACACATGTAAGTTTAGTATCGACAAAACATATGTACTAACTCATTGTTTAACAGTATAATTCTGCCTGGAATCTTTAATAGCAGCTTAATTAACCATAAAGTCTGTTTTGTTTGCTTTCCTTTGTTTTGTTTTTTGCTTAAAGTAATAGAAGAGTGGGTGGGATAATCTGAAAGGATCTCTAGCTTCATATTTTCTCATTACCCTGGCCTACAACCCTTGTGCTACCAGCTCAGATGATGGGACTTTGAAATTCTGGGAAGTAGATACACATCATAAGTACCCATGGCTTCGGGATTTGTCAGATTTTTTAAATGTAATTGTTACTAAGGAGTGTACAGTGAGGTTACAATTTCACAATTCATGTAATGTGTACATTTGTCTTGTAGACAATGCCATCCTTTCCTGAGCTTTCTCCTAGTTTCTGCTTTTTGTTGTTGTTGATTTTTTGTGTTTGTGCCTGACCTTCAGCTCAGCACTAGGTGCTGCCCCCGACTGTTTGTAATCAAGGCTACTCTATCTCTGAAGCCCCAGCTTCCTTTATGGCTGTTTAGTAGTTAATTGGAGAGAAGAGTCACAAATTTTCTCACTCCAGCTGGTTTTGAACTCTGATCATCAGCCTCCTGAGTAGATAGGGTTATAGGCCTGAGTCTCCAGTGTCCAGCTACAAACGTGTTGGTTTCTTTCTTCCCTGGTTGTGTTACAATTTTCCTCAACTATTGGCACTAATACTACATATCGCCTGGCTCAAATCTGAATTGGTGGAACATGCTTGTATTTTGAGGATTGCAGGAGTCGGCCATAGAGACATATAAGCTAAACAAATCATTTGGAACATGGCATAAAGAAAAGAAAATTTATTGCCAGTTGACTGTGTCCTGTCTTCTCTGTTAATTTTGTATGGCCTGTGAATGATGTTAGACATATCCGAATGACCATTGGCGGAAATAAGGTTTCTCATCCTGTTATAAAAACAGAACAAAAAGCAACCAAAAAATACTATGTATGAGTCCAGCAATTTCCTTTAATTAAAGACCAATCAGCCCGAGTTTATGAAAAAAAATTCTTTATTCAAATGTTGCTACTTTTTCTAACCACAAATATAATGATATCTGTGGTAGACTGTTTAATGTTATACCACCGCTGTCATTTTAATTCACAAGCAATTCAGACATTTAAATGTTTATTTATGTCAGTTGTGGTGCTTGAATTCAGGGCCTGGACACTGTCCCTGAGACTCTGTACTCAAGTTAGTCAGCACTCTAAGAATTGAGCCAGGGAGCCACTTCTTGAACTACGATCCTTACATCTAAGCCTCATGAGTAACTGGGATTACAAACATGAGCCACTGGTACCTGGCTTCAAATCATCTTTTATTATTATTATTGTTGTTGTTGTTGTTGTTGCTGCTGTTGTTGTGAAAATACCGTACAGAGGGGTGACAATTACATTGGTAAGGTAATAGATCTTATCAAGCATTGTTGCCCCTTCTTTGTTTCCCATTCCCATCACTTCTTATCTCCCACCCCACACATCCCCACTTCCCACTCCCCACTCCCCACCACCCCTGGTTAAAGTTGTAAAATTCGTTTTTTGACAAAATGTCTTGTACATCAATCTCATTGTTGTAATGGGTCCACCTGTACCTTATTTAACAATTATTTTTCCCTTCCCCCCAGAAATTATACAAACATCAAATAAAGTGAAAGCAAAGGTTATACCGTGGAGGAAGGACATAAAAAGCAACAAAGAAATAATCTTAGAAATATGTTACAAACTATCGCAAGGGAAAAAAAAGCATATGAATCCTTATCTTGGGGTATATTTCACCTAATATCAACTTATCTAATCATTTCTGCTTGTCTCAGACATATACCAGTTATAGCAAATAAGGGAAATCATGGAACTTATGTTTCTTTGGGCCTGGCTTACTTCACTTAATATAATTTTTTTCCAAGGCTTTCCATTTCCTAACAAATGGGGAAATATCATCCCTTCTGGTGGAGGCATAGAATTCCATTGTGTATATATACCACAATTTCTTGATCCATTCAAATACTGAGGGGCATCTGGGTTGGTTCCATACCTTAGCTATGGTAAATAAGACTGCAATACACATAGTCGTGATGGTAGCTATAATGTGGTCTTGTTTGTTATCATTTGGGTAAATGTCCAAAAGTGGGAATGCTTGGTCATAGGGGAGCTCTATGTGGAGTCTTTTGAGGAACCTCCATACTGCTTTCCATAGTAGTTTAACAAATTTACCCTCCCACCAACAATGCAGTAAGATTCCCTTCTGTCCACATCCCCTCCAGCATCTGTTGTTAGTAGAGTTCTTGATTATAGCCATTTTCACTGGGGTGAGGTATTATCTCAATGTTGTTTTGATTTGCATTTCTGTTATGGCTAGGGAGGTTGAGCATTGCTTCATGTGTCTATTGGCCATCCTTCTTTCCTCTTCAGAGAAATTTCTCTTTAAGTCTTTAGCCCACTTATTTATTGGACAGTTTTTTCTTTGAGAACTTGTTGTTGGGGGATTTAATTTTTTGAGTTCCAGGTATATTTTAGATATGAGACCCTTGTCCATTTTATGGCTAGTGAAGATCTTCTCCCAATCCATGTGCTTTCTGTTAATCTTGCTAGCTATGCTCTTGGCCATGCAGAATCTCTGCAATTTTATGCAACCCATTTGTCCAACTTTTCTTTGATTTGTTGTGTTTCTGGGTCTCTATTAAGAAAATTTCGGCCTGTGCCAAGGAGACCTATAGTTTCTCCTATTCACGGACTCCAATCCAAAATTACTCTGCTGATTCAAAACTTTGGCAAAGTGGCAGGGTATAAAACTAACCCTCAAATTCAATGGCTTTTCTGTATGCCAACAATGAGAAAAGCATGACTGAAATCAGGAAAGCAACTCCATTCATAACATCCCACCGAAAACAATATACCTAGGAATTAACCAACAAAGTGAAGGACCTCGATGATGAAAACTTTAAAAACCTGAAAAAGGAAATCAAAACAGAACTTAGAAAGTGGCAAAACTTCCCATGCTCCTGGAGTAGAAGGTTCAACATCGTGAAAATATCAATACTTCCCAAGGCTATCTACAAATTCAATGCGATAACTATCAATATTCCAAACTTATTCTTCAAGGGAATAGAAGAAGAAGTCCAAAAATTCATATGGAACAATAAGACACCGAATAGCAAAAATGATCCTTAATAGAATGAACGGTGCTAGAGGAATATCAATACCAAATTTCAAACTCTACTACAAAGCCATAGTAATCAAAACAGCTTTGTTCTGGCACAAGAACAGACCTCAGTTCTAATGGAATAGAATTGATATCCCAGAAATGAACCTACAGACCTATAGCCATCTAATTTTCTATAATAAGGCTACAAAAATAGAATGGAAGAAAGACAGCCTTTTCAGTAAATGGTGCTGGCAAAATTGGTTATCTACTTGTAGAAGTCTAAAGCTAGATCCCTGCACGAGAATCAACTCCAAATGGATCAAAGACCTCGGAGTCAAAGCAGACACTCAAATAGTAATTTTTAAAATAATGAACTGCCTAGTACCTCTGGCTCACATATATAATCCTAGCTATAGTTAAGATTACAGGTATGAGAAACAAACACTAGGTGCGTGTTGTTCATGATGGTTTGTATTGGCATGTTTTAATATTGTTTGTTTCTTATACTACAATGCTCGTATTTTTATTTTCACTTAGGTGGGTGAGTGTTGAACCTTCTTTGGTTGAGATGGAGCCATGTGGAAGTTCTTGCCCAGTATGGCAAGGAATTGAAATCCTCCTACTCTAAGCTCCCCATGGACCTGGGATGGTAGACTTATTCCATCACACAGAGCCAGGGGTTCTGGAGCATTGCAGGTAAAACTGCACTGGTCTTGAACTGATGCCCCAAATAGCTAGCTTTACAGGCATATGCCTTCAAAACCTTGTTGTATTTCGTTTCACTTTGAAATAGTGTTTGTACATACTTAGAGATACAATGATAACAGACTACATGTTTAATATATAAAATAGTCAATATAATTATCAAGTTTATCTCCTAACACTTTGAAGCTAATATATTTTGGTCTCTCCTGCCTCTGATAGTTATTTTTTGGAATATACCATAAACATGAATGCATTGATAATGTGCACTTGGAGACAGGAAGTTGATAGAGATAGACAAGTTAAACTATGAGCAGTAAATATATATTTATCTATTGCTGTTCTGAAGAACATTACCATATATTCAACATAACAGTACCACCATATATTAACCATGACAATAATTTTCCTGCAGTGTAGAAGTTCCTATTTCATAATCTGCCATCTTTTATCATTTTTGCATTCTCCTTATGAGTATGAATGTTTTCTTGTTCCCTCTTATTAAGATGGAATTAAAAATTTGTAGAATCTACTGAAATTATCTAATTTATTTGGTTTTGTGTTGTTAAATCATTACAACCAAGGTTTCATGAAAGTTATGCTAGCAGACTATATCACTAAATTTTATTCTAATTACATCTTATTATTGTATTTTGATATTGGGTTTTGCTGTTGTTTTATGATATTGAGTGTTGTGAAGCTGGACTGAAACATGCAACCCCACTACCTCCAGTAACAATGTTTTATCACCAGGTTTTGGAGGCTCTCTCCTCTCCAGCTCACTACAAAAAACTTGCAGTGGAACTTTGGCACAATTGGTAGAGCACTACATTGAAGGGAAAGATCCTCGGGATTGTCATATAGTCCTTGTTCAAATCCTAAAATACCTTTATGCACAGACACACGTTCACCCACATACACACACACACACACACACACACACACACACACACACACACACATGTACACGCACAAAATGGCAGGCAATGTTGTCTCAAATTCTTATTCAGATATTGGACAACATCCCACTTATTTGTGAAGGGTTTTACTTGATTATTTTGAAGGAGGAGGATAGTTCATGGGACACAATGACAAGACTTTAGTGAGGAATGCTTTATAAACGACTAGCTTATAAAAAGAACAGGAGTGCAGTTCTTTAAATATTACGTTCCTTCAAATATAGTATTTTAAAATAATAACCATTGAATTATGAGAAGACAACGCAGCACCTCTTCCCTTCTCCCCTTCCCCTCGTTCATAAAATATAATAAAAGTTTCAAAAATGCTCTTCTGTCATACAAAATGTTTGACTAAATGTATAATGTTTGTTTTTCAATACTTTTTGATTTTCCCACCTCTAGGTACTTACCTTTTTTCCAGGTGACAGCACACAGAGCCTTCAAGAGCAAACAGAAGATTAGGAAATAAAAAACCTAACAATGTCCTAGGAAGTGGTTGTCAAAAATACATGCAAGAAGCACATGGCAGGCTGAGAGGGCCCTGAGAGGCAAAATGATTGTGCAGGATGAGAAGAATAGTGACAAATAAGGCTGAGCAAGGAAGGGCTCTTTGAGGCTGAGACCATGCCTTTATCTAGGCCCAGCTGAGGATGTTGGGATTTGACAATATCCACATGTGTATAGAGTGATGTGGGAGGGAGATTTCAGCCTACAGTTTGTCTTTGGGATGGTCTTATGTGAGCAAGTAGCTTAGATGATTAGGCTCTGAGAGATGACACTACCTCCCTCATAATTGAATAGAATATGGAACTCTGAGAGCCAAGCAACTGTAACTAAAAGTCAACTCAATCCAGCTCACTTGGCCTGTGGCTCAGGAACAAGAAAGATGCTCCTGTGTTGTTTTCAAAGTTCAAGAGATTCAGGTCTCAGGCATGAGTGGTGTGAGTGCCTCACTCGATGCTGCAGACATTGGATCAGTGCTAAACCACGAAACCAATGTCTCAGGCCTTGTTATAAGAAGAAACCAAGGGAAACACAAGGCAACTCAGGCAAGGTTAACCTTCTTCTTGTGTGCTTTTATATGAGTAGACTGAGAAAATATTTACTGTGTAGTTTTCAATCCACTCTATTACAATTACTCAATTTAAGTGTACTCCCATTTCCATGTTTCAAAGGTCCATTCTTTTTTACCACCTCAGTGTGACAATGAGTCAGCCCAAACCCTGAATATGCCTTATAATATATGGTGCCTGGACTCAGGTTTGCTGGAAATTCTGGTAATGGACCTGGTCCCTGCCTACCAGAAAGGTGATCTCTTCTATGTTGGAAACTTCCTCCACCACTATAGAAAGTGGGGACAATAGAGCAGTTGCTGGATATTCTGTTTAAAAGGTGAGTGTTCCTAAGCTGGGTGCCAGTTGCCCACACCTGTAATCCTAGCTACTCAGGATGCTGAGATCTGAGGATCAAGGTTCAAAGCCAGCCTGGACAGGAAAGTCCATGAGACTCTTATCTCCAATAAACCACTAGAAAACCGGAAGTGGTGCTGTGGCTCAACTGGTAGAATGCTCACATTGAGTTGAAGGTTGAGGGATAACATCCAAACCCAGAGTTCAAGCCCCACGACTGACAAAAAAAAGTGAGATTTCCTCCTTCAAACCCAAGACTGATGAGACCCCCTCCAGAATATTGGAATAATTGGTACCTCTCTGAGACTGTTTCACTGGGGTCTTATCAAAGGAGTTGGCTTGAGACAAAGAAGAGCATTCTTCGACTAATTCCTTAGGAGTGGGCTGCCAGAACATTTCATTTGCCTCATAATCTAGTGGAGCCTTAACGATTTTCTTGCTGAAAGAATAGGATTAAAGGAATGAGCCAGTCTCATCCAACATCCACCCTCACCTAGGAAATCACTATCTTGGAGGCCTTGAAGGAATATACAGAAGAAAGGATGCAACTTGAACTTGAATTTGGGGCCTGAGTGCTGTAACCTTCGTAGCACTCTACCAATTGAGCCCCAACTCCAGTTCTGGCCTTTGGCTGGTTAAATGAAGATACGTGTCTTTAGATTTTATAAACTAGATTGGGTTCAAACTGAGTTCAATCTAATCCTCAGATCTCACCCTCCTGATTACTAAGGTTAGAGGCATGAGCCATTCTGCAGTTATTTGGAAAGATGTATATAAGCATACTCACAGTATTTCCATGAAATTGTATAGACATACCTTCACTTTTTGTCTGTCATGTTTACCATTTGTGACTTAGACAGTCCCATGTGTGTCCTGTTCAGAAAAGGAGAAGCAAAGAGTTAACTTCCTTCTCCCATTGGTACAGATCCTTCTACCGTAACTGGGAGGAAGATGAGCAAGTGAAAAAGTAAGTGGACATTGGCTCAAAGAGAAATTTTGTCCTTTGAAACTTGGTACCTTTGACGTTTCTGAATCAAAGTCAATTTTCTTTGCACACCAGTTGTTATTTTCATCAGAGGTTTGAGGTTTGGCACGTCAGCGGATAGCAGATTACACAGTTCTGGATGTGGTTGTGGTTTTGGACTCTCATGGATGCCAGGGAGAGCTGTATATAACAAGTCAGATCCATTGGGGAAACAACTTTCTCTTCCTATCACAGGGAGAAATTTTTAAGATTATATTTGAGAAATTTCTAGAAGTGGGTTGTGAGGAGCATCCTGCTTGCAGGAGTCTCTTCGCACTTCCCAACATGCAAGTCCTGCCAGAAAGAGGCTATAGTACAAGGTTCAGGATGGAGAGGGTGGGCTTTCATTTTCCTTGTCACCAATCTTCCCACCGCATTGTTTGTTCTATCCTCCCTATGTGGATGGACTTCTACCCTGATGATTTCTATGTGCCTAAGAACCATGGCACCCTAAAAGAACTTACACAGAATGTCAAGATCAACATGGTCTCTTCAGACCTGCTCTTCTGTTTACATATTCTTCTGGACCAGCTGGAGGAACCCATGACCCATGAGACCAAGCAAAAGAGGAAGAACTTGTTTAGATGCCTCAGGGCTCGTGAGGAGGGATGGAACCTGGGTCTCTAGGGATGGGCCCAACTGGTCATGAGACCTTAGTACTCCTTAGTTTGGCAAAATGTCCTTTTATGGATAGTCTATGCCAGGTATAATCTGTTCTCCTTTTGAAAGAACTTGGAAGTAGTCACTCATTAGAAACACCCTGCATTCTAATCAGTGTTCAGTCCAAACTCAAATTCTACAGCTTCTCCCATTAGATCCTCAGAAGTTAATCACACCTTAACTTCTAGGGTCTACTCTAAGATTTCTGTACCTATTTCCATTCTCAGGTTTGCATCACTGTAAAGCAGCTCCTGCAGAACTCCAGATAAAGAAGTGATGTCGTCTATGGTGACTGATGGAGATTGGAAGATCTCCAGAAAGCATGTGAACATGGAGGTTTTTTTTTTCAATTTGAAGAAAGGCCCAAGTAGGTTTTGAGTCCTGTGGACATCCCACTGGTTCTGAACCCCACATGTGATGCAGGCGTACCTGCACATAACACCAAGGATGAAGACGATCCAGAATATCTTCAATTGATGTACACAATCCAACTAGATCGCCACCAAGCCAGTGAAAAAAACACGTCTTAGTGTGCAGGGTAAATGTGTGCTAATGGAAAATGACCCCAGTCTATGTTCAGGAAAACCAATGAGTGAGGTCCAAAATCTAGATTCAGTTGAGGAAAGGGAATCTTTCCTCACAATACCCAGACCAATCTGACCTCTTGCAGAGGATTCAATTTCCAATTGAGAAATTAGAATCTGTCCCTACCTGGACTCAGGAAGAAGATCCTGTCTTTAATGAGGAAGAAGATCTCTTTGTGGACTCTGAGGGAGAATTTCTGGTTCCTTCTCCTTTTCCTGAGACAATCCTTATTTTTCTTTATGTCCTGATTGTTATAAAAGGTTCATCCTATTTATTTTTTTAACTTTATTAAAATAATATTTTTGACATATTCTAAAATTCATGAATCCTAAATATATTTCTTTTTAATCCTACAATCTGAAACATTGTGCATATGTGTTCTGGGAGGGGAACACAGAAAGACAGGGGGCTGTATTAGAGAGCCTACTGGATATAATGGGAAATGTTAAATGCACAGGGAGTGGCAAGGAAGCCAGGCCAGGCCTGCATGGGGTCATAAGGTGGCTATAAAAGGTCTAGTACATAGCATATCAGATGTCCTATAAAGCTATCCTGTCAAATGGGACAAATGCCACAATACATATAGTGGTATGTGGGCTCTCTTCCAACAGTGAGTACGAATTTGAATACAACTTCATTGTGCTTTGGACAAATATGGAAGAAAAATTTGGCTCCAATATTATAAAAAAGTCTACTTAGGGCTGAAAATATTTGAGAAAATATATAGAAAATATGTATGCTGGAAAGCAAAAGTCATAATCAATAGGAAAAAGAAGGTTTATATAGATGAACAAATACAAAATCAGCAAGAAAAAATCCTCCACATTTAAATCAGTTATATGTAAATACATATTATATTCTTGATGTTATATATAGTATATTACATAATATATAAGACTGAATATTATTTTTCCAACTACAATGGCATTTAAATTTTAGAAGAGTTTTTTGCACAAAATATTAGTGTAAATATTATTGGGGAAAGTAGTAATATAATTTGATTATAATTATAAGAATATATTTGTGCTTCTAGATATAACACTGATTATAAATAGATGAATAAAAATATACATATATTTGTATATATCTGTCTATGATGTGAATAAAATGAAAGTAAATGTAATGAAACTGACTATAGCATGTATAAAAAAGTTGAGTCCATGAGACTCAGTCCTGTAATCCTAGTGATGTGGGAAGCTGGGTTCTGAGATTTAGTATCTCTTACAACCAAGTCGTAGATTTTCAGAGGAGGTCTGGTCCCTCCAGTGTAGCAAATAAACACATAGGCAGTGGGATCACACCCCCTGACCCCAGAGGAAAGTCAGTAGAAATCAGGAAAAGCCTCTTATCTTATGACAGTCTACTCAGTACCTGTATCAACATGGCAATTTGTAGAACATCAGATGGAAAGTTGGCATTCCCTCTAAAAGGTTCCAAACTGTAGTCTCTGACCATACTGAATTAAACCTTATTTCCCTTCCCAAGATGCAAACACATAGAAATATGGCAAGGGCTCAAGAGAGATGGTCAAAGACTTACAAATACATAAAATTATATACTCTGTTTCAGTAATTCATTGACAAATTATCAAAGGCATGTCTTGAAATTTTTTTAAAGGAAATGGAAACATACTCTGAGTTTATCAGGAACTGGGTGATAGTTTGGTTGTTGAATTGTTGAATGCACTCCTGGGCAAAGGAGACACATATCTTGGGGAAATTGTGTGAGGGTTGGTGTCCTCACACAGCTTCACAATACAATGGCCATAACTTCTACGATGTCATAGTCATCTTTGCCATAACAGGAAATAGGTCTCAGGCACTGATTTTGCTCTAAAGTGGGCTTAACAACAGCACAAGGCACAAAGAATTAGACAGAATTAATACTAGCCACTAAACTTCAGCTTGAACAGCTGTCCTGACCAGAAGCTAGGATAAATTGAGCTGGGGAAGACTGATCTCCATGTAAGGCCCCTGAGCACTAAGGACTAGGCACTATTACAGGTGTTGGAGAAACAGAAATGAATGTGGCTCTCTCCTCAGCAATTTCATGAGGTAAAGAAAACCAGAAATCATAATGATAATTTCCATAAATCAGAGACATGAAATTGGTGATTTTGTGGCAACAACTTCATATTGGGGATGTTGATATGAGAGCCAATATCCAGGCAATTATCTAGGAGCAGGTACTCCAGACAGTAAGGACAGCAAATACATCGCCCATTGATGGGAATGGAGCTGATTTGGTTCAGAAAAGGAAAACAGCACTGACATGCTTGCTTGTGAAGTAAGAATGGAAAGGTACAAAGAAGAAAAAGATCCAAAATGAAGATAGGTATAAATTAGATAAATATTGCATGCTGCCGGTTACAAGTAGAAAAGTTCTGATTTTAGTTTAAATCTAACAACCCACTGGAACCAAAGTGCTACAATAGTAGTCAGACACATCTGATTCAGTAAAGAATACTTTTAAAATGTGATTCTAGCTGGGCTCTGGTGACTCACAACTGGAATCCTAGTTACTCAGTTGGCTGATATCTGAGGATCAGGTTTGAAGCAAGTGCAAGGAAGAAGTTTGGTAAGACTGATTTCCAATTAACTACCAGAAATATGGACATGAAGCTGTGGTTCAACTGGTAGAGCACTTGCCTTCAGGAAAAAACTAAAGGACAGCACCCAGGCCCTAGGTCCAAATCACAGGACTTCCAAAACAAAGAAGCCAACAAATAAAATTTGGTGCTGTCATTCATCACTTAGCATTCTAATTCAATATATTTTGTATGAGCCTTGGAAATTTTATGCTTAGCAAATGCTCGCCCCTGATATTTTGCTGCATTACCAGCTTTCAAAACCTTGGCATCACTACTGTCTCCTCCTAGTTAGCATAGCATTCTACCACTGGAAATTTGAAGATATATTTTATTAATCAGAATTCTGATCATCTTTCCACATACATCAAATGAGTAATAGCCACATTCTACTATTCTGAATGTTTTTAATCCTCCTTTGAGTTAATAAGCATTAAGGCTTAAAAATTCTACAGTGGTTATCAAGTTAATTCAATAGTCATTCTTCCACCCAATCTTGTAACATATGTTTATAAAAGACGAGACTATATGAAAGTGTACACATTATACCTTCTAACTATAATACTCTCAAGAAGTAGGGTTTTACAGAAACGTCCTGATTGCTTTACCAAATGAAAGTATAAGAGATTTAAATAAGCTACCTAACACCTAAGAAGGAAACTGCTATTGGCTTTACAACAAATTCATTTGACTGAGGAAATGGGTTTCAGAAATGCCAGAGGCAAAGGGTATTATTCAAATCACCTTATCATGAGGTGCAAGCAGCCTCTCTAGATCAACCTTCCAGGAAAAAAGCAATGAATGAAACACAATTAATGCTTCTAAAACAAGCCAGTTGGTGGTGGTTCATGCTTGTTATCCTAGCTACTTAGAAGTTTAAGATGAAAGGATCTCAATTCAAAGCCTGGCCAGGAAGAAAACCTTCCTCTCTGCAACCAGAAGACAGGAAGCGTCAGCTCTGTGCCTGAAGCCCAGCTGGATGGCCTCTGTCCACAGACATCCAGACACACAAGACCACCCCCATCTGAAATATTATCAAAAACATTCAAATAATATCTCCTGTTTGGGAGATAGCATTTAAAAGGTATATCAAAAACATTTCATGAGTTCCAGTTAAAATGTCAGAGTGAAAGTGGAAATATGTACTTACTCACTTAAAGGAAAGTTACTGACAAGAATGATGTTAATGCGGCTAAAAGCCCATTTGGTAACTTATCCACTCCACCATGTTTCCTCACAACTTGTGAGTCAGCCTGAACAGTGAAATTTTTGAATGCAAGGAATGTGTTTGAGCATGTAGCTTGTGAAAGTAATAATGAAAAGCTAAACACTGGAAGCTCAGGTCTATAAAACTAGCTACTCAAGACCCTGAGATATGAGAAACTCAGTTCAAAGACAACTGAGCAAAAAAGACTTCTATCTCCAATTAAAGAGTAAATGAAGAAAGCTGAGCTGTGCTTCAAAAAGTAGAGTATTAGAATCACAAGAAATGCTAAGGGACAGTATCTAGGTCCTGAATTCAAGCCTCAGTACTGGCTCTCATACACAAAATACTCATGACAACACCACAGTATATGCATATGTTAGTAAGGGATGTAGATGAATGGAATGATGACATCATTTACCTCACTTTTAGTCTCAAGCATTCTGTAGAGTGTAGCTCAGTCTGTTAAAAGCTCTAGGTTAAATCTTTCCTCAAAATCAGCAGATACATCCTCATTTCCCTCAGGACATTCACACATACACATAAAGGTCTATATTTTTCTAACTAATTTTGAAATACATAACCATAAACACATGCTTCAGAATTGTGTGCCATTGTTTAGGTTTCATAGGGAGCACAATATATCCAGGTTCTGGCTCATTCTTGTAATCTTAGATGCTCAGGAGGGTAGGATCTGAGGATCACAGTTTAATGCCAACCCAAGCTAATAAATCCTCAAGATTCTTATATTCAATTAAGTAGCATAAAACCAGAAGTGCAGATCTGGTTTGAGTGGCACAGTGACAGCATTGAGTAAAATAACCTAAGCAAGAGCTCCAGACCCTCAGTTCAAGCCTGAGTACTGGCCCACTAGCCCTCCAAAAGTAAAAAAAAAAAAAACCCAAAACACCAAATCAAATATATGTCAAAATATTTTGTAACTTTTGTAGCAAAATCCAATGAGGCAACATAGTTTCTGGTTTGTTGAAGATTTGGTGGGGAAACCCCAAATTCAACATGTGTTTAAGTGATGTAACAAACGAGCAACCAAATAAAATTTCCCAGTAAAGAATCTTCCTTAGTATTCACTGGGACCACTGACAAAGGGTTTTTTTCCTATGTTTTTTGAAAATCAGTGTTTTTTTTTTCAGTAAGGGAAATAGTATAAACCTTTACTATAAGTTTAAGAGTCATTGGAAGCGCCAAGTGAAGTGAATGTACAACCAAAAGCACACATTATTATAATTTTCTATGCCTCTGTTGAGACACTACAAACCTGTAGTAGTGTGGCCTCTCAGAAAGAGAAGGGGGATGCTCAGCATCACTTGTCATAAAAGAAATGCAAATCAAAACCCAAACCACATTTTGATGCCCCTTACCCCAGTTAGAATGGCCATTATCAAGAGAGCAAATAATAACAGATGTGGGGGTGGATGTGGCTAAATGGAAACACACTAAACTGATGGTAGGAATGTAAGCTGGTTCAACCACTCTGGAAGGCAGAATGGAGGTTCCTCAAAAGACTAAACATAGAACTCCCCTAAGATGTGAAATAGGTCCTGAGAGGAGACTTGAGCTGGTACAGTTTCTTTCATGGCTTCGTCTTTGTTTTAGGGATTTTAGAAGAAGAAAAACCTTTAATCAAGGTTTACTAGAACTTGGTTCCAACCAGCCCAGTTCCTGGAATGGACAGAATTGCCCTATGTCCCCTCCCCTTAACAACCTAAGTCACCTTGATTGTTCTGTTACAGACTGACCAATAAAACAGATAGATTGTAAACTGGCTCCTACTGGCAACATCTCGAGCTTACCGAGCTTACTGTAAACTGCACTTTTTTCACGTGCTTATGGTAAACTCCACTAAACTCCTCCTTTGTGTATTCTTACCGTAAACTCTGCCTTTTGCGCATACTTCACCTTACCCACTGAATTAGTGAGTCATTTAAACTAAAAGTTATAGGCGGGTTTAAATAGCCATTATGTGACAAACTGTAACCTCATTGGCCACCTCCATGTGATCTAGTATGACTGTGCAATCTTTTGTATGTGTGTCAATCTCATTGGTTACCTGCATGACCAGGTTTGGCCTCCTGAATTTTGCCTTTAAAAAACAAAGTACATGGGCCCCTAGGGGTCACAGTACCAGCTCCCAAGCCTGTGCTGCGGCCCTGACCAGTCAGTGTAGGAGCCTTCTTAATAAAGTCGCTTCTTTGTTAACAACTTTGTTGCTGTGGGCTCTGTCACTCTGGACGAATAGGTGATCTGGCCTGCCTGAGTAGGGGTCTTCCTCCTACAGATCCAACAATCCTACTCCTCAGCATTTATCCAAATGATCTCAAACTAAGGCACAATAAGCTATCAGCACAACTATGTTCATTTCATCATTGTTTACCTTAGCTAAGATACAGATCCAACACATTTGACTCAATAGAAGAATCAATAGATGAATGAATCAAGAAAATGTGGTATATTTACACAATGGAATTTTATGCTTCTATCAGAAAGAATGAGAGAGTCCCTTTTGTAAGAAAATGGAAAGACTTGGGAAAAAATCATATTAAGTGAAGCAAGCCAGGCCAAAAGCAACATGAGCTCTATGATTTCCCTCATTTGCAATGATTAGCATTAGCCTGTTACTCCTGAAAGTGGATCATAATAGCTCAGGAGTTATCAACATATATATGACCATACAAAATGATGCTAATTGAAATGAACACCAAGACATAGAAACAGCAGGTCTTCTTTTGTTTAATTGTCAAGCTTGATGTAGCCAATGTACCGCAGCTAGTTCTTTCTTCTTACTTTATGTCATTTTTCTTTTCCTATGTTTTATCCATGGCAATTCCTGTCTTTGATTCTGGTACCCTGCATCCAGTATGTGCATTTATTTGATTGGGGAAAGGGAAGGGAAATACCAAATTGCTGAAAGAAGTACAAAAGGTGAACCATTGCAACAATGATACTCACAGGACACTATGGTGGAAATTAACTTTACAATGTAATGGTGGGAGAGGGGCAGTGGGTGGAAGGGACAAAGGGAGAAAAAAACTGAAGTGGGTAACAATGTTCAATGAGAAATGTAACTAACCCATGTAAATGTAACCCCTCTGTACAGCATCTCTATTATAAAATATATTTTTAGAAATATAAAAATTAAAAAAGTGTTTTTCCCATAAAATCTCAATCTGATACCAATGGAACTACTGAGTTCATGTCAAAGAGTGTTTGGGGACTTTTAAGAAGCTAGTACTAAGTAAATATAACCACAATTAAGTGATAATAAGAAAAGTAGCTCTTTTTATTGTATTATATGAGTAAAGGAAAATTTCATTTCTGTTTCCTTATAATTTATGTTTGTGATCTGTGTTGTTCCCAAGTCAGACTAATGTCTTGTTCTTCGCTTTCTTTGGTATGCATAGCTTGGACATGTAATGTGAGGTATAAGAAGTATTCGTTGTTCAATTTGGAGGCCTAGCATAGAAGCACTCCTCCCTGGCGAAGAAGTTAGACTGGAGGACCCCTAACACTCACTGTGGTTTCTCTCCCACAGCTCACTGAGGAATTTAGAAGTTTGAGACTGTGACTGCTAATTAAGTGGCTCTTATGATTAAGAATTATTGGTAGAATTTGAAAACATATTTTGGTAATAAATAGACTAGAAAAAATGTTATTTGCTATTTTTTTATCACTGTATTTCTTTTTGTCTAAGTATAAAAGCCAGCCTTAAACTAATGGCCTAGAATAAGCAAAATGACTTATAGAGCTCAGATCATTTCTTTCCACAGAAGATGACAGCAGCAGAAGAAATACAGGTCCACAAATGGCACAAGGAAGAGAGAGTGATGTCTCCTTAACTCTTAGGATCGAATGCTCAATGAGGAGCATTCAGGACTGATGACAGCTTAAGGACCTAACATTCCCTGTGTTGTTCCATCGTAGGAAGCAGTCACCAGTCTCCCATCATACTGTAGCTGCCACACCTGACTGGTGACCTTGGCTGTGTACTGAGAACTCCCAGCAGGGCTTTGTCATGGCCACTGGAGAGTCAGGATTGCACTCGAAGAGGACATAGAGGAAGGTGGTAACATGGCCTGAGTCAGGGTTTTGTCAGATATATATGATTTGTAACAGGCACTACTGTCTTCTGGCTAAGAATGTGGGGTCCTGCAGACGAATTTATCAGAACAAGTGTTAGCTTCCACCATTTCCTTATGAAAGCCAAAAGAAGGTCATTAATGCCCTCTGGGCATATTTTCATCAATATTTAGTAGGTAAAAAGCTATATAAAATTAAGTTCATCATGAGGAAAAAACCCAGATGAAAACCAAATTGTAGGAGCATTTACAAAAAAAAAGTTTTTCTGTACAAATCAAATGTGACAAAATATTAAAAGTTATTGAAGCTTCGAAAGTTAAATTGATTTCATTTTTACTATGATTTCAATTGTCTTTTATATTTCAACTACTTAATGAAAAGAAGGTAGGCCAAGCACCACCAGTGGCTCACACCTGTAAGTCTAGCTATTTAGAAATCTGAGATCTGAGGAAAGTGAATTGAAGCTAGACTAGGTAGGAACAACCTGTGATACTTGATCTCCAATTAAGCATTCAAAACCAAGAAGTGGAAGTTTGGTTCAAGTCGTATTCTTTTACCCTTCAGTAAGAAAGCTAAACGTCAGCTCTCGGAGTTTAAGCCCCAGTATTCACACACACACACACACACACACACACACACACACACACACACACACACACACACACCCTATCTCAAAAATAACCAGTGACCAGGAAACAGACACAAGATGGTGTTTTTCTTACACTTTTCATTTTTGTCATTTTTTAAAAATTTATCTCTGAGAAGTTAAAGGGGTCATAGAAGAGGAGGGACAAAGGATAAACATGTGAAATAGCGGTATTCAATTGGTACTATTTTGAAAATGACCTATGGAACTTGTTTGTGTGGAAGGACGGGAAAACTGGAAGAGATGAAGGAAAAGGATGA
The DNA here is from genome assembly GCF_019054845.1 of Dipodomys spectabilis. Classification (NCBI taxonomy): domain Eukaryota; kingdom Metazoa; phylum Chordata; class Mammalia; order Rodentia; family Heteromyidae; genus Dipodomys; species Dipodomys spectabilis. Next base: position 1,775,908 of record NW_024870770.1, read on the forward strand.
TATTGTCCAAAAAGAAATGTCCTCAGGGAAGTAGAGCTGTGGCTCAATATGAGTGCCATTCTTTAGCAAAAGAGCTCAAAGACAATGTCCAGGCCCTGGGATCAAGCTTCATTACTGACTAAAACAAAAACAAAGACAAAAGAAATGTAATCACTACCACATGAATGTAACTAAAACCTCCACAGCACAACAACAACAGCAACAACAACAATAATAGTAACAGAAGAAGAAGAAGAAGGAGGAGGAGGAGGAGGAGGAGGAGGAGGAGGAGGAGGAGGAGGAGGAGGAGGAGGAGGAGGAGGAGGAGGAGGAGGAGAAGGAGAAGAAGAAGAAGAAGAAGAAGAAGAAGAAGAAGAAGAAGAAGAAGAAGAAGAAGAAGAAGAAGAAGAAGAAGAAGAAGAAGAAGAAGAAGAAGAAGAAGAAGAAGAAGAAAGTTAATAAAACCAAACCAATGAGAGAGAAAAATTGAGAGAGCAAAGGAAGGGGTGATCTTTCATAAAAAGAAATATATCCATACCTGATTTATATGACTGTATCATCTGTGTAATTCAGTTTTAGAATAATAATACAAACGAAAAAAAAAGAAATATAGTGCGGGATTCATAACTCAAATGGGAGATCAGACTAATATGAATGTGATACCAACGTCAAACCCCATTACCAATTTCCCCTTCCAAAATGGATCTTCTAATCACTTATGCTTTCCCTAGCTTATGAAAGGGAGTGCAAACAGTTAAAGAGAGAGAAAGTTAATCATATAATGCTCTAAGCTGGGGCCACATACTCTCATGCACCAGCTGTAAATAGTCAAGCTTACACAGAAATTCAGTATCATCCAAATCAGCAAGCAATTCAGTTTGAAGGATAGGGATAATGGGTGGAGGGTGTCCTTACATTATTTCAAAATGAGTAAAGCCAACCTGATAGGGTGAATTCCTTACTCTAAACAGGGCAAAAGGAAGGGGAGATACCCAGTCTGTGCCAGTCTCCACGGCCAATTTAGTTAAGGTATCTTTTAGAGACCTATTCATTCTTTCTACTTGCCCTAAACTCTGAGGTCTATAAGCACAGTGCAATTTCCAATTCGTCTCCAGTGCTGCGGTTATTCTCTGACTTACTTTTGAGACGAAGGCCAAGTCTGACCTGATGGTGGATGGGAAGCCATATACCTGGGTAGGATTTCTTCCAGGACCTTCTTAGCCACGGCATTCCCGGTCTCATCCTTTTTTGGATAGGCTTCAACCCATACTGAAAAGGCATCTACGAAAACTAGCAAATATTATATCCAAATTTTCCAGTCTTAATTTCTGTGAAGTCTACTTCCCAATACACACTTAGCCTATCTCCACGGAGTAGAGCTCCTTTTGCAGCTGGTTGATTGGGGGCAATGGTAAGCTGACAGGCTTTACAATTTTTAACAATGTCTTCAATGAGTTGATTTCCTTGCTTAATTTTTACTTCTGAGTGTCAGATCAAGTCCTGCATTCTTCGGGTTCCCATGTGAGAGACCCGATGGATTCTCTTAAGAATCCCCTTGCCCAATCTTTGTGGCAAGGTAAGTTTCCCCTCATGAGTTTTCCACCAGTCTTTGTTTCCTTCTCTGTCCAGGGGTTTATAGGCCATGGGAATTTTCTTTATGCACTCCAACTCTTCTTGGGAGTACTGAGGCTCAGAAGGCAAAGCTCATGGCCCTGGTTCTACTAGAATCAGTACTTCTGCTCTGGGCTGGAGGGCCACCTCACTAGCTGCCTGATCGGCCAAGTTATTTCCTTTGGTTATAGAATCAGTTCCCTTTTGATGGCCAGGGCAGTGCATAATGGCAATATTTGCTGGTTCCCACATGGCCCGGATGAGGCTTAAAATTTCTTGTTTGGTTTTAATAGTTTTCCCTTAGCTATCACTAGCCCCCTCTCTTGGTAAATGGCTCCATGGACATGCACGGTGGCAAAAGCATACTGACTGTCCATTTAAATGTTTAGTCTCTTCCCTTTTCCCACTTGTAGGGCTTTTGTTAGTTCCACTAGTTCTGCTCTTTGTGCAGATGTTCCCTGGGGAGTGTTTCTGCCCACACTATCTCAGTGGTGACTGCTATACCCGTGTACCCTTCTACATCTCAAATGAAACTGCTGCTGTCTGTGAACCAAGTAAGCTCGACATGCGATGGTGGCAAGTCCAACAGGTCTGGCCTCTTTTCTTGGCCCGGTCTCTCTTTTCACGCTCAATTTCATGTTCTCTGTCCTTCTTTTCCTGTCTTTGCTCCTCTGTCTTTCTTATTGTAAGCCTTTTCCACCACGGCTACTAGATCCCTAATACACTTTTTACCAAGTCTGTCTAGAGCCTGCAACTTTCACTGTATATCTGGTGCAGCCTGATTTATATAGGCAAACATAACCATCTGAGCCGACTCCTGGGTCTCAAGATCATATGGGGTATATTGACTAAAAGCTTCAATAAGCCACTCAAGATATGCTGCTGGATTTTCCCTTCCTCCCTGTCTAACATCATAAACTTTGGCCATATTTGTAGGTCTGCGAGCTGCGGCCTTGAGACCTGCCAACAGAGCCTGGCGGTAGATGAGGAGTCGCTCCCTACCTTCAACCTTATTATAGACCCATGTTGGTTGGATCTCAGGAAAAATGGCAGCGATCAGGGCAGGATCCACGATGGGCACTCCTGTGGGGCCAGTGATATGTTTCTGGGCTGCCTCTCAGATACACTCTCTCTCTTCCATTGTAAAAAGGACCGGTAAAAGTTGACTACAATTATCCCAAGTGGGCTAATAAGTAAAGAGAATAGTTTCAAGCAAACAAATTAAATCCTGGGGTTTCTCAGAAAAGGGGGCATTTTGGGTGCACGAATTGTATAGATCACTGGTAGAAAATGGCCAATATTGGCGTTGCTGTTGACCATCCACATCCACAGGACCTACAGCACCTAAGGGAAAAACAACTGCACTAGAAGGTGGGCTGATCCCATGGCATCATCGAGTGACTGGTCCCTCAGAAACTTTAAGGGCAGGTGCCAAGGGTTCGGCTGCTCATTCTATAGCTCCCTCCTCCTCTTGATCATTCTCAGGCTCTGCAGAAGGAACCTGGGAAGTGGAGTATGGGGGAAGGAAACATTTCTTCTTCCAAGTAATCTCCCTGAAAAACCGGGGGATACAATTTCTTTTCCTCTTTCTTAGTTTCTTTTTGTAAGTCTAGGGGGCTAGATGGAGTGTTGCCCATGGTTTCCAGTCCTATCAGTAGTACAGTCCAAAAAATAATAAACAGTACAAACAAAAAACATGCAGGCCTTACGGTTACGAAATAAAAAAGCTTACAAAGTGGAGATCTCCTGAATTGGTCCATTGACTCCTGTCACGTCGGGGTTCCACACCCACACCCCACAGCAGAAGGAACAGACCCACAGTGGGTGAGTTGGGCCTCAGTTAGGAGGCCATCTTGGTCAATTCCGGCCCAACACAGAACCCACCCCTGCTCCACAATTCACACGGCGGGTTTCCTAGGACCCCCGCCCCACATGGTGGGCTTCCAAGGAACCCCACTCCACACGGCAGGGTTACCCCCGTGCCACAAGAGGATCTGGGATATCTCCCAGTTCCTCTAATGTTGTCGTGCAAGTGAGTCCACTTCGACAACCCTTTATGAATCTGAGGGTCTTCCTCACAAGGGAAAACAAAAGTAAAACAAACAAATGACAGGTCAAGACAAATTAACAAAGACAGTGCTGTTTTCCCTTTGGAGTCTGAGGTCTTGGGGGCCTTTGGGGGATCCCAGATGAGCCCCCACTAATATGTTGTTCCAAGGTCGCATGACACCCACCAAGAAGACCATTGAGAGGCACACTTTACAGCTGTTTTAAGGTTTTATTTAAACGGGCTGCAGTTTGAGCCTAGTCCTACACTCTGAAACAGCAAAGCCTAGGAGGAGAGTCCCCAGCTAAAGATTTGCAGGGGTTATAAAGCACACAACCAACCAGGTGTTTGGATTACCACCTCGTGTTGCTCTGCTAGAAACAAGCAACAAGTGGTCACTGCCTCAAAACTTTAACCCTTCATAAGTTTTGGGCCAGAGCCACAAGATTTTTTCTCAGGACCATAAATCAAGGGGGGGAATGAAGGGTTAAAGTACTTGAGGCAGTGACCATTTGTTGCTTGTTTCAGAGCAAATCAACACGTGGTGCTAAACCACCTGATTGTGTGCCTTTATAAGAACTGCAAATCCTTAGCTTGGGGATCTATTCTTGGGCTCCACTGTGTCTGAATGTAGGACGAGGCCGAGCTGCAGCCCATTTAAATAAAACAGCTGTAGAGTCTGACTCTCGGTGGTCTTCTTGGTGGGGTCCTGTGACATTGGCATAACAATTCTACTGAACAAAATTTAAATAATATAGCTAGACATGGTACTATCTTACTATATGGTAATGCCAGCCAATACTCAAGAACATGACACAGGAGAATAAGGAGTTGAGGAATTCTTAAGTAGTAATCTACTATGAAACATACAATATCTTAAATTTATATAATGGAACAAATAGATCATTGTTAATGGAAGTAAAATCTTGGCAGAAATTTTAAATACATACATATGCATATATATTTAAACTTGGAGAAATAAAATTTAAAGTGGTATTATCTGCATCTTTCAGTCTACATGTCACATACATATTTACTGACACATTGATTTCTGTTTAGTCTTTACAAAACACTGTTCTGTCACATAAGTTCACAAAATTGCAAAACAAAATGTACAAAAATGTACATTATCATAAATATAGTTTAATCCCTAGCATAATAATTTGGAGAAAACATGCCTTAAGTTAATGGGATTGAATACTGTGCAAGTAGGGGAGTCCAGGAGAATGTAAATTGTGTGTGTGTGTGTGTGTGTGTGTGTGTGTGTGTGTGTGTGTTTTCTATGAGTAAATAACGGAGTTAGAATTAGACCTATTATTCTTGCTTTGTCTTTTTGCTCAAAGCTAACACTCTACCACTTGAACCACATCTCCACTTCTGGATTTTGCTTTCTTATTGGAGAAATATCTCAGATTTTTTGCATGGACTGATTTAAACCTGAATCCTCAGTTTCTGACCTCTTAAATAGCTAGGTTTTAAAACATGAGCCACTGGTGGACAGCAACTACGTTAACATTTTTGCACGTTTGAATGAATTTTAAAGTAAGACATATATGTTACTTTTGAGAATGGCAGGAAATAGTAATTAATGTTTAACAGAATTTAAAACATACAAAGCTGAGAATGGCAAGTAGTTGAGAATAGAGTGGAATAAATCAAAATTACCTATGACAGTATTCAGTCTGTGCACAGAAATGATTACATTGTTGGAGCCCAATGGCATCAGATAGCTGAACTCCATCTTGCTGCTATGCTCTTGAGGCCAGCTAGCGCTATTCACAAGAATCTGATTTTGTTGGATGTCAAGGATCAGTTTCAAGTTCAGAACCTGAAATATTTCTATTGATCCAGAAGGGGAAACATATAAGGACAAGAAATGTGATTAACAGTGCTGAATGCGAAAATCATCCAGTCCAAGGAAGACAGAATAGCTCCTTTCATTTTTTTTTTTAATTCAAGTCTTGTTTTTTTTTTTTTTAGCTGTGATAAATTCCATACGGAGGGGTTACAATCACATGGGCAAGATAGTGAGTACATTTCTTATCAAGCATTGTTGCCTTCTCCTTTGTTTCCCCTTTCCATCCCTTCCCCTCTTCACCCCCCTACCCCCACACCACCACCACCATCACCACCCCCCAACCTCCGACAAAATTGTAAACTTCTTTTTTGACATCTTGTACATCTCATTGTTGTAATGGGTTCACCTGTAACCCTATTCAAATGGTTTGTTTTTTTCCCTTCCACTCCACAAATTATATCAACATCAAATAGAGTGAAAGCAGGGCTTATATCATGGGGGAGGTACATACAAAGAAACAAAGAAATCATCTTATAAATATGTTGAAAACAATTGCAAGAAAGGAAAAAAAAAACATTTGAAACCTGATCTTGGGGTTCATTTCACCTAACATCAACTTGTCTGACAATTTCTGTTTGCCTCAGACATATACTAGTTATTTTATTAAGTGAAGTAAGCCAGGCTCAAAGAAATATAGGTCCCATGGTTTCCCTTATATGCAGAATAACTTTTTCTATATGTGAAAAGAGTATTCTCTCACAAAGAATCCTGAGCTGAATATGATAGCCATTGTTTGTAATCTCTGAACTTGGGAGGCTAATTTAGAAGTTAGCTTGAGATCAGCCTAAGTTTTAGGCCAACTGAAGGACGTATAGTAAAATGCAATCTTAAAACAACAACAACAAAAAGCCCAATGACTGGGAATGTGGTTAGTGGTAGAGTGCTGGCCTCGCATGCATGAAGCACTTGATTTGATTCATCAGTATTATGTAAGCAGAAAAACTGGAAGTGGTGCTGTGGCTCAATTGTAAGTGTGCTAGGCTTGAGTAAAAGAAGTTCAGAGAGAGTGCCCAGGTCCTGATTTCAAGCTCCACCTCTGGCAAAATTTAAAAAAAAACCAACCAAGTGCAAAATGCAGTTTGTTGAAATAAATATGTTGAAGAAAATTGTGCTGCTGAGCATTCATAATGAACTTTGTTAGGAAAAATTAAAATGAAAATTAATTGATGAAATATTATCTGTCATTGGACAGGACATAGTGAGATATAAAAATGATTGCTGCCTATGGTTACTTTGATACAACAACGTTAGAGATAAAATTGCCAGATTGTGATATTTTTAAGTATACAATCTTGGGTTTTTTTCTTTTTCAAAATAATTTTACTGCCAGGCCCCAGTGGCTCAACACCTGTAATCCTAGCTACTAAGGAGGCTGAGAAGTGAGGGTCTCTGTTCTAAGCCAGCCAGGGCAGGAAAGTCTGTGAGACCCAGATCTCCAACTAAAGGTTCAGAAAATGTGAAGTGGCACTGTTGCTCAAGTGGTAGAGTGCTAGCCTTGAGCTGAAGAGCTGAAGGACAATACCCAGACCCAGAGTTCAAGCCCCACAAGAGACAAAAAAATAGCAATAATATTAATTTTATTGTTACTCTTAAGGTGTTATATATAAAGGCTACCATTTCATAACTTTGTTACTTTCCTAAAAGAAACACATATCCATCTTCATTGCCAAGAGCTAAGATTTGCTTTCCAGCTGATTTCTGAGTGTAGAGGCAATGCATAATACAAAGCAATACAAACCAGTTCTGACTATAATTTTTCTTTGCACATCTTAAAAATCAATGCTGACAACATGAAATAAAAATTACCTAAGTTTAAAACATTCTTCTAGACACATTGAACAGTGGGAACAAGTATTTTAAGAATAATGTCAGAGAGCTTGAACACAGGGCCTGGGTTCTGTGTCTGAGATTTATTACTCAAGACTATTGCTGCTACTTTGAGCCATAGATTGCCACTTCCAGTTTTCTCGTGGTTAATTGAACAGAAAATCTCACCAAATTTCCTCTCCAACCTGGCTTTGAACTAGGATCTAGAGATCTCAGCCCTCTGAGTAGCTAAGATTATAGGCATAAGGGCCTGGCACCTGGGTAGAATAAATGTTTACCTGAGACAGAAGCCAGTTAGTATTAAATGTCAATCATGTTTAACTTTGTTAAATAAAGTTAACTGGAATGCCTTCCACTAGAAATAAGGAATCAAATGTGTAGGTGGGTTAAAAAGACTTACCAAAAGATACATATTTTCCTTATTGTTTTTTTCTTCCAAATTTGTTTGCTTTCCAGAATCATACCTTCTCTTTCCTTGCTGGTTCCTTTAGTTTATTTCATACATGCCAACAGCTTCTTCAACTATCATTGATTTATGTGAAGAGCTTGCAAATATGTATTTTCAGTCCAAACACCATGTATGCACCTCTCATCCATATATTCAACTGCCATAAAAACTTGTGAAACAGTAATAATCTCTTATCATTACTGGATATTAATGTGTAAATAAAATTTAAGAAAATAAAGAATAACATCAGGAAATATAACATGATTTTAATTGTAATGCTAACCATAAATACAACGTTGATTATTATCTGAGCAATTTAATAAAAACCTCAAGAAAATATCAACTTTTTTGAGTGCTTATGTTATGGTTTAAACTAAGGACCTTACCTTCTCAATTAAGCTTTTTCTCTCAAGGGTTGTGCTCTGTATTTGATCCACAGCTCTCCTGCCAATTTGGGGGATTATATAGAGATAAGAATCTCATGGAATAAAAACTCATTTGTGTCCCTATCTTGGGGTTCATTTCATATAACATCCTCTTATATGGTTATATGGGACCATGTACTAATTACTGCAAGTAAGGTTAACCATGGGACCTGTGGTTGTTTGAGCCTGGCTTATTTCACTTAATATAATTGTTTCTGCATCTTTCTATTTCCTAGCAAATGAGGCGATGTCATTCTCTGTGATGGAGGCATAGAATTCCATTGTGTGTGTGTGTGTGTGTGTGTGTGTGTGTGTGTGTGTGTGTGTGTATCATATTTTCTTGATCCATTCATCTACTGAGGGCAGCTGTGTTGGTTCCATATCTTAGCTATGGTAAATAATGCTGCAATAAACGTAATTGTGCTGGTAGCTTAGTATGGTCTTGTGTATGATCATTTGGTAAATGCCCAAAAGTGGGATTGCTGGGTCATAGGGGAGCTCTACGTGGAGTCTTGGAAAAAAATTACATTAAAATCCAGACCCAAAGAAACATAGGTCCTATGGTTTCCCTTATTTGCAACAACTAGTATATGTCTGGACAAGCATGAAAGTTCAAAAGCTATGTACATACAACCAGATAAGATGATGTTAAGTGAAATGAACCCCAAGATAGGGTTTATAATCTATCATGTGATTTGTTTGTTTCTTTGTATGATCGTCCCCCATGATATAATGCCTGTTTTCACTGTATTTAAAGTTGGTGCCCTGCATCTTGTATACACCCTTCTCTAGCTTGGGGAGAGGAAGGGAAAAAATGTTTAAATAGGGATACAGGCTGACCCATTGTAACCATGAGATGCACAAGACACTATGTTGAGAAAGGAATTTACAATATAGGCGGGGAAGCAGGGAAGGGAGGAGGGGGAGTGTAGTTGTGGAGGTGGGAGGGAAGGGAGGTGGGGAAAAACAAAGGAGGAGGTATATATAACCCCTCTATAAAGTATTTTTACAATTAAAACCTCTTTTTTAAAAAAGAAGAAGGTGTCATGTACACCAAGTATTGTAGCCCACATCTGTAATCCCAGCTGATTGGGAAACAGAAATGAAAATGATCGTGGTCTGAGGCCAGGCCAGATAAAAAACTGCCATGACAGCCATCTCAACAAATGAGCTTGCCATAGTAGTTCACATCTGTAATCCTAGCTAATTATGTGGGAGGCATAGTTATCAAGTCTCAGTCAATCTAAGATCAGACCCTGGCAAAAAGTTCAGGACCTCAAGTAAATAAAACGGATTAGAAGTATAGCAAAAGTACTTGAGCTGCTTGGTGCTATACAAGCAAATCCTATCTAGCAAGCAGAGAACCCCTGAATAGAACCCTAGCAATACTTCTCTCTTCTACCAAAAAGCCTAAACTACTTTTTCCTATTTGAACATCTAATTTCAAGGCCACTGACAGATCAGAGATGATGACATTCTCTTCTTTAAAATTGTATTCAAAAGAGACAAAGTTATTTAGGTTTTGAAAAAATGAAAAGGAAGAAAAATGCATGTGATTTTTGTTAGCTCCATAATTTTGAAAACATAAAATATACTCAAGTATTTAATATATATCCATATGTGTGCATATATCCATGTATGCATGTATATATATATATATATATATATATATATATATATATATATATACACACATACAAGTGGTTCATCTCTTTTCTGTGTAGCAAATGGTACAAATGAATCTGTACAATCACTACTCAAAGTCATGAATAGACAAAGAGAATGAGCAGAAAACTCATATTCAGGAATGTATGGCTAGCCGATAACCTTGAAAATCTTTTCCATCAGTTTGCCTATGTCGGTTACTGCAGTACAAGGACAGTATGATGACAATGGGATACCAGGTAGATGAAATGAGAAATGAGAAATACAAATGGTACAATATTCTTTCTGATCAGTAAGTAGAATTTCATTTGTGTGTGTGTGTGTGTGTGTGTGTGTGTGTTAGAATTTCATGTGTGTGTGTGTGTGTGTGTGTGTGTGTGTGTGTGTGTTACATATTCTTGATTCATTTCTTTCTTGAGGGCTATCTGGGCTGATTCAGTAAGCATGGTTGTGCTGAAACCTTTACTATATCCTGGTTTGTAATCTTTCTGGTAAATGCCCAGGAGTAGAGTTGCTGGATCATATGGAAGTGGGTAGTAAAAGAGGGGTGAAGTTAGAAATGGTAGAAGAATGAACAGGAAAAAGGTGGAGAAATGCAGAGGAATCCCGTAAATATCCTACAAAATTAAGCAGAATGAAGGAAGAGGTGCATAGGGGAGGGATGGATGAGAATGTTGAAGTGTTGGCATTGACCAAGGTATATTGTACGCATAAACTGCATTGATTAATGAGAACTCCTTTGCTACTTAAACTAATAATTAAAAAATCATGTCCCTAAAATGTTATGCAATTAGAAGCAAAACATGAGAATCTCCTCAGATCATCTCTAGGGTCTATAAATCTTTTTTTAGTTAGGATAAGTTTTAGAACAACACTAATGATACATATCATCTGAAGAAAATTTAATGATTTCCAGCTATTTAAAATAATCATTTTTGGAGATATGACTCCAGTGGCAGTGCTACCTAGTTAGCAAAGCGGTCAGATATTGAATTTATATCTGGATCTCGACCAAAAGTAAAAACAATCAGTAAGTCAGGCATTTTCCTGAGCTCTGGTAGCTCATGCCTTTAATCCTACCTTTAATCAGAAGGCAGAGATCTGGGTATCTCAGTTCAATGTCAGCTCGGATAGGAATGTCTGTGAGACTCTCATCTCCAATTCACTGCCAAAGAAAGCTGGAAGTGGACTGTGGCTCAAGTGTAGAATGTTAGCCTACAGCAAAAAGCTCAGGGACAGAACCCAAGCCTTGGATTCAAGCCTTAGAATAGTGCATATACATACACAAAGGAAGTAAGTCATTCAAGTTCTCAACCTTCCATGGCCCTAATCCTAACTCTGATCCTGGTCAGAACCTTAAGAGTAACCTTAATGTTAATAGTAATCCAATCCTAAAATTAATGGAAAATACTCAAGTTTAGACACATCCTAACAGATGCTCATTGTCTTTGAAATGATTTGCAGTTTGCTCCAAATCTTATAGATTCCCTGACTTGGACTCTGAAATAGTTCCCTATTATGAATCATTAGCCTCAAATCTTCATATCATGAAAACTACCATAGTTTCCACTGATCTTAACTTTTACTGAACTCCTAGATCTCCAAAAAGAAGTTGCAGATTTACTTAAAATCTACTCTAGTTCCTAACCCTAACTATATATCTAAACTTTACTAGAAACCTAACTCTAAATTTAACCCTATTGAACCCTGTATAGGAAACAGGAAAACTCTGTAGTTTTTGTTGAATTTCAAACTTATTTTACTTGAAAGTGTTAGCAGAAAACTGTTTTCCCTTAAAGCTTACCCTGTCCTAAGCCTAAGTCTAACCTGAACTAGAAATGTAACCGTAACGATAGACCTAAAAAGCCTTTGGATTCTAAAAGCCATACAAAGACATTAGTTTTTACTCATTCCAACTTTGATTCAACTCATCTCCAAAAAAATTGTTCATAGTTTTACTCAATATCTTGCCATTTTTCTAACCCTAAACCTAACTGGAATATTGAGACTAACCCTCACACTAATCATACTAATAATAATCACACTAATCATACTAATCATAATATTGAGACTAACCCTCATACTAATCCGAATATTGTCAGCATTTTCCTATTTCACATTCATCCTAATTCTAACTCGATTTGTTATTCAAATATTTAGTATCAGTTTGACCCTAAATTTTCCCTTTCCCTAACTCTAAAACTAACTCCAGCTGGAACTGAAACCTAACTTTCACCCTAATGATAGTCCAATTCTAATGTTTAAGAAAAATACTCTCGTTCTTGTTCATTCTAATGAACACTCCAGTTTGCACTCTGGAAATGGGTTTCAGTTTTACCTAATTCCCACAATTTTCTGACTCTACCTCTGAAGTTATCTTGTTCCCTAACATGAACCATTATATTATTTGTCCTCCAGTTCTCTTATCAGGAAAAATACTGTAGTTTCCATCCATTGATACTACCTTTTCCTGGACCTCTGTACCCTAAATCAATTTCAGATTACTTACCATCTAGTCCATTACTTAACATTAACTCTCAACCTAAACCTGGCTGGAAAACTCTCATTAATCATTGCAAGAATGATCACTGGGAAATAAATATAATGATAATGCTCTAGTTACTATTCATTATCACATTTTTCCCTTTACTTGTTAGTGAAAACTGAATTTTATACTAAAAGTTTTCCTATTTATAAAACTAATAATAATCAGAACAAAATACTGACCCTAATCTTAATCCAAATTATATGTCAATACTAACACAAACACAAGTACACTAGTTTTCACTCATCCTAACTTGATTCAAATAAGCCTTCAAAAATAGGTTTCCATTTTTTTGGGGGGGAGGGTCCAGTTGTGGGGCCTGGACTCTGGGCCTGGGCCCTGTCCCTCATCTCTTTAGCTCAAAGCTAGCACTCTACCACTTGAGCCACAGTGCCACTTCTGGCTTTTTTCTTTTTGCTTATGTGGTGCTGAGGAATCAAACACAGGGCCTTATTACATGCAAGCAAGCGCTCTACCACTGAGCCACCTTCCCATCCCAGGTTTCAATTTTTTTTCCAATATCTTAGTCATTTTCTAACCCTAAACTTAATCTAAACTGGAACATTGAGAATAACCACAAGGCTAATTGTAAGTAGATTCTAATATTAATAGCAATACTCTAGTTCATATTTACTCTAATTCCTACCAGACTTATTCTAAAATTTACCTTCAATTTGACTCTCATTTTTTTTCTCCCTCACTCTAACCCTAACTATGGCTAGAATCCTAACCATATCCTTGACACTAATAGTATTCCAGTTCTAAAATTTATGAGAAATGCTCATTTTGTGTCATCCTAACTGAAATTCCACTTGTAATTCTTGAAAACAATTGCAGGTTTTCCTAAACCCTACAGATTTTCTCACTCTTAACTCTGAATCTAACTTGTTCCATAACAGGCATCATTATATCCATTGATCTCAAATCCTGATATTATGAAATACATTGTACTTCCATTATCCCAGCTTTTCCTGCATTCCTAGAAAGTAAAATAAGTTCAGCTTTACTTTAACATTTAACACATTTTTTTTTCTTTTAGTTGGGCGTGGGGCTTGAACCCTGGGCCAGGGCACTATCCCTGATCTCTACAAATGGATACGATCCCTGAGTTCTTAGCTCAAAGTGTTTGCTTTACCGCTTGAGGCACAGCACCACTTTTTTGTTTTCTGGTGGTTAATTGGACATAAAAGTCTCATGGACTTTACTGCCTCAGATGGCATTGAACTGGGATCCTCAGAAATCAGCTTCCTGAGTAGCTAAGCTAATAGGCGCGAGCCACTAGTTTAACCAATTTTTTTTTTTTTTTTTTTTTTTTTTTAGGTCCCGTCTTGGGGCATGAACTCTGGGACTGGGCGCTGTCCCTCTACTCTTCAGCTCAAGCCTAGCGCTCTACCACTTGAGCCGCAATGCCACTTCCAGCTTTTTTCTTTTTGTTTATGTGGTGCTGAGGAATAGAACCCAGGGCCTCAGGCATGCAAGGCAAGCGCTCTACAACTGACCCACCTTCCCAGCCCATTTAACCAATTTTCTTTATCCTATTCTCAACTCCCTTTAGCCAGAAACTTAATCATAATCATAATTTGATGTAACACCAAATGGTTAATGTAAGGAAATTGTCTAGATTCTATTCAATCACACTTTATTTTTGCTTCTACTTCTTATTGGAAAACTAAATTTTACCGTAAATCTTATTCTTCCCTAACCCTAACCAGAACAAAAAAGTAACTCACACGTTAAGCCAAATTATATCTGAATGTTTAAAGTTACAGGAACTAGTTTTCATTCATTCTAACCTCGATGCCATTCATTATCCTTAAAATATGTTCCAATTTTACACCTTTTTATATCTTAAATCTTATATACACCTTACTTATATACACCTTTTTATATCTTACATCTTTTTCTTATTCTAACCCCAGCTCTAACTAGAACACCTTTCCTAATCCTAAGCCTACATATAACTGAATCATATTGTTAATAGCACACCTCTATTGCACATTTATTCTCTTGCTCAGCATATAGGTCTAAATTTTACTTGCATTTTGAGCATAAATTTTTAAGTGTTTTTCTATTTCCTGTCAGGTTTTCTTTCTTTCTTTTTCTTTTTTTTTTGTTTTTGTTTTTTGGTCAGCCGTGGGGCCTGAACTCTGGCCTTGGGCCCTGCTCCTGTGCTCTTCAGCTCAAGTTGAGCACTCAACTGCTTGAGCCACAGCGCCATTTCTGGTTTTCTAGTGGTTTATTGGAGATGAGTCTCAGGGACTTTACTGCTGGGCTGGCTTTGAACCATGATCCTCAGATATCAGCCTCCTTATTAGCTAGGATTACAGGCATGAGCCACCGGCTCTCGTCTTCATTTTTTTAAAATTTTATTTTATTGTAAAGATGCTTTAAAGAGTGATTAGTTACGTGTGTAAGGTAATGAGTACGTTTCTTGTTGAGCATTGTTAGCCCTTTCTTTGTTCTTCTCCTACTCCCCTACTTCTCTTACTCCTCCCTCCCCATGGTGTAAAGTTCATTTTTAACATATTGTCTTGTGAATATCATTGTTGCAATGTGTCATCCTGTGTTGAAGTTAAATTTTCTATTTATCTAACCCTAATTCTAATTCTGTCTGTGATCCTAACCCTAACTATAATAATAATGATAGCTCAATTCAGAAGTTAACAAAATATATTCAAGTTTTTATTCATCCTGTTAATCCACTGTCCATCTTGAATCAAGTTGCAGTTTAGCTTAAATCTTTTTTTTCCAAATTAGATTATATGTGCTTATATAAAGATGTAATTTTATGTAAAACACAGATTTTTGCGAGAAGGAGTAATGAAAAGGAAATAGAGGGAGTAAAATAAAATGCTTTAAATATATTATGGAATTGCCACTTCTGACAATTAATAACCATTAACAAAATAACTAAAAATTAATAAAAAAAAAACACACTGCCTTCTAGAGTTCTTTAAGAGAGCCATGATATGTCTTGTGAATAAACTTTGTTAGATAAACTTTGTTAGATAAACTTGTTAGATAAACTTTGTTCTTGCATATTTTATATTGTTATTGGTCAATTATTGAACTCAATCAATACAAATATATCAAATAAGATTCCATGACAAAAAACATTAAACAGTTAATTAGTAATTGTTTGAGAAAAAGTTATAATCATGAGTTTTAGGAAACTAAATTTCTATTTCCTTACAAAGCAATGATTTAGGTTTATTAATCTAGTACTTCTAGTAATAGAGAACATAACTGACATGAAAAACAACTAACTGTACATCTTGTTTCTTGAATGAGTGATATTCTAAACATTGTCTTTTATTAGGTTTAGTTATCAAAATAAATGCAATTTTATCTCCTTTCAGAACAAGTACTTTCCCTGCAATGAAATGTATTAGTATATTCAGGTATTTAAAATCTAAATTTTCTGTTTGATATGAAGCTATACATATTCAGAATGACATGATTTTTGTATTTGTAAATGTCTAACCTCTGGGATTTTTGCTTCATCAATATAAATTATCTCATGAGGTTGTTGTGAAGACTCCAGTAACCATTGTGGTCAAAAACATTTCCTGAATTCTAAATTTTAAATTTAATCATTTTAGCCTTTGATTATGTCACTTATTGTCTCTTCAGAGCAATTAAGCTAAAATAAATACTACTTTTTAAACATTTCACTCACATAGTAAATAATATCAACACAGGTCACAAAGTATTTCAGACTCATCAGAGTTGGTAAACTTAGTGTGAAGAATGTAGAGAGTAGAAGGTTCTTATACTCAATATATATTTTTAGTTAAAGTAAATTAAATTATATATCTGGGTTTCTAATTTGAAGGTTAATCACATGGAAACAGGAAAATAATTTAAAAAGTAAATACTTTGGGACCATTTTTCTTCTTAAAATTATGAAGCAAAAATATCTCTAAGAAATATATCTTTCAATAAAATGGTTCAACCCTTACTTAGTAAAGGGCTTTATAAAGTTTATCTCAAATATATATATATATATATATATATATATATATATATATAAAGTTTATATATAAACTTCAATATAAAGTTTATCTCAAAATAGAAATTCTCCAACTAATCTAATGTATGTTTTCATGCACAAAATGCTGTGATTTCTAGTCTTGTTATGTGATTTTAATTACATTTTTTAGTTGTGACATGATCCCTACTTATATTTATTACAAAATTTTGTAATTATGCAAATCATGCCTGTACACACTAATTTACATAAGATAATATTCAAACAAAATTATCTTTTTTCCTGTCTCCAACAGGGAAAGATGATGTGCTGAAGTATATTAAATGAAAGCACTCTAACAAAGAGTCTTTATAAAATCGAAATTTGCAACATGAGGATGGGAACAGGAGCACTTTCTACTTGGCTGAACAGGAATTCTTGTTTCTACAGTACTTTCTTACCTTTTAATCACACAGGGAAAGCCATAAAATTTGAAGTTCATATGAAGGAATTGCATTCCTAAAAGATGTGGCAACCCTGCTCAAAAGCTCGATCTTATCACTAGTTCTTTTTGCTTGCTGGCTGATCTATTTCTATATCATATGTTTCATATTATCAAGCATAGTAGTAATTCAGCTGTAAGTACATTACAGAAGACTCCTGAAAATCACAGCTATTGCGGTGTAATAATCAGAAGGGAGATTATATTACTCTCCAATTCCTCCCTTTGGACTTCAATATGCCAATTAATTTTCAAAATAATCATGTACGATATTTGTTTATTTTTCTCTTTTAAGGGATTAAGCAAGTGTTTTTTGAAGTAAAAAGTGATGACTGTGGTATCACAGCTCTGGTATGAGCACCTTCTCCCTAACAAGTAACGCTCTAAGGACTGTAAATATGGAAGCCACACTAAAATTCTCTATTCTCTCTCTCTCTCTCTCTCTCTCTCTCTCTCTCTCACACACACACACACACACACACACACACACACACACACACACACATACAAACACACACACAGCTGTCACGCAGACACATCAGAGATCAGTTCTATTCCTTTATTATGATATTGATTGATGTTTGCTCCATTTCTTTATCTCGACAACAAGATCTTGCCTGGACCTTTATCTTTCTCTGAGATCAAGTCTCTAGTTCTTAGTATACTGTGTATCTGTGTATTTATATTATGTTCCTCGCTGCTTCAGGCCAATTAACCATACCCTGAATACAGTATCCTCAAACTTGACGTTCAAGTCAAACTCCATGAATTTATACTACTGTTTCAAAATACTAAAATTTATTCGATCTAGAAACCAAGAAACCACCCACCTTGTTACTTTAGTAGCAATTGACATCATGAAATTAGAGGAATGTAGATCAAGAACTGAAGTAAGGGAATGCGAGTATGTCTAAAATGTAGAATACTGAATGTGTGTTACAGATACAAAATTATCATCTATAGGCTCATTTATTGAAAACTTGTCATCCTATATTGAAAGCACAATTTACAAACCGTTTTCCAGTTACTTTGCTTAACTATCACTTCTGATCACAAATCCTCTCATGAATTTTTATAGTATCTTTGAATAAATCACACAATTTGCATGTACTTATCATCTTAAGGAAAGACAGTCTGCATTTACATCTTTCATTCTATATGACAAACTCTTATTTTTTTGTTTCCCTGTTTGCTGAATAAATGTATTCCTGGAAACAGGATATTCACATCTAATCTGGGTGTAATTTTAATTTTTAAAATTTGAAATATAATATAAACTTTGTTGTGACTTATCATTTTCTAAAAATGAGTGATATTCATGAACACTTATATTTTGGTGACTTTAAGTAAATTGAGACTTGATGTGGTATGGTAGTTCTTGTGTCTAATTGACTTAACCATTAGATTATTCATGAATAAACATATGCATTGCACTTTTTTATTTTTATATATAAAATAGTCCCCAAGGATTTACTTTAAAGTGATAAGGGTGGTTTTCTTCATGTTCCATACTTTATATTTATTTCAGTAAAATTACTAGAAATACATGATGTTTACTAGAGCAGTATAAAAGATGAGAATATATTTCTAAAGAGAATAGATTTATTGATTAAAATATAGAAAAGAGTAAAATAGTCAGGTTTCTTGCTTGAGACTGTATAAATTTCATATGAATGTAGCTCAAGATGAGACTCAGAGATAAATTCATATTAATATTATTGAGATTTCAATCACATATAAGCAATATAGTTATTTTAAGGAATTAGTCATTCAAAGCCCTAGATACCTAATGGATGAAGAATGGTATTGAAAATAACAGAGGAAAACAATTCAACATGCAGATATTATGATTTTATAATATTAATATGAAAGAAATGGTGCTTTTGCCTTTCTGAAGAAGAAAATTTAGCCAGTAATTTCAATGTAAGGCATCAATTGTAATGAGTCTAAAGTCTTTTCCTCCAAGATATCCAAGAATACTGTACTCATTCTCTGGAGTAAATAAGTAATTATTTTAATTAGCTTTGCTTAATATTAATTTACTTGTAGCAAATACGTTAAAATGTCTGCTCACTTTCTTTCAATATAATAACCTACATTTTTGTACCTGTACTCGAGTCATTCCCACCCCCGAAGACCACCAGAGACCACCACCAATACAAATAACAAAGGAGTCATTTATTTGCAAATTCGAGGTTGGTCCTCCACGCACTCAGTAACTAGTGAAGCTAAGAGGCCCCCAGCATAGAATCAGCACATGTTTTGTAGTATTGAACAAACAACTTTAAAGAAGTTTTACATGAGAAATTACATGATTGGCTAAAATTTTAAGCAAACTAAGCTATGCATATGTGATTGGTAATGTTATTATTGATGTCATTGATGGGAATTGTCTGGCCACTGGGTCACTGTGTCCTGCATGGCCACCCAGTGTTTGGTCCACGCATCTGGAGAAACTTCCTGTGGCTTTCCCAAGGATAGTTTATGTCTCAGTTGTCTGGGAATTGTTTTTCTTTTTGTGTCATTTGTGGGTCAAACCCATGGTTATTTTTATAGTTCATACCTCATAAGATGGTTGCTAGTGTGTAATGGAGTTACTTAGGCCTTCATTGTGCCTCTTTAAGCTTTAGGCTTTCATTTCTCCCCTTTCTAATATGCACCTTAAGGGCCAATCATGGTCCTTACGAGCCTGCACTATGTCTTTTGTCAGGAATCAGTAGATATTGTGTTCACAATACCATCAGCTGCATGTTATTAACACATTCCTTAACAAACATCACTAGTAGATTGACAAGACAAAGCCTTACTGTGAACACAAGTACCAGAATGATAATGGGGTCATCAGATTGGATATGAAGATGGTTATCCAAGGGGAATAATTAAACCATGACTCAAACCATCCTTCTTGTTTTTCTCTTTCTCTTTTTCATTTTGCTAGTCCCTCTCTTACTTTAGCTAAAGATTCTTTTACAACTCTGGAATGATTGGCGTAGAAGCATCATTCTTCCCCGAGGGCAGCACATAGACCTCCTTGTTGTAAGAAAATTAAGTCCAGCTCCCATCTGTTCTGTAACACTACCACAGCTAAGGAGTCATGTGATTTTTGAAGGTAGGCTATAGTGCTTTCCAGGTTTTTGATATCCTCATCTATAGCGTAAAATGTTCTCTGAGTAATTAGGGATGCCACCCAAGTTCCTAGTCCAACTAAGCCCACTAGAACCTCAACTGTTACTGCTGTTACTATTTCTTTTTTAGCTTTTCGTGGCCAATAGCTTGCTGCAGACATCTTTTTCATCATGTCTTCCTGAGAATGGTAGAGTAGTTGTGTGATAAGTTGTACTATGACACAAAAACTGTTAGTCCTATTTCAAACTTCTAAATGGACGCAGGGGGTTAGGCTAGTTGAACATGCCCACCAAGCATCTTGAGGAGGTAATAGTTATCCTTCCTCTGGAATCCATTCTTCAGTCTGATTACTTAAGTGTGTAAAGTTAGTTGGTACTCGTTCCACACATAACCCTTGTCCTATAACTGTAGAATAAGTTTTGCTTCCTTTTGTTCCCACCTGCATGATTTACTTGTTTTAACATTTGTCACATTCTGTATCAATGCAATACTCTCATAAAATGGAGGTCTCATATCAGAACACATCCAACAAGAGCTTGTAATATCAGCACGGGTCTAATTGATCACATTGTAAGTTTGAACCAACAGCTGCCATAGGGAATCCTCTGCCAAGGGGATGCTCTCCCTAAGTCTAGTCTCTCTTTTTCGAAGGAGATGGGATCATTACAGCCCAGAGCTCTTTCTTGTTGTCTACTTTGGGTTTTTGGCAGAGACTGGTTTTAAAACTGTGTTTGTTCTGATTGCTGAAGGGGACTATCTGGCTGTGGCAATTGCTTGTAGGGTTATGAGAATGCCATCATGTGTCTCTCCCCATCTGTACAATCTTAGTCCCCAAGTCTTTTCTAATTCCCATCCTAGGGCTTGTTTGCCCTTGTCTGTGAACTGAACTTGCACTCTGGCATCATACTCCTGGGAGACCCTAAGTTGTTTACGTACAGACATCCCATTAAAATGGATGTCCATTGGTCCTGGTTTGTTATACATAATAAAGTCTCCTCCCTTTCCTTTCCATTTTCCTGAGGTAATTGTTTTGCAGCCCCAGCTCTTACAGTAAAAGTCCTCTGGTCCTCCCACAATTACTAGTCCTTCCTTCCCCTGGGCATACATACCATTGCCTCCATCTACATTTCATAAGCCTATATCCTTCCCATACACCATCAGCAAGCTGACACAAGTTAAATGGAAGCTTGTCGGGGAACCATAGGGACAGTCCCTCTTTCATGGCCAAAGGTAAAAGTTTACCCATTACCTGATTACTAACAGTCAAGTACAATTATATGGGCAGTGGGGATTGCCGGCACTTAGTACTATGCTAATACAATTTCCACTTAAGGTATACACCAATAACCAATTCATGACTAAGTCCTTTTACGGTTCAATTTGAGCTTTAAAGGATTTTCTTTGGAGCACAAGACTTGGCACACTGGGTCCTCAATGAGATCTGCTATGGTATCTGCAGGCTTTGCATGAGAATGGTGGATCCAGGTAGTGATGCCATCGACTTTGAGGGCCGTCGGAGTCATCAAGATGATCACATAAGTTCCTTTCCACCTCGGCTCCAGGTTTTCCTGTCGGTGTCTTTTCACCAGGACCCATCTCCAGGGTGGAAGTTAACTTGTACAGCGCCTTCAGTCCCTCTGTTAGGAGAACAAAATTTCTGAGTAATCATCTTCTCTAGGCAACTGTTCTGACAAATTAAGAATTGTGGGAAGGGGCACTCCGAATACAATTTCATAAGGGGAAAGACCAATTTTAAAAGAGGAATTGCATATACTGTATAAGGCAAAGGGAAGGAGAGTTACCCAGTCACCGCCAGTCTCCATGGCCAATTTGTTCAGGGTGTCTGTTAGAGTTCTATGCATCCTTTCTATCTGTACTGAATTTTGGGGTCTACAAGTACAATGCAATTTCCAATCTGCCCCAAGAGTACTTGCAAGTCCTCGACTTACCTTGGACAAGAAAACTGGTCCACTATCGGATCCTATCATAATAGGGAAGCCAAACCTGGGTAAGATTTCTTCTAGTAACTTCTTAGCCACCACCTGTAATGTTTCGTGCTTAGTAGGAAAGTCTTCTACCCATCCTGAAAAGGTATCTATTGAAACTAACATGTTTATATCCATACTTGCCAAGTTTAATTTCCGTGAAGCCCACTTTCCAGTAAGTTCCTGGTCTATCTCCTCTTATTTGACTGCCTGTTACTGTCTGGTTTTTCCTTTCATTTGTCAGCATGCCTTATGGTCCCTGACAATCTGTTCTATTTTAGCATGACTATTTTTGATCCTAAGTCCAGCATTTCTCACCAGATCTTACATCTTCCTAGCACCCACATGGGTGCTTTGATGGAACTAAAGCAGTACTTTCTTCCCTAACTGCTCGGTAAGATAATGATGCTCCTAGAATCTCTCCACCAACCATTTAGGCATTGTGCCATCAGCAGTTGATCAATCCATTTCATGTCCTCAGTGGTGTATATTGGAGTGTCCAGAATAGTTCTTGTACCACAGTCTGGGAGGTTAATCATCATTATAGATTACCTTTGTATTGCCAACTTCCAGGCTGTTCTGTCGGCCAGGTTATTGCCTTTACGCACATCATCTTTAGGTTTCTAAGTCCAGGGCAATGAACAATGGCTAACTTAGGCAGCCAAACAGCAGTAATTAAAGTCAAGATTTCATCTTTATTTTTGTTGATTTTTTCTTCAGCTGTCAGTAATCCTCTTTCTTTGTAAATAACTCTGTGTACATGAGCCATTGCAAATGCATACCGACTGTCAGTGTACACAGTCTTTTGTCCTTTCCCAGTGTTAGAGGTTGGGTCAGGGCTATTAACTTGGCTCTCAAGGTTGATGTGCCTACTGGTAGAGGTTCAGCCCAGACCACATCAGTCTCAGTCACTACTGCCGCTCCCGCATAACTGTCTCTGATGAACAAAGTTGCTTTCGTCTGTAAACCACATGAGTTCAGCGTCTGGCAACAGCTGGTTCCTTAAGTCCTCTTGGATGTTATGGCCTTGGGCCAGGATTTCTGAGCAGTTATGTAGCAGCATGTTTACGTCCGGATCTGGTAGAAGAGTCGCCGGGTTGAGAGCCGAGGGAGCTTGTAAATTGATTCTGAAAGGGTTGATTAGCAGTCCTTGGTAATGGGTTAATCAGGCATTGCTGAGCCACAGATCTGGTGGTTGCTTTAACACACCCTCAATAGTGTGTGTGGGGGGGGTGGTCACATAGAGTTCCTGTCCCATGGTTAGCTTATCTGCGTCTTTTAACCATCAGAGCAGAAGCCACTATCATTCTCAGACATTATGGCCATCCTGCTGTTAGTGAGTCTAATTTGTTTGACAAGTAAGCTACTGGACTCCTCCATAGCCCAAATATTGGGTTAGGACTCCTTTTGATATCCCATTATGTTCATTCACATATAAGTAAAAGGGTTTAGTGGCATGAGGGATTCCCAACACTGGAGCTGATAATAAGGCAATTTTTATCTGTTCAAAGGCTCGTTCAGGTTCTTCTGTCCATTGAGACAGTTGCTTCTCTTTGGTAGCCTGGTAAAGAGGTTTAGCAAGCTCCATAAACACGAGAATCCACAGACAGCAAAAGCTGACTGATCCCCAAAACACCCTTACTTTGTGCTGTGACCAGGGTGTTGGAAATTTAAGGACAGTTTCTTTTCTGGCTTTCATGAGCCATGACTGCCCCCTTTCAATAAATAATCCCAGTAAGTTACCTCTGATTTGCAGGTTTGAGCTTTCTTGGCCGATGCTCGTTAACCAAGGTTTCCCAAAGTCTGGAGTAAATTTCTCTTCCTTGCATGCATTCTTTATCGATTTCAGTGGCAATTAATAAGTCATCCACATATTGCAACAAAGTCAGACCATGGTTGCTTCCCCTAAACTCACCCAAGACCTTATGCAGAGCTTCATTAAAGAGTGTTGGTGAGTTTTTGAATCCTTGAATGAGTCTGTCCAGGTCAGTGGTCTGTTGATACCTCTTTGACATCTGTCCACTCAAAGGCAAAGAGATCTTGAATTCTGGGTGTCAAGGGTAGGCTGAAAAAGGCATCTTTAAAATCTAATACGGTATACTACTGCTTATTTGGAGGCAGGGTGCTCAGGAGAGTGTAGGGTTTGGGTAGGGTAAGGTGAATTTCCTTTACCCTTTTATTGACTTCCCTTAAGTCCTGTACTGGCCTATATTCATTACAGTTGGGCTTGCAGATCGGTAGCAGGGGAGTGTTCCACGCTGACTGGCAGGGTCACAATATACCCAGTTCTAGCAGAAACCTAATGTGGAGTGTTATTCCATCCATGCTACATGGACATAGGTTACTGAACTCTAACTGGGTCCGCCCCTGGTTTTACCTCGATGAAGAAAGCTGGTCTATGTTTCGCTAGTCCCACTCCACCAGTCTCTGCCCAACCTTCCAGATACCTTTCCAGCCAATAGGTGATTTCTTGTTCAGGAGGCTGGGGTGTTTGGAGCAACCATTACTCATCTTCTAGGTCCAGAGTCAATACTTGTATTGGTCTTCCTTGAGCATCCTCCACCTGGGGGCCTTCTGGATAGAAGTGAATCTGTGCCTACACCTTGATTAACAAGTCTCTTCCCAAAAAGGCATAAGGGCTTTCTGGAATAACCAAGAATGAGTGGGACACTGGTCCCATCCCCAGGTCCATTCTTCTTTTGGTGGTCCATGAGTATTGTTTAATCCCCATGACTGCTTGCACCCAAGAGGTTTATTTGAGATTTTTCCTTGAGGCTTTATTAAAGCCGAGTATTAAGCCCGGCTATCCATTAGAAATTTTACTGGAGTCCCCTCCACTTTTAGCATTACCCTGGGTTCAAGGAGGGGAAATGAACCCTGAGGTCCCTATTCATTATTAGCAAGATTGTTAACCATTAGTGTCCAGGTTCTATGCAGCTGGCACTGCTTTGTTCAAAGTTCCCTTTTCTTAGGACATTCTTTAGCCTAATGCCTATTTCTTGGCAGTAAGTGCACTGATCTCTGCATAGACCTCCACTATTTGGGCGTTGTAGGGTTTCCGTCCTTGTAAGACCATGTATAATTTAGCCAAAATGGTATGATTGCAGGCTGCTGCCCTGAGACCCGCCATTAGAATCTTGCGGTAGATCCATAATCTCCCCTAACTTCTGCAGTGTTGTAGTCCCAACCATTGCTTGGAGCCTGGTTAATGGAAAAGATGCATTGATTAAATTAGGATTAGCAGTAGGCTGCCCGTCATCACCGGGAACTAGTTTCTTGGCCTCAGTTTGAATCATTTCTCTTTCTTTCGAGGTGAACAAGACCCAAAATAACTGCTGGCAATCATCCCTGGTCGGCAGTTGCATGAACATTACACTATCTAGGAGAGAAATCAAATCTTTGGGATTATTTGAAAATTTTGCATTTTGTGTTTTCCAATTATATAAGTCACTCATTGAGAAGGGCCAATAGTGAAGTCGGGGGTCTCCAGTTTCATCCAGTCGTCCAATTTCTCTGAGCGGCAGAATCACTGTGGTGTCAGGGAGTCTCAGGCTGGCAGCTATCTGAATGTGACCACGAGTTCTTCCTGCTGGCCCTTCCAAGTTGCTGCTGGCTCCTTGATCCTTGCCTCCTGCTGCCTCCCCTTGCTCCATGGGGGGTGGAGGAGGCAGCAGTGAAGGGTATGGGGGGAGATCGGAGTCTAAGGAGAGAAGAAGATCCTCACTCCCTTCTTGTAAAATGGGATATAAGGGGACTGAGGGGGTAGTTGACGTATCTTTTATTGATGCTAAAATCTTGTTTTTATCCACAGAAAGGGGTAGAAAGGGAGACAAACACTTTGGGGGTTCCTACACCAAATTCTGCATACTAAAGTATAGGGAATCTGATCGGGGTGCCCTGTGCTATCTGTTAAAAAAAACCCTTCGTTTAACCTTCTAAATAGTATTTAGCCCAAATGTTCCTTTGTGGGGGGCATCCAACCTCAAACGTAGGCCACTCTGACTTATACAAAGTAAGTAATTTTTCTTTTTTAACTTCAACATCTAAATTGTTAGCTCTTTCCTTATCATCTTTAAAATTAGCTGTCAGAAAGGTAAAAGGTATACTTTGGTTCTGACCCATTTCAACATATATCAATCCAAACACAAGACAAGAAAAAAGGAGGAAGGCAATTACAAATGTCACAAAATGAAACAACTTGTGCTTTCAGGGATTTAGGGTGTAACCACAACTCAGAGTGTCCCAAGGAGAAAAGTGTGGATTGGCTGGCCTGTCTCCAATCCCAAAGGGGTAGAGGGAGACACTTGATGTTTCAGCAGTGTCATCTGGCAAAAGACTACCCTACTCCCTCTTTGCTTCAAGTGGGCCAAATTTCTAAGCCAAATTTCGCCCTTCGAGGAGGAAGACAAGAGCGTCTGAGAAAGTAATTATTGTCGGACAAGGAACAGAACCAAGACTAACAATTTTAAATGGAGGCAAATAGGGTTTCCAGGCATCCGCGTCAGAATGAATGTGAAAGAGGAAATGTTCCATGAAAGCCACAATACAGACAGACACACAGACATTAAGACAAGACACATTAACAGCATGTGCATGGTAGTCTGTCAGACAGAAAGTGATGGACTACAGAGAGGAAAACTCCCAAATGTCTGCACTAGTGGAGAGTCTACCTTGTAAACTATCAAACAGAAAGTGACAGACTACAGGTGGGCCCAAATGTCGCACTAGTGGATAGTTTACCTCCCTAGGGCATCCGGAGGATGTCTCCTACTGGTCCTGTTGGCTGCTTTATAGTGCATTCACCAAGACGTCTTGCAAGCTACAAAAAATACCATACATGGGGCTGGGAGGGTGGCTCAGTAGTAGAGCACTTGCCTTGCATGCAAGAGGCCCTGGGTTCAATTCCTCAGCACCACATAAGCAAAAAGAAAAAAGCTGGAAGTGGCGCTGTGGCTCAAGTGGTAGAGTGCTAGCCTTGAGCTGAAGAGCTGAGGGACATTGCCCAAGCCCAGAGTTCAGGCCCCACGACTGGACCCACCCCCCCCAAAAAAATACCGGATAGTTACAAAGGGGCAATGCCTTAACTTACCAGCCGTTCTTTGCTATTCCCTGATCAGGTGTCAGGGTGGGCTTATGAGGGAGATCCCGGATGCGCACCTATCTGTTGTACCTGGATTCAAGACCCACCGAAGACTACCAGAGACAACAACCAATGCAAATGACAAAGGAGTCGTTTATTTGCAAGCTCGAGCTTGGTCCTCCACACACTCAGTAACTGGTGAGGCTAAGAGACCCCAAGCATAGAATCAGCACAGTTTTTATAGTATTGAACAAACAACTTTAAAGCAGTTTTACATGAGAAATTACAAGATTGGCTAAAATTTTAAGCAAACTAAGCTATGCATATGTGATTGGCTAATATTATTATTGACGTGTTATTGACGGGATTTCTCTGGCCACTGGGTCACTGTGTCCAGTATGGCCACCCAGTGTTTGGTCAATGCATTTGGAGAAAATTCCTGTGGCTTTCCCAAGTATAGCTTATGTCTCAGTTGTCTGGGAATTGTTATTCTTTTTGTGTCATTTCTCGGTCAAAACCATGGTTATTTTTATGATTCATACCTCACAAGATGGTTGCTAGTATGTAATGGAGTTACTTAGGCCTTCCTTGTGCCTTTTTAAGCATTAGGCTCTTCAGATTTCATATTATTACTGTCTCTTCATACATGCCTGAAATCACTATTTCAAAGTAACACAAACAGAAAAACAAAAATTCCCTGATACAACCATCACAAATCCTAAATTATGTGAAAAAATGCACAATATAAAAAATAAACCTGAGGAAGAGGAAAAAATATGGCAGAATAACAACAGAAAATTATGCTAGCTCTCTCTAATGAAACAGAGATTTAGAGTCCTATCAGGTACTCCACTTCTAGAGGGTCAGCTACAATTATATGTAGATATACAATCCAAAAGAAGATATTATACTGTCTTCAAAAGCACACAAAAATCTAGGAAAAGTTACTCAGCCAGGAAGGTGACTGCTGTGACTGTGTTGGCCAACATACTCAAAAGCACAACTGCAGTGTGGAAATAAAAGGTCCACATGGGAAAACATCACGAACAGAGTCAGTCACATTTAAACACAGACACAATTCACCTTACCACTGGACAGTCCGAACTGTCATTGGAACCACAAGTATTAACATCACAACATCTCACCACAACTGATCTCTTCTCCTGCACTTAATGGTCTAGACAAAAACCTAATTCCAGAAAAAAAATCACAACAGAAGACCAAAGCAACACCTGGCAAATCAACCAAGAACATAGATAGTCACCTATTAAGATCATAGATCCCCCAAATGAAAGCCAAGAAATCTTCCAAATGGACAGAACAAATCAGAAAAATATGAGGAAAGTGATGCCAAGGTAATATAATTCACAAAGTAAATAAAAAGGCATTAGAACAGACAATCAAGGACCTAGAAGATAGTTTTCAAAATACATTACAAATAGTGCTGAAAAATGTGGTTAATGAAAAGATGCAAAACCTCTACAAGGAAACTTGTGAACAAGATGAGCCCAACTAAAGATTAGCAAAATCATTCATGGAGACTCCAAACAGAAAGAAAAATAAATTCTGAGAAAGCAAGAGTGTCCAAGGAAAAAAATAGATACCTAGTTAAACGATATTAGAGAAGACACAGCTAAAACCCATATCCCCCAACTCCCCACCCAAAGAATAGTTTAAAGAAAGTCCATACAAGATCTAGAAAAAGCTTTAATAAAGAGATAGATGCCCTAAAAATAACCAATTATAAGGCAAGGAAATAAAAAACAAAATAGAATGTCTCCATTGAAATAGATGATATAGAAGATAATCTCAGGGATCATAGACAGAATAGGTCTAATAGGAAAGAGGAAATAATCATTTAGAACAAATCCAAGAAATAAGAAATGATCTTGCTGGAAGTTCAAGACTCAGAAGATCAAATTGGGGGAGATAGGTATCAAGAAGGAGAAGAGCAGGAAACTAAATGGATGGGAAACATATTACAGAATACTAGCAAAGATCATTCCAAATATCCAAAGAGATAGGCTCATTCAGAGAAGAGAAGCCTTTAGAACACCAAACAGAGAATACCAGAACAGAACAAACCACCACCACGTCATAATCTATTAGAGGATCATTAGAGATCAAAGAAAGGATTCTTAAATCTGTCAGGAGAAAAGACGGATTATTTATAAAGGATATACAGTCAGAATAAATACAGGCTTCTTAGCTGATATGGTCAAAAGTAGAGCCTGGCATGATATATGACAAACATTAAAGGCAAACAACTACCAACCATGAATATGGTCCCAAGCCAAACTCTCCTTTACATTAAAAGGATATGTAAAAATATTTCATGACAAAGAAAACTTGAAACAATGTATCTCTACCAAATCAGCAGGATAGAAGTTATTCAAATATATCCTACATAGAGAAGATCAAGAAGAACAGCAACTGGTTATATAAAATGTTCCCTACCTGAGAACAAGGTAAATATATTAAGAGTAGATGAGGCACAGCTCCTAACAGCAGGTGCGTAACATAGCAGGACTTATCAGATATTTCACAGTCTTAACCTTTAATATAAATGGGCATAATTTTCCAATTAGAAAACATAGATGATTAAATATTAGTATCAAAAAGATGCATCTATCTAGTATCTACAAGAGACACATTTTACTGACAAAAACAAACACAGACTCAAACTGAAAGGCTGGAAGGAAAATTTTCAAGCACCATAAAAAGGCCACAGAATTACTAACATAAGATAAAATAGAATTCAAATTAAAATTAGTAGGAAGAGACATTATATATTGATAAAAGCAACTCTCCATTAGGAGGATATAACAAGTCTAAATATCAATGCCCTGAATCCAGGAGCACCCCCACTTCATCAACAAATACTACTTAACCTAAAAACACATCTCAACACATCATTGTTATCAATGGATAGGTCATCTAAGCAAAACTCAACCAAGAAACTGAAGACCTAAATAACTACATTGACCACCTGGCCCTAACAGATATCTACAGAATATACATTCAGTGTCAGAATATAAATTCTTCGCAGCAGCTCATGGAAGAGTCTCCAAAATAGAACATATCCCGCGGTAGAGTGCTTGCCTTGCATTAATGATGCCCTGGGTTCGATTCCTCAGCACCACATAAACAAAAGAAAAAAGCCGGAAGTGGTGCTGTCGCTCAAGTGGTAGAGCACTCGCCTTGAGCTGAAGAGCTGAAGGACAGCGCCCAGGCCCAGAGTTCAAGCCCCACAACCGGACCCCCCCCCCCAAAAAAAGGAATTCTATCTAAATTGAAAGAAAAATTGATCAAATTCCCAAATCTTGTCAGAACACAACAGAATAAACATAATTAAACAGCTAAAGTAAAAAAATTCTCAAACCCATGAAGACTGAACAACACATTGCTGAATGACCAATGGGGCACTGAATACATTAGTATGAAAATCTGAAAGTTTCTGAAATTTAACAAATTGAACACACAAAATACCAAGTCCTCTGGGACACAAAAATGCAGTACTTCGAGGAAAATTTATAGCTCTGAGTGCCTACATCAAGCAATTGGGGAAATCTCAAGCCTGTATATTAATTATAGACCTCAAATTTCTTGAAAACATGAATAAGCCCAAACTCATAGCAGTAGACAGAAACAAACAAAAAAATTAAATCAGAAATAACTAAACAAAGACAAAATAAAACATAAAAAGATCAACAAAATAGAGTTGGTTCTTTCAATAAATTAACATACTTGACAGACCCTTGACAAATCTGACTAAGAAGAGAACTCTTATATATACAAAGATAAATAGAAAGCCCACCAATTGGGAGAAGATCGTTACTTGCTCTGCAACAGGCAATGGCCTCATATATAAAATATATTTAGATCCCCAAAAGGAAACCCCCCAAAAAACAAATCCTCAAAGAAACAACAACCTCAGGCTGGAAAGGTGGCTCAGTGGCAGAGCGCTTGCCTTGAATGCCTGAGGCCCTGTGTTGGATTCCTCAGCTCCACATAAGCAAAAATAAAAAATCCAGAAGTGGCGCTGTGGCTCAATTGGCAGAGCGCTAGCCTTGAGCTGAAGAGATAAGGGGCAGCGCCCAGGCCCAGAGATCAGGCCCCACGACCGGACACCCCCCCCCAAAAAGAAACAACAACCCTCTGAATAAGTGGACTACAGATTTAAAGAGAGACCTCTCTGAAGCAGAAATATGAATGGCCAATAGACACATGAAGAAATATGCAACATTTCTGGCCATAGAAATGCAAATCAAAGCAACATTTTGATTCCACCACAGCCCAGTTAGAATGACCATTATGAAGAAAACTAATAACAACAGATGATGGGCTGGTGGGGATGTGGCCAAAAAGGAACATTACTACACTATTGGTGGAAATGTAAACTTGTTCAAAACTCCATAAAGAAGTATAGAGTTTCCTCCAAAGAGTTCCCTATAACTCAGCAAACCAACTACTGGGCATTTACCCAAATGACCACAAACAAGGACACACTAAAGCTACAATCCAACTATGTCCATTGTAGCATTATTTACCATAGCTAAGAAATGGAACCAACACAGATGCCCCTGTGTAGATGAATCGATCAAGAAAATGTCATATATATTCACAATAAAAATTCTATGCTTCTGTCCGAAAGAATGACATTGCCCCATTAGTAAGGAAATGGAATCACTTGGAAAAAATAATAAGTCAAACAAGCCAGACCCAAAGAATCATAGGCTACATGTTTTCATTCATTTGGAAAAACTAGAATATGCCTAGGATATTCTTAGAAAAGATCAGAATAGCTTAATAGCTATATGTATATCACCTGAAAATTATGCTTATTGAAATGAGCTCCAAGAAATGAATACAAGATAATTTTTTGTTCTAATTTCTTTTTATTTTAATTTGTGAACATACTGTACAGAGGGGTTACAATTACATTGGCAGGATAATGCATACATTTCTTACCAAGCATTGCACCCTCCTCCTTTGTTTACCATTCACATCCCTTCCCAGCCTCCCCCCACTCACCTAATCCTCCCCCCCTCCCCAACATTGTAAAGCTCGTTTTTGACAGGATAACTTGTGCTTCTCATTGTTGCAACAGGTCCACCTATCCTTAAACGACTTGTTTTTCCCCATCTCCTCCACAAGTTATACTGACATCAAGTATAGTGAAAGCAGGGGTTATACTGTGGGGGAGGGACATGCAAAGCAACAAAGAGATAATCTTATAAATGCCTTAGAAACAAATGCATGAAAGAAAAAAACATTAAAATACATATCTTAGGGTTCATTTTCCTAACATCACATTATCTGACCTTTTCCGCTTGACTCATACATATACTAGATATTGCAAAAAAGGGAAACCATGGGACCTATGTTTCTTTGGGCATGGGTTACTTCACTTAATATAATTTTTTCCAAGTTTTTCAATTTCCTAACAAATGGGACCATGTCATTGTTTCTGATAGAGGCATAGAATTCCATTGTGTATATATACCACATTTTCTTGATCCATTCATCTACTGAGGGGCATCTGGGTTGGGTCCAGATCTTAGCTCTGGTAAATAATGCTGCAATAAGCATAGTTGTGGTGGTAGCTTTAGTGTGGTCTTGTTTGTAAACATTTGGGTAAATGCCCAAAAGGGGGATTTGTGGGTCATAGGGGAGCTCTATGTGAAGTCTTTTGAAGAACCTCCATACTACTTTCCAAAGTGGTTGAACACGTTTACACTCCCACCCCAACAGTGAAGTAAGGTTCCCTTCTGTCCACATCCCCTCCAGCATCTGTTGTTAGAGTTCTTGATTTTTGCCATTCTAACTCGAGTGAGGTGGTATCTCAATGTTGTTTTAATTTGCATTTCTTTTGTGGCTAGGGATGTTGAGCATTTCTTCATGTGTCTGTTGGCCATCCTTCTTTCTTCTTCAGAGAAGTTTCTCTTTAAGTCTTTAGCCCACTTATTTATTTGGCAGTTGTTTCTTTGAGGATTTGTTGTTGGAGGATTTAAATTTTTGAGTTCCAAGTATATTTTAGATATGAGACCAATATAGTGAACTGTTTTTCAGTAATTTCTATTTACTTTTTCCCCTTTGGTTTATTCCCTTAAGTCACTGTTTTTGATTTCTTTACCCTTTGTCTTATATATAAGTTAATCTGATTTGGGGAAAGGAAGGGAAATCACAGAAATGGTGGGACAAAGATTAAACAAAGCAACAGTGATATACACTAGACACTATGTTAGGAATGAAGTTTACAACTTTGGGGGAATGGCATGTCAGGGTTGGTGGAAGCAGGAAAAAAATGAGGAAGCAGTAACAAAAAATGTACTCATTACTTATGTAACTGTAACGCATCTCTCTGAATATCACCTTCATAACAAAAAACACCGAAAAACCAATAAGAGAACTCACCCAAATAGAAAAAACTAGAGAAAAAAGTGAGGCATCACAACATCAATAAGGAAAATTGAGAATATTATAAGAAAGTACTTTGAAAACTGTATGCCAATCACCTGGAGAATCCTGGAGAAATTGATGCTTTCCTATACTCGAGCTGAGCCAAGAAGTGATACATAAGAAGTAATGAAAATTAAATATCACTAATCACTAAAAATTTTCCCATACCAGAAAAATCTAGTACTCAATGGATTTACCATGAAATTAAGGGCTGAAAAAAAACCTTACAATACTCAGATTTAACTCTTCAATGGAATAGAAAGGGAAATGGAATTATTAAACACATTCTATGAAGCTAGAATTAGACTCTTTCCCAAATCGATAGGGACTCATCAAAGAAAGAGAACTATGAACCCAACTCTTTGATAAGCATTGATGCAAACTTCTCAATAAATTTCTCACCAACTATTTCAGCAACTAACAAAAAAATCATATGCTATGATCAAACAGTATTCATCCTAGGATACAATTGGATTCAATATACTTGTCAATAAACATAAC
Source organism: Dipodomys spectabilis (assembly GCF_019054845.1). Lineage (NCBI taxonomy): Eukaryota > Metazoa > Chordata > Mammalia > Rodentia > Heteromyidae > Dipodomys > Dipodomys spectabilis. The sequence continues at coordinate 1,809,939 of NW_024870770.1, forward strand.
ACACACCATCAGTAGAAGTAGGGGAAAGAACCACATGATCATCAATATGGGTGTAGAAATAGCTTTTAACAAGCTCCAATACCCCTTTATGATTAAATGTCTGAGAAGCTAGGAATGCATGGAACTTTCTTAAATATAATACAGAGTATGTATATATTGAGAGATAATAAGCGTGTACTTAATGGTGGAAGCATGAAGACATTAAAACCAGGAATGAGAAAAGGATGTCCACTCTATCTACTATTCTTCAATATAGTAGTGGACTTTCTAGCAAGAGCAATAGGCAAGAGAAAAACATAAAGGGGATCCAAATAGGGAAAAAGTAAAACTATCCCTTTTTACAGATGAAATGATCCTGTATATAAAGGACACTATAGCTTCCTCCCCCATGTTAGTAAAGGTGATGCTAACCTTCAGCAATGTAACAGGGTATAAAACCCAAAACAATCAGTAGTTTTTCTGTGTTACCAACAATGTGAACATCCACGCTGAACTCCAAAACACAACCTCATATGTATTAACCTCAAAATCAAATCAAATCTATTCAAAACAAAACAACAACAACAAAACTAGGAATTAATAAATTTAACTAAAAATGTGAAAAACCTGTGCTCTGAAAACTTTACAACACTAAAATAGAAATTTAAGGAGATTCAAGGAAATGGAAAGTCTTTCAATGCTCCTGGTTGGAAGAATTAACATTGTGAAACTTCAATACTGCCCCCAAACAATTAACAGTGCAATACCCATCAAAATCCCATCAATATTCTTCAATGCAGTAGAGAAAGCAATCTGAATGTAATAAGAAATTACAAAATTACAGATGAACCAAAGGCTTAGAAATGAAATCATGGGCAATTTTACACACACACGCACACACACACACACACACACACACACACACACACACACACACACACACACACACACACACAATGGAATTCTATTCACCCACCAGAATGGATGACTTTTCACCAGTCTTAAGGAAAATGAAAGGCTTGGGAAAATTATACTAAAAGAAAGGAATGTACACTCAGAGCAATATAGTTTTCATAGATTCATTCATTTATGGTAGCTAGAAGGTGCCTACAAATCTACAAGTACAAGACAAATTCTACATCGTCCCAGATAGAATGGCCATTTTCAAGAAAACTGACAATAGCGAATGCTGACAGGGATGTAGCCAAGTGGGAAATTAAACCTGTTCAACCACTCAGGAATGCAGTACGGACGTTCCTTAAAAGACTAAACATAGACCTCCCTTAACACCCAGTAATTCCTGTCTTGGGCAGTAATCCAATAAGTAACAAGCAAGCTCACATGAAAGCTACCAGCATAACTATGTTCAGGGCCCAGACCCAGAGTTCAAGGACTGGAAAACAAGTTACCACTGATAGTATTTTTTCCCCAAATAGGAACCTTTTTTTTGAGGGGGGGGGATCTGGTCATGGGTCCTGAACTCTGGGCCTGAGCACTGTCCCTCAACTCTTCAGCTCAAGGCTAGCGCTCTACTACTTGAGCCACAGCGCCACTTCCAGCTATTTTCTTTTTGCTTATGTGGTGCTGAGTAAGCCAATCCAGGACCTCATGCATATAAGGCAAGCCCTCTACCACTGAACCACCTTCCCAGCCCCAAATATGAATCTTTTGACATAAGATACCAAATCATTCTATTTGTAGCAGCTAGGATAGGACTTAAATGTAGTGGGTGATAAAATCGCTTCTTTATTGAATGTTAGAAAAGATGTATGCATTACAAGAAAAGGGAGATTTGTTGTTGTTGTTGTTATAGGGGCTTGAAATCTGGGCTTGGGCACTGTCCCTGAGCTCTTCAACTCAAGGTAAGGGCTCTACCTCTTGAGCCACAGTGCCATTTCTGTTTTTCTGGTGGCTAAATGGAGATGAGTCTCTGAGACGGCTTTGAACTACAGTCCTCAGATCTCAGCTTCCTTAGTAGCTAGGATTAGAGCTGTGAGCCACTGGCACCAAGCTAAAAATGGGAGACTTTTATAAAATAAAATCTACCTCTTCACCTGTGTCTAAACCTCAGATATCACTATTAGAACACTTCATCGTTGACTCATTTCATCAGACATTTGTAAATTTTCTTTTTTCCTTCATGTGAGAATATTGCAGTCAATATCAACTCTGCTGTGGGACTGGTTCAATTGTATGGTAATTGCTAGCACCTAAATCAAGAACATTTAGATCAAAACAAATGAAACCCTCATTTGGAATAATTGTTTTCTCCTTTTATTACAAATCTGTGCTTTATTACTTCCTAATGTGATAATGGAACTCCTAACAGAGTGATGATATTTTCTTTTTCTTCAGCAATTGGCCTTTTCCCACATGTGGTCAAATATTTAAGAATTCAAAGATTTCCATTGACAATTCATTAAGCTGATGTCTAAGAAAATGTGCATTTCTGGAATGTGGTCTGCTGTCTTGTTCTTACATGCACAGGACTTCTATGATTTATTTGTTCTACAAGGAATACTATTTTCCAATCTTTGTGTGACCAATTTTAATCTCTCAGATCAATCTTTCTAACCCTCTCTCTGGAGTCTCATTTCAGTCTGCCTCACCAAAAATATATTATTTATCAACTAAATTACTCTCAGCTTCTGTTTTTTGCCTGACTTCATATAGGCTATGATAGCAGCCTTGACTGGCAGTGCTTACTGGAGTTATTTGTTTGTTTGTTTTATTTTTAGAGGTCTAGGATTACTCTTTGATGTATTGGCTTCTCTGGGCCCCAGTGATCCGCTGGCCTAGAGTCAATGGGTTTTTCTCCTAAACATACAAATACAGCTGACTAAATTCCTGTTTTAATTGTCTCAAAATGTGGCAATCTGGCTTCCTTGGAAATCCAGCAATAATCCACTGTAACCACTTACAGAAATGGTCTATCAAGATGGCTTTTCAATGTTGACTGCAAAAAATGTTCATTTCCAACTCACCACCATAAAACAGATCACATCCCTGGGAACAAAATTTTAGAAAGAAGGATCCCCTTCCTTCCTTCTCTTATGATAGATCAAACCATAATATTCTGCAGTTGTGGCCAGCCTGGAGCACATTTTCGCAAGAATATTCTGTAATGTAAAAGAGGATCAACTATCAAAATAAAGGTGAAAATACTTATCTACTACAGACAGATTTATCTGGTTTATATCTGTTGTTATTTTCATTACTAAAAACACATGGATAATTTATATTGGGATTAGACAAGTGGCCAAGGATTAATGGAATAAACATTGAGTTTATTTTCATATATCCAATATAATACATTTATCCTTTTATAGAAAATTAAATCCAACTGTAGAAACAATGTCAGAAATATAAAATAAGCCTTAATACGTATAATCAGGCACACGTACACCATCATCTACTCAGAAATTCATTCTGTCTATAAATATTTATTTGGTACAAAACAATAAAAATTTAATTAATGAATATGACTTTTATGTATCATCTGAAATACTCCTTGTGTCTATAATTGCATATAATTGTATAGCTGTCACCTAGACAAGAATTTAACATGCATGTAGAAATCAAATTTCTAGAATATAAGCTAGATGAGAGGAGACATACCCTCATGTAATGTGTGGTGAATTTTTACAATTCTGAACCGTTCCACCTAATACCAAGAGTCATGTGCAATAATTTATTATTTGATGTTAAGATGATTTCTAAGTGCAGAATACACTTAGAATTATTACATTAATTCACAGAAATGAAACAATAATGACATATTATGTGTTAAAATTCTAATGCTTCTCAATTTTACAATTCATAAAATATATTGTTAAAATTAGTTTCACTTTCTTCTTTTCTGTAGGTGCTGAAATTAAACTTACATATTTAACATTGAATATTAAGAAATCAATAATAAGTAACCTACTATTAAAATGATATACTATTAAACTGTGATTTGAATTATATTTCTAACAAATTGTGATGTAAACAACATTTGTCATGTGTTATTGTTGGTCCAAGTCATCTCTTCACCTTAATTTTTTAGTTTTCTATTTTATCTCTGTTGGTTTGCTGATTGTGCATTTTGTTTTCCCTTTTCAGTGACTGACATTAGGCTGTAAATCTGTATGCTAGTTTATTACTTCCTAAGGTAAAGTCAAATTATTGCTCTCCGCAGCTGTTCTACTCTATTATACTACAGTACTTCTCCCACTCCCATCTCCTGTATTGCTGCTCTCATATATTTTATTTTTATTTAAATTTGATTGTCAAGGTAATGTACAGAGGGGTTATAGTTACATAAGTAAGGTAATCAATTCATTTCTTTTCTAATTTTTTTACCCCTTCTCCAATGTCTCTCCCTCTTCACTGCCAACAACCCCCCCAAGATCATTTCCAACATGTTGTCTTGTGAGTACATAGTTGCATAGGTTCCCCCTTTGTCTTTTGTCTCACCATTTTATTTTTTCCCTTTCCTTTGTCTAGTTCCCTAGTTCCCTAGTTTTAATACCCAGGGTATGAAAATCAAATACAATGACTACAGGGGATAAACCATTGGTGGGGAAAACACAAAAGGATGAAAAGAAATCACGTAGTACTTTAAGAACAACAACAACAAAGAACATGTCTTGGAGTTCATTTCACTTGGAATCACCTTATAAGGTCATATGAACATAGCTATTGAGTCATTCTGCTCATCTAATAAGATTATCCTTATGTGCACAATAATGCTCCCCTTTTTACCCAATAATCCCACTACTGGGCATTTAACCATGTGACTACAAACAAGACCACACTGAAGCTACCAGCACAATTATGTTTATCACAGTATTATATACCATAGCTAAGATATGGAATCAACCCAGATGCCCCTCAGTAGAAGAATGGATCAAGAAAATGTGACACACACACACACACATACACACATACACATACATGGAATACTATGCTTCCATCAGAAACAATGATACCACCTTATCTGTAAGGAAATGGAAGATCTTGGAACAAATCATATTAACTGAAGTAAGCCATATTTAAAGGAACATAGGTCTCAAGGATTCCCCTTATTTGTAATAATTAGTTTACTTCAAGGAAAATTTCCTGTATTTTAATTTGACATTTTGTTCTATGTTGAGCATACATTATTGCTATATTTTTTGTTATTATTTCCTTTTTTTGAGGAGGCCTAACATTTATTTAACCAATAAAGTGAAGTATGTAGCCACTGTATCAGGTGTAATATAATGTATCTTCTTAATATTTTTTATTGTGAAAATACCGTACAGAGGGGTTACAATTACATGGGCAAGGTAATGAGTACATTTCTTATCAAGCACTGTTGATTCCTCCTTTGTTTCCCCTTGCCATCCTATCAATCCCCCTGCCCCGTGCCAAAGCTGTAAAGTTCGATTTTTGACATAACATCTTGTACATCTCATTGTTGCAATGGGTCCACCTGTATCCCTATTTAAACAATTTTTTCCTTCCCCTCCACAAATTATACCTACATCAAATACAGTGGAAACCAGGGGTTATACCATAGGGGAGGGACATACAAACCAGCACAGAAATATCTTATAAATATTTTAGAAACAATAGCAAGAAAGATTAAAAAAAGAGTTCTTATCTTGATGTACTTTTCGCCTAACATCAACTTATCTGACCATTTCTGCTTGTCTCAGATATATACTAGTTATTATAAATAAGGGAAACCATGGGACCTATGATTCTTTGTGCCTAGGTTATTTCACTTAATATAATTTTTTTCAAGTCTTTTCATTTCCTGACAAATGGGGCAACAGGCAGTTATACTTAAAGGCTTATGTTCCTCTTATCCATTACTGAAGGAAGAACAACTGAAAGAGCAACCCCTACGAGGAAGAACAACTACTTATCTTCATTCCTATGTAATGCCAGTGTTGTCCTCTGTATGTATCCTCATGTTGTACATTACAACTCTATACTTGGTCATCCTGTATATCTACGATCTTCTACATAGTGACCTAAATGCCCGAGGAATTCCACTTTGCTTTACTTTTTAAAAAATTCTCTCTAAATGTTTGAGGTTGGTGTGTGTGTTGGTGTGTGTGTGTGTGTGTGGTTTTACAAAGATAAAGAAGACAGTATTTTTCTTGATATGAATACATCTTTTAGGTTATTGTAAGTTGTGGCTAATGGGAAAAGTCTCTTGCTATTTTAAGTATGAAACAGAAAAATGTATTTGTGCATGCACCACAGTTGCTTTATTAGTCTGTACTTGAACACTTAACTTCGATTTTTATCTTGGCTGTTGTTGTGAATAATGTGAATAATAATGAACTACAGATATATTTATCAGTTACCCATAGAGAAATAATCACATGATCGGTGGATCAGATGATATTTCAAGTTTGCATTTCTTAGAAAACTACATACTACTTTCTATAATGAGAGTACTAACCTGTATTATGACCAAGAGTGTAGAAAATCTCCTTTTTTCTACACTCTCACCAACATTATTAACTTCTTAGTTTTTTGAAAGGGCATGTTTTTACTATGTTTAGTACCCTAGACTGGCCTTAGACTCAAATCCCCTTACTCCAACCTCTCAAATGCTTGGAATTACAAGCCTTTACCACCACACCAGGTTCCTCTGATTTTTTAATGAGTATAATAGTTATGAAGTAGTATCATATTAATTTTGAATTGCATTTCTCTAAGGACTTCTGTTCAGAAAGCATTAAACCAGCATAGAAGTGATATTAAACATAACTTTATAAAGCCACTGGCGGTTTTCAGGCTATTGGAAAACATGTCTATTCAGAACTTTTGTCCATTCCTGTACATGTAAAAGATTGTAAAAGATTTGCCATTTCTTTACCACAAATAAATCAACAAGTCCCTCATCAGCGCTTCCAATGGAAGGTGTTGCAACTATATGACAGATATATGTTGATAAGGCCTTAAAACCTGTTAGACAAAAATAGCCTCACATTTATATTTCTCATTATATGGATGATAATTTATTTGCAGGACCAAATATGACAGAATTAGAATTGGTGTTACAGTGCTTAATCTCTATATTTAAAGATTTTGGATTAATAATAGCAGCTGAAAAAATACAAAAAGATACGGTGGTAAAATATTTAGAATATGTTGTTTCTAGACAAACAGTGACACCTCAAACAATATCTTTACGACGTGATCAATTACATACGGTAAATGATTTTCAAAAGCTATTAGGAGATATTAATTGGAAGTGAATGGCCTTCGGAATTCCTACTTATAAATTACATAATTTGTTTTCATTGTTACAAGGGGAGCCTGATTTACATAGCAAAAGAACTTTAAGGAAGCTGAAAGAGAATTATAATTTGTAAAACAGAAAATAAAAGTAATGTTTTTACATCACTGAATCAACCCATAAATTTATATATTTTGGATACATAAAAATACCCAACAGGAATTATAGGACAAAATGAGCTACCATTAGAATGGATTTATACAAGGCATGGATTTACAAAAAATATTATGCCTTATGAACAACAGTTGGCAATTATTATTCAACAGGCCATGCAATGGGTATTTACCCTATCGGGGTATGATTTATTTGAAATTATTTTTCCTTTGCTAAAAGACCAAGTAGAATATTTGTTAAACATTTCTGAAATGCTATAAATAGCATTAGTAAATTTTACTGGGCAATTTTGCTACCATTTTCTCAAAGGTAGATTGTGGGATTGCTTGCATAAACAACAATTCGTCATTAATGATATAATTCCCAAGACCCCTAATCCCACTGCTCTTACCATTTTTACAGATGGCTCCCAAAAAAACGTGCTTACTGGACAACAAATAAATATTGGGTACAGACAACTACTTTAGCATCAGTTCAACAAAATGAACTTTTTGCTATTATTAAGGTGTTGCAAGATTTTGCGTGAGATATTTATATTGTTTCTGATTCTGCCTGTGCTGTAGGAGTTGTGACTAATGTAGTCACTGCTGTTACATATTCATCTAAACCCCAGATAAATCAATTATTTAAACAATTACAAGCATTACTGTAACAACTTAATGCCAAAGTGTTTGTGAATCACATTAGGGCTCATTCTTGGTTACCTGGGTACCTTGTATATGGCAATAATCAGGTTGATAAATCAGTCAGTTTTGCTTCTGCTGAACAGGATCATGCTCACTCACATACAAATGCTGGCTATTTACATATGCATTATAAAATACCTTATTCTCAAGCTAAACAAATTATAAAAAGGTGTCCTATCTGCAGACCAATGCATTTGAGAGTTGTACCTGCTGGAGTAAATCCTCGAGAATTACAACCTAATGAGCTCTGGCAAATGGATATAACCCATATAAAAGCCTTTGGCTGTTTTTCCTTTGTACATGTTACAATAGATACTTATTCCAAATTTGTTTGGGCTTCTGCCCTTACGGGAGAAACTATTAACCATGTAATAGAACACTTATTGGAAGCTTTTGCCATTATGGGAATGCCTACCAAAATAAAGACTGATAATGCACCAGCCTATAAAAGTATCAAATTTAAAAGAATTTGTGAACTTTATGATTTGGTACATATTACAGGAATAGAATATAACCCCCAAGGACAAGCCATTATTGAACGTGTTCATGGCACACTAAAACAACAAATTAAAAAATTAAAAAGGAGGAAAAGGTGGGTGAAGGTATGGATATGTTGTGGTTTTCCGTGTAAAATTATTTAATATTTTGCACAAGGAGATATTTTAACTAGAGCTGAGGGCCATTTTGAACAAATATCAGAAAAATCTTATTTAAATGTTACTGTATGGATTAAGATTACATTGGACACAGAATGGCAACTAGGAACATTATTACATAAGGGGCAATGATATGGTTTTGTGTCTACACAGGATGGCAAACAATACTGGCTTCCTGCCCGATGGATACAGATGCAGCCAGTGAGGACAGCCCTGTATCCTGTAAGGAATCGGCCGCCAGTTGAGGAAGAAGAAATCCCCACTGCCCACCTGGGGACAGGTTAAAAAGTTGACTGGAGAAGGACAAAAGATGTTACAACACACTGGTAAACCTGTCATGGCCGAGAACTTGTTCCTGGCCATGTGTGCCCTGTTTGTAAACTCTGCCCATGCTAATGCTAATGTAAGTTATTGGGCCTTTGTTCCTAACCCTCCTTTATTGTAACCTGTTGTTTGGGGAGACATGGATATAACTGTCTATACTATTCCTGCTGTTTTATCTCCTCCTTGGAATAATTTGACATTTTACAGTAAGGATGATGGCAGCTTTTTTAATTTTACTTACTATTCTCATTCCTTGCCTGTTTTTCTGGAGCCTCCTCCATGTTTACTTATGAATTGGCAACATTGGGTTTTACCTGGGAAACACACTTCCAATTCTAAAACAGAGCTGCAGCGATTAACTACTTAGTCCATTAATAGTAGCTGGGAAAGAGTCACCTTTGATGGCGAGTTATCCTTACCAATGTGCCCTGATTTTACTTATATTGATTTAAAATATCAGCCTTTTGTGTGGCAAGAGTGTAGAGGAACATTTGGAAAAACGTTCAATAATTTTATTAATTGGGGACCTTTTGGACAGTTTATTAACACTTGTTCAGAATGGAATATTACTAGATGTGATTTATCTAATGTTACTAGGATGCCGGATGCCATTAATGGATCGCTTACTGGAGCTCGATTGATGGCCTGGGGAGATGGAGGCATTGCAGATGCTCGATGGACTTTCATGGTTGCACCCACTGCTGTTCAGATTCATCTTTGGAAGGTCGCAGCGGAGCGGAAACCCATGATGCTATCAAATGGATTGTTTTCGGGGACAGCTGATTCTGGGTCCACTTATAATTTTATTTTGTACAAATGTTATGATGTAACTGCTTGTGTACCTCGCCTTATGTATTTTTAGTGGGATATTTTACATTTCTCCTACTATTTCTTGTTTTAATTGTTGCCTGTATTCTTGTGTTAATTCCTCTCTTAATTTTAATGACAGTGATAGTATTATGATTTTACAACAAAGAACTCATATTTGGCTACCTGTTAAATTAGGAAGAGAATGGTCGCAAAATACTTTGGATAATGTTGTTATTGAACTTTTTACGAAACTACTAAAACATATAAAGCATATGATTGGAGCCATTGTAGCTGTGATTTTAAGCTTAATTGCTATTACCATTGTTGCTGTGGTGTCTGGAATTGCCCTACACACTTCCTTACAAACTAAACACTTTGTGGAAGAATGGCACCGGGAGTCACATGAATTGTGGGTCTCACAGGTAGAAATTGATGCTCAATTACAAACACAGATTAGTATTCTTAAACAGACAGTGGGATGGTTAGGAAAAAAGTTATTGGTTGTGGAAAAACAGTTATTGTTAAAATGTGATTGAAATTCTACTACCTTTTGCATTACTAATGTAAAATATAATGAATCTATTCAAGATTGGAATTTAATACAGCAGTATTTATCTGGAAATTCTACTGCTGCTCAATTGATTGCTTAGTTACAATTTAATATACATGATATTTTTGTTAAACAATTTGCAAATATGACACTTCTACTATCACTGATGCATTTATTAAACATTTGGTAGGGTTGGATCCGAAAGGAATACTACAAACTATTTCACATACTACTAGTGGTCTGGAAATTATGATTGTTATTATTTTGTTACACTGGTACTGTTATATTTCATTTTTATGAATCCAATGCAAGCTTCTATGATAACACTGTGAAAAGCTTTACTTTTAAAACAAAAGAAAAAAGGAAATTGTGAAGAATCAGGGTCTATGTTGAAGAGGCAGAATGATCCAGGCTCTAGCCTCAGGATTATCTGAGGACTGTGTTTGAGAATTAGGAAAGCTCTTGGCATGCCAGGCTAGAGAGGGAAAACGTTCTCTCTCCCTATCTCAAAACACATGTCACAGACTCCTGGGAGCTGAGGAAGTAGCTCTTCTGCTTGCTTAAACATAGATGAACAGCTGGTCAAACATTTTCCTGAGACTGGAAAAGTGGTTTGAGCTTGCTCTAAAATAGTTTAGATAATAATATACCAAGATATTGTCTCATAGGTTAAGTAAAAATGTATCTGTTGAAATTTTTTGTTTGAATGTCTTGTGACTAAATCTTGGCAAAGATCCTGCTTGCTTGTCTTTAAATACCCACTAACAAGATAGCACAGCATGCAGTGGCAATTGCTGTTTGCACTCTGCATCCCCTGTGTTCTGGTGATTTCGTGACCCTTACCCAGGGACCCCAACGCACTAGACGTTGACTCTCCATGACTGACCAAAGAAGAGAAAAAATATATATATACACACATATATGATGCAATGAATTACATTTAAATATAAATGAATATTTATGGTACACATTTAAATATAATTAATGTATATTTCCCTTATATAAACATATTTACATATATAAGATCATATTATATTTGTATGTTTATAAATTGATTTGTAATTAATATCCAAAGAGTGCATCTGAAGATTTTGGGGAAAATTAGAGTTTCTAAAGGCTTACTACTGACTCATCATACTTCCAAGCAATTTTTCCACTTATTACAATTTCTGGAGTATTAAGATTGGATGATTATGAAACAGATTAACTGTTTTATTCCTTATGATTTTGGAATAGAAACATCTACTTACTTGGTATGAAACCTACAAAAATGTAATCTGGAAATCACACTCCACATACTAGACATATACATCAATTTAGCAAATTACACGTATGAAACCTTCATTTGAATCCTATATCTCACATAAATTCAGTTTCCTTAGAGTCAGCTACATATAAAAACATGCAAGCAATTTCATGCTCACATACATCCCCACACTCACATGACACGCTAAATGAATCACTGTAATAGGTAATAATATAGATACTGAAAAAGAACACCTTTTCAAATGTAATTACATTTTATTTTTTAGATATAATACATTATTGAAATAGTTATAAAAGAGCAGTTGAAATGACGTTTCAAATACTAGAGTGCCTGCCTAAAGACCATGTTTCTCAGTCCAAACCTCATTATTTCCATTCTTCTTTCTCCCATATAAAAAACATAAATAACTACAGAATTAAGCTACATGTTCCTTAATCATTAATTGAATAAAGAAATTGTAATATATATGCATATATACACAAGATATATTATTTAACCAGACATAATAATGAAATTATAGCATTTTAAAGAAAATAGATAAAACTGCAAACCTTCATATTGAAGCAATAAGCCATACTATGAAAAACAAATACTAGATTTCTCATATGCAGACTCTAGACCTAGAAAATAAAATGGCCGGGCACTGGTGGCTCACGCCTGTAATCCTAGCTACTCAGGAGGCTGAGATCTGAGGATCGCGGTTCAAAGCCAGCCCGGGCTGGAGAGACCATGAGACTCCTATCTCCAATAAACCACCAGAAAACCGGAAGTGGTGCTGTAGCTCAAGTGGTAGAGCACTCGCCTTGAGCTGAAGAGCTGAGGGACAGCGTCCAGGCCCAGAGTTCAAGCCCCACGACCGACAAAACAAAAAAAAAAGAGAAAAGAAAATGAATGACTAAGGTATAAAAGATGGAACTGATTAAATTCAGAAAAAAGTAAGAGAGGAGATAAAGAGAAATATTGTGGACTATACATTTTCAAATAGTTTATGTTAGTATGATGGCATAATAAATGTATAAAAATAGGATTATGAAATTAATAAAATGAATAAAATTTAGCAAGCTACATTATATGGACCTATGTGTATAACATAATAAAATACTTTTTGAAATTAATATTTGCTAATAAAAAGACAAAAATTAATTCCTGTTGTTATAGATTTATATGTTAATTTCCAATTTTTGTTCAGTTTTTTCCCTGATAAAGTAAAAGGAGAAATTGGTTTTGCTCCTTTAGAAAGACAATCTTGTCGATTTAGCATTAAAATATTCTAGTTAGTTGCTGTCAATGTGAAATTGTTCAATCCAATTAATTATTATATTAGAATATTTTCAATACACTTTTCAAAATATTATCCCTATAAGTATATACTTTTTGCTATATATTGAATATGTTTTCATTACTTAATCGCTACATACCATTTTCTGAATGTAGTTTGGTATATGCAACTAGGATATGTTATACCTGACATGGAAATCAATTAATCAAACAGTTTTTATCCAAAAAGCCTATAATGAAATAAAGAGGTAAATCCAAATTGTTTATATTTGAAGACAGTACTTGGTTAGTCTTCTTTTCACATTCCCATTTCCTTTCTTGAGAATAATACACATTGTAAGGAAATGATAAGAATGTTTTGGGGAAATAGGTTGACTTTAAACCAATGAGTTACTCTATGCTGCATTTTTCTTTACTTTATATTCGGAAAAGCTAAATTCTTACCTTATCATTTTTCTTAGGCTTTATACTCAGGTTTAATCTCTGATGAGTGACAAAGATATAAACATTTTTTAACAGTGATTAAATTTAGGCTGAGGAACCTAGGGACAACTATACTCATGCAGATATGCCTCATCAGTCATGAGACCATGATATCAAAATGTTAACCTATGGTTACTGAAATCATGCTTATGAGATTCTGTGTATTATAAACAGTGGTTATTAGCATTTGTTTTGTAATCAACATCATTACATGGGTTAGGAACTGAAGTGAGACATTATACTCAGAACAAAATTTAAGGAAGCATCCAAAATTAGTTACCAAGTTATACACTATTTAACAAAGTTTTTTAAAAATGCAAGCTAAAGGAAATAATTTATGGGAAAAATTATTTAAAATAAATACAGAATTAGTATGATTGATTTTTCTTATACGCCAGTTTGCAATACAGCTTGCATGATAATTTTTCGGATTATATGTTTAGTTAGGTCTTGATATGTAGTTGGAGAAGTTATGTTCTTTCATATCTTATTTGTCAGATCAAAGAGGAAATGAATTCCACGCCCGAGTCAAATCCGTAATAATGTTACAGTTGTATCCTGCTACTTTGCCAAAGTTTCAAATCAGCTCGAGTAACTTGGGTCTTTTTTGGATATAACCAATTAGGTGTGCAATTTTGTTAGTGCTAGAAAGATTTTGACCACCATTTATTAAAATAATATTTTTTCCAGAAACTACTTCTATTCTCTGTTTTCATTAGATTTTTTATTTCATTTATATCATGTGTTTATGGTTTCCTTTAAGTAAACCACATTCAGTCTTCTACACTGTAATTTAGAGTAGTTTTAAATTATGTACACTCATGTACGCTCCTCAATTGCTATCATTTGCACATTTTGTTCTTGTTAAATCAGTAGTTAGTTCTCAACATGGATACGATTGGACTTATTCATTGCGTTTCTGAAGTTTTCAAGTATGTCATGCTGTCTGTGATTTGATATTGTAGCATTTTTTTCTTTTAAATATGTGCAGATCTTACTTCACATACAGTTACTTTTATTTTAAACAATTTGATCCATTCACGGGATTTGCTATATTACGTTCATCTAGATGAATTTAATTACAAATTAACACAACCTTATTTCTGAGAGACAGTTATCCTTATACTCTACTCAAATTAACATGTATTTGATGTTTTTGTACTTTAAAAATCTGGGTATATCATGTTTTTGTTCCTGGGGGAATTCCAATCTCTTGATTGTTTTTCCAGCTGTGGTGACTTCAACATATGTGTGCATTTTATTTCAGTTGTTTTGTGTCTAAATTTTGTCTCATATAACACAAAGTAGAAAAAGAATCAGTGACTTAGACCTTTTCCACATAGAATACTAAGAGAGACACTTGAAGTTTTGTGACAACTGGGACCAGGGAGGTCTTGTTAGTGGAAGATGAGGGAGAATAACAGATAATGTTTGACGTGATTTGAATTCTGCCTCCTCTTGCCTCATTATTTCCAATGGTAATAATTTTGTCTGTATGAACTCAGAATTTTTGGTTTATTTGAGACACACTACACATTCTTATTGGATTTTAACTCTAAAATCTTCTTTCCTTCATTTAAAACCACAGATGTGAATTTATAATGCTAAAATAGCATCTACTAATTTATATGAAATTGTTCAAACTATTTTCTATTTTCACTTCACATGATATGCAGTATAGAATGTAATAATAATAATGTGAGTAGTATGAAATAATTGAGTTTGGAGAAAATCAATTACACTGGATTTTTGTGAGATACTTAGTAATAGTAAAAATTATATTTGTTTCTATTAAAAAATTCCCAGTTACATCTAAAAATAACTCATAGTTATAAACTAATGTTGAAAAAATAGATTTTTTTATTGGAAAATGCGAGAAGTTTCAATAAGATTGCTTGTTTAAAATTGACTTGGATCTGGGATTTGGTGGTTCATGCCTGTAACCCTAGATACTCAGGAATCTGACATCTGAGGATAGTGGTTCAAAGGCAGCCTGGGCAGAAAAGTCTGTGAGAAAATTGTCTCCAATAAACCACTTAAAAACCAGAAACAGCACTGTGGCTTAAGTGGTACAGTGGTAGCCTTGAGCTGAAGAGCTGAGGACAGTGACCAGGCCCAGATTTCAAGCCCCACAACTGACAAAAAAAATTGACATGGACTTGGACTTTATTATTTCATGATTTTTTATGAGTGGTTGTTCGGTGAAAATGTAATTAGTGTTTATATTTTGTGTTGGCATAAAATGAGCCTACTATTGTGTTAATTTATTCAAAAAAACTCTCTGATTATATGACAGCATAAATTTGATGGATAATGATTAAAACCAGGTTGTCTTTCTGGAAAAAAATATTTATATCACCCCCACAAAAAGAAGTACAAAAGAAAATATATGCCAGGAGACTTATTCTGTAAATCATAATGGACTAATATTCTGTTATTGGTGAAGATGTTGCCATTTGATTTTAGTATGCCACAGAAAGGCCTATGTGTGAAAGAAAAATGGCTTTCCGTTCCCTCCCAGACTGTGGAGAATACCTGAATAGTTCTTCTGGAGATTGAGTTCTTCAGAGTGAAACCCATGAAAACATAGTCTCTCATTTACTTTCTTCTTTTATATTTTAATCATTCTAGGTCATAAACATTTCTCTTTGACATACTCCCCACCTTGACATAGTCTTGCCACAGGCCACCAAAGCAATAAAACCAACTGAACATACACTGAAATCATCAAAATTGTAAATCTGAGTCAGCCTTTCTGCTTAATACATGGACAATATCACTTATTATGGTAGGTTATAAAGCTAACACAGAAGTCTAGTCTTTCTAACAATGTAGAGTACATAAAAATGTGCCTCATTATAAAATATCTAACTCCTTGTTGTATTTTGTGGTTTTGTTTCTTTTGATCCTAGGGCTTAAACTCAGGGTCTGGATGGTGCTTTTGTGGTCAAGGCCAATGATCTACATACAATTTGAACTGGAACTCCATTTGCCCCTATGGTTAATTGGAGATAAGAGTCTAAAGAACTTTCCTACTCTTGCTGGCTTCAAATTGTAATCTTCAGATCTCAATCTCTTAACTAGCTAAGATTAAATCCTTGAACCACCAGTGCCTACCCATGTTGCATATTGTGTGAAATTCCAATTCTCAGCATTGTACAGATGTTCCTACCACAATGTAAAAAAACCTTAAAACATACTAAGTGTATTTGTAAAGTATATTATGAAGAAAGAATTTTCATCCTTTAAAAAAATCTATGCAAAATCTATGCTAACTATTGATATTTTACTGTACCTTTCCTGCAACCAGTTTGATATAATTTAATAATTGTCAGGTCAAGTTTCTCTATATTCAAATGGAGATTTACTATTTCATGCATGCAAATAAATGTATATGTATACATATCTATCTATATATCTTCCAATGTGGATCATCAGATTTGATACTTAGCTTTGTTTTGCTGTTCAGCAGTTGAACCTGGTTGGCTCATTCTGTGACAATATCTGTGCTCATTCTCATCATTCCTTATTTACCACACCGTCAGCCTTCTAAAATCAACCTCATTTCCTGGAAAGGGTGACCAATCAGTCCAATCCACAGGGTTGTAATAAAGCAAGCTTTAAGAAAGGAAGTTAACATGAAGTGACAACTACAGAATTTCTACAGAGACTTAGTAGGTTATCAAAATAATATCTGACATCTTTCCATTTCTGCCTTTCTTCTCTTCTCATACTTAAGAAAGCATTGACTAACACTATAAATAGATTGCATTTATAACTTAAGGATCAATTTTTTTCCAACCTGCAGCCTTTTTTCCATGATTTTTGACATAAACTTTTGGGAGATTTTTTTGGATTTTTATGAGATTCCATCCAAAACAAAGCCATGTATATCAAGTAAGCCAATGTTTTCAACTCAGAGTATTAAACAAAAGAGGGAGAAATTTAAGGTTAGTTATGTATGTTAATCACAAATATAGGCAATATCAAGATATTTTCAAATAATGTACTTTTACTGGATAAAGTGGCTCAAATCTGTAATCTTATCTACTTGGGAAACAGATTAGAGATTCCAGTTCCAGGCAAGCCTAGCACAAAAAGAAGTTTCAGAAACTCTAACCATTTGCTGGGTGCAATCTTTTTTACTTGTGTTAAGATTACCACAGTCCAGTCAGGCCCAGGCATAGTGATACTACCTCAAAATAAGCAATCCAATAACAATCTGCAGGTATGGCAGTAGTAGAAATGCTGTTTCACAAGTACAGGGTTTTGGGTTCAATCCCCCGGTACCGCTAGGAATTTAAGTGTGTGCTAGGGTAAGAATTTGGTATGTCTGAGGTCAAGATTTCATACTTCATACTTCTAATAAAACCTTTACCTCTCTTGCTAATTGTTTTACAAGTACAACCATAACTTCTGTGTCCAAACCAAATAATTTATTATTAGAGATTTTCTTCTATCCATTAAGTAATCTGTTATGTGTTGGATACTGTCCCACTGACATCATACTGAAGATCAAAAACCCATTGCCTCAGAAAGTGACTGCATTTGGAAACAGAATCTCAAAGGTAGCATTTAAGTTGAAGTGTCCTCCAAGAGAAGCAGAAGGCCTTGAATATGCCAAGGAAAGAGGACTCAGAAGAAAACAACTCTGACCTAGGAGTTCTAGTTCCACAATCTCAGAGGCAATGTATTTACAATGTTAACACTACCCAATCTATGGTAGTTTATTATTACAATTACTAGCAAACATGTGGAATCTATAAGACATGAAAAGTCATTGATTCTTGGGGTCCATGACTCATCTCTATAACGCTAGTGATTAAGAAGGATGAGACTTGGAGGATAATGGTTTTCAGGCTGGTAGTAAAGTTCATAAGGTTCTATCGCCAATTAACTACAAAAATCTCTGGGCTGGAGACATGGTTCAAATGGTAGACTGACTACTGTTAGCAAATAAACAGAGCATGAGGTATGTTGAAGCCTAATTGGGAAGAAAGAAAAATTCCTTAGAAGAATAGTATGAGAAGCAGAGTTATGAATAGGAAAGCAGAACCAAAAGAAATGAACTTATTGATACAGACAAAGCTTCCCAATGAAATATGGCACGAAATGTAGTATTTAGGGTTTTCCTTCCAATACAGTTGAAATAAAGGTATTTTGACAATGAAACTAAAGTGTAAAACTGTATGCAATAAATAATCACATTACTTTTATGTTTCCATAATTTAACTGGTTTTCCTACAAATTTTTAGAATACTGTAGCTATGAAAAAAATCAATAAATATTGCTTTTCCATATAAGATTACATATTCTTGCAAGTGTTGTCTAAAATTGATCTACACTGAAAAGATTGCCATTGATATCTTTCTGATGATTGCAAATGTTTATAATTTCAGCTGACCTTTCACAAAACTCATACCCCAAACATAACTTTTTAGATTGTTCATGCAATCATATGAACACAAACATATGGCGCAAAAAGTTAATTACTTTTATCTGCTATCATTAATGTAGTATACCTAATAGAATTAAATATATACCCTGAGCATAATAAGATTCTTCCTTCTAAACACAGACTTGCAGGCACACACACAGACACACACACACACACACAGACACACACAAACACACAAACGCACAAACGCACACATATTTATCACTCTGATTAGGTTCCTTACATTGGGTATCAGACAATGTTCTAATAATCAAACTTCCCTGCCCAGACATAAAATACACTCATAATTCCACACATACAAAAACACCAGATCATTCAAAATAATGAGAATATTTAACAAACCACTCAGCTCCTGAGCCATCTATTTCCTGATTTCATTCATTCATGATGATGCATTTTTCATATCATGTTTAAAAATCTTTTTGAGTTTCTCTGATTAGCAGATAAAAATATGCTATAATATAATAGGAAATGTAGGTAAAATTACTTGTCCCTAGATAATCTTTAATATCTTATCAAGGACTTCTGTTAATTTCTTGCAGATTCTTTTTCTGGCATTTTGCTCTAATGTCTAATATTAAATTACAAAGTACATGCCATATTCCTTAATTCATTTTTCCTAAAGGTTATGCTATGGAGTTGAATCTGATTTGTTTGCTGATTGTACATTAAATTTTCTCAAAAACTGGAATTATTGTTTATGTTCTTCCTAAGCCATTTGAAATATCTAAAAGAACTGCAAATTCACCTTGGCAATGATTTGTGAATGGCAGTAATGGTTGTGGGGAGATGAAGGACTTGAATTATCTAGAGTGCCTTAAAAATGGCACTGTTATTTAAAGGGCTGATCGTTTAGTAAGCTTTTAAAGTGTGGTCTTCATATTTCATCTAAGAAGATAACAGTACGCTTTTCATCACATTCTTGCTTGCAAAGTAGTAGAATTATTTCCTTTGCACAATTTATGCCCTGCTGCTACTGTAGTGAAACCAACAAACAACTGCAAAGCTGTGTTAGCTGCACTATATTTTGAAATTTTCTTCCAGTAGCCCTAGTGATTTTAGCCCAGTTTCATGGGATAGTCACATAATCCACAATTACAAAGCACCACAATACACAAAGACCATTTCAAAATGAGGTTCAATTTTTATGTTTGTTGTTTCCTTTCTTATTGATTGTCTTTTAAGGAGATAGGGGCTGATTATTTCTCATTATTATTCATGTGACTGAAATACATTTACCATATTTTTTTTAGTTTAATTTTATTTTATTTGTGAACATACTGTACAGAGGGGTTACAATTACATGAGCAGGATAATGCGTACATTTCTTACCAAGCATTGCAGCCTCCTCCCTTTGTTTACCCTTCACATCCCTTCCCAGCCTCCCCCCTCCCACCCCAATCCCAATCCTTCTCCTTCCCCCCTTCCCCCCCCCCCCCGACGTTGTAAAGCTCGTTTTGGACATGACAACTTGTATTTCTCATTGTTGCAACAGGTCCACCTGTATCCTTAAAGAAATGGTTTTTCCCCATCTCCTCCATAAGTTATGCTGACATCAAATATAGTGAAAGTAGGGGTTATACTGTGGGGGAGGGACATGCGAAGCAACAAAGAAATAATCTTATAAATGCGTTAGAAACACATGCATGAAAGAAAAAAACATTAAGATACATATCTAAGGGTTCCTTTTCCTGACATCACATTATCTGACCTTTTCCGCTTGACTCATACATATACTAGATATTGCATATAAGTGAAACCATGGGACCTATGTTTCTTTGGGCCTGGCTTACTTCACTTAATATAATTTTTTCCAAGTTTTTCCACTTCCTAACAAATGGGGCAATGTCATTCTTTCTGATGGAGGCATAGAATTCCATTGTGTATATATACCACATTTTCTTGATCCATTCATCTACTGAGGGGCATCTGTGTTGGTTCCATATCTTAGCTATGGTAAAATTTACCATATTTTTGAAATAAAATAAAGAGATATAAAAAACATATTTAGTCACAAAATAAAAGTAAATATTTGAGTGATTCTTTCCATTCTAGTCCTGTTCTCAGTTATCTTCAAATAACATTGAGATGAGCAAAGCATATGTGTAAATTGACACGTATTAAGCACACAGGACACTGGAATCTTTGGGCTTTAATTTCTTTATCCAGTTCACCTAGAAAAGAAAATTATCACATGTTTCATGTGTTAAGTAATCTCGTTAAAATAAGTTATATTAATTTTATCAATAGCTCTCATAACTTATGGAATTGATGCATTGCAATTGTATTTGATTTATTACTTCCACTAAATTAATATTACATATATTTTACCTTTTTGCACATGAAGTTATTTAATTTTTTTGGGGGGGTCCAGTCGTGGGGCCTGAACTCTGGGCCTGGGCGCTGTCCCTCAGCTCTTCAGCTCAAGGCTAATGCTCTACCACTTGAGCCACAACGCCACTTCCGGCTTTTTTCTTTTTGCTTATGTGGTGCTGAGGAATCGAACCCAGGGCCTCGATCATGCAAGGCAAGTGCTCTACCACTGAGCCACCTTCCCAGCCCAAAATTATTTAATTCTTGAGGAAAAAACTTTCCTGTTTTTCATTTTGGTTGCCAAAATGGAACTATTAGACATTTTGAAAATTTAACTTTAAATCTAAACCTTCAGATTTCACTAGGACTTGTCTTGTGTTACACATTTAATGTTAAAATAAAAAGCATTATTTAAATAGAAAGCAAACTTATAAGTTATCACACTTCAATCCCTGAATTGACATTATGATAAACAATAATTATATTTATATAACATGATTTACATAACTGAAACAAACTATGAGATATGGAAACAGAAGACTTCTTTTTTGTTTTGTGTCTGATGTTGTTGTTTATAGTTTGTGATGATTCTGTCTTCTTTACCTTATGTCTGGTATATTAATTTTACGTCTTCAAGAAGGTGGAGGGTGAGCACAGAGCTTTAGGGAAATCGGTGAAAAATGGCAGCAGTGGAATTCATTGAACATTGATGAAAGTGAACGATCTAACACATGGGTGGGGACAGTAGCGTAGGACTAGGAACAAGTAAAGGAACTGAAGACATTCCATAAAAGGAAATGTACTCATTACCTGACTCATGTAATTATAATCACTCTTAAAGCACCTTAATAATAAAAACAGAGTAAATCTATTTAAAGGCAAACAAGTCTTTGTTTCTTAGAATCCTAGTAGTTTGTTTTGTTCACTGGTTTGAGCGGTTGAGTCTATCTCTGAAAATAGCTACACTGACATTTATTGGGCAAATTTGTGAGCTACTAGAAGATAAAAGTCAATTATGATTATTTGTATGTTTTTTGAGACTCTGATTCATGTATTACTTTAATCTAATTTGTATTATTTCTGTCTACCGGTTTTTGGTTTGGTTTGTTCCTGTTTTTCAAGGACCTAGTGGTGCATCATTAGTGTTGCTTCAAGATTGTTCTAGTTTGTTGAGGCACATACTCAAAGCTATAAATTTTCCTCTGAGTATTGCCTGTGTTGTTGTGTCCCAGAAGAGGCAGTATTTTGTGTGTTCACTTTCACTGATTTCCATAAACGTTGAACTTCCCTCCATATTCCATCAGTGAATCACTAATCATTTAACAATGTGTTATATTGTCTCTGTGAGTTTCAGAATTTTCTGTGATGTCTTTTGATGTTGATATCTAATTTGATCCCAATGTGGTCTGTCAGGATTCAAGGAGAATTTCATTTTTATTTTTGAATTTCACAGATTTTACTTGTGATCTAAGATATGATCTATTTTGGAGAACATTCCATGAGTTGCTGAGAGGAATATATATTGTGATGCTGCTAAGTTAAATAATCTGTAGAAATCTGTTAGTTACAGCTTGTCAATGCTGTTATTTATCTCTAAAGTTTATTTGCTAAGTTTTTACCTTAATGGCCTGTCCAGAAGTAAGAATGATGTGTTCAATCAACCAACAATCTGTTTGGATGCGTGCATGATTTTAGGGTAAGTGGTACTTGTAGAAAATTTAGGAGCTCTAGGATACAGGGCATTGATATTTAGAATTCTTCTTTTGTTGTTTTTTTTTTTTTTTTGGTCCAGTCATTGGTCCTGAACTCTGGGCTTGGGCACTATCCCTCAGCTCTTCATCTCAAAGTGAGTGCTCTACCACTTGAGCCACAGCGCCACTTCTGGCTTTTTTCTGCTTATGTGGTGCTGAGGAATCGAACCCAGAGCCTCATACATGCAAGGCAAGTCCTCTACCACTGAGTCACATTGCCAGCCCAGAATTCTTACATCCCCCTGATGGAGACTTTTCTTTATCAATATTTAAGGTCCCTCTTAGTCTCTTTTTACTTTCATACCACTTTTAATTTAAAGCTTATTTTATCTAATATTAGTATAGCTACTCTGGCTTGTTTATGAGGTCCATTTTTAATTTGTAAAAATGATGTACAGAAGGGATACAATTACATAAGTCAGATAATGAGAACATTTCTTTTTGAACAGTGTCACCTCTTCCCTCATCTTCTCCCAGTTTTTCCCTTTCAACCTCCCTGCCCCCAAGTTGTATAGTTCAGTTTTAATGTAGTGTCTATTGAGTAGCACTGCTGCATTTGTTCACCCTTTGTCCCACCATTTCTGTTCCCCCTTGCACTTTTCAAACTTACATATAAGACCAAAGGTGCAAAAAAAAAAAACAGCTTCAGAAGACAGAAGGAAAAATCAAAACAATAAAAGAACCCTCATTATCATTTCTTGAAGGTCATTTTGATGAACATTATTTTATATGATAATATTCACATAGCTATTGAGCACTTGTGATACTCTCCAAAGAGCATCCTCCTTTGAGCTCACTGTATAAATGTTTAGAATCTTTTATAATTTATGATGTCTAAGTGTAATGTTTTCTCTTTTACCATCCAACTGTGTTTTACTTGCAGTATTATAGGCACATTCTAATACAACAAATGAGGGAAATCAGACAACCTATATTTCTTTGAGTCTTTCTTTCTATAAATTTTGTTTTCTAAGTTTCTTTCTATAAGTTTGTTCCAAGTCTTTCCATTTCCTCATGAATGGTGTAATATTATTTTTTCTGGATCAATGGAATTGCTTCATACTGAAGTTGTTTCTTCATAGCAAAAGAAAAGTTAGCAGGATATAAAGAGAACAGAATGGAAGAATATTTTTACTAGCTAAGCATCAGACAAGGGTTTTCATAACTAACCCATAGTTAGAGATCAATAAGTTAAACCCAACAAAAATAAACCTTCAAACAAACAAGAACCCAATTAATATATGGGATAAAGATTTAAAGATAACTTCTTAGAAGTAGTAAGAATGACAAATATACACATCTCTCTCCATAAAAGAAATGCAAATCCAAACACAACTGAGATTCATCTCACCCCTGTTACAATGAAAAAACGAACAATCACAGATACTGATAGGGTTGTGGCCCAAAGGAAACTCTATTACAGTGTTGGTGGGAATGTAATCTTGTTCAACCACTTTGGAAAACACTATGGAAGTTGCCAACAGAACCGAATAGAGAGCTACCTATGATCCAGCAATTCCACTTAAGAGCATTTATCCAATAGAGCAGAAACAAGGCCACACTGATGCTATCAGAACAAACATGTTTATGTTACATTATTTTCTGTAACCAACATATGGAATCAGCTCAGATGACTCTCATTGTAAAAAGAGATCAAGAATTACATATGTATATATGTATTATATATATATATAAGTTATATATATATATATAATTTTATTGATCCCTAATCACAGGTATGTATGTATATATATGTGTGTATACATACATATATGCATACATATATACATACATAATGGAGTTCTGTTCATCCATAAGAAAGAATAATATAGCACCATTCTTAAGGAAAATGAAACACTTAGAAATAATCATATTCAGTGAAATAAAGCAGACCCAGAAAAACTTAGGTTGCATGATTTTCCTCATTTGTGGTAGGTACAAGGTGCCTATTAATGTAAAAGTAAACACACTGGATGGTACAAATGAATTATCTGCAATGTCAGAGTTCATGGAGAGTGAAAATACCCTAAGTTTCTTAAAAGACTAATTAAAACTCAACAAAATAATTTCCAGTAAATATGTACTGCAAGAGAGGAGGGGGGGGCAATTTGACAGGGGTAGGAAATTGAAGGTGAAAAGGATAGAATACAGGCAAGAATCCATTGTTTACTTCCCAGAATTGAAATATACAAAGGAAGGCATAGTGTTAAATGAGAGTGAAGATGTTGAATTGATAACGTAATTCCAGGTGCATTGTACACATAAACTGCTTTGTTAAAGGGCAAGTAATTCGATAACATAATATTGAGATACATAAGGATTGTTGTTGATTGGGAGGGGTGGATGAGAATGTTTAAAGTGATGACATTGATCAAGATGCACTGTATCCATATACTGTTTCAATGAATGGCAACTCCTTTGAACAACTACTTGAAGATAATAAAAAAATTTGGAAAATTAATTATGATAAACTGTTTAGTGAATGGCAACTCCTTTGTACAACTACTTAAAGATAATAAAAATATTTGAAAAATTAATTATGATAGTTGATTAAAGTTGAAACTCAATTTAATTCCCATTTAAAAATATTTTTAACCTGGGGACTTGGAGAATAAATTTCAAATAATAAAATATTATGAATCCTTTTTTATCAGAATTTGTGATATTTAACTCAAACTACTGTGCTTTTTGTCAGCCATTGGGCTTTTATAAGTGAATTCTTCAAAGTATGTGGCATAAAACCATCAGAAATATATTACCCATATTCTAGAAGCTTGAACATTGATTATAAGAATGGTTGTTCAAAGCAATTCCTTGTCTTATGGGGTTCTACTTTCTGGTTCATCTTAATCTATTTGCTGGACATACACATGGCAGAGTAATTATATTTGGCTCCTTTTATCAGGATCATTATTGTAGTGTCATCTCTGAAAGGCTGATTCTAATGTCACCAGAAAGGGAAATAGAATTTCAACATGTGTAACTGAAAGGAATTACATCGTCCAATACACTTTGCAACTTTTGCTTTAACTCAGTGTAGTGTATCATTAGGATATTTTTTCATAGAAGATAATAACTTAAGGACAAGCTTATATCATGTGACTTATGTGAATGATTCTTCTTACAATGGGAATAATTATCGTGATTGTAACGTGAAGTATGATAGTTTAGTGGCTCTTGAACCACATCTTATGTAGCCATGTAAAGCCATGTACAGCTTTTCTAAGGTCCTTTTGATGTATTTGAAAATCTCTGATGAGTTAATTGCTTTCAGAAATATGCATTTGAGACAACAAATACAGATCTCCTTTGATTGTAATTACTTTTTACTATTAGGCCTCCCACAGACACCAAAATCAGAGAATTCTAATTTCTCTGATAAAGTACATAATAAAATTTTTATAATTAATATAACATGAAGAGTGTAATATTAATAGCATTATAAATACAGTATTCACATTATATAATATATTAACATCCTTTGGTTACATCAATTTTTAAAATATTTATAACTAAGTGTAAATTGTTTGCAATGTACAGAAAATGAGAAAAAGATTCGCATGCATATTACTACAGATGCAAACAGATTCACCTGGCTATTTATAATGCTTCATTTGTTGGTTTCATTCATGCATGGAGAACATGCGAAGAAGTGAAAATTGCAAACTTAAATTCACTAAAGGGTTAATTACATGAAGTTTATGTTGGACTAATAACAGATTTTATAAATTAAATTTTTTGTCCCTACATTTCTCCCTCTCTCCCTTCGTTCCTTCGTTCTTTCATTCCCTCTTTCTTTCCTTCCTTCTTTTTTCCTTCCTTCTTTCCTTCCTTCCTTCCTTCTTTTTTTCCATCCTCCTTCCCTCCATCCCTACATCTCTCTCTTTCTCTCCTTTCTTTCTTTCTTTCTTTCTTTCTTTCTTTCTTTCTTTCTTTCTTTCTTTCTTTCTTTCTTTCTTTCTTTCTTTCTTTCTTTCTTCCTTCCTTCCTTCCTTCCTTCCTTCCTTCCTTCCTTTCTTTCTTTCTTTCTTCCAATCTTCCTTCTTTCTTTTACTCAGAATATTTCTTATGGCTATGGAAATAATACCAACTGTTGTCCTCCAAGGTGTTATGAGTAATTATATATATTAACTAGTTTAATATTAATTTTAATAACCTATGTTTATCTTAAGACAAATTATACTAAAACAACTTCACAAACGTTGCAAGATATATGACAAATATTACTTTTCATGATATTGTTTATTTCTTCAAACTAAAATAAGAATTTTGGTATAATATTTTGTGTGTGTTTCTTGTAATTTGAACTCAAGACGTATCCCTTAGGTTATTTTTCCCCTCAAAGATATTACTCTATCATTTGAGTCACAATTCTATTTTTGGCTTTGTGTAAGTGTGTGTGTATGTATGTGTCTGTGTGTGTGTGTGTGTTTGTGTGTTGTGATGCATGTGTGATTTGTGTGTGACATATGTATGTGTGTTTTGATGTGTGTGGGCTTTGAACCCCAGCGTACTGAGTAGCGAGGATTACAAGCTTGAGACACTCATATTCAGCACAGATTTAATATATCCAAGACTAAATTAAATTTCATATTATTTGAATTCTAGGGGCTCAAATTAACAAATTAACATTTAGATATTTATTTAGTTATTAAACCTGAACATGCAATTTGAAAAATAGTTTTCATTTTTTTAAAAATATACACTCAAAAATTGAAATGACAGAATCTTTGGACAAATTGAAATATTCTATTATTTAAAAGTGAAAAAGGGATGGTTAATCAAATTTTTCATGTCAGCTAAAAGCAATAGGCTCTTTCATGCTGAATAAAGCAATTTTACATTGAATTAAATATTATCTACTGTGGTCACATGATTTTCTCTTCCTTTAAACCTAAACTCTATTTGACATAAATATGTAAATTCATAAAATTTTTGAGTATATAAAAATCTCAGTTATTGGTCATGTATTTCTGAGGATTGAGTGACAAGTAGTTTCAAAGAAACACTGAATTTTGTGTGTTTTATGTCAACAGTTATTTTTAGAAATTGAATCAATCTCAATATGAGATAACTAAAGCAAAATATTCCATCACTTATCCAATTATTCCAATAGACTTGAATATAACTTATTTTTGAATGGCAGGAAATTCATAATATACCTGCTCTCTATAGAATAACTAAGAAATAAATGATTGTGGTAATATTCACTTTTCTTTCAACTGGAAAGAAAGAACCTCACTATAGAGGACAAATACTTAATTGGAAATGCCATAAAATTATGAAAAATTCAAGTCATTATGAGTTAGATGAAATAGTCATTTTTGAGGGTCAAAAATGAAATCTCTTGAAGCTTCTTTATCTGCTAAGTAAAAGGTATTTGCACTCAAAATATTTCATTCATCTTTCCAGCAATGGTAAAACCAAACCACCTCTATGCCAAATAGCTTCTCTGCTTAACTCAAGTAAATATTTAGGTGTCCCTAAATATTCTGTTGACGTTACCACAATTGTATAGAAATATTACGCACCACTCTAGAAATTAAATCTGAAATCATAAAGGATTGGGATTAATAATTAGCTTTCACTATGTTGCCATAAATAGGTGAACCCTTTCAAGTGGGCATAGTCGTAGAAATTTGGTCACTGAGAAAGAGTGATCAAAAAGGATGCTAAGATCAAAATCCTTTCTTCCTCTTCCTTCTTTTTCTTCTCTGTCTCCTTCTCCCTCTCCCTCTTCCCTTCCTCCACTTTCTCCCTTTCCCGACTTCTATTCCTCCTCTTCTTTACTTCCTGGCTTCCGTGAATACACATACTCCATCACATGCTCCTGACATGGGGTAATGTGCCACCACCAAACCAAAGCAATCATAATAAGAAACATAAACTGAAATGTATAAAAGCAGAAGTCAAGATTAATCTTTCCTTCTTTTATGTTAATTTTATAAATATTTTGTTATATTATTAGGAGACTGACACAGCATGCTTTCATTTATTATAAGGGATAAAATTTACTGGAAAAAATCTGACCAACATCGCCCTAATGGAATGATTGATTAAATTAATATTATATTAGGACAAATCTACTTTAAAATATAAGATATACTTCAATAAGAGGCAAACAATTCACCACTATTGTTTGCTATCAAAAGACAGCAGAATTCACCCTGTTCCTCAAGGAAATTGACCTATTATTGGCAGTATTGTCAATTTAATAAATGATGTAAGAAGACTGAAGAACATTTCAACCCAAACTGCATGATATAAAATTTACTTTGTCCCCTGTAAACAATCTTTTAATCCTATGTCTTTTTCCCAAAATGACTTGTATTTTATTCTAATCACATTTTTTAATTAACTTGAAGTGGTTTTATGGAAATTGCTGTTTGACAAAGCAGTTTATGAATAGTGTTTATTGAGGTTTTTTTAATTTTTTTTCTCTCCTGAGGTTTGAACTTTGGATCTGGGCGATGTCCCTGAGCTCATGTGAATGAACGCTAGAACTCTGCCACTTGAGGCACAGCAGCACTTTCAGATTTTTCTGAGATTTAATTGGAGATAAGAATCTCACAGACTTTCCTGGCTGGGGTGGCTTCAAACCTCAATCCTCAGCCTCCTGAGTATCTAGGACAGCAGGTGTGAGCTGCTAGTGCCTGGCTTAATACAATGCATCTTTTTTTATTTTTAGGCTAGCCCTGGGGTTTGAACTCAGGGCATTGGCAATGTCCTTGTGCTTCTTTTCCTCATGCTAACACTCTACAACTTGTGTCATAGTGCCAATTCCATCTTTTTTTTGTTTAAGTAGTACTGAGGAATCAAACCCAGGGCTTCACACATGCAAGGCAAGCAGTCTACCACTAAGCCACATTCCAGGGCCAGTACAATGCATCTTGATGATCATTATCCCTCATCCCTCTCAAGTCTCTCTCATCCCTTTATTTACATATTTTTTTAGAATATTCCCTCACTCACAATGTCATGTATAGTCATTCAGAGAATATATCACAGATCATATTTTCTTGATAGTCTTATTCATCAACATACTAAACTTATACATTTCAGAATTCTGTGCTTTTAAATTCTAAATTATCACTCAGATTCACTGACTACTATTCTAAAATTTTTCCTAAGGTTAATGTAAATGTTCTCTGTAATTCTTCGATAAAATACAATGATTCTTAGAATGTTAAAGAGTTGGTGTAAGAACATCACCCTCAGTTCTAGAACATTTTATCATCACTCCTCTTTCAAAGTACTGCAATATTTATCAGTAATCACTTCCTGACATCATTTCAACCTACCCTCCTCTTGAGCAGCTATTATTTCATATTCTACATCTCCAGATGTGCCAACATTAAAAAGCTCATGTAATTAGAAAATATAGTCTATTTTATACATTTAGCCCATGTAATATTACTGTTTCCAAAGTAAGTCCATGTAAATTTTTCTCATGGATAGAGCATATTGTTTTATATGCATGTGTATATTGGTATAACATCTTCAATGGGGATTTCAATATTTTATTATATGTTATTGTAAAAGGTTTTGCTATGTATATTCTTGTACATGTGTCTCATTGGACTTATGTTGAAACATATTTTGTATATAAAATTATGATTCAAAATCCTGGATCATAGAGACAACTCTATGTGTAATATATATATATATATATACATATATATATATATATATATATATATTGTTAGTCGTGGGGCTTGAACTCTGGGCCTGGGAGCCGTCCCTCAGCTCTTCAGCTCAAGACGAGCCCTCTACCACTTGAGCTACAGCGCCACTTCCAGTTTTCTGGTGGTTTATTGGAGATAGGAGTCTCACGGTCTCTCCTGCCTGGGCTGGCTTTGAACCGCAATCCTCAGATCTCAGCCTCCTGAGTAGCTAGGATTATTACAGACGTGAGCCACCAGCGCCCGGCTATGTGTAATATCTTAAAGATCGCCAGTATGTTTAACAAACTGACTATATCATTTTAAGTGTCAATCACCAATGTATAAGGATTCCAATTTCTACGTAGTGGTCCTGCAGGCTATCTTATTGTTGTTTCTATTTCCCCTAATCTCTATATGTATGCAATGTCTAGGTATGCTATGATCTTTCCATGTCTCCCTTTGTTGTTGTTATATTACTAAAGAGATATGTATTTGGACTTTTTGATAATGTATTCAGGATGGCAAAGTTTTTCATTGTCATTAATATGCTCTTAATATATTTCTGATTCGTCTCTTTAAATAAATATATATGTATACACATTATGTG
This sequence comes from Dipodomys spectabilis, assembly GCF_019054845.1. NCBI lineage: Eukaryota > Metazoa > Chordata > Mammalia > Rodentia > Heteromyidae > Dipodomys > Dipodomys spectabilis. The sequence goes on from NW_024870770.1 coordinate 1,841,164, forward strand.
TACATATACTTATATTCATACTTAATATGTGTATATATACAAATACCTATAGATATGTATACATATATATGAATATACAGATGTGTATGTACATGTATATATACATATGTACATTATTATTTTCATTTGTCTGTATCTTATCTGTATCTTTCATTTCACCACAGAAAATGTATTTATCCTTTATGTCATATTGAATACCAATGCCTTTGGAAGATATTTATTTATTGGTGTATATTAATTGTACAAAGAAATCTTATTGAAATATTTTACACACTCACATATTGATCAAGGGCCTGATTAACTTGTTTCTGTCTTTCTCCATTCCCATTGTCCCTTACTTCTCAACTGTTTACTGTGAATTTGTTTGTGCTAACTACACACACTGTCAAAATATATTAAAGTGATATTCACCCACCGTCATTGAAAATTATACAATGCTGAATATAAAAGCAGAATTAAAAAATCTAAATAAAAATCTGAATAAATGGGGACATATCATTTTTGTGGATTGGAGGATACAATTGAACAAAGATATAAATTGCCTCCCTACTTTTTTTTTGATCATTCATGGGACTTGAAATCTGGACCTAGGTGCTGTTCCTCAGCTCTTCAGCTCAAAGTGAGGGCTCTACCTATTGTGCAACAGTGACACTTCTGGCTTTCTGGTGGTTTGTACATAAGAGTCTTTCGGACATTCTCGTTCCGCAATCCTCAGTTCTCAGCCTTGTGTACAGCTAGGATTACAAGAATGTGCTGTTAAGCACCCAGCTTCACAGTTTTATTTATAGGTTTATGACAATTTCTAAAAACACCTGACCAGTACTCTTTGACTCATTGACAAAGGAAACTAAACTGGAACATATTTCTCTGTCGAATATTAAACCTGTTAGCGTAAAATGTTATGTTTGTAGAGGAAAGATTACACAGCTCAATAGGTCTGTAAGGCACCATATTAGAACGACATAATTATTATCAAGGAATAGTTAATAAGGGGTAAAACTAAGTATTTGTGGAATGAAATTCTCTTTAATAAGTGGTGATAGGTTAGACAGTTTTGGGGAGAATTAAAGAGTGAAAATTGACTTATTGAAATATTACCTTCAAGCAGAATTAAAACATGCATATAAAACAAAAGGAGTGATGTAAACATAAAGCAAAGAAAGATGTCTTGACAATTTTGGAGATGAAGCATTCTTAACTTACACATTAAAATTATAGGAAAGGAAAACTTGGTATAGTTGAACTCAATAAAAGTGTAAAATAATTTGGTCTGTGAAAGCTCATATACAATTAGTGAATAGAATTTGGGAGCAGGGGCTCATCAATTTCGTCCTCGCTACTTGGGATGCTGTGATATGAGTATTGCTGTTTGAAGCCAGACCACAAAATAAAGTCCCTGAGAATCTTATCTCGGATTAATCAGCAAAAAACAGATGTGAGGTATGACTCAAAGGGTTAATTGTTAACAAAATGCAACAAATCTCAGAGACCCTGAGTTCAAGCCCCAAGACCGTACATACATGTACAAATGTAATGGTAGTAATTCTAATAGTGATGAAGATGATGATGATGATGATGATGATGATGATGATGATGATGATGATGATGATGTTGATAATGATGATGAAGGTACTCATAGTCAAGGATGAAATATTTGCAAATCTTATAACTGAAAAATGCCTCAAATCTAGACTGTGCGTAGAACTCTCAAAACCTAATAAAAAGAAGGGTCAACAAAGGAGGAGGCTGCAATGCTTGGTAAGAAATGTATGCTTTATCCTGCCCATGTAATTGTAACCCCTCTGTACACTATGTTCTCAAATAAAATAAAATAAAATTTAAAAAAAAACAGAGCATCAATTCAAAACCAGCAATATACATCTTGTGTAACCAAAACCTAACAAAAAGAACATCAATTCAAAACCAGCAAAATACATCTTGTGTAAAAGAAACACAAGAAAAGCATCATCAATCCTCAAATAAATGCACATTAAAATAAAATGACATCACAAAACATGTATGAGAATTACTTAACATAAAACAATAATGACCTTAATAATGATATCAAGAAACAGAGAAACTGAATGCTGGTAGAAATGTCAAATGGGAAAGCCAATTCTGAAAACATTTTGACAGGTTCCTAGAATATGAAATATGCAACCACCCACACCATAGCACAGGAATTGAGCTCTTCAGGCTTTGTCTCATAGAAATAAAATGTAACATTCACCCAAAGGCCAAAACACAGGATTATAGCAGCATTATTTCCTCTAGTCAAAGAAATGGAAATCAATTCAGGCTTTCTTCAAGTAAATGCGAAACGAATTTTGCTACATTCTCTAATAACAGAACCAAAAGCTAACTCGAGTGAGTACAATACAATATTAAGGCATAAAATAACTGGGAATAATCTACCATAGATTTGAAGGTAATCTTAAAAGCTTATTTATTGCATGGTATAGAAGTCGGTTGCCAGGATGAAACAGGTTTGGAATGGGACAAAGAGAAGTAGTGGGTTTAATTATTAAAGGGAAGCATGAAACAGACTTATTTTTGGTAAAGTAACGTATCTGTAGATATGGGATATTCATATAATTGTTAAAAAATATATTGGACTTAATATGTGCACAAAGTAATTAAAATAACTGAAGTATTTGTGAAATATTAATGTCCTACTTGTGATGTCATACTATATATAAATAAATTGGAAAAAGTATTCAACGGATTTATCTGTGTTATCATAACATCATAAAGATCCATATTAACCTCAGTAGACTTTAATGATATCTAGAAAACAGAAGTCAACATTGAATGTTTACATTGAAAAATAGTCTAGGTTCAAGTTTCAGATGAATCATACCTTGCTAATCAGAAGATAGATTTAGAAGACTGATATCAGGGCCAGTTTTGACAAAATTCGTGAAAAATTACCAAAAAATAAACTAGATATAGTGTAAATTCCCTGTTATCTCACACTTTTGGAAGCCATAGGTAGATATCATCGCTCATGGAGTTTTGGCCTGAAAAATAATCTAAAGTGTTTAGATCCTTAGAAACTTCAAGCACCAGTAGTGCCAAAGGAACAAAGAAAAGAAGAAAACAGAAAGGAAAGGATAGAAAAGGAAAATATTTCCTCTTCATACTTGTAATTTATTGTCATTAGGTACAAGAATTGAGAGGATTTGTTTATTGTTTGAGGATTCAGGCCTCTCTAATATGAAAGCATTTATTTCAAATAATTATTGTATTACTACTATTCATTAACTTATTATTCTTGGAGATTGAACCCATGGCTTTGTACATATTAGTCTAGTTCTACAACTGAGCAGTACTCCAGGTCTCTTGTATAGTTTTGGAAATTGTTTATGAATTCTTCAATAGTTAGCTATTCTACTTTTCATCTTATCTTTTCTCTCCCACCTTTTCCCCTACATATTTTAGTTCATGTGTTGAAAACTTTCCTCAATTTTATCTTCTATACGTAGAATCTTGCTGCTGAGTTTACAGAGAAGTCGGTTGTTTTATGACACCTTTTAAAAATATATACATATATATGTAATTCACATGTATGATTGATTCTTAGAGTTCATTACAATAAGCAACATTTAATCTCATCATATGCATATAGGTATTGAGCCATTGTGATCCTCTCCTAGGAATAGCTTCCCTTCTTCTTGCCATGCGAATGCTTAGAAGGCTGTTTGTTAATCATGTCCAAGTGTAATTATTTGTCTTTTACTATCTATTGTATTAAATTGTAGATTTATGGACATGGTGCAATTATTACAAATGAGGAAAACCATGCAGCATATATTTAATTGGACCTGGCTTATTTCACTTAGTATCAGTTTTTCCCAGTCTTTCCATTTCCTCAGGAATAGTGTAATGCCATTCTTTCCAATGGAAGCACAGAATTCCATCAATACAAGAGAATTGAAAACCCAGAAATGAATCCAATCCTATAGGCACATAATCTGTACTCAGAAAACTGAAATTAGATCCTTATATATACCCCTTCACCAGAATTGATGCCAAATGGATCGCAGACCTCAATGTAAGTCCAGATACCTTGAGAATGTTACAGGAAGATTTAGAGGAAACCTGAAAGCTCCTTGGCACAGGTCACAACTTCCAAAGTAAGTCCGGATAAATGAGATTACATCAAACCAAATCAATCATTTGTCAGACTCAAAAGCCATGAAGAAAAAAGAGATAGTGTAGCACAGATTTATTAGGGAGCAAACCTATAGATGAGAGTCTCAGCCAATGATAAACCCTTACTGCATTTTCTAACTAGGTTATTTATTATGGTTTTACATGAATACAAGTGTTTTCTGATGGGGATTAGTAAGAAAACAACTAATGCTAAAACACAGATAGCATGTAGAATGTGTTGTAGCTGGAGAAAGGGCGGGATTAAGGCGGGGGGGGGGGGGTGTAGTTCAAAGACTTGGTTTGGTGCCAGCTAAGTAATGTAAAGCTGCACAAAGGGAGAGGTGTAAAGCAGAGTGGTTATAAACAAAAGCACTGGTCTTAAGCCTCAAAATAAGGACCCCAGTCTGCGTGAACAAAACAGTCTCTAACATGAGATTCTTTTTAAATTAACATGAACGATTTTAGATTTTTACAGAGTGGGATGGTGCGTAGTCACAGGCAATGTCTGCTATGTCAGGTAATCCAGTCTGCTCTTTCAAATGTTACTCAATAGCCAGGTTTCAATGCAAATGACTACAATGAGATTGTACAAATGAGACTGTGACTTTTCCCTCTCATGAATCAAAATTCTGTCAAATGATTTCTGTCTTCCAGATGTTTGCACATTTCTCATGACCTTTTCTACTATTTTGTCTTCATTATTGATGTTCATAATATTTTTTGTGTGTATGACATTTATAGGGCTTGAACTCAATGTTTATTGTATCCCTTGTATTTTTTTTGTTCATGGCTGATGACAATCTATTCCTTGAGCTACATCTTCACCTTCTGCTTCTTGTCTGTTTAGGCTGACATTTAACCCAAATCTTCAGGTCTTTGCCTCCTGAGTTTCTAGGATTCTACACATGAGCCGCAAACACCAAGCTTTACTTTACTGTTATTTTAATTATGTGTTAGAAGAAAGTGGAAGCATATTTGTGTTAAGTGTGCGATTTTCAAATATAAGTTTGAATCAACTTGATATAATGTAACTGTTATCAATTTTAAGTTAAATCAATGAATATTACACATTCCCAAAGAAATATAATTGGAAACAAAAGGCATAATTTTTTTCTTAAAACAAGTAATGGAACCATGAATTTCCTTCACTTTTCAAATCATGTTTTATATAACTTTAATTAGCAGACTTCCATGACTATAAGTAAATCTACAAATTGTATACCACAAGATGTAAAATGATTATAGTTAAGAGTAGATATTTCATCAGAACCAGAAGATAAGTTTTTGAGCATTCTCACTAAAAAGAAATGTTACACAACACATACATGAATGGGATTACCATTGAATACTTCATAAATATGTAAAAACTAATTGTGTAGCTAGGTGCTAGCGGCTCATGCTTGTAATCTTAGCTACTAAGGAGGCTGAGAGCTGAGAATCATGGTTAATAGCCAGTCTAGACAGGAAAGTCCATGAGACACTTATCTCCAATGAGCCACCAGAAAACAGGCAGTTGCTCAAGTCAGAGAGCAGTAGTTTTGAGCTGAAGAGCTGAGGGACAGTGTCCAGGCCCAGATTTCAAGCCCCATGACCGAAAAAAAAAACTTAAAAAAGTTAAAAATAAACATATTTTGACATAAATATTAAAATATATTCTAAAAAATTTAATTTCCTTTTTCAAGTTTTTAAAGTTTTCATCATAAGGTCCTTCACTTCTTTGGTTAAGTTAATTAATTCCTAGGCATTTTATTTTTTGTGGGTTATTACAAATGGAGTTGCTTTCCTAATTTCATCCCCACTTTTCTCATTGTTGTCATACAGAAAAGCCATTGATTTTTGAGGGTTAATTTTATACCCTGCTACTTTCCCAAAGTTTTGAATCAGCTTGAGTAATTTGGGAGTGGAGTCTATGGGATTCTTTAAATACAAGATCATGTCATCTGCAAAGAGGGAGAGTTTTATTTCTTCTTTCCCTATTTGGATCCCCTTTATGTTTGCATCTTGTCTTATTGCTGTAGCTAGGCATTCTAATAGGTTGAAGAGAAGTGGAGAGTGTGGACATGCTCCTGGTTTGGAAAGATTAACATCGTGAAAATGGCAATACTTTCCAAGGCTATCTACAAATTCAATGCGATATCTATCAAAATTCCAACCTCATTCTTCAAGGAAATAGAAGAGGCAATCCAAAAATTCATATGGAACAATAAAAGACCCAGAATAGCAAAAACGATCCTCAACGGAAAGAACACTGCTGGAGGAATATCAATACCAAATTTCAAACCTTTACTATACAGCCATAGTAATCGAAACAGCTTGGTACTGGCACAAAAACAGACCACAGGACCAATGGACTAGAATTGAAAACCCAGAAATGAACCTACAGACTTATAGCCATCTATTCTTTGATAAGGGAGCTAAAAAAAAATAGAATGGAAGAAAGTCAGCCTCTTCAGTAAATGGTGCTGACAAAATTGGTTAACTACTTGTAGAAAACTAAAGCTGGATCCTTCTATATCACCCTGCACCAGAATCAACTCCAAATGAATCAAAGACCTCAGAGTCAAAGCAGATGCTCTAAAAAACATTACAGGATGGAATAGGAGAAATTCTAGGTCTCCCTGGCTCAGGCAGAAATTTTCTTAATAGAGACCCGGAAATATAACAAATCAAAGAAAGGATGGACAAATGAATTGCATGAAGTTGAAGAGCTTCTGCATGGCAAAGGACATAGCTAGCAAGATCAATAGAAAGTCTACACATTGGGAGAAGATCTTCACTAGCCATACAACGGACAAGGGTCTCATATCTAAAATATACTTGGAACTCAAAAAATTAAATCTCCCAACAACAAATCCTCAAAGAAACAACTGCCCAATAAATACGTGGGCTAATGACTTAGAAACTTCTCTAAAGAAGAAAGAAGTATGGCCAATAGACACATGAAGAAACGCTCAACCTCCCTAGCCATATAGAAATGCAAATCAAAACAACATTGAAATACCACCTCACATCAGTTAGAATGGCAAAAATCAAGAAATCTAATAACAACAGATGCTGGACGGGATGTGGACAGAAGGGAACCTTACTTCATTGTTGGTGGGAGTGTAAACTTTTCCAAACTCTTTGGAAAGTATTATGGAGGTTCTTCAAAAGACTCCACATAGAGTTCCCCTATGACAAACCAATCCCACTTTTGGGCATTTACCCAAATGTTTACAAACAAGACCACACTAAAGCTACCAGCACAACTATGTTTATTGCAGCATTATTTACCATAGCTAAGATCTGGAACCAACCTAGATGCCCCTCAGTAGATGAATGGATCAAGAAAATGTGGTATATATACACAATGGAATTCTATGCCTCCATCAGAAAGAATGACATTGCCCCATTTGTTAGGAAATGGAAAGACTTGGAAAAAATTATATTAAGTGAAGTAAGCCAAGCCCAAAAAAACATAGGTCCCATGATTTCCCTTATTTACAATATCTAATATACGTATGAGTCAAGCAGAAAAGGTCAGATAAGGTGATGTTAGGAAAATGAACCCTAAGATATGTATTTTAAATGTTTTTTTTTCTTTCATGCATTTGTTTCTAACGCAATTATAAGATTATTTCTTTGTTGCTTTGTATGTCCCTCCCCCACAGTATAACCACTGCTTTCACTCTATTTGATGTCGGTATAATTTGTGGAGGGGAAGGGGAAAAACAAGTCGTTTAAATAAGGATACATGTGGACCTGTTGCAACAATGAGAAGTACAAGTTGTCATATAGAAAACGAACTTTACAACTTGGGGGGTGGGAAGATTGTGTGGGGAGGGAGGGAGGATGGGAAGGGATGGGAAGGGTAAACAAGGAAGGAGGCTACAATACTTGATAAGAAATGTACTCACTATCTTGCCCATGTAATTGTAACCCCTCTGTATATTATTAAACTAAAATAACGAAAAAAGAGAAAAAAATATTCTAAAAAATTTAAATCTTCACTAGATATAATAGTTTATATAAATGTAGAGCAGTGTTTTCTGGTTTTAGTTGTCATTGAGTCACTTGTGTAAATCATACATTTCTCACTCAATTCATATTTGTATGTTTATACACTAATATGCCATAAGTATAATTAACTGATAAGCGATAGGCAGTGCTGTTTTATTAATCTCCCTAGGGTTTCTAACATTAACCCTTCTACTCTAAAATCGATATGCCTTCAAACCTTGTAAAAGGTTTCATCTCATTAGATCAGAATAGTATAAGCCATAATCATTGTTTGGAAAAAGAGTAACATTTTACATGCATTTCATTTAGTTTAAGAACCAAAACATTCAAGTCATCTTAACCATACCAGTAATAGCAAAATGTCTTCTGAGCTTTTCTGTCTCTTAAGAGATGAAAATCTTTAATTATACATCTTTTATTTTGTCTAACATCTTATATCTTAGGAATATCTTTTTGTGTATCCCTGTGTTCCTGATTAGAAGACCGGAACAAAGGCAATAATGAAAATAGCCAAGGAAAATACTTGAAAACAATTAAAAAGCAATCACATACACTCTTGTTTTCACCGGTTTCAATGAGAATATGCGTTAAAGTTTCATGCTTTTTATTATCATTTAAAAAGCAATAAATAAACTTGAATTATCAATGAAGAAGAGAAAAGAAAACTTTGTTTTAAAACAACTTGACTGAACAATCCAACATAAGCATAATGAATTTATATCGTTTTTCTATGTTGTTGCCAAAATAATAGAGAGCAACACCCAAAAGCAGGAAAGTAACTAAGCCAAAGCAATAACGTTTTGCTATAAAATAATTGTGAGGTTCTGACTCTTTCAAAGTCAGGCTTGCAAAGAGGAAAAGTGTATTTGATTTAGTGTGAATAATAAAAAGTATAAAATTCCTTTATTAATGTTTTACATATCTTGACTAGGACTTCTCATGTTGGAGAAGAGGAAAGGTATGTAAAATTTCAAGATTGTTTGACTATTCCCCAAGATCATTCTTATTTATCAGCTATAGCAACACAAGTAGCTTTGGTTACTCTTAGAATCATGCTTGTTTACATTTAGAAGCTTTATTAGTTGCTGGGTTATAACTGCAAACCCTTGAGTATTAATAAAAATTCATTTCCTAAGTGAGGAAAATTGCTGTGAAAAGAAACATAAAATATCAAAGACTTAGCATATTGGAAACTATTTTCTAGCTATATTATAATCTGTAGGTGTAGATTTTGTTTCACATTGTTCCAGGGGACCCATTTTTGTTATCTTCTTTTTCAACATCTAGTGATCTTATAACATACTATGACATCCTGGGAATCTATATCTTCACTGGATTCTCTAATTTCTGTTGGAAATTTAGGAAGAATAGGAAATTGAGTTTCTGTTTCTGTCATCATATTTTGTATTACTTTACACACTATAACTCAAAATGACAAATTTTCTTTATAATATTAGGAGACAGATTTCATTTCCATATTCTTACGCTAGCCTTCTACATAAGTTTGGTAGTTAGTAATCCCAAAATGTGAAAATAAAGTTAGGGAGCTTCTTATTTAGATATTATTTAGAATTTCAAGACGTCATTAATTAAGGCCCTTAGTAGTATTTACATCATACACGTGTACAAAGCCGGTGGCAACTTTTTCTTATTCTCGGAAACTGGGACATGTGGTGTCCCTGTAGTTGCATCAGGAAAAGGCCAAAATTTAGTTAGTTTACAAAACCAAATCTCCTGCAAAAAAAATTTCTACAAGTTAATTGGCTGGAATAATGGCTATTTTCATTTTACACTTCTAAAGGACAGAAATCTAAAAGAAGTCTCACTAGATTAAAATCAAGCCATCTACAGAGCTAAAATATTTTTCAAATGATTCTAGTGAAAAAGTCATTTACTTCCTGTTCTGCTTTCCACAAACTTCAGAATCTGGGTGGTTTTCCTTTATTTTCTAATGTAGCATCTTTACATATTTCTGATGGTTCTTACCTAATCATGTCCCTTTGAACTACAGCTGGGACTTTTAAGTACCTGTTTGAGTATACTTTCCCCATCTGATAATTATTGAAATTTGTGTTCCTTGGGTAATGAAAGGTGATTGTTTTACAAAATTATATATAAAATGTAAATCTACATTTGAGGGATTAGATATATGGGGACTATGTATATTTTGGGAAGGTATTTTACTGCCTACCACAGTGAGTGTGTAAGCATTCTTTCTATTGTAACCTGTTATCGTTTCATTAATTTTGAACAACATATTTCTTCAATGAAATATAACTAGAAAAAAATTTAGTTCCTAAAAGCATTTAATCCTGATTAGAACATTGTTATGTACAAGAAATCTTAAATGCTAAATAGCAGCTCTTGAAACAGTTCTGGAACTATCACTTTTTATACACTTTGCTTAAAAATCTCTTTTCAAGAACATTTGATTGTTATTATTTTGGAATTATGGTTAATATTTATTTGACTGCTATTTTTAAAGAACTCACCACCCAATACTGGTTCTTTTCTTCTAACATTTTTGGGTCTAATCTAGTTCTGAAAGAAACACAGTTATTTGAATTACATGAACTGCTTGTTGAAGTTGAATCAGTGTGGAGAAGAAAAGAAGAAAAAAGATGTCTCTGTGTGTATGTCACGTTAAAAATGTATCTAAAAGCTATGTGTCTTAAAATCATCTATTTTTCATTATGTTTAGATTCTGATAAAATTTAGCCTCTCAACTCACACAGTGTTAATGCAGTCTTATTTCATACCTCCTAAAAGCAAACAACAAATTACTATTTATTTTAGAAATATTCTTTTCAATTTTTAAAATTCTATTTATTTAAAAAAACTATATTTTTAAAAAGTTAGCCAAAGCAAATGGTGTATTAGTTATTTAGAGTCATGTTCAGACTCTATGATGGAAGCCAGAAAGGGAAAATAGTTATGTTATTATTCTTACTCTTGCCACTCTGATTTACTTCATCTATTTCTGAAAGAATGAAATTCTGGCTTTGAAGCCTTTTGCTTGATATGCACAATGTGTCATTCTTCCTTTATTAATAGGAGAATTTGGAGAACAGATGAGAATTCACACTAGAAAAAGGAGAAGAGCAAAAGAGAAGGTGAAATCTAGATATTTTGTTCTTCCTCATCTCAATCACAAGGTCTGGATAATGATTGTGGATATTAGATACAGTGGTCTAAAGTGATTAAAAACATTTATAAAAAAGTTAGCCCCACAAGTGATCACATAGATAATGCTTATTTATTAAAAAATGTAATAGCATCAAACAGGAAGTGTTATCTATTTGTTTAGTACTTATTCAGTATTTGTTAAATTTTGGTGTGTTATAGTCAACTATCATACAGGTAAACAACAATGGTAAGAAACTAATATCTTAATATCATATTCTAATATTAGCTTAATTCTTCCTTGTTTGAGTTTTACCTCAATTTCACATACTATATTCTCCCAGTATATAAGTAGAAAGAAGATTCCCTCTGTATATATTCTTTTTTTATAGCTAAGCGAAAAGAAGTTAGTTCTTAGACAGTGACAAGGGGATAGAAATCTTCCCCTAAAAATAAAACCTTTGACCACTTCTGGTTCATTTTTGTAAGCTTAAGTATGTCACATGACCCATCTTGACATTGCAGAGTAGAGGTAAATCTCACCTACAGTAAGCTGATGCAGGGCAGAATAATATGCCAAGGTATGCAGCACTTGAGATAAAGAAGAAAAAGAAGAGAACTATAACACAATCAAACATACTTGCCATCACATGTCTCTGCAGGAAGGAAGGTATTATGTAGCTTTGTTTCTAAAACTACTGATATCTTCAAATTATTTCTTTTATGCTTGGATATTACTAGAATTAGAGAACATTTTGATTCTGAGACAGCATAAAATGTCAAAGAAATCTGGAGTAATCATTTCAATATTACATTTTTGTTTTGCTAGGAACAATACTTTATACTTTTTTAGCTAGTCTCTTTTGTTTCCAGAACTGGATTTTGATAATATATGTGACTATCCACCAGAAGAAATATCTTCATTTATCTGCATCTTGTGCAGATAGCATAGTCAATTATATGTATGTGCGAATTCATCAGTAACACTTTTTAAAAATGCAAAAAAATGTTGACAGGGAGCCAATATACATATATTCCCACCATCAACTTCCACATCCTCCTTCTGCCTTCCTTGGAATCACACTCAATCACTAAAAGGCTGACCATTTTTGGCTTTTTTTTTATTTTTTATTGTGAAAATACTGTACAGAGGGGTTACAATGACATGGGCAAGATAATGAGTATATTTCTTATCAAGCATTGTAGCCTCCTCCTTTGTTTTCCCTTCCCATCCCTTCCCATCCGCTCCCAGCCCCCCACCCAATCCTTCCCACCAAAGTGGTAAAGTTCATTTTCGACATAACAACTTGTACATCTCATTGTTGCAAAGGGCCCAGCTGTATCCCTAGTTAAACGATTTGATTTTGCCCTTCCCCTTCACAAATTATACCAACATAAAATACAGTGAAAACAGGGGTTATGCTGTGGGGGAGCGACATACAAAGCAACATAGAAATCACCTTATAAATATGTTAGAAACAATTGTGTGAAAGGAAAAAAAAACATTTAAATACTTATCTTGGGGTTCATTCCCCTAACATCAAGAAAATGTGGTATATATACACAATGGAATTCTATGCCTCTATCAGAAAGAATGGCACTTGTTAGGAAATGGAAAGAATTGGAAAAAAATTATATTAAGTGAAGTAAGGCAGGCCCAAAGAAATAGGTCCCATGGTTTCCCTTATTTGCAACAACTAGTATTTGTCTGAGTCAAGCAGAAAAGTTCAGATAAGTTGATGTTAGGGAAATGAACCCTAAGATACGTATTCAAATGTTTTTTTTTTACTTTCATGCCATTGTTTCTAACACATTTATAAGATTATTTCTTTGTTGTTTTGTATGTCCCTCGAACACAGTATAACAACTGCTTTCACTGTATTTGATGTCGGCATAATTTGTGGAGGGGAAGAGGGAAAACAAATCATTTGGCTCTTGACCTTGAAAGTGAAACAGAATGTTTTGGATGTCGGAGATGACTGTTAAATGTTTTTTTTTCCCATAATAATGTTACATGAAACAGCCTTTTGAGTCCTGCAGTTCTTAACACTGTACTTCCTTAGTGATGTGATAGGAATGTCAACCTTACTGGACTTAGTATTGGTTTCCACTTCCTTTTCTACCATTCAGTCTAAATTAAAATAATGGAATGAAAAAGTAATGCCATCTTAAGAAAGTCATTTAAGGCTATGAGAATGTGGCTTCATGGCAGAGATTGCTTATCATGCATGAAACCCTGGGTTCAATTCCTCAGTACCACATAAACAGAAAAAGAAGTGGTGATGCGCCTCAAGTTGTAGAGTGCTAGACTTGAGCAAAAAAAACGGAAAAGCTCCGGAACAGTTCCATGGTCCTGAGTTCAAGCCCCAGGACTGGCAAAAAAAGTCATTTAGCTAGTAAATGACAAATAAAGAAAGTATACTTGAAATATATAATTGTTCTTCCCAACTATGTCTAACAATCGTCCTTAATTCATATACTTTACCTATATTAGAATACTGAGTTGAAAGCAAAACAAAAAAAGGTTTGCTAATAGATCACAGCAATTAATGTTAGGAATGTGCTTAGATATCAGGTGGGGATTAATCCTGGAAATTCAAAGATTCCAGGTTTCTGAATGGTCACTGCTAATAACAACGAGGATAGTCTAAGTGAGATTTGGAAAAATTTTGTTCAGTTATGGCACCAAAAAGCACAGGCTAATTAATAGTTTTGACAGAAGTGAAGAAATAACTCCAGATGGAAGAAATAAATGATAATAATAAATAATTATACTGGAAACTGTTCTAGAGAACCAGTTTTGTTTATTGAAGAACTAGTTATCAACTATACTTATTCCTCATTGCCTTTATCTCTTAGGCTAGTTCTTAATCTCTGTGGGATAAGTTGTATCTATTTCTATGTTGTTTTTTCATACCGGATCTTCTTTGCTTTCTAAAAATCAGTCTCTCTATTTCCCTATTAACAATTATTGATACTAAGTCCACATTCGCAGACAGCAGAGGATGCTAATGTAAGAGTCATTAATGTAACAACATGGAAAAGGAGGACATATTTATTGCTACCTCAATTTTTCTGAAAACCTGCAATGTCAGATCATTTGATTCAAATTTCCATTCTTTGTCCACATAGTGTCATTAAGTGCACATAAATGCAAATATGAACCGGGTGCTGGTGGTTCACGCCTGTAATTCTAGCTACTCAGGAGGTTGAAACAAGAGGATTGTAGATCAAAGCCAGCCTGGTCAGCAAAGTCCATGAGACTCTTATATTCAATTAACCACCAGAAACTCGGAAGTGGTGCTGTAGCTAAAGTGGTAAAGCACTCAACTGGAGCTGAAGAGCTGAGGGACATTGCCCAGAATCAGAGTCCAAGCCTCACGACCAATAAACAAAAGTGCAAATATGACATTAAATTTCCCCAAAAAGAACTACAAAGTCAATAGTAATCTTCCCAAGCAGAAAAAATGATTTTAAAATGATTCAGTGTACCTACTTTTGCTGTTATTTGTTATGGCTTCTTTGTTGGACATATTCTCTTCTTTTAAAAATTGTCAAATATCAGCTTTATAATAAACTTCATCTAATATTTCTCAAATGAGAAGTCCATATATTTGATGTCACTTGGCTTTCTTACTATCACAGTTCAAAGCCAACCCTGGCAAGAGAAGTCTGTCAAATTCTTATCTCTAATTAAACACCAAAAATACAGAAGTGGAGTATTTGTTCAAGCAATAGTGTACTAGCTTTGGGGTCAGTGGGCAGGAAAGACAATTGTTCAGGAACAGGGTCCAGCCTCTGAGTTCAAGCCCCAGAACCAGCACAAACTAAACAAACAAAAAAATAACCCCACATATTTCTTTGGGACATCCTTTAACACTGTTTGAGAAAAGGCTCTTTTTGCTGATCATACGCACTGCATCCTGCTTTTGGGAATCTTTATTGCTATGGCAAAATCAGGACCAGATTAAAGGAATGGATAAAGGACTTCTGCAACAAGACAATCATGTCAGGAGTGAAATATCCATGCATAAGACATTTTAAAACCTCCATGTCTTTCTTTCTTTGCAGTAGAACACTTTAAAACAAAGTTATTTCGTTTTTTTTTTCTATGCTGGCCTGCGAATGGCATATTGTTTCTTTTTGTAATACTCTCAACTAGAAGTTTACAGAAAAGTTTTATATGAGTAAAGAACACACTCGAAAAATCAGGGACAGATTTTCCTTTCAGCCTTGGATTATTTTTTTTTTTCAGTAAAAAGAACAGCACAAATTATCTTGAACTTTGTCATTTCTCTATGTTCAATTCCTGTCTTGGAATCATTTTCCACTGCCCATAACAGTTCCTTCCATCTACTTCCAATAACAATCTATGGTGCTGCTCCCAGTAAAAAGGAATATTTTCTGGATTCATTGAAATAGCACAAGTACATCTTTGGACATGAGGTAACATGTCTTTCAGAAACAACTTAGAAATGAGAAAATATGGAATTTACATGGCTTATAAAAATTATCCATGTATATATCGCCATCTAAGATGATGTTAAGTGAAATGAATCCCAAGATAGGGACACAACTTTTTTTTTGCTTTCTTGCTATTTTTAATGTATCTAACATGTAATATGTCTTTTTTTTTGGGGGGGGGGGGTCCGGTGGTGGGTCCTGAACTCTGGGCCTGGGCGCTGTCCCTCAGCTCTTCAGCTCAAGGCTAGCACTCTACCACTTGAGCCACAGCATCACTTTTGGCTTTTTTCTTTTTGATTCTGTGGTTCTGAAGAATCGAACCCAGGGCCTCATGCATGCAAGGCAAGCGCTATACCACTGAGCCACCTTCCGAGCCCTACTATGTCGTTCGTTTGTTTCTGTTCTATTTTCATCCTCCACGGTATTTTTTCAACGTATTTGAGTTTGGTGATCTGCTTCTTGCACATACATTTTCCTAATGTGGGGATGGGAAGGGAAATATCAAAATGCTGAAACAAGGATAAAGTATGATCCATTGTAACAATAAGATGAACAAGACACCATGTAGAGAACAAACTTTACAACTTGGGGAGGGGAGGAGTAAGTTGTGGAGGGGGAGAGAAAAGGGATGGCAGGGGACAAATAAAAGAGGAGCTAACAATGCTCATTAGATAATGTACTCATTAGCTTACTTATGTAACTAACCCACAATAAAAATCTTGAAAGAAAACATTATCCTGGAGTACATTAATTATAAATTTCCTAAATGCTCTGTAAATTAAGCCCAATTTTAATTGGGAAGAAGGTTCTCAGAAACATTTTTTTGTGAGTGTGCGTGTTGTTCATTCTTTTCCAAGTGTACATAAGATAACATTAGGAGAAACATTAGGAATAATAGGAGAAAGAGAAGTTTTGTGTTTAAGTATAATGGTTCAAAACACTATAGAAGACTCTGCAAATAAGACAACTTTGAAACAATAAGGCCAAGGCCAATATTTCGGTCTATGAGTGTGATATAGAGAAAGCATTACTACTAAGTGGAACATGACGTATGAGGCTCTTTCATCTCTTTCATCATGGTAGCTAATCATGTAAATTAGTGAAAATTCCAGTGGAAGTATAATTTTGGTTCCTAGCAAGTCAGATATAAGAGCATGGACATAACTGGAAAAAAAGGGCATGTTGAGAGAGCAGGAATGATACTAGCAATGAACTGGTGGCTAAGATCACTTTTCTTTTTCTTTTTTTCTTTCTTTTCCTTTCTCTCTCTTTTTTATGGTAGTGGGGCTTAAACTCTGGGGTTGGGAACTGTCCCTCTGCTATTCAGCTCAAGGCTAGTGCTCTACCACTTGAGCCACAGTGCCATTTCAGGATTCTGGTAGTTAATTGGAGAAAAGAGACTCTGGGACTTTCCTAGCTGGGCTGGCTTTGAACCCCATCCTCAGATCTCACTGCCACCCGGTTTAAGATCACATTTTTAACAGTGTACACTCAGGATATGTAATGTGTATGTTCATCTATCTTTATATGTATTCTTGAGTTAAAAATTTGGGCTACAGCTCAGACTTTATACTCACAAAAATGTTTGTCATTTAAAAGTTGATACTCCTGGAGAAATAAAACCTAAGGATGTAAAGGAGTCTGGGAAATTCAGTTTATATCTTGCCTGGGAAGAACAGGCTTTGAGACACTACCTATAATTATCCAGGCAAAAGCTGAATTGGAAGAAGGTCTCAGGTGATGGAATACCAGTCATGAGAAAGATGGCTGAATAAGAGATTAAGGCTTTTGCATACATACATACAAATATACATATACACATACACTCAGAGGCACTTATATGTGCACAAACAAATACACAAATGAAACAACTCTCAGAATATATAGAAAAGTTAGAAAACAATAAAAAATATTTCCTGAGTAAGACTAGAATCAAGTGATAATTTTTAATATTAGAAAATATTCAAGTGAACTTTCTTCAAAAAAGTTTAGGACTAATACAGACGTAGGGACTAGAGATAGTAAGAGAGTCAAGTAATCATTATTAATGGGATCAGATCCATGGAGGAATGAATCAGAGACCCCTGCAGGTGCATCTGAAAATGTTCATATCCTGTGTCAAATGTTAGAACATCTTTCAAAAATGTACATAAACAGTCCAAGCAGTCAGTCTCATGGATAATATCATCAGAGAAGTTCAGAATTGCTAGTCTGTATATAGATTAAATAAACCAACAAACCATGGTAGGAGAATGTGATACAAGACAAAAATTCTAGCACTGAGACTAAGACAAGAGAATAGAGAGTGGAATTACATAGCGATACCTTCCCTGGACCAGGTAGCATAATTTTGTCTCAATAAAACAAACCAAACAACAAGAAAGGAATACACAGTTTGAAGTTTGGGCTAATTTTGTCACTATGTTTTGAGATGTCAAGTTTCCTATTGACATGCAACTCATATATAATCCTCAGTTGTGTTTTAAATGCTCTTTTCATTACAGAACATTCCCAGATGCAAAATGACTCATGATTCCCAATGAAAAATTTGAAAAAGTAAGCATCATTCTGTTGGATTCCAAAGAAATAATGAAGTATTACGAAAGCTTAAGCCTGGAGAAATAGCAAAGTTCATCTAATGTAGGACTTAGTAGACCTGGCTAAATTAGAATTTAGATTTAAAATAATGTTTTGGGTTTGTAATTTCATATTCTATAGGATATTACAAAATGCTTTTCAAGTAGATGATTTAATCCCATCCCTGGCCCCTGGCTCCTGAAGGCTCCTGGGTACAGACAGGAAAGTTCATTTATATCTGTCCCCAGAAGCCTCCTCCCCTCCCAGCATGTAGGGGCATGCCCCAGCCATCACTCTGGGCCAGGAACTGGCTCCAGAGCCAGGCCAACCCATCCCTCCTTCTCCCCTTGTGCCAGGACTCATGTGGGAGTTAGAGTCCACCCAGCCTTCTGTTCCCATGGCCGCCATGGGCCTCATGCTCTCCAGCCATTCCCACCCCCTGTCCCATGCCCCGGAGCCTGGATGCTAACTGCTCCCCCCTTTCCTGTTTCTCCAGCCCCCAGTTCCTGCATGTCCAGCAGTCCAGGCCATAAGTGTGCCTGCCCCTAGGACAAGAGGCTCACTGGAGCCTTCCTGCACTTCTGTGCCCAGCACCAGATGGGGTTTTTCACAACTCTCCCCCTCGCCCCCCACCCCCCCCGCCAGCTCTTCCCTGCTCCACCCACTGCTGAGCCAAAGGGTGCTCCCTGTACACCATGCATCCTCCATTGCTCCTTCCTGGGCTTGATTCTGCACTGTGCTCTCCCTCTCCACCTTCCCCGTGCAGGAAGGACCTCTCCATGGCTGGATAAGGCTTGTGGGACATGCCCTTGCCCCCTCCCCCACCTAGGGAGCCAAAGGCGCAATCCTACCCCTCCCTCCACTCCAGGGAGACAGCTCACTAGGAGAGATGGACTCCCTGGTGGGGCAGGGGTAGGCCCAAGCACCTGGCTCACGTTTCTCCCTCTTCCTTCCTGGCCTGTTTCTGCTGTGGTCTCTGCAGGTGCATGCGGCCTCCCCCAAACCCTTTCCTCTGGAGATGCCTTTCCTCACCCCACCTGGGGAGGTCACCAGCTGATTCCCCCCCACACTCATCCCCAGGTCCTTCTTGGCTCCCTCTTGGCTGCCAAGCCCTATGCAACCAAGTCTGATCTGTGTGGGAAATCCAGAAGCTGGGCTGCCTCGTGGGAGGCTCCCCGCTCCACTGCTCCCAGATGTGTCTTGAGTTCCATCCCGCAGGCTCGCCCATTTCCCTGGGAAATGACCTCACACACAGCCACAGCCACACACAGAGCTGGGTCATGTCAGCCACAGTGGGTCTGAATTAGAGAGGCCTCAGGAGCCAGAAGGGACCCACAGGTTGAGGGCAGCGTTTCCTATCTCCTACATTCCCCCTTCCCAGGATGTTATGCTGGGAGGAGGTAGGCCTCACCCACTGATGGTGCTGGTGCCCCGTGGCCCCACTGGTATGGTCGGATGTACTGTAGCAAAGCCTGCTGGAGGCCTAGCCCCCCCCAGGCAAACGGCAGCAGCCCCGAGTTCCCCCTTCCACACTGCTAGGTTGGCCTGCTCTCCATTTGCTGCCCCTCCCTGGCAGCCCGGGTTGGTTCTCATTGAGAAAGCCCAGAACTCCTGCCTTCCTCTTCCCCGCTTGGCCAGCCCTTTCTCACTGACTGCTCTTGCCTCTCCTGCCCCTCCAATCCCTCTCCTGCTTCTCCTAACCATAGGGGCATAGGGGGCCAGCAGCCACAACACCAAGACTCCCTCCCCATCTGCTCCCTCCTTGATCCTCCATTTCCCCTATCGGCCCCACCTCCTCCATTCCTGGCCTGCCTCTGTCCTAAGTTTCATGCCCCTTCCACTTATGCCAACCCTCCTGGGCAGCCCGGCCCTCTCAGAATGGCAAATGCTCCATGGGCCATCAAGAGTCAGTTCCCAGTCCTGGAGCTTGCTCCAACCTCTTCCCTTCCGGGCCTGCTCCTTCCAAAGCAGCCTTTCCTGGGGCAAAGTTCCCAGGTGCAGGCCCCCATTCCCCCTTCTACTCCCAACCCACAAATCTCTACTGAGGGCCCCGCTCCCCAAGGGTGCAAAAGCACACTTGGCTGGCTCAGCTCCTCATTCCTCTGTCAAGGGCTCTGCACCAGTTCTCACTGGGTCTGGGTAGGAAAGCCCACAGTATTCAGAGGCCATGCAGGACAATAGCACCTTGGATCACCCATGTCTAATCCTTCCAGCTTCCCAGCCTGTTCCCAACATGACTTCCTGTGGTACAGGGCCATCCCCTGATTTCCAGGAAATGACTTCTGGAGCTTTCCCACTCTCATGGGCTAACACGGGGAGGAGGAAGAGTTGCTGGGTCCTCAGCCTGGAGGTCTTGCCTGGGGTACCGGGGTTGCAAAAGGCCTACTGGGAACAAGGCACTGGTTTGTGGGTCTGACCTGGGATCCGGGATACTAGCAGCAGCAGGAAAAATGGGGTGGGACCAGGCTCAGGAAACAGATGTCAGCAAGCCTGAAAGGGCAGGGCCCTGGCACAAGTCTGTCCTGTGATGCAGGTGGGAGCAGGAGGAAGTGGGTGGGCTCAGTCAGGCACCTGCATCTGTTCTGCCCTGAATCTAACGGATGGCGGGAGACCTAAAGGGTGATTCCTGCCCAAGGTGCGAGTACTGGTGGGCAAACCGATGGGATGGGGCCCTAGTTCAGATGCTGCCCAAGGCACTCCTGCCAGAGAGTCCCATGGCAGAAACCACCCCAAGCACCTCTGCTGGCAGGCAAGCTAGGAGGTGGAGCCTTGGGGCTGGTCTTGTCAAATGATGCTGGTGCCTGCAGGCAAGAATGGATAGGTGGAGCCCAAGTGCCAGCAGGTGCCAGCCAAGGGGTGGAGGCCCGTGCTGTCTCCTCCAAGGCAGGGGATTCTGGAGGCTGAACTACGGGGTGGAGCCCAGGTGTAGTTGCCAGTCCCTCCTAAGACACCTCTGCTTGTGAGTGAATTAAGGGACAGAGCCCCGGTGCAGGTCCTGCCCCAGGCAGGGGGTGCAGGCAGGCAATATTAGGAACAGAGCCCCAGTGCCAGCGGGCTACATAAGGGGCAGATCCCTAATGCCGGTCCCGCCCTAGGCAGCCGAAGGGGCAGATTCCAGGTGTGAACCTCCTTGAAAGCCCTGGTGCTCGTGCTGGCGGGCAAACTAAGGGGTGGAACCCTTGTGCAGGTCTCGCTTACTGGGCAGTGCAGGAGTGTGAATGAATGGGCAGAGCCAAGGTGTGGATGTTGTCAAAAGGACCGCTGCTGGTGGGCAGTCTGAGGGGCAGAGCCCCAGTGCTGATGTCACCCAAGGCACCACCACCATCAACTAATTAATGGGTGGAGCCCACTGGCCATCTCTCAAGGTTGCCAGTACTGGCGGCTGAGTCAAAGGGCGGGGCCCCGATGCAGGTGTCATCCAAAGCACCTATGCCTGCTGACAAACAGAGGGGCGGAGCTCCTGTGTTAGTCCCACCCAAGGCGCCCGTACTGGCCATCTAATGGAGGGGTGGTACAGGTCTCGCCCAAGGGTCAAGCCCTAAAGAGGGTCGTGACCTAATGCAGGGAGCAGGGGTGGTTGTGACCTAATGCGGGGAGTCCGGGGTTGGTCTTGCCAAAGGCCTGGGGACTGGTGGGCAAACCAAGTGTTGGAGCCTCCCTGCAGTTCTGTCAGAAAATTAGAAAACAAGATAAACTTGCAAGGTTCATGGAACAGGGACTTTGAAGCCCGACTGGATTCAAACCGCCATCCTCTCCATGTCAGGTTCCTGAGTAACAGTTTGGGTAGCAGGCCTGAGCAGGTTCAAATGTCGTTCCATACTGCCACTTCTTTGAACTCCACTCCTCTGCTGGATCCCCCCTAATGTGCATGACACCAGGGCCTGGGTCCTGGGACTATGCGCCTCTCTCCTCTCTCTATGTATATTCACATCAATACATTTGCCATATGTGTATGTATTTATACGTGCCCTTTTTCTGTACTGGACTTTTTGTCCACGGATTGGGAGAAAACCTTCAGTAGCCATACAATGGACAAGGGTCTCATATCTAAAATATACCTGGAACTCAAAAAATTAAATCCTCCTAAAATAAATCTAGACACATGAAGAAATGCTCAACCTCCCTAGCCATTAAAGAAATGCAAATCGAAACAATATTGAGATACCACCTCACCCCAGTTAGAAAGGCTATAATCACGAACTATAATAACAACAGGTGCTGGAGGGTATGTGTACAGAAGGGAACCTTACTGCATTGTTGGTGGGAGTGTAGACTTGTTTAATCACTTTGGAAAACAGTATGGAGTTTCCTCAAAAGACTCCACATAGAGCCTCCCTATTACCCAGCCATCCCACTTTTGGGCATTTACCCAAATTTTCACAAACAAGAGCACACGAAAGCTACCTGCATGACTATGTTTATTGCAGCATTATTTACCATAGCTAAAATATGGAACCAGCCCAGATCCCCCTTAGTAGATGAATGGATCAAGAAAATGTGGCATATATACACAATGGAATTCTATACCTCTATCAGAAAGAATGATATTGCCCCATTTGTTAGGAAATGGAAAGACTTGGAAAAATTATATTAAGTGAAGTAATCCATGCCCAAAGAAGCATAGGTCCCATAGTTTCCCTTATTTGCAATAACTAGCATATGTCTGAGTCAAGCAGAAAAGGTCAGATAAGTTGATGTTAGGGAAATGAACCCTCAGATATGTATTCAAATGTTTTTTTTTTTCTTTCATGCAATTGTTTCTAACACATTTATAAGATTATTTCTTTGTTGCTCCCCCATGGTATAACCCCTGCTTTCACTGTATTTGTTGTCGGTGTATTTTATGGAGAGGAAGGGAAAAATCAAATCATTTAAATAGGGATACAGGTGGACCCATTGCAACAATGAGATGTATAAGTCGTTATGTCAAAATACGATCTTTACAACTGTGGTGGGGGTGGGGGACATTGGGGGATGATTGTGTGGGGGGATGGGAGGAGGGGAGAGAATGGGAAAGGATAGAGGGGGAAACAAAAAAAGAGGCTATGATGCTTGATAAGAAATGTACCCATTATCTTGCCCATGTAATTGTAAACCCTCTGTACAGTATTTTCACAATTTAAAATAAAAGAAAAAACTATCAATTAAATTTTTGATTATATAAAATTATACACAACAATTATACTACATTGACTAATTTTCAATTAATACTTTCTTAGTTATTCAATCATGTTACTTAAAAAAGGAAGGAATAATTTAAATAGCAATAATCGGTAGTAAAATTTACATGCAATTTCCTAGTATACAGATATCTTTCTCTTGTTTTATACATATGCATCTATTTATCTATCTACCAATCTACATGTTTATGTATTCATATTTACATATTCATATTTACATATTCAATTTACATATTTATGTGTTCATACACTTGTCAGTCATGGGGCTCATTTGTAGATTGCTCACCTACTACGTACAAAGCCCTGGGTTCGATTCCTCACTACCTTGTGCACAGAAAAATCTAGAAGTCGTGCTGTTGCTTAAGCAGTCGAGCACTCGCTTTGAGCATAAAAGCTTCAGGACTGTGTCTAGACCCTTTCTCAAGACCCAGGATTGGCACCAAAAAAAAAAAAAATAGAATGTTCTGACTGCAACAATATAAGTATAGTACTGCAAATACCTCATCACAGAACAAGCATGGAGTTTGGTGCTTGCAGCTGCCATACTACCTGACTTAGCCAGAAATAAACCACGGCAACCCAGCTCCACGGAACCAGAAGCTGCTGGTTCAGTCACCACTGTCATCCAAGATACTCGTGGGCTGATCTGTGAAACTCTGAGTTTGGTTCACAGTAATAGAGATCTAGCCTTGAGCAAGAGATCTTAGAACAGTACCCCCAAATTTTCAGTGCATTCCCCGTGGCTCCTTGCAACAGAGTTATGATCTAGACGTCTGTAGCTGAGGTCTGTCACCCTGCCTACTCAAGAAACTGAGATGTAAGGATCTGGGTTCCAAACTATCCCAGACACAAAAGTTCCCATGAGACTATTATCTCCTATTCACCACTTAGAAACTTGAAATGGAAGCTAGGCACCAGTGACTAACGCCTGTCATCCTAACTACTCAGGAGCCTGAGAGCTGAGGATCATGGTCCAAAGCCAGCCTGGTCAGGAAATTTCTTGAGATGGACAATTCTCTCCAGTGACCCACCAAAAACCTGAAGGGGTGCTGTAGCTTAAGTGGTAGAGTGCTTGGTTTTAGCTGAAGAGCTCTAGGATAGATAGCACCCAGGCCTAGACTTCAACTCTTCCAACTTACAAGAAAAGAAAAGAAAGAAAGAAACCTAAAGAGGAGGGGTTAGACTGCTTTGCATGTATGAATCCCTGAATTTGAATCCTCACTACCACATCACTAGAAAAAAGCCTGAAGTGGCCCTGTGGCTCAAGTGGTAGACTTCTATCTTTGTACAGGAGAAACTCAGGAACCATGCTCAGGTCCTGAGGTCAAGTTCCAGGACAAGTGTATGCATGTGCGCGCACACACACACACACACACACACACACACACACACACACACACACACAGATACCAGAAGTGAAGCTGTGACACCAAATGGTGGTAAAGCACTGAGCTTCTCTTCTGAGCTCATGGTCAGCACCCTAGCCCTGTGTTCAACCCCGAAACCTAGCCATCCAGGGCTCAACTAGGATAAGTCAAAGGTTTCACAATTTGATGCACTTCACCAGCCCTAGATGACAGGAAACTTTGGGATTTTGCACAAATGCTTATATTAGCAAGCTTCTGGAAACCTAGGGAGGCACCATTGCCAATTAGGAATCTTTTCATTAGGTTCAGCTCCCTTATTGACTGCCAGAAGGACCCATGAATTAATTGTAGCAGGTTATTTCAATACTGGAACATAATCTAACAAAGACAGGATAAGTGCAGGGAACTTGGCCTGCCACAGGAGTTGGCACAAATGAAAGCTTCCTGGGGAGAGAGATAGCTTAGAGTACAAAGAGGCCTTTTTCTCCTGGCCTTCAAATTCTGCCTACACTCATCCTCACTAATTGGCTCAGATGGAGTTGTTTGTTACACAGCTGTATAGGAATGAGTCCTTTTTGTCTGTCTGTCCAGACCATGAGGCAGACTTCCTCCAATAGCCTGGAGTGCACAGAAACCCTCAGGCAACACTGGGAACAGTGAGGGGAGCCCCAGAACAGGCATGTCTTGAAAACACTCTCTGTGCTATGAAATCATTCTATTCAAAGCAAATTTCCTAGCTGGGTGCCTTTCAACATAGCGACTCTGGATCTTCACCAATACAAATACATGCATACATACATGGGGAGACATGGATTTACTGGCTTTTTCTTTTTTGGCAGGTCCAGGGCTTGTACTATGAGCCTAGGCACTCTCCCAGAGCTCCTTTTCTTCAAGGGTGGTGTTCTGCCCTTGTGTTTCAGTCCCACTCATGGGTTTTTATATTCCTGTGATCCCTTAGAAATGAGAGTGTCCTGATCTTTCCTGTCCCGACTGAATTCAGGCTGCCATTCTCTAACTCTCAGCCTCCTGAGGAGCTATGATTACAAGTATGAGCCTCTGAGACCTGGCTTTCTTTTATTCTTGTTGTTCTTTGTTTTATCATGACAATCTGAAATCTTCACAGTGTCATACTAATGGTTTGCATTTCAAAGTAAATTACCCAGGCCTGGAGTTCAAATGCCAGGACTGACACCTACAAATAGAGGGAGATCTTGAGAAAATAATTCCTATTCATGGGAGTGCTTAATGGAATGTTATAAAAGTAACAATTAAATCCACAGTTTTTCATGATTCTCTTAAAGAATGCCACACAAAAAGTATTGGATTATGTCTTTAATTCTAGCACCATGGTATGATTCTCCTAATTAAAGAATACTGAATACTTTTACATTAATGCTTTAATAAGTATTCAACCATGATACTTCATTAAATGGAGGCTTAATTTAATAACTAATAATTCACAATATATATTATTCAATATCCTCATATTGTCTCTCTCTCTCATATATATAGAGAGAGAGAAAACTACACATCTATCTATCTATCTATCTATATCTATATTTAAATCTATATCAAGGCCACTACTATGGCTTGATCACACGTCCACAGAACTGGCTGGCAGCTCAATTTGCCAAAGGCTTTGTCTACAACTGACACTTTCATGAATTGGGCATTGTGGGCTGTGAGTTCATATCCTAGAATGGCCAAAAGTTTATAGGTGGAGTAAGAAGCCACATCTGACATATATTTTTCCTTCTCTGTAAAAGTCCTGGGTCTAAGGATGATGTAAAATCCACGTGCAAATATATCCATGTGATATGATGTAATAAATGAAATAAATATTATATATGTAATAATAATAAAATAAAGAATAAATAAATAAGGGTAATAAATGTAATATGGGGTAAACACATGTATGTAAAAGATCTCATATATGAATATTATTTTTTCCAGTGCCGTGGCTTGAATTCGGCCCTGGAAATTGCTCTGAATTTCTTGTTTTCAATGATGGTGAGTTTCCTCTCGCCCACAGTGCCACAGAGTTACCTAGACCCTGAGTTCAAATCCCAGGCCTGCCAGAAAATTGGTGCAAATTCCAACCCAGGGCCTCATTTTTCAATGGCCAGGCTCGGGACATGAACTCAGCTTGTATCAACTCTTCCTCAGCTTTGATTATCCTAGGCTGGGGTGCAACCTCTGGACCCACAACCCATCCTGAGATCCCAGGACCCAAGTTTAAATCTCGGGACTGGCA
Organism: Dipodomys spectabilis; assembly: GCF_019054845.1. NCBI lineage: Eukaryota > Metazoa > Chordata > Mammalia > Rodentia > Heteromyidae > Dipodomys > Dipodomys spectabilis. The sequence goes on from NW_024870770.1 coordinate 1,868,283, forward strand.
AAAAGAAAAAAAAGGTGAAGGGCTGGGAAGGTGGCTCAATAGTAGAGTGCTTGCCTTGCATGCATAAGGCCCTGGGTTCGATTCCTCAGCACCACATAAGCATAAACAAGCTGGAAGTGGTGCTATGACTCAAATGGTAGAACGATAGCCTTGAGCTGAAGATTTGAGGTACAGCGCCCAGACCCAGACTTCTGGCCCCACAACAGACAAAAAAAAAAAAAAAAAAGATGGGGAAAAAAGGAGAAGCATAAAACTGGGAAGTTCCGGAAGGCAGTTTTACATTTTTTTTTCCTTTGCATTGTGACCATCCTGTGTCTAAATGACAGGACCCGAAAACTGTACATGGCCTCGCATTGTTGAAGTTTGGTAGGCTATCAGTGAAGCCACAGCCTGAACCAGGAACCTAGGTCCAGGGTTGGGATCCCGTACTGCTATCTACAAATGGCAGGAGATCCTAAGAAACATATTCTGTTAGACATCCATATGAATGGAATGTTGTAAAAGTAACAATTACATTAGTATTTAGTGTATGATTATATTAAAATTATACACAATAATCATAGTACATTGACTAATTTTCAATTAATACTTTATTATGTATTTAACCATGATACTTAAATAAAGGAAGAAATAATTTGTTTTGGTTTAGTTTTCTCCATCATGAACATTCAACTTAGAGCCTAGGCACTGACTTTCCTCTTGGGCTCATGGCTAGTGCTCTACCTCGTAGCTAAGGACCCCCTTGGAGCAAAGTGTGTCTTTAGCTGAGGTCTGTCCTCCTGCCTTCTCAGGAAGCTGATGATCTGGATTCCAAACTATCCCAGACACAAAAGGTCCCATGAGAATATTATCTCCTATTCACCACTTAGAAACTTGAAGTGGAAGCTGGGTACTGGTGATTCATGCCTGTCATCCTAGCTACTCAGGATCCTGAGAGCTGAGGATCACAGTCCAAAGCCAGCCTGGGCAGGAGATTCCTTGAGATGCTTATCTCCAGTGAACCACCAGAAAGCCTGAAGGGGCGCTGTAGCTCAAGTGGTAGAGTGCTAGACTTGAGCACCCAGTCCCAGACATCAACTCCTCCAACTACAAGAAGAGAAAGAAAGAAACCTGAAGTGGATTGCTGGAAATGTGTCTTAGGGGTAGAGTGCTTTGCATGTATGAAACCCTGGGTTTGAATCCTCAGTACTACATCCCTAGAAAAAAAAAAGCCTGAAGTGGTTTTGTGGCTCAAGTGGTAATGCACTATCCTTGTACAGAAGAAACTCAGGTACAGAGCTGAGGTACTGAGTTCAAGCTCCAGGACTGGTGTTTGCACACACACGCACAGACGCACACAGACACACACACAGACACACACCTACACACACACACACACACACACACACACACAGATACCATAAGTGAAGCTGTGACACTAAATGGTAAAGGAAAGAGCTTCTGCTCTGAGCTCTTGGTCAGCACCCTGGCCCTGTGTTAAACCCCAAAATATAAACACCCAGAGCCCAACTAGGAGAGGGCAAAGGTTTCAAAACCTGATGAGTTTCACCAGCACTAGATGACAGGAAGCATTGTGATTTTGCACAAGTGCTTAGATTTAGCAAGCATCCGGAAAACTAGGGAGGCACCTTTTCCAATTTGGAATCTTTTCATTAGGTTCAGCTCACTTGTTTTCTGCCAGAAGGACCCTTGAATTAATTGTAGTAGTTTTTTCAACACTGGAAAATAGTCTAACAAAGACAGGGTGAGTGCAGGAAACTTGGACTGCCCCGAAAGGCAGCACAAATGAAGGCTTCCTGTCAAAACAGAGCACTGGGAGGAGAGATAGCTTGGTGTACAAAGAGGCCTTTTCCTCCTGGCCTTCAGAGTCTGCCCTCATCCTCACTCTTTGCTCATCCTCACTAATTGCTACGGATAAATTGTTTGTTACACAGATGTTCAAGAGGGAGGCCTTTTGTCTGCCTGTTCCAACATTGAGGCAGACTTCCTCCAGCAGTCTGGGGTGCACAGAAGCCCTCAGGGTACACTGGGAACAGTGAGGGGAGCCCTGGATCATGCACTGTCTTGAAAGCATTCTCTGTGCTATTAAATCATTCCATTCATACCTTTCTTCATAGCAACTCTAGATGTTCACTGCTAGAAATACATGCATACATACACAGACACATGGAGTTACTGGCTCTATTTTTGAAGCAGGTCCTGAGGCTTGAACTGTGACCCTAGGCACTATCCCTGAGTTTCTTTTTCACAAGGAAGCACCGAATTGTGTCTTAACCCATGATTACCCTAGGCCTGTTTACCGCATTTACACCCACAGATGATCCAGTCATCCTAGGACCCCAGTTCAACTCCCAGCACTGGCAAAAATACATCAAACCAACAAAAATGGAGGAGGAAAAATCCAGAAAATTTTACACAACCGTTTTACCTTTGTTTCCTTTGCACTGTGACCACCATGGGTCTCAATATCTCGGCTTGAAAATTGTATGTGACCTTGCATGGCCAAAGGCTCACAGATTGTTGGTGAAGCCTGAGCCCAACCCAGATACCTAGGCCGTGAGTCTGATTCTCGGACTGCCACCTACACACAGCTGAAGATCCTAGGAATCTCGTTCCTATCAATAGGAACATTAATAGTATGTTTGGCATGTACAAATTGAATTACTATTTAGCTAGACTTTCTAATATAATATTGTACGCATAAATATATGTCATCGATTAATTTAATTAATAATAATTATTAAGTCTTCTACCGTGATTAATTAATGGAGGCATAATTTTAGACCAAATAATTGGTAGTAATAGAATATATAATTTGTAGTAATAGAATATATAAAAATAAGATATAGACATCACTTTATATAAAGAGTTATACACTAGAATCTACATAAATGTCTGTCTCTGTATACATTATTTATAGATCCATATTCATATGTTAATACACACCCACTTCAATCTATATATCTATCTTTTTATATATTGGTCACTCCTAGGGCTTGATCTCAGGTCCTCAAATTTGCCCGACAACTTCATTTGCATCAGATTGGTGTGCTAACATTGAGCCATTCATGAAGTTGGCCTTCTAGGGCCAGAGTTCAAATCACAGAACTGCCAAAAACTTAATCCTGGTGGAAGAAGCCAATTGTCCCACTTGTTTTCTTTATGGGTGTCAAAATTCCTGGGTCTCAGGAATGATGTATAATACATAGGCAAATTTATGTCCTATGTAATAGGATGTAAAAAATGTTATATGTGTAATCATACTCACTAAAATACATAAAAAATACATAAAAATAAAATAAAATGAATAACTACACTAACTGCAAGATAAGTAAACATGTGTATGCAAATATAAATCATGTACTTAAAATGTATATGAATATTATTTTTTGAGTGCTAAGACTTGAATTCAGGCCCTGGGAACAGGCCTGAATTTCTTGTCTTCCAGCACAGTGAGCTTCCCCTTCCCCGACAATGCTGCAGATTTACCCAGACTCTGAATTCAAATCCCAGGCCTGCCAGAAAAAATGGCGTGAATTCCAAGCCAAGGAGCCTCATAATTTTTAAAAATATTTTTAATGAATTTATTTATATATTTTTAGTTTGTCAAGCACAGGGCTTGAACTCAGGTTGTGGCAACTCTGCCTCATCTTTAATCGCTCTAGACTGGGGTGCAACCACTGGACCCACAACCGAACCTGGGTTCCTGGGCTCCAAAGATTTACAGGAAAAATATAAATAAAATGACACAGATAAAAATCTGGCAACTTGCAGATGGCTGTCTGTTTTACATTTGTTTTTTTTTGCAAGGTAACCATCTTAGGTCTGAATGACATTGCTGAAAATTTTGTAACCTGACATTGCTGAAAGCTGGTGGGCTACCAGGCAAGCCATAGGTCAACACTGCAACATAGGCCCTGTGGTTGAGACCCGGTCCCGACCCCTACCAATGGTGGGAGATCTTAAGGGTCTCATTCCTATTCAGAGTAATACTGATGGAAGATTATGAATATCAAGATTAAATTAATTGTTCCTGAATGATACTACTATAAAATTAGTGATTTTAGGAGGCTGATGGATTTTAAGGAATATTTTGACACATTAAAGAATATTATTAATTACATGGACGCAATAGTTTTGTGATAGTGGTTAATTAAATTAATAATTCATTAAGGATGAACACAATAATATTAATTACATGGGGGCATAATAAATACCCAAGAATTGTTAAAAATGTAGTCTATTTAACTGAAGAATATATAAACATCTCTGCCACTCTATAAAGATCTATATTTATTTGTGTACTACCATCCACATGTCAATCTATCTTATTTTGTCAATCCCTGGGGCTGGATCTCAGGTGCTGGGAACTGCTTGTCAGCTCCATATGGCCCAGGCTGGCCGTGCTGACACTTACCCATTCATGAATTGGGCCTTGTAGGCTTTGAGTTCAGATGCCAGCACTCACAAAAATTGAATCGTGGAGTAAGAAGCACTGGTGACACATGTTTTCTTTTTCTGTGAGCGTCTGGGTGTCTGGTGTGAAGTTTCTTACATAGGCAAATCTATATCCCATGTAATAAATGTAATAAATATTCTATGAGTAATACCAGTCAATAAAATAAATGAATAAAACAACAAATAAAATGCATAACTACACTAAGCGCAATATGTGGTCAACATATGGGGCTCAGTCTCATGGCCTGGGAACTGCCTGCCAGCTGAATTGGCTAGAGGCTGCTGTGCTGACAGTCACCCATTCATGAACTGAGCCTTCTAGGCCCTGAGTTTAGATCCCAGCCCTGCCAAAAATGCAATCTTGGTGTAAGAAGCCGAGAGTGACACATATTTTCCTTTTCTATGAAATTGCTCGATGTCAGGTAGGATGTATAATTCATATGCAAATCTATATGCTATGTAATAGGATATCATAAAGGTAAAAATGTCATAGGTGGAAGAATTGTCACTATAATAAATGAAAAACAGATTGAATTATTAGTGAATCATTCTGGGATAATATTAGACAAAATAATTATAGGATGTCGATTAAGTTTAATTACTATATTATTAAGCATTAACAGAATGAAAAGTAAATGGAGACAGAGTTAAAAACCTAATAATTGGTAGTAACACATGATGCATAAATTAATATAAATAGACGTCTCATTCTATAAAATATGTAATTGTATGTATGGATGTATGTACATATATGATAAACAATAACAGTATATTGAGTAATAATTAATGTTTTATTAATTGTTCAACTGGGATTCATCATTAAATGGAGACATCATTTAATACCTAATAATTGGTAGTACTATTAGCTATAATTTTATAATATGCATACCTCTCTCTCTCTTTATTTTTTTTTTGGGTGCAGTCGTGGGCCTGAAGTCTGGGCCTGGGTGCTGTCCCTCAGTCCTTCAGCTCAAGGCTAGCACTCTACCACTTGAGCCACAGCACCACTTCCGGCTTTTTTTCTGCTTATGTGATACTGAGGAATTGAACTCAGGGCCTCATGCTTGCAAGGCAAGCGCTCTATCACTGAGTCACCTTCCCAGACCACATATCTCTTTTTGTATATATATAATATTTATATTCAGCAATCTCTATTTATACCTCATGCACTCGTGGGACTGGGTGGTTGAGTGCTCGCCTAGTAAGCAGGAAGCTCTGGCTTCCATTCCTCAGTACCACATACAAAGAAAAACCGGAAGTTCTGCTTTCTTTCAATCAATTGTGTACTAGCTTGGAGCACAAATCCTTGGGGAGAGTGTCTAAGCCCTTACTAAAGGCCCAGGACTGCCGCCAAAAAAGGTAGACTGTTCTAACTGCAACTATAGAAAGTCAAAACTTCAAATACCTCATCACAGAGCAAGGTAGGAGTCGGGTGCTGACAATTTCCACCTAACCTGACTTATCCAGATGTAAATCGCTGCAACCCAGCTCCACCAAACCAGACGCTGCTGGCTTACCTCAGTCATTCTAGCTGCTCATGGGCTTTAAAACCCAGCCCTGGCAGGAAGTCTGTGAGACTCTTCAAAATGTGGTTCCAAGTAGTAGGGCTGTAGCCTTGAGCAAATGTTATTAGAACAGTATCCCTATATTTGAGTTCAAGCCCCATGGGTAACCTCCCCCCCTAAAAAGAAACACCCCACTAAACCATTAGATGTGAACTTGTGTGGTTTGTGAAATGTTCCTCAAAGAATGGTGATACTGAAGAAAGCATGCTGATTCTAATGACAGCTTGTGGAATAGAGCTATGTGCTGAGTCCTTCATAGGGTGCTCTGTGCTGAGTAATGCACAGGGTGCTATATGCTGAGTCCTTCACAGGTTACAGTGTGCTGAGTCCTGCATTGGGTTCTGGGTGCTGAGTCTTTCACATGATGCTGTGTGCTGAGTCCTTCAAACAGTGTCATGTGCTGTGTCCTTCACAGGGTGCATTTATTCATCTGGTCCTTGTAAGAGCTCCACAACTGAGATGCTTACACAGATAAGAATATTGAGGCTCAGATATAACCCCATGGAAGGGACAAAATTAAGTATTACTGAAGACTAGTGAGTTGTCTCCTGCAGACCATTGTTTTGCTTTGTTTTTTTCTCAGTCATGAACCTTGATCTCAGGACCTAGATTCTGACCCTTACCTCTTGGGCTCAAGGCTAGCACTCCACACGTGGAGCCAAGGATCCCTTTGCAGCAGAGTTCCATGGCCTAGGGGTCGATAGCTGAGGTCTGTCATCCTGCCTTCTCAGCAAGCTGAGATCTGAGGATCTGGGTTCTAAACTATCCCAGACACAAAAAGTCCCATGAGACTATTATCTCCAATTCACCACTAACAAACATTAAGTGGAAGCTTGGTGCTTGTGGCTCATGACTATCATCCTAGGTTCTCAGGAGGATGAGAACTAAGGATCATGGTTCAAAGCTGGAAAAGCTGTTGCTGCTATTGATGCATAACATACTGCTATTATTGGTCTTTTTATACAAATATATATATACATATATATAATTTGAATTTTTGGAAACTTTACCTGTGCTGTCAGCTTTGGAAAAAGTATCCCAGTTTACCGTGTTGAGTTGGCATTGTACAGAAATTAATAGCCATATTGGTCTAGAAACGTTAAACTTAAGTTTTTTCCATTTGTACAGGGGTAAAAGCACTGTATTAAATATGTAAGGTCTTTTCTATGTGGGTTTGATTACAGAAACTAATAAAGTATTCTCTAAATAATGAGAAAAAAAAGAACTAAGGATCATGGTTCAAAGCTAGCCTCGGCAGGAATGTCCTTGAGACACTTAGCTCCAATGGACCACCAGAAAACCTGAAGTGGAGCTGTGACTCAAGTGATAGAGCACAAGACTTGCGCTGAAGAGCTCAGGGACAGCACCCAGGCCTAGACTTCAACTCCTACAACCGACAACATAAAAAAAAAAAAAAAAAACAGAAACAATCTAACAAACCTGAAATACAAGGCTGGGAATGTGCCTTAGGGGTAGAGTGCTTTGCATATATGAAACCCTGGGCTTGATTACTCAGGACCAAATCACTAGAAAAAGTATGAAGTGGTTCTGTGGCTCAAGTGATAGAAGGCTATCCTTGTACAAGAGAAATTAGGTACAGTGCTGAGTTCAAGCTCCATGACTGTATGTGTGCACACATGGACATACACACACAGACACACACATAGACCAGAAGTGAAGCTCTGACACAAAATGGTAAAGCACTGGACTTCTGCACTGAACTTATGGTCAGCAACCAGGCCCTGTGTTTAATCCCCAAACCTACCCACCCAAGGCCCAATTAGGAGAGGTCAAAGTTTCAGAACCTGATGATCTTCACGAGACCTAGATGACAGGAAGCGTTGTTATATCAGACATGTGCTTGGATTTCTCAAGCTTCCGGAAAACCAAGGAGAGGTATCATAGGCCTATCATCGCCTGCAATGTAATATTTCATTATATATTATATTGAGCACTGTATCTGAGCACCGAAATATAGTCTCACAAAGGCAGGATAAGTGCAGGGAACTTGGACTGCCATGGGAGGTGGCACAAATGAAGGCTTCCTGTAAAAACAGAGCACTGGGAAGAGAGATAGCTTGTAGTGAAAGAGGCCTTTTTCTCCTGGCCTTCAGAGCCCACCCACACTCATCCTAACTAATTGGCCTAGATGGAGTTGCTGTTACAAAGCTTTACAGGTCTGAGGCCTTTTGTCTGCCTGTACAGAAAATGAGAGAGACTTCTTCCAGCAGGCTTGGGATGCAGAGAATTCCTCAGGCTACACTGGGAACAGTGAAGGTAGCCCTGGAACATATATTGTCATAAAAGTAGTCTCTGTGTTATGAAATCATTGTATTGAAAAAAAAAATCCTTGCTTGGTGCCATTCATCATATCTACTCTGGAGATTTGCCTATAGGAATACATCCATACATACACAAAGACATGGAGGTATAGGCTCTATTGGGGGTGGGCAGGTCCAGGGGTTGAACATTGAGCCTAGACATTGTCCCTGAATTCCTTTTGCTCAAGGGTAGTGCATTAACCTTGAGTCACAGCCTCACTTCTGGGTTTTTCTGGGATCTCTTAGAAATAAAAATGTCATGTCCTTTCCTATGCTGGCTGGGTTCAAACTAAGATTCTCTACATCTCAGCCTCTTAAGAAGCTGTGATTAAACTGACACCTGCCTTACTTTTCTTCTTCATTTTTTTAATCTGGACAATCTGACTTCTTAACAGGATCATTCCAATAGTTTGAATTTATAAGTAAACTACCCCAATATTCTTTATAGCTGCTTTCTTTGAGAAGGATTTTCTCTCCTCATCTTCTCTGGTCACAGATGTGAAGCCAAAAGTGAGAAATGAGTGTCACAGGATTTGGGAGCATATGTCCACAGGACATGCCAGTTCTGTCACTTAGCATTGAGCTGAAATGATTTTACTGTCTCAAGATGAGAGTACTGAAGCTGGAGTGATCCTCATACTGTCTGCATTGCTCCTTTTGCCTATAAAATGATCTAATAATTATGAGTGTTTTGTGTCTCCAACCTTAAGTATCTGGAGAATACTAGAAGCAACTGCATGTTTCTGTTTTCTCTAGTACCTCCCGAGATTTAGACTAAGGGTTTGTGTGGAGAGGCTCCTCAGCGAATCCCTGAGAGAAGCCGCTTGAAACCTCCTCAGGAGATCGCCATCCAAAGTCAGCCCAAACAGGAAAGTCTGTGAGACTCTTATCTCCAATAAACCACCAGAAAACCAGAAGTGGAGCAGTGGCCCAGAGGGTTGAGCTCGAGCTTTAAGAGAACAAGCTGAGTGGGAGATTCAGTCCAGACGAGGCAGGAAAGCCTGGGAGGTGCTTATGTCCAATTAACAGCTGGAGCTGTGACGGTGGTAGAGCCTCAGCCTTGAGCAAAACAGCTCAGCAACGCATAGGGCCCTGAGCTTAAGCCCTGGGATGGCCAAAAAGAAAATTCAAAAAGAGGAGGCCATGTTTATGAATCAGTGCCCTACCTATTTATGTGTGTAAATTACCTCCCTGAATGTAAACAGAGCACATGTAATGCTTCTGCTTTTATTTACTGATTTATTTTTCAGATATGTTCATTGTGCGTACTACATCATTCTCTTCACTTAAGGCCCATCTCTTTTCTCTTCTAGGGTTCCTGGCCTCTGTCTTTATATGATGCACACTTAAGCTTTTAGCAGCCTTTATTTACATTTTCTTATGAGGCCAATGCCACAAATGAGGCAGGGAAAGAGAAGATCAGGTTTCATAGTAGTAACCGGTATTCAGAAAATTAAACGTAAAATGAAACATGAAATGGAAGCATGCTTAAGTAAAAACTACCATTAACAAAAAATGAGGGGGCTGGGAATGTGGATTAGTGAGAGTACCTAACATGCAAGAAGTCCTGGGTTTGATTGCTCAAAAGCACATATACAAAAAAAGCCAAAATTGATGCTTTGGCTCAAGTAGTAGAGTGCTATAGACAGTGCCCAGGCCTAGAGTTCAACCCAAGAACTGGCAAAAAGATACCTAGCTGGCTAGGTAGGTAGATTGATGATAGATAAATAGATAGATACATAGATAGATGATAAATGAAGCTGATCTTGGTCGTTAGAAGGAAAGAAAGGAACAATTCTGTCATGAGGCCTTTTACAGTGTGCCAGACACCAGCATCGACTTCACACAATCACAGAGGAAGAAGACAGTCTCTGTCCCACTTCTCAGGCAGCCGATGGCCCCAGAGCCAATAGGGCACAGCCAGGTTCTTACTCAAGTGCTTGGAGACAGTAAAGAAAGGGCATTGCCTCTCCTTGGACTGGGGATTTGCATTAATGACGTGGAGAATGAAGGAAGGAGAATGGCCTGGAAGAGGTAGAAGAAGGGCCTTCAAATCTGACAGATGGAGAGTCAAAAATCCACTCCCTAAGTCCAGAGAGCATGGCGTTTCTACTCTGTTCCTGCCCTCTCCCCCACTAAACTGGCTCACTATTATGAACTTAATGATAGCTTGAAGCTCAGTTCACCTGAGGGAGGAAGGTTAATTAGTCATTGTTTGAAGAGGCTGAGAAAAGCCTGACCCTAGTGAAAGTCTAACAAATGTTTCAAGTTTCCCCCTATTTCTGGCTGTGCCTGGAATGAATGAAGTGGTTTTGCAGCTCTCTTCACTGTTGAGTGTGTACATTCTGCCTCCTTATCCTGCAGGTCTAGGTCTCTTCACCTAGCCTGGCTTTTGAAACTGTTTTCTGTCCTCCAAATATAGTGTTTCAGTGCTGTTCTTCCTGCCAACAGGGCTAAGGCTTGGATCCTGAGAACTTCATTTGAACCCAGGATGGGTCAATGATGTTTCTTTCCTGCTTCTATAGCTCAAGAATTCTAAGAACATTTAGAATTCTTGAGCTATAGAAGCAGGAAAGAAACATCATAAGAACATTTAGAGAGCGAGTAACTTCTCATCACAAAGCGAAACACAGTAAGCTCTTGAACATCTGACTTTTCAGAAGTGGAAGTCAGAGTGTCATAGACTTTGCTGCCCTGGCTGGCTTCAGCCTGTGATACTGAGACCTCAGCCTCCTGTGCTAGGGTGATGGGCATGAGCTACTGGTACTCTGCTAGCTTCAGAACTGTAATGACATTGACAATAGAAGTCAACTGCTTATCACAAAGGGCTTGGGGTTGATATTAATCCCTTCAACATTGGACCTTTCAGAACCCTGTAGGACACAAAGTTATAATGCTAGTCAGAGAGGCTGGGTATATGGATGTGTTCACTTGAACCTTGAGCTCTGACTCCAATTCTGGTTACATCTGTGTTCATTTTCCACAGGATGTTCTCATAATTAGCAAATAGGAAAAGTACTTTCATTAATCCTCACTTTTTTCCAGTTGTGTGTCTTGTATCAAGCCTGGGCACTGTCCCTGAGCCCTTCAGTTCAAGGTGAACACTCTACCACTTGAGCCACAGTGCCATGTGAGGTCTTTTGGTGGTTCATTGGAGATAAGAGTCTAACAGGCTTTCCTTGTGCAGGCTGTCTTTGAACTGTGGTGTTCAAATCTCAGCCTCCTGAGAAGCTAGGTTTCCAAGAGTGAGCCACTGGCATCTAGCCTATTGTTTTTGACAGTCCTGGGGCTTGAATTTAGGGCCTGGGTACTGTCTCTGAGCTTCTTTTTCTCAAGCCTAGCGCTGTACCACTTGAGCCACTCCACAGCTTCTGGCTTTTTCTGAGTATGTGGCTCTGAGAATTCAAACTTTGGCATTCATACATGCTGAGCAATCTCTTTACCACTAAGCCACATTTTTAACCACACCCTTGCAATTTTATCCGTCAATTTGCCTATCCTCAAGAAAAGGCTTCTGAGTATAAGTCATGTAAAGAAATCCCTATAGGAAGATGCCATAGATAAGTAAGACAAGGTTCATACTAGGGACAGATTCTAAACATGTTAAGACTGTGATAAATACCTCCATTTTATTATGTATTTTGTTTCAACACGTAATATAGTATTAATGAAAAATGAGTCAATGTCCTAATTTATTTTGTTTTTTTTTTTTATAATACATGTACAACATGTAAAATATGTGTATAATAACACTAAATACAATAAACAATAAATGAATCAAATAAATACAAAATCAATAATAAAAATAATAATATGTAATAAACATACATATGTAAGTATATATCATATATTACACATGCATGGAAATATTTTTTCCATTGTAGGGCCTTCATTTAGTTCCTGGGAACTCTAGACTGAATTTCTTTTTCTCAAGTACAGTGAACTTCACCTTCAACCTCGTTGCAAAAGAGTTACTGGGCAATGCAATCAAATCCCAGCAATGGCAGAAACACTGGCCCAGTTCCAAGACAGTGACTTGATTTTTTTTAATGGAAGCAGTTATGTTTATTCAGTTCCATACTGAGCATTAAAAGCAAAGCAGTGTAGAATTTTGTACAGCTAGTTAGACATCCTTCCCTTACGCCCCAAATGCTTCTCTGAGCATAATATTGTTTTGGGGTTTTTTTGCACATTTATAATTGTAAAAATGTTGGACTGAGAGTTACAGTTACATGAACAAGGTAATGAGTACATTTTCTATTGAGCATTGTTGCTTCCTCCTTGGTTTTCCTCCTACCATCCCTTCCCTCCAATCTCCACATTTGCTCCCCGTGCCAAGGTCAGTGACTTAATTTTTTATTTTTGGCTTGGCATGGGGTTTGAACTCAAGTATTGGCAACTCTGAACCTTCCCTGACATTGCTACAGATATACCAAGACCCTGAGTTCAAATCCCAGGGTAGGAAAGAAAATTAGCATATATTTCATACCAGGGAGATTTTTTTTATTTAGTTAAATAATTAATTAATTTTGTATTTATTCTTTTTACTTTTGCCAGCCATGGGGATTGAACTCGGGTCGTGGAAACTCTGTCTCAGCTTTAATCACCCTAGGCTGGGGTGCAGCTTCCAGACCCACAGCCAGTCCTGGGATCCTAGGCCCAGAGGGTTTGCAGGACGAAACAAAAAGTGGGACAGCACAAAAAGTTACAAGCTACAGAGGGCTGGAGGTTTTACATTTTTTTTCTTTGCATGGTGACTCAGTTGCAAAGTGGACCTGACCTGCCATAGCTGAAGGCTGGTGGACTATCAGGAAAGCTATAGGCCGACCTGTCAACATAGATCTCATTTTCAAATCCCAGTCCTGACAACTACCAATGGCAGGAGATCACAAGAGACTCGATTGAGAGAGTAGTTTGTGCATCAGTCAAGTCTAAAATTGGATGCAATAATCCTAGGATGCTGATGGATCTTTTTTTGGGGGGCAGGGGTGCATCCAGTCATGGAGCCTGAAATCTGGGCCTGGGCAATGTCCTTCAGCTCTTCAGCTCAAGGCTAGCACTCTACCCATTGAGCCACAGCACCACTTCCAGCTTTTTTCTTTTTTCTGCTTATGTGGTGCTGAGGAATCAAATTCAGGCCTCATGCATGCAAGGCGAGCGCTCTACCACTGAGCCACCTTCCCAGCCCCTGATTGATCTTAATTAATAGTTTATTAAGCATGGAAAGAATAATATTCCTTCAATGGCAGTATAATAAATACCTAAGTGTTGGTCGGAATGTAGTAGAGGTCATTCAGTTATAGATAGACAGCTCTGGCAATCTTTACCAATATATATTTGTTTGTATACCACCGTCTGGCTATTCATGTATTGCTGTTTTGGCCAAACCTGGAACTCGAACTCACTATGTGGGAACCACCTGACAGTTTCATTGTCTAGCGGCTGTCGTGCTCACACAGACCCATTCATGAATTGGGCCTGCTAGGCCCTGACTTCAGATCCCAGCACTGCCAAAAATTTAATCTTGGAGTAAGAAGCTGAGTGTGACACATGTTTTCCTTTTCGGGGAGAGTCCTGGGTGTCTGGCATGATGGAGACCACATCTGCCAATCTAGATCCTATGTGATAGGATGTAAACAATGTAATAAATGGTATAGGTGTCATCAGAGTCAATAAAATATATGGTAAATAAATGCATAAAACAAGAAATAAAATGAATAACCACATCAAACATGATATGGACTGAATATCTGTATGGAAGTGTAAATCCTATCTTTAAAATCTACATAAAGAGTATGTTTTCCAGGACTAAGGCTTGAATTCAGGCCTAGGGAACAGGCCTGACTTTCTGTCTTCAAGCATGGTGAGATTCCCCTTCCCCCACAGTGCTGCATATTTGCCCAGACCTTGAGTTCAAATTCCAGGCATGGCAGAAAAAAAATACCACGAATTGCAAACCAGGGAGTTAAGTAATTTTTTTTTTACTTTTTTTAGTTGTCTTAATTTTTTTCTTTTTTCTTTTCTTTTTTTTATTTTTTTGGCCATGCATGTGGCTTGAACTCAGATTGTGGCAGCTCTGCCTAAGCTTCTATCACACTACCCTGGGGTGCAGCCTCCGGAACCAAAGCTGATCCTGGAATCCTAAGACCCGAGGTCTGACAGGAAAACAAAATGAAAATGGCACCAAAAAAAAAAAGCCGTGAGCCACACATGGTAGGTGGTTTCTTGGCTTTGGTTCCTTGCACGGTGACCATCATAGGTCTGAATGACGTGTCTGCAACACACAGGTGACCTGTCATTGCTGAAGGCTGGATGGCTGTCAGAAAAGCCATAGGCCAACCACACAACAGAATGCCTGAGTTCAAATCCCTGTCCTGACACCTACCAATGGCAGAAGATCCCAAGAGACTCCTGCCCATTCATAGAAGTTCAGATGGAATGGTATCCAACTCATGATAGAATGAGTAGTCCGTGCAGAGGTCTAGTCTCAAATTAGACGCAATAATCCTAGGATGCATATTGAATTTAATTAGTGGTTAAAAAAAGCACAAAAAGAATAATATTCCTACAATTGAGGCATAACAAATACCAAAGACTTGGTAGGAATGTAGTAGATGTCATTGAATACTAGATACATGGCTATGGCACTCTGTACTAATACACAGTTATTGGTATACCACCACCTGCCTATACATCTATGGCTATTTTGGTCACCCCTGATGCTCGATCTCAGCTCCTGACAAAAATTTCATCCTGGAGTTAGAAGCCAAGTGTGACATCTGTTTTTCTTTTCTGTGAGAGTGCTGGGTGTCAGGCATGATGGATAACAAGTCTACAAATCTAAATGCTATGTGATAGGATGTAATACATGGTTAGGTATCATCACAGCCAATAAAATAAATGGCAAATAAATGAATAAAACAAAAAATACAATAAATAACCACACCAAACATAATATAGAATGAACATCTGTATGGAAGTTCAATCCTATCTTTAAAATATATATAAGGAGTACGTTTTACAAGGCTAGGGCCTGAATTCAGGCCTAGGGAAAAGGCCCGACTTTCTGGTCTTCAAGCACAGTGAGCTTCCACTTCCCCCACAGTCTAACAGAGGTACCTGGACCCCAAGTTCAAATCCCAGGTCTTGCAGACAAAAAATGTCACACATTCCAAGCCAGGGAGCGTCATTAGCATTTTAAATATTTTTTTAAAGTTCACTTTGCCTTTATTTGATACATTTTGATTTTAAAACATGAGAGTTTTTCAATAAGGGGGTTTAAACTTTTACATTTTAGCATAGCACATTGGTGTTTCTATTTTGGCCATCTGCAATGAAGAGTGAGAATGAAAATGAGGACATCATTTCTCCCTAGAAGGTTGGGAGAGTTGATGATACTTCTTTTTTTTTTTTTTTTTGGTTGGTCCTGAGGCTTGAACTCTGGGCTTGGGCGCTGTCCCTGCGCTCTTCAGATCAAGGCGAGCACTCTACCTCTTGAGCCTCAGCACCACTTCCGGTTTTCTAGTGGTTTATTGGAGATAAGAGTCTCATGGACTTTCTTGCCTGGGCTGGCTTTTAACCGTGACCCTCAGATCTGAGTCATTGGCACCTGGCAACTGATGTTTTTTTCAATTCAGAGTTACTTCTGTAATTATAAACTGTCTGCAATTTGTGTGAGTTTTCCTCGTGCTTACCACGAAATACACTAGGGGTGTCTTCATACCACAAAAGGTTGGGTTTGTGGATAAAAACTCACTTGTGTGAGGAGAGTAGTTACTTGTAAGCATTTTGGGAATAAACTGGATTGTAAAATTAAAAACAAAAACATTGGGACTGGGATGTAGCCCAGCAGTGGAGTAGTTGCCTAAAGAGCATAAGACCCTGGAAGAAAAGATTCCTAAAGCTTAGAATGTTAGAATTTTGTATGAACAAAGTTCTTTCTTCGGTGGTGGGGCTTGAACTCTTGGCTTGGGCGTTATCCCTGTGCTCTTCAGACCAAAGGCTTGCACTCTACTGCTTGAGCTACAGCACCACTTCCAGTTTTCTAGTGGTTTTATGGAGATAACAGTTTCATGGCCTTTCCTGCCAGAGCAGGCCTTGAAGCACCATCCTCAGATCTCTGCCTCCTGAGTAACTAGGATCATAGGCATGGGCCTCCAATGCCTGGCACATGAACAAACGTCTTAAAGATTGATTCTGAAGAAAGAAACTTGGAATATACTTTTAGTACAAATAATTTATAATGCCATGGTTAAGGCACTAATTCAGAAGTATTTATTCATTGACTGGTTTCTTAGTTTCTTCACATATATATACATTATTAATATATATACATAACATACGTTATTAACATATACATATATATTACTAGAAACATAGCTTTGAAGTGTACCTAAGAATATATGTGATCATGTAAAGTTATACAACTGCACAAGCTTGATCTGTTTTTCCCTTTGTTTGGTACCCTAAATTAGGTGGGATTTGTGTACTGTTGTTTGTTCTCTGTTTTTGGAGGAGTTCTCTCCCCTTTATGCCCCAAACCCCCTCTCCCTGCACTTGATCTCAGCTTGCTCTTTCTTGGCTTTGTTTTTCATAGCTGATTTTCTACCAATTCAGCCATCCCTGTAACCTGGTTTTTGACCAGTTAATTGGAGATGACATCTCTCAGACTTTTCTGCTTGGATTGGCTTTGAAACTTAATCTTCCCCTTCTCACCTCTGAATAGCTGGGATTACAGATGTGAGCCACTGGGGTACCTATGGATAAATTAGACTTTGGTTGATGTATTCATTCTGTTTTTCTATGCATGGGATGATCTACTATAGAATTTCTGTGAATGTCCTGGGTCTGAAGTAAGATATATAATGCATATGTAAATCTGTATAGTTCTCAGAAGATGTAATCAATTTAATACATAAGTATAATAATAGTCAATAAAAATAATGAAGGAATGAATAATACAAAAAGTAAAATAAATATACTCAAAGCAATATGCAATAAGCATAAGTATGTAGATATTAATCATTATTTCAAATGTGGATGAATATTACTTTAACAGGGCTGGGGATTGAATTCAGGCCTAGGGAACAGGCCTGAATTTCTTGTGTTCAAAGTGGGTAAGTTTCTCTGTCCACAGCAGTGCAATAGAGTTACCCAGTCTCGGAGTTCAATTCCCAGGCCTGGCAGAAAAAAAAAAAAGGCATGAATTCCAAGCCAGGGAGCTTCATTTTTATTTATATATATATATATATACATTGGGACTTGAACTCTGGCCTTGGAAGATGTCCTTGGGCTCTTCAGCTCAAGGCAAGCACTCTACCACTTGAACCACAGTGCTACTTCGCTACTTCGGGTTTTATAGTGGTTTAATGGAGATAAGAGTCTCAAGGACTTTCCTGCTTGGGCTGGCTTTGAACCGTGATTTTCAGATCTCAACCTCCTGAGTAGCTAAGATTACAGGCATGAGCCTTTGGCACCCGACTATTTTTAATATTTTAAAATTATTTTATTTATTTATTCATTCATTCATTTATTTATTGCCAAGTACAGGGATTGAACTCAGGTCGTGGCAACTCTGCCTCAACTAATATCACCCTAGGCTGGGATGGTGCAGTATCTGGACCCATAGCCCATCTTGGGATCCCAGGCCTAGGGGGCTGACAAGAAAACAAAATGAAAACGGCAGTGAAAAAAAGTCACAAACTGTGGATGGATGACGGTTTCTTGGTTTTCCTTACTTGCATGGTGACCATCCTGGGTCCAAATGACAAGACTGCAACCTGTATGTCACCTAGCATTGCTGAAGGCTGGAAGGCTGTTAGCGAAGTCATAGGCCAACCTGGACACCTAGCCCCTGAGTCTGAATCCCGGTCATGGCAGTATAAAGGGCTGGAGAGCCTAAGAAACTATTGTCTGTCCCTAGGAACACCAGAGGAATGTTTGTATGAGTAGTTCATAAATCAGTCTAGCATAAAATTAGACCTAATAATCACAGGACACAAATTGATTTTAATTCATAGTTTATTATGCATTAAAAGAATACTATTCATTAAATGGAGTCCTCACTAAAGACCTGAAAATCCGTAGGAACACAATATATGTCATTTAATACAAGATAGACATCACTGGCAGTATCTAAATACCTAAATATATATTTATCTGTATACCACTGTCTGCATAGAAAGGTATTGCTCTTTTGGCCAAACCTGTGGCTCCATCCCAGGTCCTAGGATTCACTTGGCAGCTGAATGGGCTAGAGGATCCCATGCTGACACTCACCCATTCATGAATTGAGCCTCTTTGGCCCTCAGTTCAGGTCCCAGCATTGCCAAAAATTTCATCTTGCAGTAAGATTCCAAGTGTGACACCTGTTTTCCTTTTCTTTGTAAATGCTGGGTGTCAGGTATGATGTATATAGTATTAGTATGTCTGCAAAGCTACATGCTATGGAATAGGTTGGAATAAATGAAATAAATATTATAGGTGTACTCAGGATCAATAAAATAATTGGTAAATAAATAAATACTAAAATATAATGAAACACTCCAACAAACATGATATGGACTGAACATATGGATGTTAGTATAAATCATATACTAAAAATTACTATAAATGTTATGTTCTCCAAGATTGGGGCTAGAATTCAGGCCTAGGGAACTATCCTGAATTTCTTATCTTACAGGAGGGTAAACTTCCTCTTTCCCCACAGTGCACCAGATTTACTCAGACTCTGAGTTCAAACCTCAGGACTAGCAGAAAAAAAAAGGCACAAATTCCAAGCCAGGGAGCTTCATTAGTCCTTTTAATATTTTTAGGTTTTATTTATTTATTTGCCAATCACAGGGCTTGAACTCAGGTCCCTAGGCTGGGATGGTGCAACCTCTGGACCCACAGCCCATCCTAGGATCCTAGGCCTTAGGGGCTGACAGGAAATCAAAATGAAAATGGCATTGAAAAAAAGCTGTGAACTGCGGATGGTCAGTAGTTTCTCGGGTTTCCCTTCCTTTTATGGTGACCATTCCTTTGTCCAAGTGACACGGCTGCAACCTGTAGTTCACCTGGCATTGCTGAAGGCTGTCGGGCTGTCAGGGAAGCCATAGGCCAACCTGGACACCTAGGCCCTGAGTTTGAATCCTGATTATACCACTTACAAAGGGCTGGAGGGCCTACAAAATTATTGCCTGTCCCTAGGAGCACCAAAGGAATGTGATCAATGTCATGGTTGGATGAGTAGTTCATGAATCAGTCTGGCATAACATTAGACCCAATAATCACAGGACACAGATTGATTAAAATTCATAGTCTATTTTGCATTAAAAGAATACCATTGATTAAATGGAATCCTCACTGAAGACCTGAGAATCCATAGGAATGTAGTATATATCATTGAATACCAGATAGACATTTCTGACAGTATCTAAATATCTAAATTTATATGTATTTATATACCATCATCTGCATAGAGAGTTATTGCTATTTTGGCCAAACCTAGGGCTTGATCCCAGACACTGGGATCCACTTGGCAGTTGAATGGGCTAGCGGCTGCCATGATGACACTCACCCATTCATGAATTGGGACTCCTTGGCTCTTAGTCTAGTTTCAATCATTGCCAAAAGTTTCTTTCTGGTGTAAGATTCCATGTGTGACACCTGTTTTCCTTTTCTGTGCAAGTACTGGGTGTCAGGTATGATGTACATAATATATCTGCAAAGCTACATGCTATGGAATAGATTGGAATAAATGTAATAAATGTTATAGGTGCACTCACAGCCCATAAAATAAATGCTAAATCAATCTATCAATAATAAAATATAATGAATCACTCCAACAAACATGATATAGACTGAATATATAGATGTAAGTATAAATCATATATTTAAGATGTCTATAAATGTTACGTTTTTCGGGCTGGTGCTTGAATTCAGGTCTAGGGAAGAGTTGAGAAGTTAATGCATGATTCACATAGGAAGTGATAGACAAGACCTTTGGCAAAATGATTATTTTAAATTAAGACTTCATGAAGTGTGACAATAATACTTACGTTCAGGAAATCAAGGCATTGGGAAAGATCCAAGAATCGGTACTCACATGGTAGATAGGATTCCAACACAGTCCGCCACATCTCCTACTGTATACAAATAGGTATTTATTAGCACACAAGTTTCAGCATAAGAATGGAGGAATATGTTGCACCAGCCCCACCCTGGGGCTCAAGCTCAAGTTATTGGAATGCCCTAGCACCTTAGTGGCTCACAGGCTGATGTGCTCACCTTGACCCATTCACCAATTTTGCTTGCTATGCCCTGAGTTCAAATCCCAGTACTTCCAAAAGATCCATCCTGATGTGAGAAGTCCATCAATCTACCAGTTTTCCTGTCCTGTGAAAGTCCTGCACCTAAGCGAAGATGGAGAATGCTATATCAGCAATTCTATAGCCATGGGAATAGGTTGTCATCCATGGCAGCACAGATATACCTGTCACCATACTCAATAAAATACAAAATACATCCATGAATAAGACTCAAAATTAAAAAAAACTACATTGAATGGAAGATGCATACCACAACTGTATGTAAATAGAGATCTTATGTTTAAAAGAGATGAGCTTTATATTTTGTCTAGTGCTGGGGCTTCAAATCAGGCCCTGGACCAGGCCTGACATTCTAGTTTTCAAGGATGTTGAGCTCCCCTTCCCCCACAGTGTAATGGAGTTAACCAGACCTGAGTTCAAATGACAGCACTGACAAATGTTTCATCTTGATGTCAGAAGCCAGTCATTGCACCTGTTTTCCTCTCATGTGGAAGTCCTGGGTCTCAGCTAGGATAGAGAATGAATGCATAGGCAACCCTATAACCATGGGAACAGGTCATCATCCATGTCAGCACAGTTCTATCTGACACCATACTCAGCAAAATGCACAATACCTCCATGAATTAGACCCAAAATAAGGAAAAGGTGTGCACTGAATGCAAGATGCTGTTCACGCATATATGTCAATATAGATCCTATGTTTCAAGCATGAATCTATGCCTATCCTGGCCCTCCCTGGGGCTCGATGTCAGGTCCTGGGAACAGCCTAGCTCCTCAGTTGCTCACAGGCCAGTGTCCTCTCCTTGACCCTTTTGCCAATTGGCCTGCTGGGTTCTGAGTTCAAATCACAACAGTACCGAAACATGAATCCTGATATTAGAAGCCCATAGATCCATCTGCTTTCCTGTCCAGTGAAAGTCCTAGGTCTCAGCTAGGATGGAGAAAGCATAGGCAACTTCATGGACATGGGAATCGGTGTCCATCCATGTCAGTATAGTTATATCTGTCATCATACTCAGTAAAATACAAAATGCAGTCTTGACTAAGAAACACACTGAAAGCATGAGGCATTCCACACACATATGTAAATAGAGATCCCATGTGTAAAATAGGTGGGCATATGATTTTTGCCAGTGTTGGGGCTTCAGTTCAGGCCCTGGGAGCAGGCCTGACCTTGTAGTCTTTTTTTTTTTTTTTTGGTCCGGTCGTGAGGCCTGAACTCTGTGCCTGGGCACTGTCCCTCAGCTTTTCAGCTCAAGGCTAGCGCTCTACCACTTGAGCCACAGCACCACTTTCGGCTTTTTTCTTTTTGCTTATGTGGTGCTGAGGAATTGAACCCAGGGCGTCAGGCATGCAAGGCAAGCGCTCTACCACTGAGCCACCTTCCCAGCCCTGACCTTGTTGTCTTTAAGGATGGTGATCTTCCCCTTCCCCCACAGTGCAACAAAGTTACCCAGACCTGAATTCAAATCCCAGCTCTGGCAATAAAATGGCGTGAATTCTGAGCGAGGGTGCTTCATTCATAATTTTTTATTTATTTATGGTTTTTTTTTGGCAAACCCAGGCCTTGAACTCAAGTCGAGGCAACACTGCCTTTAATGCAATCATCCTAGACTTTAGCCTCTGGACCTACAGATCATCCTTGGATCCTAGGAGCCCCAGGCTTGCAGGAAAAAAAAAAAAAAAAAAACGACCAGAAGGGGAAAAAAGCAGCAGGAATTTCCACCTCGTGCTTGTACGTTTATTTTCCTTTGCATAGTGACCATGTTGGTCTGAACCCAGCGGCCTACAGAGTGAAGGTGACCTGGCATGGCTGAAGGCCTGCTGGATATCGGGGAAGTCACAGCCAACCGTGCAACGGAGGGCATGGGTTTGAATCCGGGTCAACCCCCCCCTACATTGTGGGAATGGTGGAAGATCCTGAAGTACTCCTTTCCGGACCTAGGAAGTGTGGAATGTGATCATCTCATCCTTGAATTAGTAGTTCCAGCAGGATGAGAGTAGGAAATGATAAGCAAGACTCATGGGGAATCCATTATTTTTTATGAAGAGTTGATGAAGTGTGACAATAATCATCACAGTCAAGAAATGGAGGCATTGGGGAAGATCTGAGAATAGGTAGTCACATGGTAAATTGGATTCCATCACAGGTCGCCATGTCTCCTACTCTATTCAAATATGTACTTATTTGCATACTACCTTCAGCTTATAAATGGACAACAATTGTGCTCTCCATCACTCCGGGCCTTGATCTCAGTTCCTGGGAAAGGCCCAGCTCCTTAGTGGTTCACAGGCTGGTGTGCTCACATGGATCCATTGGGCAGTTGGGCCTCCTAGGCCCCAAGTTCGAATCCCAGCTCTGCCAAAAATTCACCCAGATGTGAGAAACCAGTCGTTGCACCTGTTCTTCTGTGCTGTGCAAGTTCTGGGTCTCAGCTACGATGAAGAATGCATAGGCAACTCTCTACTCATGGGAATCAGTTGTCATCCAGGGCAGCACAGATATACCTGTTACCATACTCAATAAAATACACAATACATCTATGAATAAGATTCAAAATTTAAAAAAAACTACCTTGAAGGCAAGATGCATACCACCCCAGTATGGAAGTAGAGATCCTATGTTTAAAAGAGGTGGGCTTTTTATTTTGTCCAGTGCTGGGGCTTCAAATCAGGCCCTGGACCAGGCCTGACATTCTAGTCTTCAAGGATGGTGAGCTTCCCCTTTCCCCACAGTGCAATGGGGTTACCCAGATTTGAGTTCAAATCCCAGCACTGACAAAAGTTTCATCCTGATGTCAGAAGCCAGTCTTTGCACCTGTTTTCCTCTCATGTGGAAGTCCTTGGTCTCAGCTAGGATGGAGAATGAATGCATAGGCAACTCTGTAACCATGTGAACAGGTTGCCATCCATGTCAGCACAGTTATATCTGTCACCATACTCAGTAAAATACACAATACCTCCATGAATTAGACACAAGTTAAGGAGAAGTGCGCCGAACACAAGATGCTATCTACACCAATATGTTAATACAGATCTTGTTTCAGTTATAAATTTATGCCTATCCTGGCTCTCCCTGGGGCTCGATGTCAGGTGCTGGGAATGGCCTAACTCCTCAGCTGCTCACAGGCCAGTGTCCTCCCCTTGACCCTTTTACCAATTGGTAAAACAAAAAAAAAAACAAAAAAAAAAACCACACTGGAAAATAGCTGCGGGATGGATTTTTTACATTTTATTCCTTTGCATGGTGACCAACCTGGGTCTGAATGACAAAGCTACAAGTTTACTTCACTTAGCATTGGCCAAGGCTAGCGGGCTATCGTGGAAGCCACAGGCCCATATGTCATCGAAGGCCCTAATATTGAATCCTGGTCCTGACACCTACCAGTGGGGAGATTTCCCAAGAGACTTGTTCCTATGCACGGGAATAACGATGGAATGTTTGCAAACTCATGAATGTATAAGTTTCTGCGGGCATCGGTCCAATCTAAAATGGGATGCAATGATCCTAGGAAGCTGATTGATCTTAATGAATGGTTTATTAAGCATGAAAACAATACTACTCCTTCAATGGCAGCATAATAATACATAAGAGTTGGTAGGAATGTAGTTGATGTCATTGAATCCTAAGTAGATGTCTCTGGAATTCTATACAAATATATATTTATTGGTATACTGCCACCTGCCTATCCATGTATGGCTATTTTGTCCACCCTTGTGGCTCAATCTCAGGGTCTGGGAACTGTCTGGCAGCTTCCTTGGCTAGAGGTTGCCGTGTTGAATTAGGTCTGATAGACCCTGAGCTCAGATCCCAGCACTGCAAACAATTGGATTGTGGAATAAGAAGACAAGTGTGACACCTGTTTTCCTTTTCTCTGAGAGTCCTGGGTGTCAGACATGATGGAGAACACATCTACAAATTTAGATACTATGTGATGGGATGCCATCAGTATAATAAATGGAATGCATATCATCACAGTCAATAAATGGTAAATAATTGAATAAAACAAAAATGCAATCAGTAACCACAACTAACAGGATATGGACTGAACATCTGTAGTAAATACAAATACTATCTTTACAATAAATATAAATAGTATGTTTTCCAGGGCTGAGGCTTGAATTCAGGCCTAGGGACCAGGCCCAAATTTATTGTCTTCAAGCATGGTGAGCTTCCCCTTTGTGCACAGTGCTACAGAGTTACCCAGACCCTGAGTTCAAATCCAAAGCCTAGTAGAAGAAAACAGCGTGAATTGCAAGCCAAGGAGCTAATTTATTTATTTATTTATTTTTGCGAAGCAAGGTCTTGAACTCAGGTCATGGCAACTCTGCCTCAGCTTCCATCATCCTAGGCTGGGGTGCAGCCACTGGAGCCACAGCCAATCCTGGAATCCTAGATCTCCAAGCCTTGCAAGTGGAAAAAATATGCACAGAAAAAAAGTGGCAGAGCCGGGGGCAGGTGGCTCACAACTGAAATCCAAGCTACAGAGGAGGCTGAGATCTGAGTATCGTAGTTCAAAGCTAGCCCGGGAAAGAAAGTCCGTTAGAATCTTATCTCCAATAAACCACTAGAAATCCGGAAGTAACACTGTGACTCAAGCGGTAGAGTGTTCGCCTTCAGCTGAAGAGCACAGGGACAGTACCCAGGCCCAGAATTCAAGCCCTATGACCTACCAAAGAAAAAAATGTTGCATGATTGCACTTTTACATTTCCTTCCTTTGCACTATGAGCATCTGGATCTGAATGACAGGGCTCCAAAGGGTGCTTCATCTTGCATTGCTGAAGGCTAGCAGGCTATTGAGGAAGCCATAATCCCTCACAGGAACATAGGTCTAGATTTCGAATCCCAGTCATGCCACTTCCAAATAGTGGAAGATCTTAAGAGACTCGTTCTCATCCATAGGAATAACGATGGAATGTTATCAATGTCACAGTTGAATGAGCTAATCGTGAATGCTACTCATATAAAATTAGACATCATAATTTCAGTAGACTGATTTTATTTAATATGAAGCATTAAAAGAATACAATTTCGTACAGGGATATAATAATTTCAGTACCTTGATTTACTTAATAGTTTGTTAAGGATGAAAAAAATACTATTAATTACATAGAGGCATAATAAATACCCAAGAATTGGTAGAAATGTAGTCTATATAACTGAATAATGTGTAGACACCTCTGGCACTCTATAAAGATATATATTTATTAGCATAATACCATCTAGATGTCAATTTGTTCTTATTTTGTCAACCCTAGGGGCTTGATCTCAGACCCTGTGAACTGCCTGTCAGCTCAGTTTGCCCCAGGATGGCGTTCTGATATTCACCCATTAAGGAATTTGGCCTTGTAGGCTTTGAGTTCAGACACGAACACTCCCAAACAATGAATCATAGAGTAAGAAGCTGATGGTGACACATTTTCTTTTTCTGTGAAATTCCTGGGTGTCAGGTATGAAGTGGAATACATATGCAGACCTATATCCTATGTAATCAATGTAATCAATATTCTATGTGCCATAATACTCAATAAAATAAATGGCCAATACGTGAATAAAACAAAAAATAAAATGAATAACTACACTGAATGCAATAAAGAGTCAACATATGTATGTAAACATAAATAATATATGTAAAATATACATGAAAAAGATGCTTTCTAGTGCTGGGGATCGATTTCAGGCCTAAGGAACAGACTTGAATTTCTTGACTTCATGGGGGTGAGCTTCCCCTTCCCACACAGTGCAACAGAGTTACCCAGACCATGAGTTCCAATCCCAGTCCTTTCAGAAAAAATGGCACCTTCATACAATGTGACACCCAATTCTTAGATATTTCATTATGCCTCCATTTAATGAATATGATTGTTTAAATGCTTCATAAAGTGTTAGTTTAAAATTGATTAGAGTCCTAGGATATAATTGTGTATTATTTTATCCTAGAATCGTTCAAGAACTGCCCATTCAATCATGACATATATCACATTCCATTGGTATTCATATGGATAGGAATAAGTTTCTTAGGATCTCCTGCCATTTGGAGGTGGCAGGAACAGGATTCAAACTGTGGGCTCCAGCTTCCACCATTTAATCCTCAGGATAGGGAACTCACAAGTCTGCCCAAGAACATCAGCAATACCAATGATTAGGTAGGCACCCGTGGCTCTCAGTAGTTCTCCTTAATACTTACAAGTCTGTGATAGGAGGATCATGGTCAAAGTCACCCTTGTCCAACTTCAATGCCAACAAAGTCAGAAGTAGAGTCGTGTGGCTCCAGAGGTTGAGGGCTAGCCTTGAGCAAAAGCAGCTCAAGGACTGTGCCCAGATCCAGAGTTAAAGGTCCAGGACTGGCAACAAACAGACATACAGAACAATCTGTGCAGCCATCCAGCTAAAGCAGGTCACCTTCGTTTCCCCAGCAGGATTGGACAGAGTTTCCTTGGAAAGCAGCTGCTCTCATCTTGACTCCGCCCATTCTGCCTGCATCACAGTATTCTGGTCACATCTCCATTCTTTCATGGTTCTTTCTGAACAATGGGATACAAGAATGGAGGCCACACCCAAATTCCATGCTGCCCAGAAGGACCAGGATTCCCTCTGTTGGTTGACACCACTACCAGCAGTTGAGGAAAGTAGAGGTGGCTAAGTGGTGAGCAAGAGACTCCAGGTGACTTTGGAGTAGAGTACGAAATTGACATCCTAATCAGTGAGTGGGAGAAGACAGGATTTCCCAGAGCCTGGGAACGTGGCCAGCCCATCTTTCCCATCCTAGCGCTCAGATGTCTGAAACAAGACTCCATGAGAAAGCTGTGGGGATGAAACTGCCACCAGAACACCGGTAGAAGAATCCTCCTGACAGATCTGCAACATTCAAGAAAACAAAGAACATGAAAAAGGGAAGGGTCCCGCCAAAGGTGATGCCCATCACTGGCCTCCCGTGCCTTTGGACACAGTCACAGCTACGAGGTTCCAGAGTGTCAATGGTCCTGATACCACCAAGGATCTGCAGAGGTGCTACTGACACGTGGTGCCCACCCTGGATCCCAGCAAAAGAAGAAACCAGGCACTCTATGCCAAGATCCAACCACTGAAGCAGGAAAAGTCAGACCTGCAGGATCAATGGAAGAAAAAGAGGCAGAAGATAGCCCAGGTGCATGCAGCACCTAAAATGGAGCTAGAGATCCACAAGGCACCCATACAGAGTTTGATTTCCGCAGAAGTCAATTTACAATGTGGACCCGCCTGCGTGCAGCAGGTGGCCAATGACACAGAAAGGGAGCACGAAGCTCTCACCAGCTGCCTGCAGGCCGCAGAGCAGTGCATGGTAGAGCTGGAGATGTTGGCTTCTGTGGTTACTGATCACAGAATGAGACTGAAATGTTCTTTGAACAGCTGCATGTGGTGACCCTTCTGCTCAAGGAAGGCGAGAAACTTCGATGACCTGGAGCAAGTGAACTCAAAGTTACAGGAGAAGCTGGATGTGCTCTGGACAATAGGGAGAAAGGAATCTGCAAGTTCCAACAAGCACTGGTGGGGCATGAAGAATTGAAGAGACTACTAGACAACGTGAGCTGACTGGTGAGCACAGCGAATCTAGAGAGACACCTTCACAGAAGACCTGAGCATTGAGAGGACCACGTGGAAGGAGGAGGCCCGGCAGCTGACCCAGAAGGTAAAAAAACTGACAGAGGAGAAGGAGCGAGGGTCGAGGCAGGTTTTCGGCCTAGAGAATACTGGAAGAACCATGGCCCATCTCAGGCTGAGTGGCAGTTCCAGGCCCAGGCCTACTGCACAAAGATGGAGTTGAAAAACCTGGAGGAATAACTTCACATCCAGATCTAGGAAAACCAGAGGCTCCATCTCCAGAACGCAGAGCAGCAGGAGCAATTGTGCAGACTGGAGGAGAAGGCCAAGGATTGGCAGGAGATCCCCGAGGCCCCATGATGTGCATATGTGTGTGACAGACAGCTGGAGGAACAGCTGGCCCTGCTGTGGGAGGCTCTCCACAGGGTGATCGGTGAGGAGAAGGAGCTCGCCAGCATCCTAGACACAGCAGCAGGTGAAGAAACACCTGTGGAAACAGCTGGTACACACAGAGGAGAAGAGAGAGGAATGGAAAGAAGTGGCTGAGAGAGAAAGAAAGCCAAGCATCTCAGGATCAGCAGGAGCAGTCCCTGGCCCCGCTGCAGGAGCTCAGAGCCATCTATGAGCGGCACATCACCACCAATTAGCGGCTTAGCTCCGAGAAGGAGGCCCTGCAGCAGCACATAGAGAGGCAGACCCAACTCCTGGAACAGCTGAATAAAGTGCACAGCCCGACAAACTGAGGAGACCAGGTGGTGCCCTCAAAGTGGCAGGACACTCTCAAGTGCCTGAAAGTAATCAGACCACAGGAGGAGCAGCTGCAGGCCCAGCTGAGCTTCCTGGTGTTCCTTGGGAAAGGGGAAGTCTAAAACCCTGGAGAAGCAAAAGGAGAGGAGTCGACTCCCCACCAAATGACCATTGCAGAGGATGGAGACATTCCCCAAACTGAGAGGGACATGGATTTGTGAGCACTCTTAGTGGCTGAAATCCACAGGGGGAAACTCCTGCAGCAGGAGTGGCAGGCCTGCTGCAGGCACCAGGTTCACTTGGCAGCTCAGTGCCAAAGAAAGCTTGAGCAACAAGCACTCCATCCCATGAGCTGGCACCACAGCTGTGTGGGGATGGGAAACGGGACACGTGGGCGTCTGAGAAGAAATTAAACTTTGTCCATGACCTGCCTTATAAGATGGACTTCCATAGTCCAGCGGGTGATCTTCAACATAGATGCAGCCAGCTGTCGGCACAGATTGCACTGTTGAGGAGTCCCTCGTGGCATGTAAAGAGCAGATGTTCATTCTGGCTGAGCTGTATCAGAAGAAACCTGAGCGTGTGTACCAGCTGTCTTAGGAGAAGTTGGAGAAATGGAGAGGGCTGTGGGAGCCATTGTCACTCCTCACAGGGGAAGACATGGACAACGGGCTCCTGATGCCAGCACAGGCTGAGTCTCCTGTCACTGCCGCCGCTTTGGATGACTCCAGGCTCCAGGGCGGGCGAAATGAGGGAGGAGAAGAAAGGTTTTAAAGAATTGCCACTTCAACACAGTGTGGAAACTACCAGAAGGGAGATCAAGATTCCCTACCCCGTAGAGGACTCCCCCACAAAGCACATCCTGCCGCAGCTGCCCCACATCCAGAGCTACCCACAGCTCATGGGCTCAGTTGAGGAACAGTCCCTCCCTTTCTTCTGTAGACTGATGTAGATGATGACTACGTGACATGATGATTCTCCAAAGCCTCAGCAGCCACCATAAGTAGGTGGCCAGGTGGCCTTCTCTCAGGCCTCCATCTGCTGGGCCATGGAAAGGGTAAACTGCGGGTTGGGTAGGCCAAAGGCTGCTGGGAGGTGGCCCATATCAAGGGACATCTATTGGTGGCCAGGGAAGAGGCCCATGCTATGCTTATCACAAAGACGAAATTGTTTTCAAAGGGAAAACAAGCCTCCAATAAAGATTGTTCTTCCAGTCCTGGAGCTTGAACTCAGGTTCCTGAGCTCTTTGTCTCATGGCTAGCACTCTACCACTTGAGCCACAGGGCCACTTCTTGTTTTCTGATGGTTCATCGATGATAAGAGTCTCACACACTTTCCTGCCCAGGCTGGCTTTGAACCATGATCCTCCAGATCTCAGCTTCCAGATTAGCTAGAATGATAGGCATGAGCTACCAGTGCCCAGCTTTTGATACCTTTTGAAGGCATCTTGGCGAGTCTGTAAAAGGAGACCTAAAGGGCCTGGATAGACCTTGACCCAGTCAAGGAGGTGGGTGGGGGAAGGCTGACCTTCTAGCCATTCTGTTCCACAAAATTAAAAATGCCAGGTGGTGTTGGATGCATCAAACACCTAGGCCAATAGCCACCAGACTCAGTGGGGAAAAGGTAGAGAATACCCAAAGATTTCAGTGTAGAAATCCTTGATTTTGCATGCATGTGGTGTGTGTGCGTGTGTGTGTGTGTGTGTGCGCGTGTGTGTGTGTGTGTGTGTGTGTGTGTGTGTGTGTGTGTGTGTGAACTCAGGGCCAAGGCTCTATCCCTGAGTTTTCTTGCTCAAGACTAGTGCTCTGCCACTTGTGCTTTTCAATGGTTAATTGTAGGTAAGTCTCAAGGACTTTCCTGTCCAGGGTGGCTTCAAAGCGTGATGGGAGCCCCAGGGAAACAAGATTAAATACAACTGATACAATCCTTATGGTGGACAAATCCTGCCTCCTGGTGGCTAGAGGTGGAACATGCATCCCTCTGCCATCATGGAGGACTATCGTCCTCTAGAGTTCAATTTGGGAAAGTGACCAGGGCCAACCTGACTTTCGCTCACCCTGAGTGATGATTCCAGAGCAGATCTGTTCCACCTTAGGCCAAGAGAGCTCCAGTAGGCCCTGCTCCTAGGGGCACAAGGAAGTGAGAAGTCAGCTCCAGGGCCAGCTAGGAGCCTTTGCCCATGGACACCCCAACTTGGCCTTCCTGATTACCATAAGACCTGTCAAAGAACAACCCAAAAAAAAAAACAAACCAAAATTGGATCTGTGAATCAAAGTGGTAGAGTTCTAGCATTGAACCAAAGAGCTCAGGGACAAGCTTTGAGTTCAAGACCCCCAGCTGACCTTCCCCCATAAAACACACATTAGCTAAATGTGAACTAGTAGGATTTGTGAAGTGTTTCTGAAGAATGATGATACTGCAGAAAGCACCCGAATTCTAATGACAACTGAACTTGTGACATACAGGTATGTGCTGAGTCCTTCACAAGGTGCTGTTTTCTGAGTCCTTCCCACATAGGGTGTTTTTTCTGAGTCTTCAAAAACCATTCTGTGTGCTGAGTCATCCCAAAGGGTGCTATGTTCTGAGTCCTTGAGAAGAGTAGGCTGTGCTGGATTTTTCAAAGGGTGCTGTGTGCTGAGTCCATTACACAATGTACTTTATGCTGAGTCCTTCAAAAGTGTGGGATGCTAATTCATCCCAAATGGTGTTATGTGCTGACCGCTTGAGAAGGGAAGGACAGGTGAATTTTTCAATGGGTGCTGTGGGCCCATTCCTTTACACAGGGTACTTTTGCTGAGTGCTTCAAAGAGGGCTGTGTGCTGAGTTATCTCAATGGGTGCAATGTGCTGCATCCTTGAGAAGAGAGGATGAGGTGAGTGCTATGTGCCGAGTCCTGTAGACAGTGATCTGTACTGTCTTTCAAATAGCGGTGTGTGTTGAGTTCTTCCACAAGGTGGTATGTGCTGAGTCCTTCAAAACTGTGCTATGTGCTGAGTTTTTCAAAGGGTGCTGTGCACTGAGTGTTTTACACAGGGTGCTACATACTCAGCCCTTCAAAGGGTAGTGTGTATGGAGACTTAACACAGGATGCTATATGCTGAGTCCTGGGAAAGGGTGCTACGTGCTGAGTTTTTCAAAGTGTGCCATGCACTGAGTCTTATACACTGCATGCTATGGATTCCCTCCTTCAACGGGTGCTGTGTGCTGAGTCATCCCAAAGGCTATTATATGCTAAGTCCTTCAAAGGGCACATTGTGCTGAGTCTTTTACTCAGGGTGCTTTGTGATGTTTTTTGAAGTATGCTGTGTGCTGAGTCATCCAAAAGGGTGCTATGTTCTGAGTCCTTGAGAGGTAGTTTTCCCCAACAATCTCTCTCAGTCTCTCTGTCTCTCAGTCTCTCTGTCTCTGTCTCTGTCTCTGTCTCTCTCTGTCTTTCTGTCTCTCTCTCTCTCTCTCTCTCTCACTGGGTCACTGTGCATGTGCTTGATATGTGGAGTGGAGAGGCTTGGAGGAGAGTCTCCTCTTGTTGTGGGGCTGAGGGGAGATTCGATCCCCTGAGCAAGTGCTAGGGTTGGTGGGGAGTGCTGAGTTGAGGTGAGGCTGTAATTCCCATGGCCTGGAAGCCTTAGGGCCCAGTCAGGGCTGCTCTTGTGGGCAAGGGTAGGGGGCAGAGCCAAGGGGAAGAGGGGACTGGGCCGAGGGGAGGAGGAGGCAGGGCTCAGGGGCCTCACTGTGGAGGCAGCAGTGGCCAGGATCTCACAGGGGCAGGTGCACATACACAAAGGGTGTGAGGAGGCCCGCGAGAGAAGTGGAGGTAGAGAGAGAGAGCAGAGAGTAGCTAGGACAGGCACGAGGGGAAGTGGCTTCACATGCTCTGTTCGTGGATCAATAGAAAAATAGCCAAAATGAGAAAAAGGCAACAAATGTACAGCCAAGAAGAATATAGTTAGAATAAAGGTAGAGGCAATAAAGGTGCAGCCAAATGTATAGGAAGCCTTGAACCAACACCCCCTTCCTGCAGGCATGCTTCCATGAAGCTTATGATTTGTCTGGCATGATCTCTCATGCAGATTCAGCAGGAGGTGTCATGGAAATTCTTCCTTTTTTATTTTTTTATTGAAGATCATGAGTGTCTTGGTTCACAGAAGAGACAAATCTAAAGATCATCCGGAAAATGACTGGAAATATAAGAATAAGAATTGGGTGAATTGATCTGACAATGGCAATTATAATTATTACATGAATCCAATCCAGAGGATTGAGGGCCTCCATGTTATGCTTAAATAACGCTGCCAAAGATTGTAAATTTTTTACATCTGAATGAGCTTTACTAACTGCTGTAATTTTGTCCTGTAAAACCTCCATAACATTAGAGATATCTTTATCTATCCAAACTCCTAACAAATGATTTTTGGTGGCATTCCAATTAAAAGAAAATTTATATTTTAGAGCAGTAACACAGATATATTTAAAACTAGCCTGACATTTACCTAAGAGTTGTGTTTTTAAATTTTGGACTTCCTGACCTATAGACAGAACCACTTCCTCCAGAGCATTTATTTTCATTTCTAGCTTTTTATCTATAATTTATTGTTTTACTAGGGCTAATGAAATATTTTTGCTTAAATCAGTAACAAAACGAGCAGTGTTTACTTCATTTATTAAGGCTGCTGTAGAAATCACTAAAGAGCTAATTATTGTTATTAAAGCACTTATTCCTAAAATCAAGGCCGCAACAAAGTGTTCTGGCTGCAACATAATATCCAGAGATTTCAACATTTGTAAAGCAGAATTTTTAAACCAAGGGTCATTTTATAGATCTACACGTAACATTACGTACGAAGGTCTTTTTAAAATAAAAATTACAGAATATGTTTTACCCAGAGAAGAAGTAAAACAATTAGTAAAAATAAAATCTTTACAGCTAATATAATAAGATTTTCCTTGATTAATAATGACTAAATTATCTAGTTTTCCAGCTAAAATTCCCATAGGATAACCCACACATGCTCTTACCCCAATTGCAGTACTCTTAGTTTCCTTGGGCTTTTTCAGTAAAATCATGGTTTTTGCTGCAAAAATTCTGAACAAATCCAGCTGAATGCCCGTTTTATTGTGAAAGGGACAGTGACTAACCAAAATGGAAGCCACCCACCCGGGAGTGAGCCATCTTTTCAGGGGTTCCCCGTGCGTATCAGGAGCATAGCCATTCAACTTTGATGAATTATGTTTTAAGTAGCAGGCATAATCATAATCGGGGTTAGCAATGGAAAAATCAAAAATACTATCTGGTGCCCAATAGGATTATAAAAAAGAGGCCTTTTGAAATCCACACTCCCACCATTTTGGTGAGGTAATTAATGCATCCCCAAACTGATCCTTGTCATGATATTTTCGTAGGCAGTTACCTAAATGTATATTACTCTTGGGAATGAAAAAGGATTCATTATAAGTATGAAAGTCTAATGTCATCATGCCAATATCCCACATCAATCTTTTTTTGAACTTTTTATCATTGGATTGATCAAGGGCATCAGTCAAAAAAGTTCTATAGTTTATAGGCAAACACCCAGGGAGATTTTCTCCTGATAGCGTTATACAAATTGGAGTTTTATCTGTCATTCCTTCATAATTAATTGTTTGAGAAGTCATATGAGAATTAGAATAGTCCTCCAAAACCCCTAGCAGGTCACTATTATTTGTCATTACTTAAATCTTCATCCCTCCCATCGCACGGGATATAGAAGAGGAGGATTAGGAACATATGCCCTGTATTGTTCTCCTGAAACAGACACTGACTGCATAGCAATAATGGCAAGCATAGGAAGAAACATATTTTCAACTGTGATAGTCTTTACCGTAGAAACCACAATCTCCTCCGCAGAATGGGTGATCTTCTTAATTTGTTACCAGGTTGGTGGTTGAGCTTTTTTTGTTGTCTTTGCCTGTTGAGGAGAAAGGTGAAGACTTTTGAGCTTCTGCATCGTTTTCTTCATTTGCATCTTCTGTTTTTGTTTTTGTTTTTTTGTTTTTTTTTTGGTTTTTTTTTGCTGGGTTTCTCTTATCTTTGTAGAGGCACACGAGTCGGTTGAGATTCCAGATGGGTGACTCGGCATCCTGTGGAAACACACATGTATACCCTCTTCCCGAGGTGATTAATACATCAGGCCCTTTCCAGGTGCCTGTGAGCAAATCTTTCCTTTTAACTTTTGGCTGAACTTTAAATCCAATTTCGCTCCAATGTTTTTGCATAAGTGTAAGTTTTTGTTCATTAAGTATTAAGGTGATTAATTACAAATAAAGCATGATGGTTTCTCTAGTTAATAAGTCAGCCATCATATTTCCAAATGAAAGAGGTGGGAAACCGCCATCTATTCCCTATAATGTAAGCTGGACCAAACTCAGTCATAACTGTTGTGGGAATCTTTCTTTTCCTTTTATTATCAGAGGTCCCTTTTTCTATAACTCTCTGTGCTTTTGGGATAACTCCATCTGGTTTAGTTTAATTCATTAATTCTGCCTATTGTAACATATCTGGAAATTTTATATTTCTATATTTAGTATGAGGGAGCCGTAAAACTGCTTTTGAAGTTGCAGGAGTTTCTGGAGGCAGCTTCCCATCAGATGATATATTGATTGGGGAATTGTCCACATCTAATCTTTGGTCCTAGTCTTTATTATATAGAGAAGCCGTCTCTATTGGACTGGAAAGAAACAACATGCTCTGTTCACGGATCAATAGAAAAATAGCCAAAACAAGAATAAAGGCAGCAAATGTACAGCCAAGAAGAATATAGTAAGAATAAAGGTAGAGGCAATAAAGGTGCAGCCAAGTGTATAGGAAGCCTTGAACCAGCACCCCCTTCTGCAGGCATGCTTCCATGAAGCTTATGCTTTGCCTGGCATGATCTCTCAAGGAGACTCAGCAGGAGGTAATGTGGTAAATGGGGTCTGCTCTTAATCATGCAATAGGTGTGGGGTAATGAAACAGAACATGGTTCTCTTTCATCATTACCCAATCTCCATGATGAAGGGAATCCTTCACTCTATTCAGTTTTGCAGCTGGGGAAAATGAGGCATGGAGAAGCCAGGTGATCTACTCATGACCCCCAGTGCACAGGAAGCTTGGCCTGACTTCTCTGCCATGCTCCCTAGGACAGTGGGTGCTATGCAGTCCACTTCTTATGGTGGGAAGTCCACTGCTTGTCAGTCGTGGGGCTTGAACTCTGGGCCAGGGCACTGTACCCAAGCTCCTCAGATCAAGGCTAGTGCTCTACCACATGAGCCACAGAATCACTTCCAGTTTTCTGGTGGTTCTTTGAGGATAAGATTCTCACAGACATTCCTGCCTGGGCCAGCTCTGAACCATGATCTTCATATCTCAGCCTCCTGTGTAATTAGGATTATAGGCCTGAGCCACCGGCACCCGGCATAAGTGTAATTTTGTCCTTATTTATCTCTCTGTCTCTCTCTCACACAGGAACTGGTTGAATGGGTGTTGGAGGAGGTGGCCCAGCATCCCTATCTGGCTGGAACCCAAGGTGGTCCTCTCATTCTGGTTGTGGGCTGTGGGTCAGGAGCTGTGTCGGTCACCCTGTTGAACCAGCTTCATGAGGTAAGCCCCTCTGTGCACTGTCTGGACCATGATGGTTATGCATTGTCCATCCCATCAGTCCTTCCCCAAATCCCTCTGCTAGACCATTGAAGGAAATTGGATGAGGAGGCATTGTCCCCCTGCCTAGCACTATCCTGGGCCTCTGACCCTCACCCTCACCTATCTGGTCAGACCCTGGTTATAAGACAATGAAAACACTCAGTGTCTACTATCCTTTGTTAGGGTGTGTCATTTTGGTTAGGGGGGCAGAGTGCAGAAAAAAAAACCTAGACCTGAAACCTCCCGGGGTACGTTTGTTCTTGTGACAGAGCCCAGTCATTGCTGTGGATAAGGAGGAAGCCACCATCAGACTGACCCAGAACAATGCTGAAAGATAGGAAGGTTGTTAAAGTATCAAACCCACTCATGTCTGCTTCCCACTCCCAACAATGGGGTGCAGTGTGGGTGGCTCAGCCCTGGGCCTAAGGGATTATAAATGGATGGTGGCAGTCAGGAGCTGGTGGCTCCGGCCCATCATCCTGGCTATTTGGGAAGCTGAGGTCTGATGGTCGTGACTAAGAGCCAGCCCGGGCAGGAGAGTCCGTGAGATTCTTATCTCCCAAGAACAACCCCCCCCTCAAGACCCACACACAGAAAAGCCAGATTTGGTGTTGTGGCTCAAGTGGTAGATCCTCAGCCTTGAACAAAAGAAGCTCAGAGATAACCTGAATCTAAGCCCTAGGACTCATAAAATAATAATAAAATAAGTGAACTGTGTATACATTTTATCTGACAACCAAGACAGATGGATTCAGTCTTCACGCTGGTACCTGTAGCCAAAGATAAGGGGCTTCCCTTGATGTTCCCCAAAACTTCTCTTTCTCTCCTTTATCTGTCCAGGTTCGGTTGCAGGACATAATTCAGATCATCCCCCTGGATGTGACCTTAGGTACCCTCCCCCATTCGTCTTCCTTGGGGTGACTATTCTGGTTGCACTCCCTGCTGGAAAGATGTGGTACCGGAGAGATGGGGGTAGGTATCTCCGACAGACTCCCACACACCCACACCCACACACCCACACACACCACTAGGCCTACTCAGACTAGCCTTTTCCAAAGACACTTTATCTCCTTGGATTAACTGACCTAGGAGAGGATCTTGATCCCCTGAAACTGATTACTTTAACTTGGGCTTGCTAGTTGAAAGGGGAGCAATAAAATAATAGCCTTTGGTGCCCGTCACCCGGGGCTAAGGCTCACACTGTCATCCTAGCTACTTGGGAGGCTGAGATCTGAGGTTCACAGTTTGAAGCCAACCATAAGCTAGAAAGCCTGTGAGACTCTACTTTCCATGGAACCACCAAAAAGCCTGAAGTGGAGCTGTGGCTCAAGTGGTAGAGCTCCAACCTTGAGCACGAAAATTCAGAGACAGCTCCCAGATCCTGAGTTCAACCCCACACAAAGAAACGGCCCCATCTTCTTGCCCACAGACTGCCTAAGCTTCGAGGGCCCTATCTCGGAGTGTGGTACAACACCTGTCCCTGGGTGGTGTATCAGTGCCTTCAGAAATCCGGTGGTGGAGCCCTTCCCCTTTGTGCATTCTCAACCCACACTGGATGGAAGACAGGGTGTGATAAGGCCAGAAGCCTGCAGAGCAGAGAGGTTCCAGCTCTGCCAAGGTGATCAGAACGGGCTTCTTAGAGGCATCACTTGAAAAGGGGGTCTTGCTTAACAAGGAGGAGCTGACAGGAAGCACAGAGAGCAAAGTTGCAGCAGATGATGGAGAACATAGCAGAGCGTGTTCATTTCCAGCCAGGACTGTTGGTGGGAAACATGGTAGAGATGTGCAAGACTGTCTGGAGACAGGCCCGATGGGTCACAGAAGAACAGCTATGCAGGGCTGGGATTGTGTCTTAGAGGTAGAGGGCTTGCCTAGCATGCAGGAAACCCCGGGTTCGATTCCTAGGTCCTGCATACACAGAAAATGTCAGAAGTGGCACCGTGGCTCAGGTGGAAGTGCTCACCTGGAGCCAAAGAAACTCGGGGATACCACCCAGGCCCCAAGGCCAAGCCCAAGGGCTGTCAACATAAAATAGCTCTCCAAGGGACCTTGGTGACCGGTGGATGGCTATGCCCTGTAGCTCTTAATAGATCATGCATGCTTTGTGTTTCCTTCTTTGACAGAAGTGAGCTAGACACTCCTTCTGCCCTGGAAATCCTGGACACATTATCAGCAACCCTCCCAACATCTTCCACTGGGACATGGAACAGCTGGCCCCAGAAATTCTCAGGTACTGGTTGATTGGGGCAGGGGGATACAGGGAAGGCACCAGAACTCCTAGAGGGTCTGATCTGTCCTGGACGACCAGGCCATCCATAGGAGGCAAATGGTAGCTTAGACAGGGCTAGTGATGTGGAGGGGCCCTTTAATGCCCATGGCCCCACCCAGATTCTGAGCTTCCCTTTGCTGTCCCCGAGGGAGGTAGAGGGGTGTCTAGGTGGTAACATCTAGAGGAGGACAAGCTGGAAATTCTGAAGGACCAGACACCTTAAGCTGTGTGCAGGTGGCTCACACCTGTCATCTCACACCAGTTATCCTGGCCACTCGGGAGGTTGAGATCCAGAGGATCTCATTTCCCAGACCAGGCAAGAGAGTCCCATGAGAGCCTCATCTCCAATCTGCAACTGGCAGTGGTACTGTGGCTCAAGTGGTCGAGCACTGGCCTTAAGGAAAATTAGAATTCAGGGACAGTACCGAAGCCCTGAGTTCAAACCCTGCAACCAAAATTCAAAGAAAGCAAGGAAGAAAGAAAGACACCCCTTCCTTGCTTGCAAGAGATGTTGAAGTAGTGAGGTTGCTGTGGTTGGGAGACCAGGTGCTGACCGCACTGTACAGACATTTCTAAGAACTCCCCAGGTTTGCCCCAGTGTGAAACCACAGTAGGATGGATGGTGCCTTACCAAGAACTCTATAGGTCGTGGCCTGTGGCAGGCAGGGAGTGGGTGAATGGGAGCAGGGGTGGGATATTAGGGTCAATTATATGCTCTCCATCCATGGAAGAATGGTTTTGGATGCTGGTGTAAATGTCTGAACTGAAGGGTTGCATGTGGTTTGTGGCATGACCAGATGGGTTTCCCCTGGGTCTAAGAAGGTGGCTGAAGCCAGGCGCCGTTGGTGGCTCACACTGTGTCATCCTAGATACTCAGGAGGCTGAGATCTGATTGATGATCGTGGTTCAAAGCCAGCTTGGAAAGGAAAATCTGTGAGACTTTATCTCCAGTGAACTACCAGAAAGCCAGAAGTGGCACTGTGGCTCCAGTGGTAGAGGGCCCACCTACAGCTGAAGAGCTGAGGGATTGTGCACAGGCCCAGAGTTCAAACCCCATGACAGACCAAAAATAAGGTAGCTGAGATTTCTGCATAGTCGTGTGTACATTTAGGAAATTCCAGGCTGTGTTATGAGCCATTCCAGATGTGTGAGAGGCCATGAGTTTTGTCTTCAGTTGGTCTGAGGATAGTAGTACCATCTTCTTTGGGGTGGGATGTTCAGATTGCTCAGGGACTTCTGAGGCCTTGGGCTACTTGTGTGTGTGTGTGTGTGTGTGTGTGTGTGTGTGTGTGTGTGTGTGTGTGTGTGTGTGTGTGTGTGTATTTTTCCCTCTTCTTTCTCTGTCCACTTCCTGGGTGCCTGTTTGACTCTTTCTGCCTCAGATGGTGCCCCTCCTCCATGCCGACCTTGTGCTTTAGCACCCTATCAAGGTCAACAATGAGTCCTAAATTGCCAGAGGCCTGCATTTCAGCGTTACTTTGAGACCCAAGTCTGGCCTGTCCAAATCTTTGGGCACCGCCAGGGGATTCTGGGCCAGCGGGGCCGGCTGGCATAGGGTCTCCCCTGCCTCTGTGGGTCCTTAGTCATTCGATGTCCTGTTCTTTTTCTCAGCTGGGCCTCTGGCTGCATGTCCCTCTCTTTAGGCTGGCAGTGAAGTGGAGAAAAGGGGGTTTCTGGTGGCTCTGGCCAACTTGAGCTTGATATCTGACTGAAGGCTGCCCATGCAAGGAAGGTCCGGGGATACATGGGAGGTGAGGCCAAAGTGGCTTAGAAGTATCCGTTGGTGTCTAGGAAATGTCAACGTAACTTGTTGCAGGAAAGTCTATCTTCCTGCCCCAGCTTGGTCTCTCAGGTCGTTCTAGAATATTCTGGATGACCAGAATACAGAGGCACAGATTTTAGATTCTACGTACAGGGAACTGGGGCATGAGAAACTGGTATGGCCAATACCTCAATGTTCTGGGGCATTAGCCTTGACCTGGCTATGCCCCTCTTGTTAAAAGTTCTCTTAATCCAGTGCTGGCCACACACCGGCCACTTGTGGCAGTGCTATAAAAGTGGCAGGAGTGGAAGTGAGATCAAGGGGTGACCGAAATCTGGATTTATGGCCTGATTGGGGGTGAGGTGGAGGCAAAGTGTGTCTGTAAAAAAAAATCTTAGAGCTGGAACTCAGGGCCTAAGCACTTTCCCTGAGCTTCCTTTGTTCAAAGCTTAAACTGTGTCACTTGAACCACAGCTCACCTTTCATCTTTTTTAGTAGTTTACTGGAGAGAAGAGTCTCATGCTTTCCTGCCTGGGCTGGCTTCAAGCCGCCATCCTAAGAGCTCAACATCGTAAGTAGGTAGGATTGCTGGTATGAACCGTTGGGACCTCCTAAGGATGTTGTTGTGTGTGCTTTTTTGTGCATGAGTGTGTGTGTGTGTGTGTGTGTGTGTGTGTATTTGCGTGAGTGTGTGTGTATGTGTGTGTTCGTGCGTCTACCGAGGCTTGAACTCAGAGCCTATGTGGTATCCTTTAGCTTGTTTGCACAAGGTTTGTGCTCTACCACTTGAACTACAGTACACATAAGCTCCCAGCAGCCCCTGACTGTGTCTGGGCCATGGCAGTAAGTTCCATGGGACCTGCCCCTACATCCATGCACAGGGCCACAGGACCAAGGGAAATGTCACTATGGATGCTCTTTTATGGTCGGCCCACGACTGAAGACCTTCATTGGACCTCAAGCACTGGTGAGCCCTGGAACTCCAGGGATAGCGAATGCTACAAGCACCAGCCAGCCGGCTCTGGATTCCTGAACCCACAACTCTTTCATGAGCCCAAATCAACACCCACCGGAGGTGTGCCTGACAGATTTGCACTC
Source organism: Dipodomys spectabilis (assembly GCF_019054845.1). Classification (NCBI taxonomy): domain Eukaryota; kingdom Metazoa; phylum Chordata; class Mammalia; order Rodentia; family Heteromyidae; genus Dipodomys; species Dipodomys spectabilis. The sequence goes on from NW_024870770.1 coordinate 1,910,051, forward strand.
TTATGATATCTACATGAGTAGGCTTTACCTGCCATGTCACCTTCTGCCGCTCCTGGCCCAGAACCGTGGTCTGAGACATTGATTTACTGCTCAGACCCACACTGCACCCATGACAGATTTCATTCTGATGAGCCAGACAATGACCTCCATGCCCCAAGGCTGGACACTTCCCTGATAATGTGGCTCAATCTGTAGGCAAAAGCCTCCAAATGGGCTGCTCTCAAGACTTGTAGGATACCTAGACATTGGGAGAAACTCAGGGGCCCACTGGAAAATACTCTGCTTAGAACCACTAAGTGAGATCCAAGCAGGCCAGGTGTTGGTCATGGGTTGCTGTCACCTAGCTTCAGCTTACCACTTGAGCCAGAGGGCCACTTCCAGGTTTCTGGAGTTTCAGAGTCCCCAGACTTTCCTGCCTGGGCTGGCTTTGAACCGGGACCCTCACATCTCAGCCTCCTGAGGAGCTAGGAGGACAGGCATGAGCCACCAGTGCCTGGCTGATCTGGCCTTTCACAACAGTCGACTAGGAGCTCCTGAAAGCTTTTCTTTATTTTTTTTTTGCCAGAACTGGCCTTGAACTCAGGACTGGGCTCCGGTCTCCTAACTTTTTCCTTGAGGTTGGCACTTTACCACTTGAGCCATAGCACAATTTCTGGCTTTGGGTATTTCACTGGCAAGAAGAGTCTCACTAAATTTCCTCCTCTGAGCTGGCTTTGCCCCACGATCTCTGAACCCAGTCTCCTGAGTAGCTAGGATTTACAGGAGTTGAACCACTGTTAACATTGGGCTAGAAGCTTTTCTTATGCAAGAGTTCTTCCCTGCGTTTGCCCTGACTCCTCAATGCAAAGGATGCCTGAGTGTCAGGAGCTGTGAAAAATAGGCTTCCAACCACAAGAAATGGCTGAGATCCATGGTGAAAAGTCAAGCTAATCTTCCCCCTGGGCCTCATTCTGGGACCCCATCCTCTTCCCTCCCAGTGACTCAAGTACAAACCTTGACCCAGACTCGCATGTCCTGCCAGATTTGTCTGAAGCCACAGAACCTCCATTCCACCCACACCACCTGCTCTACACCATACCTCAGGACCTTTGCCCATGTTGTACCTTCTGCATGAGGCTCTCTATCCTGTTTCACGCCTTAGAACTTCTGTGGAATTTTGGCACTGGTTATATCACCTGCTGGAGCAAGTCTTCCCTTCCTTTTTCCCTCAAGATATGGAAATTGTGCAGGCTAACTGGCAAATGCTCTATCTTGATGTGTGTGTGTGTGTGTGTGTGTGTGTGTGTGTGTGTGTGTGTGTCTGTGTGTGTGTCTGTGTGTGTGTGTGTGTGTGTCTGTGCCAGTCTTGGGGTTTGAATTCATGGCCTGGACACTATCCCTGAGCTTTTGTGCTCAAAGCTAGCACTCTACTCCTTGAATCCCAACTCTACTTCTGGCTGTTTGGGTGTTTAATTGGACAAAATTGTTTCATATAGACTGTCCTGCTTGTAATTGTGATCCTCAGAACTCAGCCTCCTGAGTAGCTTAGATTACTGGGGTGAGCCACAAGCACCTGCCCTCTACCTCTTTCCTCTAACCTCGGCCCTCCTGAGTCCCAGAAGAATATGTCTCACCATGCTCCCTTTTATTTTTTTGCCAGTGTTGGGGCATGAACTCAAGGTATGGGCATGTTCCTTAGATTCTTTTGCTCAAGGCTAGTCACAGTGCCACGTTTGGCTTTTTCTGTTTGTGTGGTACTGAGGAATTGAAACCAGGGCTTCGTGCCTATTAGTTAAGCACTCTACCGCTAAGCCATATTTGAAGCCCAAGGCTGACTTGTAATAGGAGTTATGAGGGTAGGATTTATTGGCTTACCCTTTGGCATAGAAATCGCTGACTATTTCATAACGTTGCCAAGATTTGGGACCAGTCAATGACTCGGTAATGAGGAATGATGAATGAGTGAGAGCCACCAGGCCACAGAGGCCTAGGCTCACATCCTACAGAGGGATAGAGAATATAGATCCAGAAACTTCGACCACTCCTGGAGGCAGTGGCTGGCTGCTAGGTGTCCCAATGGGACACCTCAGCTAGAACATAATGCATCCATTGTACACACCAGCCTAGGCAAAGCCTTCGGGGCTTCAGTTATTAAATGGCAGAGGGATGCTTTGTTCAAGCTGCCGGCTCATACTTAGTACTCTCTGAGGGCTTGTCCCAGCCGGCCCAGGGGCTGCTGGGCATGGGCAACCTGCTGAATGCCCATCATCCATACATCATCCATGCATACACAGAGACATGGAGTTACTGCTCCCTTTTTTTTGGGGGGGGGGTGCAGGTATGGGGTTTAACTATGAGCCTAGGCCTTGTCCCTTAGCTACTTTTGCTCAGGGGAAGCACTATGCAACTTGAGCTACAGCCCCACTCATGGTGTTATTTTTTTCCTGTGATCTCTTAGAAATAAGAGTGTTGCCGACTTTCCTGCCCTGGCTGAATTCAAATTGGCATTTGCTACATCTCAGCCTCCTGAGGAGCTAGGATTAGAGGCAGGAGCCGCTGACATCTGGGTTTCTTTTCTTCCTGTTGTTCTTTTTTAAATCGTGACAGTCTGAAATCTTCAAGGTGTCATTCCAATGGTTTGCATTCGAAGTAAACTACCCAGTCCTGGAGTTCAAATTCTAGGACTGCTACCCACAAATGAAGGGAGATCCTGACAAACTCATTCCTATTTTTGTGAATGCGAATGGAATGCTATAAAAGAAATAATTAAATTTGCAGTTAATGAATGATTCTATTTTAGAATGCCACACAAATATTATTGGATTTATGTCTTCCATTCTAGCACCATAGTATGATTCCCGAAATGGAAGGATATTGACTAATTTTTAATTAATGCTTTTATAAGTATTCTACCATGATACTTCATTAAATAGTGGCATAATGTAATAACTAATTATTGGTGATAGTATACATAATTGAATATCCTCACATTCCCTCTTTTTCTCTAAATTATATATATATATATATATATATATATATATATATATATATATACACACACACACTCACATACATATCTATCAATGTGTATATTGGGCACTACTCTGGCTTGATCTAAGCTCCTCAGAATTTCCTCATAGCTCAGTTTGCTAGAGGCTGGTGTGCTAAGACTGAGACCCCATTTATGAATTGGGCATTCTAGGCTGTGAGTTAAAATCCCAGCAAGGCCCAAAATTTATTCATGAAGTAAGAAGCCAATTTGACAAATTTTTATCTTTTCTGTGAAAGTCCTGGGTCTCAGTACGATGTATAATCCATATGCAAGTATAATCTAGATGAAATGATGTAATAAAAGAAGTGTTATATGTATAATACTAAATAAATAAGGGTAATAAACCTTATACGCATTAAACCCATGTATGTAAATAGATCTCATATATGAATATTATGCTGAGGCTTTAATTCCGACCCTGGGAACTGGTCTGAATTTCTTGTCTTTAAGGTCAGTGAGCTTCCCCTTCACCCACAATGCTACAGAGTTACCCAGACCCTGAGTTCAATCCCAGGCCTGCCAGAACAATGATGCAAATTGCACACCAGAGCCTTATTATTTATTTATTTACTTACTTACTTATTTGCCAAGCACAGGGCTTGAACTTAGGTCTTGGCACCTCTGCCACAGCCAACCCTGGTTTCCTAGGACCCGAGATCAAATCTCAAGGCTGGCAAAAATAATAAGGAAAAGGATAAAATTGAGAAGTTCAAGAAGGTGGTTTTACTTTTTTTTCCCTTTGAACTGTGACCATCCTGGGTCTAAATGACAAGGCCCAGAAAGTACACATGACCTTGCATTGCTGATGTTTGGTGGGCTATTAGGGAAGCCATAGCCGAAACCAGCAACTTAGACCTGGAGGTCGAATCCTGGGACTGCCACTAATGAATGGCGGCATGGTCTAAGAAATGCATCCCGATGTTACATCCGTACAAATGGAATGTTATAAAAGTAAGAATTAATTTAGTATTAGATAGCTAGCTCACTAGGTAGGTAGGTAGGTAGGTAGGTAGGTAGGTAGATGATAGATAGATAGATAGATAGATAGATAGATAGATAGATAGATAGATAGATAGAAAGATAGATAGATAGATAGATAGATAGATAGATAGATAGATAGATAGATAGATAGATAGATAGATAGATAGATAGATAGATAGATAGATAGATAGATAGATAGATAGATAGATAGATAGATAGATAGGCGATCTGGTCTTAGACATCAGGAGGAAAGAAGGAAACAATTCCCAGTCTTGAGACCTTCTGCAGTGCTCTAGGCCACCAGCATCGCCATCACACACCACAGAGCAGGAAGACTGTCCCTATACCACTTCTCAGGCAGCAGAAGAGCCAAGAGGGCAGAGCCAGGTTCTAACTCAGGTGCTTGGAGATAGTAGAGAAAGGGCCCTGCCTCTCCTTGGAGTGGGGATTTGCATTAATGATGTGGAGAATGAAGGAAGGAGAATGGACTGGAAGAGGTAGAAGAAGGGCCTTCAAATCTGACAGAGAGTCAAAAACCTACTTCCTAAGATCAGAGAGTAGGGTTTTTCTACTCTGTTCCTCCCCTCTCCTCCATGAAACTGGCTCTCTATTATTAACGTAAAGATACACTGAGGCTCCCTTCACCTGAGGAAAAAGGTTAATTAGTCATTGTTTGAAGAGGCTGAGAAAAGCCTGCCCCTGGTGTAACTCTAACAAATGTTTGAGGTTTCCTCTTTGCAGGCTATGCCTGGAATGAATAAAGTGGTTTTGCAGCTCACTTCCCTGTTGAGTGTGTACATTCTGCCTCCTAATCCTGCAGGCCTAGGTCTCTTCACCTAGCCAGGCTTTTGAAACTGTTTTCTGTCCTTCAAATTCAGTGTTACACTGGAGTTCTTCCTGCTAACAGGGCTAAGGCTTGGATCCTCAGAACTTCATTTGAACCCAGGATGGGTCAACAATGTTTCTTTCCTGTTTCTATAGCTTGAGAACTCTAAGAACATTTAGAGTGCAAGTAACCTCTCATCACCAAGGGAAACACACAGGAAGCTCTTGAACTTCTGACCTTTCAGAAGTGGAAGTCAGAATGTTTTAGACTTTCCTGCCCTGGCTGGCTTCACCCTGTGATCCTGAGACCTCAGTCTCCTGAGCTAGAGTTATGGGCCTGAGCTACTGGTGCTGTGCTAGGTTCAGAACTGTAATGACATTGACAATATAAGTCAAGTGCTTATCACAAAGGGCTTGGGGAGCATATTATGCCTTTCAACATTGGACCTTTCAGAACTCTGTAGGACACAAGGTTATAATGTTAGAGTCTGAGAGGCTGGTCATAAGGATCTGCTATACTTGAAACTTGAGCCCTGACTCCAACTCTGATGTATATCAATGTTCATTTTCCAGAAAATGTTCTCATAATTAGCAAATTGGAAAAGTACTTTGATTATCCCTCACTCTTTTTCCAGTTGTTTTTCTCATACTGAAGCCTGGGTGCTCTCCCTGCACCCTTCAGCTCAAGGCGAACACTCTACCACTTGAGCCACAGTGCCATGTGAGGTCTTTTGGTGATTCATTGGAGATAAGAGTCTAACAGGCTTTCCTTGTGTAGGCTGTCTTGGAACTGTGGTCTTCAGATCTCAGTCTCCTGAGAAGCTAGGGTTCCAAGAATTCCCCACCAGCAACTGGCCTATTGTTTTTACCAGTCCTGGGGCTTGATCTAAGGGCTTGGGTACTGTCTCTGAGCTTCTTTTTCTCAAGGCTAGCACTCTATCACTTGAGCCACTTCACAGCTTCTGGGTGTTTCTGAATATGTGGCACTGAGGATTCAAACCCTGGCATTCATGCATGCTGAGCAAGCTCTATACCACTAAGCCACATTCCCAGCCCCACCCTTAAAATTTTATCCCTCAACTTGCCTATCCTCAAGAAAAGGCTTCTGATTATAAATCATCTAAAGGAATCCCTATAGTAAGTTGTCAAAAGATAACTAAGACAAAGCTCATACTTGGGAGAGACTCTAAACATGTGATGAATGTGACTAATGCCTCCATTTAATTATGTATCATGTTTCAACATTTAATATAGTATTAATGAATAACAAGTCAATGATCTGATTTATTGTGTATAATTTTATACTAGATGTACAAAACATAATAAATATTATGTGTATAATAATATTAAATACAATAAACTATAAAATGAATAAAATAAAATAAATACAAAATCAATAATTATAATAATCAATATATAATATTCATGCATATGTACATATATATTATATATTACACATGTATAGAAATATTTTTTACATTGCAGGGCCTCAATGCAGGCCCTGGGAACTCTAGCTTGAATTTCTTTTCCTCAAGGACAGTGAGCTTCCCCTTCACCAATGGAGTAAAAGAGTTACCCGGAAATGAGCTCAAATCCTTTCAATGGCAGAAATACTGGCTCCAATTCCAAGACAATGACTTAAAATTTTTAATGGAAGCATTTATGTTTATTCAGTTCCATACTAAACATTAAAAAAAAGCAATGTAGAATTTTGTACAGTTATTCAGATATCCTTCCCTTACCCCCAAAGTGCTTCTTTGAGCACTACATTATTTATGTATGTTTTCTATTGTAAAAATGTTGTACAGAGGGGTTACAGTTACATTAACAAAGTTATGAGTACATTTCCTATTGAGCATTGTTGCTTCCTTCTTTGTTCTCCTCCTACCTGTTTGATCTTCATCTGTCCCGCGGAAGATGAATGGGGTCCGTGGAAAGGTAAGTGTGCTGCTGGCCCATTCGCCAACCTCCCGTAGCCCCGGAGACAGTCAGATGCAGCAGGGAGTCAAGTCAAGCAGGAATTCGTTTATCACCATGCAGCAAGCAATTTTTAAAGCAAAAAACCACGTGGCATGGAAGGGGAAGAAAAGGAACCAACCAATCACTGTAGAGGTCATCCTATCATGCACTTAAGCTTTCTATACTTTCTCTGCTGTCTTTCGTGCTATATAACTACAGACGTCACTGTTCCTGGTTGTGGTACACAGTCAGATTTTAACATAAACAACTCCGACTCTGTCAACTCAACTGCCTCTCAGCGCCACCTTTGCTGTCCATGTGCCCTACAGATTCCCCCTTTTATAATGGCAAACCCACCTCTTTGCTGAGGTTCAGGTCAGGGCACCTCTTATGAGGTTTGCCCAATTGGCACCTCCTCTTTCCGTGGTTCACCTAAAATATGGAGTAATCTTCAGCACTGAGCTTATCATAATAGACACGGAGAGCCATGCGTTGGATCTCTTGGGCTCCACCCTTTTCGATATAACCACAACCCCCACATCCTGCTCATTTCCCAGTTAGTTATCCTTTTTCCCTCCTCAGTAAAGTTAATAAACGTCAGCCCCACCACAGTTAGAAATGTCCGAAGCAGTTCGATTACTTCTGGGACATATATAAAGTCACTATCTTATAAGGTTGACCTCTTTAAAGCATGGGAGCAGCTTGGATATTGGGGGTACCACACATGAGGCACAGTGCATCCTCGTGGGCCCCCTTGGTAAAGGGGGTTTCAATCTACAACATCCCAGGATCCTCTAGCCAGGTCAAAGATGTCAAAATGCAGCTCAGGCCTCCCGCCAGGTCGAAGGGACAGCATCTCTTTTGGTGCTGTTGATGATTTCTCCATTTGATCACTGCCCAGGTCACACATTGAGGTTGATGTGGATTCCGTAGGGCCATTGCCAGGACTAGGAGGGTCAGGACAGCCAACAGCTGGAGTATCACCATCTGCAATTGTTAAAGAACGCAAGAGCTTCTCAAGGGCTGATTGCCCTTGGGGATGGTCAGTAATTATCTTTTTAGCTTTCTCTCTTTTAAACACAAGCCTTGACCAGCATAGCCATTTTACTTTCCTTGTTGGTTAGTTTATCCTTGGGCTTCTTCCTGTATAGAAGAAATGGGTAAAACTTAAAGTTCCTGGCTGGGATCCAAAATGAGGGCTGTCTCCCCTATGGAAAAAACATATCTGAATCCCCTGCCAATGGTAACTAGGGGGTCAGGTCTGCTCCATTGTTGTGTCAGGGAGTCCTTCCACCTGACTTTCACTTGGGGCTTAGGATTTAGTTGTCCCCAGTGTTTCTGAAATCTGGATTCAATTGCCCCTTTTGAAAAATTTAAAATGTTAATGGTAAAAATAGCTTTCTGTAACTATATATGGGGGTTAACTCCCACTTATTTCTATAATTGCTTGGCCTTGGAGATTATAGGGATTTCCTGTATGAGTAATATGTCATCTCTCAAAGAACTATGACATTGCTTTACTAACAAAACAATGTCCATTATAGTTTTAACTTGTGTTACTAGACCCAAGGTGGCAAAGCATTGAAGAAAATGTGCTTCTGAATGTTTAGTTCTTTCTCCTGTATGTGCTGTAGCCCAACATGCTCCTGAATAGGTATATATAGAAAAAAATATATATTTAAGCTTACCAAAGGCTGGAAAATGAGTCACATCAGGTTGCCAGAGGACATTGGGTTTGAGGCCTCTGGGATTTACCTCTGGTGGTTGTAGCGGGGGTACTTTTAAGAAGGGCTGGCATGTTTTACGGGTATGTATTATCCTTTTGAGATCCTTTACAGGAACCTGAGGAAATCTATGTTGAAAACCTCTCCAATTATTGTGGGTTAAATCATGTAAATGGGTGGCCTCTTGTAACATTAAAGCTTGTGGGCCAGTAGCTAACTGGTCTGTCCAATTATTGCCCATGGATAAAAACCCAGGAAGTTTTGAATGCCCTCTCAAATGTTGAATATGAATAAGGACTCCCCGTCCATCTAAAAGGCACTTAAGGGTGTCCAAAATGGGAAAACAGGGTTTCCATCCAGCTTAATATGTGCCTGGGGAATATGAGGGAGCAAGTTAATCATATAAACTGTCAGAATACAAATCAAGGGGTTTTTGAATGTCCCAAAGGATCATAATTACGGCAAACATTTCTTTTTATTGTGCTGACCCTTGACAAGGTTGAAATCTTTGTTGGCTTGGGGTCTTTTGTTGCTCCTCAAAGGCTGCATACACAGAGCCTGTTTTACCTCCATCAGTAAAAACATGGAAAGCGCCAGGAATAGGTTTAGGATAAAATAGAGAAGGCATTATGAGAGGAAGTCACCATAACATGACGGTCCATTTAGATGACCCATAATGGCAGTCAATTTGACCTAGAAACCCTTCCAGGGAGAGAGCAAGTTGAGCATTGGCTCAAGTGAACACTCAACATCTGCCATCCGAAATGGAAAAACAATGGAGTGAGGGTCAAGGCCATAATGCCTTTGGGATTGGGTCCTTCCCTTGAAAATAGCATCGGCAAGTTGGTCTGCCTGAGAGTACACCTGAGGTGTGCCCCCCAGAGGAGTGTGAACACACTCTAATGGCTCCCCCTCTTTGACTTAAAACTGCAGAAATCAATGTAACACCTGCAAACAACGAGAGGGAAATGGGCTTAAGAATAGAATACCTTTTCAGGGAAAGTTCATACAGGGCTCTTTGGAACTGTAAAAATATTGCCCGATGGCTGCTTGTAATTATAATAACTTCTTGGGGTGTCCTGTCTTTTAGTCTGGTGAATAAGGGCACAAGACTATTTTAGGGATGGGAACCCATGGAAACAGCCAATTGATTTCCCCTAAAAGACTTTGAAGTTTGGTTAGGGACAGAGATGCTGGAATATCCAGCAAAGGCTTAAGGGGGCTGGCCTGAGTCAAGGTAAGGTGGGATCCGAACACCTTAAAGGAGGTACCATTTGAATTTTATTTAGGGCTAAGGTAAAAAAAAACGCTTTTTTAATATGGTGAGAACCTGGGCTAGAAGACCCTCCAGGCGGCCCAGGTCTTGATGTCCCAGAATTGTTTCATCCATGTAGGCATAGGCAAGGGAGGTGTCTGAACCCAGCACAGGCCCTAAAAGTGTGGCCAAGTATTGTTAGCAAAAGGCCAGGCTATTGGCCATTCCCTGTGGCAGCAACGTCCATTCAAACCCCCGATCAGGATGGGAAAAAATTAAGAGAGGGGATGGAGAAGGCAAATTTCTTGCAGTCATCCAGATGCAAGGGGATCAAAAAAAAAACTATCTTTAATATCAATTACAACCAAGGTATATTCTGAAGCGGGAGTCCAGGGCATTCCTCTTAGGGAATTCCTACTAGCTCTATCCTTTCAGTTTCCTTATGTAGATCTTGGAGCACAAACCAAGCCCGGATGCTTTTTGGATAACAAATACAGATGTGTTCCAATGACTCACAGAAGGAAGTATGTGCCCAAGTTTTATCTGTTCCTCCACCAAAAGGTGGCGTGCTACAAGTTTAGGTTAGGTCAATGGCCACTGCTCCACCCAAATAGGGCTTCTAGGTTTCCACCAAATGGGAGGTACTTGAGGGACAATTGCCTTTAGGATTGGGGGTGCACCCAAGTGGGTCCCTTATGTTCTTCTCTGTACTTATGAAAGTTAAAAAACTCTTTTTCTTAACTCCCTCTAGATCCTGTTTAAGTTTTTGTGATTTTACTCTATCCAGGATATCATCATAGGATGCTCGATGGTCTGTAGTGACCACAGCATCCATTTGTCTTAGCATGTCTTGCCCTAGTAAATTGGCGGTGAGGTTTTTTGTCACTAAAGGGCATATATTTCCCTGCTCTCCATCTAGGCTATTCCATTTCATAAGGGCGACCGACTCTTTGGACTGGGATTTGCCCCCTACCTCCAATATCGGGGGTCTGTGTGCAAGCTTCCAGTCCTAGGGAACTTCCTCCTCCCTGAGTATGGTTCAATCTGCCCTCACATCAATTAGGCAGTGAAACTGCTTTACCCCTATGAAAATACACATTTTAGGGTGGAGTCCTTCCCTCAGGGGGATGGTCCAATGGGCCTGGGTCGTCCTGCCATGAGGTTGCCTGGGCCTTATAGCAGAGGGGGTTCCTCCTTGAGCTAACGGGGCTGGAGGATGCCCCTCCCCTAGTTTAAAGGCTTCCCATCTAAATCAAATTTGGATCAACAATCCTTTTTCCAATGGTATCCCTTCCTGCACTTGCGGCAGGGTGTAGGGAGTGGTTTGGACCCCCCTGGCTGGTTGGCAGTGGGTGGAGGGCAGGGGGGATTGTTTTGAACAATCCCACTTAAAGGGGACCTCCTGTCTGCATTTAAAACAAGTCCCTCTCCCTGATGGCCTTGGGGTTCCTTGGCCCTGGGCTGCCAGAGCCTTGGTAAAAGCCTGCAGATGTCTGAGCCTGTAAAGGTAAAGATAGTGATTGGGCCTGGGGCTGTTGTGTTCCACATCCTGGGAGGCCACCACCCATGTGCTCAGGGAACACTCTCTCAATCCCACGCAGGCTGTGTGGTGGTCTGCATTCATCCCTTCCCAAACCAGTAGCTTTACAAACTGATCTCAGAGGTCTCCTGCTGGCGACTTGCGGTGAACACTCTGTTGGACTTGGTCTATAAAATCAGGTAGAAGCTCACCCAGGTTTTGTCTCACTCCTGCTATGGGGAACTTAGTGGGTCCTTCATCCAATTAGTACCACTCAGCAAGTCCGGCCTGCCTCACCTGGTCGCAGTACGGGCCAGTTATTGAGTGATGTCTGTATCTTATTTTTATATATTATATTATTACCAATTATTTGGTATAAAATTATACCTCCATTAATTAATCACAGTAGGAGACTTAATAAAGTATTAATTAATCAATGACCTATATTTATTGCTTACAATCATATACTGGAATGACTAGCTAATTAGTAATTTAATTAGTACATTTCAAACATTGTATTTGTATTCCTATAGATAGGAACAAGTTTCCTAGATCTTCAGCCGTGTGCACTCCCGGGATCGAACTCAGGGCCTAGGTGTCTGGGTTGACTCAGGCTTCACTGACAGTCTCCAGCCTTCGACCATGCAAGGTCATGTACAATTTTCAAGCCAAGTAATTGAGACCCAGGAGGGTCACAGTACTAAGGAAACAAAGGTAAAACTGTTGTATAAAACTTCCTGGTCTTTTCCTCCTCCATTTTTGTTGGTTTGATGGGTTTTTTTTTGTTTTTTGTTTTGTTTGTTTTTTTGTTTTTTTGTTTTTGTTTTTGCAAGAGCTGGGAGTTGAACTTGGGTCTTAGGATCCCTGAATCATCTGTGGGTGTAAAAGCTGCACCCAGCCTAGGGTAATCATGGTTTAAGACACAATAAAATGCTTCCTTGAGTAAAAGGAGCTCAGGGAAAATGTCTAAGCTCACAGTTCAAGCGTCAGGAATTGCCACAAAAAAAGAGCCAGTAACTCCATGTGTCTGTGAATTTATCCATGTATTTGTATCGGTGAACATCCAAATTCTCTATGAAGAAAGGCACCCAGATAGGAAATTTGCTTTGAATAGAAAGATTTCATAGCACAGAGAGTACTTTCAAGATGGTGCATGTTCCTTGGCTCCCCTCAATATTCCCAGTGTAGCCTGAGGGGTTCTTCATACCCCAGGCTGCTGGAGAAAGTCTGCCTCATTGTTTGAACAGGCAGAGAAAAAGCCTCACTCCTGTACACTCTGTAACAAACAATTCATGCAGGGCAATTAGGGAGGATGTGTGTGGGCAGGATCTGAAAGTCAGGAGAAAAAGGCCTCTTTGTACCCCAATGTTGGGTCTTCGTCCATCCCACAAAAGAAGGAAGGGGTCCTCCATCAGAAAGAATGACATTTCCCCATTTGTTAGGAAATGGATAAACTTGGAAAAAATTATATTAAGTGAAGTAAGCCAGGCCCAAAGAAACATAGTTCCCATGGTTTCCCTTATTTGCAATATCTAGTATATGTATGAGTCAAGCAGAAAAGGTCAGATAATGTGATGTTAGAAAAATGAACCCTTAGATATGTATTTTAATGTTTTTTTTCTTTCATGCATGTGTTTCTAATGCATTTATAAGATTATCTCTTTGTTGCTTTGTATGTCCCTCCCCCACAGTATAACCACTGCTTTCACTATATTTGATGTCAGCATAACTTGTGAAGGAGATGGGGAAAAACAAGTCGTTTAAGGATACAGGTGGACCTGTTGCAACATTGAGAAGTACAAGTTGTCATGTAGAAAATGAGCTTTATAACGTTGGTGGGGGGGGGACGTGGGGAGGATTAGGGGGGGAGGCTGGGAAGGGATGTGAAGGGTAAACAAAGATGAGGCTGCTATGCTTGATAAGAAATGTACGCATTATCCTGCCCATTTAATTGTAACCCCTCAGTACAGTATGTTCACGCAACAAAAATTAAATTAAATTAAACAAAAAAAGAAAAACTGTTTTATTAACAGAGAGAAGGCTTTTTTAAAGCCAAAAAGGGCTGGTGGCATGGCAAGGGAGGAAGAGAAACCAATCACTGTCAAGATCACCCCCTATCATTAACCTGAGCCTTCACGGGCTGGTTAGGCACTGATCGGAAGATCAATTGGGCCCTGCCCAATCTACTCTCTCCTAGCGCCCTCTTGGCTGCCCATGTGCTCTACAGTAAATTGGACTCTGCCCACTCTACTCTCTCCCAGTGCCATCTTTGCTGCCCATGTGCTCTACAGTAAACTAGGCTCTGCCCACTCAACCCCCTCTCAGCGCCATCTGTGCTGCCCATGTGCTCTACACCCCAAGCTGTCTCTCCTCCCAGTGCTCTGTTTTGACAGAAAGTCTTCATTTGTGCCATCTCCCGTGGCAGGCCAAATTCTCTGCACTCATCCTGTCTTTGTAAGCCTATGTTTCAGTGTTGAAACATACTGCTACCACTAATTCAAGAGTCTTTCTGGCAGACAATTAGGGAGCTGAACTTAATGAAATGATTCATTATTGGCAACGGTGCCTCCATGTGTGTGTGTGTGTGTGTGTGTGTGTGTGTGTGTGTGTGTGTGTGTGTGTGCATACACCAGTCATGGTGCTTGAACTCAGTTCCTAACCACTCTGAGTTTTTCTCCTGTACAAGGACAGCACTCTACCAATTGAGCCACACAGCCATTTCAGGCTTTTTTTTTTCCCTAGGGATGTGGTACTGAGAATTTAACCCTGGGTTTCACACATGCAAGGCAGTCTACCTCTAAGAAAAATTCCCAGTGCTCCACTTCTGGTTTCTTTCTTTCTTTTCTTATAAGTTAGAGGAGTTGAAGTCTGGGCCTGGGTGCTGCCTCTGACCTCTTCAGCTCATGTGTAATGCTCTACCACTTTAGCTACAGCACCCCTTTAGGCTTTCTGGTAGTTTATTGGAAATAACCATCTCAAGGAATTTCCTGCCCAGGCTGGCTTTGGACCGTGATCTGGGATAGTTTTGAACCAAGATCCTCAGCATCCTGAGCAGGCAGGATGATAGACCTCAGCTAAAGACACCTAAGCCTTGACACTTTGCTGCAAGGATGTCCTTGGCTCCACATGGTAGAACGTTAGCCATGAGCCCAAGAAGAAAGTCAGCAACTAGGCTCTGAGTTCAAGGTTCATGATGGAGAAAACAAAACCAAAACAATTGTCTGCAGGAGACAAGTCACTACAGCTCGGTGTATACATAAATTTGGCCTTGCCTTGGGGACATATATGAGCCTCTGCACAATTATCTTACTTCTGTAGCTCTTATAAGGACCAGATGAACCAATATAACTCATGAAGGACTCAGTATATAGGACCCTGTGAAGGACTCAGCACACAGTACCCCATGAACGACCTAGCACCCCTGGAAGGACTCATCACATAGCTGTATTCCACAAACTGTCATTAGAATTAGGGTGCTTTCATCAGTATCACCATTCTTTTAGATACATTTCACAAACCGCACAAGTTCACATCTAACGGTTTAGAAAGGTCTTTTTTGTGGATAGGGTCATCAGCCTCTGGGATTGCACTCATAGGTTGGAGGTACTGTCCTGAGATCTTTTCCTCAAGGCTACATCTCTACCACTTTGAGGCACAGCTTATAGTCTGGCAGACTTCCTGCCAGGGTTGAGTTTTCAACCCACTAGTGTCTTATGTCATCCCCCGAGCAGCTAAGGGTGAGCCAGCAGTGTCTGGTTACATGGTGCTGGGTTGCAGCTGTTAAACTCTGGCTAAGTCAGGTTAGATGCCAACCATCAGCTTCAGATTCCCAGCTTGCTCTGTGATGAGGTATTTGCAGTGTTATCCTTATATAGTTGCAGTCAGAACAGTCTATCTTTTTTTTTATGCCATTCCTGGGTCTTGAGTAAGAGTCTAGACACAGTCCCTAAGCTTTTATGCTAAGCTAGTGCTTGGCTGTTTGAGTAACAGCATGACTTCTGGATGTTTCTGTGCACACAGTAGAGAGGAATCAAACCCAGGGCTTTGTATGTACTAGGCAAGCACTCTACCACTGAGCCACAGGAATGACAAATGTAGAAACAGATATATAAATTGTTTCATAGATATATAGAAATATATATATATATATATATATATATGCATGTATGTATAAAACAAGATAAGGATATCTGTATATTATTTGATTTTATATACTATATTACTACCACTTATCGATAAATTATTCCTTCCTTTATTTAAGAATGGTGGTTGAATACATAACAAAGTATTAATTGAAAATTAGTCAGTGTACTATAATTATTGTGCATAATTTTATAATATAATCATACACTACTAATGTAATTGTTAGTTTACAACATTCCATTCGTATGGATGTATATCGGAATGTATTTCTTAGGATCTCCCACCATTCGTAGGTGGCAGTCCTGAGATTCGCACCCCGGGCCTAGGTTGCCGGTTTTGGCTATGGCTTCCATGATAGTCCACCAAATTTTAGCAGTACAAGGTCATGTACACTTTCTGGGCCCTGTCATTTAGACCCAGGATGGTTGCAATGCAAAGGAATAAACTATGTAAAACCGCCTTCTGGAACTTCTCAGTTGTATCCTTCTCCTTTTTCCCCCCGCTTTTAGTTCTTCTTCTTTTTTTTTTCGGTATTGGGCCCAGAACTCTGAATCTGGGTGCTGTCCATCAACTATTCAGCTCAAGACTATCGTTGTACCACTTGAGCCATAGCACTACCTCCAGCTTTATTCTGCTTATGTGGTGCTGAGGAATCAAACCCAGAGCCTTGTGCATGCAAGCTAAGCACTCTATTACTGATCCACCTTCCCAGCACTTCTCCTTTTTTTTTTTTTTTTGCGAGTCCCAAGATTTGAACTCGGGTCATAGGATCTTAGGATGGGCTGTGGGTCCAGAGGCTGCACCCCAGGCTAGGATGATAGAAATTGAGGCAGAGTTGCCACGAGCTGAGTTCAAGCTCCAGGCATGGCCAAAAAAAATTAAGGCTCTGGCTTGGAATTTGCACCATTTTTCTGGAAGGCCGAGAATTTGGACTCAGGGCCTGGGCAATTCTGTGTCACTGTGGTGCAGAGGAAGCTCACTATCATTGAATACAACAATTTCAGCCCAGTTTCCAGGGCCCGAATTCAAGCCCCAGCACTGATAAATAATATTCATATATGAGATCTATTTACATACAGGGGTTTATTCCTTATGACATTTATTACCCTTATTTTTCCATGAAAAGGTCAGTGTAGAGAAAAAGCCCTTTGCAAACTGAGCTGCCAGACAGTTCTGAGGACCTGAGAACAAGCCAGAGTAGTGGTTGATAGATATAGATATAGAGATTGAGATTGACATAGAGATAGATAGATAGATGTGTATTTGGCTATATATGAGAGAGAGAGACTATGTGAGGATATTATATTATATATATTATGAATTGTTATTAAATTATACCTCCATTTAATGAAGTATCATGGTTGAATACTTATTGAAGCATTAATGTAAATGTAGACAGTATTCCTTAATTGGGACTATCACACCGTGGTGCTAGAATGGAAGACATAATCCAATACTTTTTGTGTGGCATTGTATAAGAGAATCATGAATTAACTGCAAATATAATTATTACTTTTATAACACTCCATTAAACATTCACTTGAATAGTGAAGATTTTCTCAAGATCTCCCTCCATTTGTAGGAGGCAGTCCTGGCATTCGAACTCCAGGCCTGGGTAGTTTACTTCAAAATGCAAACCATTAGAATGACACTGTGAAGGTTTCAGTTTGTCACAATGAAAAAAAGAACAAGAAGAAAAGAAAGCCAGGTGTCATTTGTGCCTGCCTGTAATCCTAGCTCTTCAGAACTCTGAGAGGTAGAGAATGCCAGTTTGAATTCAGCCAGGACAGGAAAGTCCACAGCACTGTTATTTCTGTGGGATCTCAGAAATAAAAAAAATTGCCATGAGTGTGGCTGTGGCTCAAGGACAGAGTGATACCTTTGAGCAAAAGGAGCTCAGGAAATGTGCCTAGGCTCATAATACAACCCCTGAACCTGCCAAAAAAAAGTAACTCCCTGTCTCCCCATATATGTATGCATGTATTTCTATCGGTGAAGGTCCAGAATCCCTAAGATGAAAGGCACCAAGCTAGGAAAATTGCTTTGAATAAAATGATTTCATAGCACAGACAGTGCTTTCAAGACAGTGCATGTTCCGGGGCTCCCCGATACCAGTGTAGCCTGAGGTTTTCTCGACACCAGGGATTGCTGGAGGAAGTCTGCCTCATTGTTGGAACAGGCAGACAAAATCCTCACACCTTTACAGCTGTGTAACAAACAACTCCACCTGGGCCAATTAGTGAGCAGGAGTGTGGGTGGGCTCTGAAGCCTAGGAGAAAAAAGGCTCCTTTGAAACTCAAGCTATCTCTATCCTCAGTGCTATTTTGACTGGAAGCCTCCATTGGTGCCACCTCCTGTGGAAGGCCAAGTTCCCTGCACTTATCCTGTCTTTGTTAGGCTATGTTCCAGTGTTGAAATAACTTGCTACAATAAATTCAAGGGTCCTTCTGGCAGACAACAAAGGAGCTGAACCTTATAAAATGATTCATGATTGGCAACAGTGCCTTCCTAGTTTCTGGAAGCTTGCTAAATCTAAGCACATGTATAATATCACAATACTTCCTGTCATCTAGAGCTGGTGAAGCTCATCAAGTTTTAAAACCTTTGAACTCTCCTAGTTGGGCCCTGGGTGGCTAGGTTTTGGGGTTGAACACAGGGCCTGGGTGCTGACCATGAGCTCAGAACAGAAGCTCAGTGCTTTACCATTTGGTGTCACAACATCACTTCTGGTATCTGTGTGTGTGTGTGTGTGTGTGTGTGTGTGTGTGTGTGCACGAATGTGTGTGCATACACTTGTCCTGGAGCTTGAACTCAGGACCTAAACACTGTACCTGAGTTTCTCCTGTACAAAGATAGCACTCTACCACTTTAGCCACAGAGCCACTTCAGGCTTTATTCTAGTGATGTGGTACTAAATAATCAAGCCCAGGTATTCATACATGCAAAGCACTCTACCCTAAGACACATTCCCAGCAATCCACTTCAGGTTTCTTTCTTTCTTTTCTTGTAAGTCAGAAGAATTGAAGTCTAGGCCTGGGAGCTGTCCTTGCACTCTTCAGCTAAATACAAGTGCTCTACCACTTGAGCTACAGTACCCCTGCAGGTTTTTGTTAATTCACTGGAGAGAATCCTCTCAAGGAATTTCATGCCCAGGCTGGCTTTGGAAAGTGATCCTCAGCTCTCAGGCTCCTGAGTAGCTAGGATGACGGTGCGAGTTATTGGCACCCAGCTTCCACTTCAAGTTTCTAAGTGGTGAATAGGAGATAATAGTCTCTTGGGACCTTTTGTGTCTGGGATAGTTTGGAACCGAGGTTGTCAAATACCAGCTTCCTGAGTAGGTAGGATGACAGACCTCAGCTACAGATGTAGATGTAACACTCTTTTGAAAGAGGGTTCTTGACTCCACATGGTTCAGTGGCTAGGTCCTGAGTTCAAGGTTCACGACCAAGAAAAATAAACCAAAACAATTGTCTGCAGGAGACAACTCACTAGAGTTAGGTACATTCACAATTGGCACTGACATTGAGACATATCTGAACCTCAAGATTCTCATCTGCACCATCATCTGACTTCTGGAGCCCTTACAAGGACCAAGTGGAAGAATTTACCCCGTGAAGGACTCAGCACACAACACCCCATGAAGGACTCATCACATAGCTGTATCCCACAAGCTGTCAGTGTTAGGGTGCTTTCCTCAGTACCACTATTCTTTCAGAAACACATAACAAGCCACATAAAGTTCACATCTAATGATTAAGAGGGATGGGGTTTTGGGGGGAGGTGGAGTCAGCCACGGGAACTGCACTGAAAGTTTGGGGGTACTGTCCTATGATCTTTTGCTCAAGGCTAGAACTCTACCACTGTGTGCCACAGCTCAGAATTTCACCGACTTCCTATCAGGGCTGGGTTTTAAACCCACCAGTGTCAGATCTCAGCCCCCGAGTATCTTGCATGACAAAGGTGATGGAGCCAGCACCATCTGGTTCTGTGGAGCTGGGTTGCAGCCGTTTACCTCTGGCTAAGTCAGGTTAGATGGCAGCTGTCAGCATCAGACTTCTGGCTTGCTCTGTGATGAGGTATTTGCAGTGCTATCGTTATATAGTTGCAGTCAGAACATTCTTTTTTTGGTGCCATTCCTGGGTGTTGAGTAAAAGTCTAGACACAGTCCCTAAGCTTTTATGCTCAAAGCTAGTGCTCCGTTGCTTGAGTGACAGCACAACTTCTGGATTTTTCTATGCACATTGTAGTGAGGATTGAACCCAAGGCTTTGTATGTACTAGGCAAGCACTCTACCACTGAGCCCCAGTAGTGCCAGTAGTGACAAGAGAATAAACAGATCAATTGTGTAGATTGGTAGATAGATAGATAGATAGATAGATAGATAGATAGATAGATAGATAGATAGATAGGTAGATAGATAGATAGATAGATAGATAAATAGATAGATAAATAAATAGATAGATAGATGTGTAGATATATATATATATATGCATAAAGAGAGAGGGAATGTGAGGATATTAAATTATGTACATTATTACCGATCATTATGAAATTATGCCTCCATTTAATAAATTATCTTGGTTGAATATTTATAGAAGCATTAATTAAAAATTATTCAATATCCTTCCATTAGGGGAAATCACACCATGGTGCTACCATGCCAGATATAAATCCAATAATTTTTGCGTGGCATTCTAAAATAGAATCATGAATTAACTGCAAATTTAATTATTACTTTTATAACATTCCATTAGCATTCACATAAATAGGAATGAGTTTGTCAGGATCTCTTTCCGTTTGTGGGTGGCAGTCCTGGCATTCGAACTCCAAGCCTGGGTAGTTTTCTTTGAATCCAAACCATTGGAATAACACCATGAAGATTTCAGATTGTTATGATTACAAAAAGAACAAGAAGAAAAGAAAACTAAGACCCAGGGGCTCCTGCTTGTAATCCTAGCTCCTCAGGAGGCTGAGATGTAGAGAATGCCAATTTGAATTCAACCGGGGCAGGAAAGTCCGCGACCCTCTTATTTCTAAGAGATTACAGAAAAAAAAAACATGAATGGGGCTGTGGCTCAAGGGCAGAGCAATACCCTTGACCAAAAGGAGCTCAGGGACAGGGCCTAGGCTGATAGTACAACACGGAACTGCCCCCCCAAAAAAAGGAGGCAATAACTCCATGTCTCTGTGTATGGATGGATGATGTATGGATGATGGGCATTCAGCAGGTTGCCAATGCCCAGCCCCCCAACCTGGGCAAGCTGAGACAAGCCCTGAAGAGTACTAAGTGTGAGCCGGCAACTTGAACAAAGCATCCTTGTATGCCATTAAATAACTGAAGCTTGATGTTCTGGCTGAGATGTCCCATCGGGACAATTAGAAGCCGGCCACTGCCTCCAGGGAGACCACAGTTCCTAGACTGTAGGAGTTGTCAAAGTTTCTGGCTCCATATTCTCTATCCCTCTGTAGGATGTGAGCCTAGACCTCTGGTGCCTGGTGGCTATCACTCAATTATCATTCCTCATTGCCTAGTCACAGGCTGCTCCCAAATCTTGGTAAAGGTATGAAATAGTCAGCGATTTCTATGCCGAAAGAGGTATGCCAATAAATCCCACCCTCATAACTCCCTTTAGAAGTGAGCCTTGGGCTGCAAATGTGGCTTAGTTGTAGAGTGCTTGCCTAGCATGCACTAAATCCTCGGTTCAATTCCTCAGTACCACAGAAACAGCAAAAGCCAAAAGTCGCATTTTGGCTTAACTGATACCCTTGAGGAAAAGAAGCTCAGGAACTTGCCCAGACCCTGATTTCAAGCTACAAGACTGGCACAAAAAGATGTGAACCTGGTGAGACATATTTTTTCTGGGACTCAGAGGAAGGCCAAGGTTATATGTAAGAAGTAGGGTAGAAGGCAGGTGCTGGTGGCTCACCCTTGGAAGTTACTCAGGAGGCTGAGATCTAAGGATCCCAATTGCAGGCAAGAAAGTCTATATGAGAACCTCTTTTCCAATTAAACACCCCCAAAGCCAGAAATAGAACTGTGGTTCAAGTAGTAAAGTGCTAGCCTTGAGCACAAAAGCTTAGGGATAGGATAGCATCCAGGCCATTAATTCAAACCCAGGAGAGGCACACACACACACACACACACACACACACACACACACACACACACACACACACACACCACAGAAACACACACACACACACACACACACACACACACACACACACACACACCAAGATAGAGCATTTGCCAGTCAGCCTGCAAAAATTCCATCTCTACCAACTCAATATAACAAAAGAGGTAGAAGGGAAGCAAAGACTTGTTCCAGGAGGTGATATATCCAGTGCCAAAATTCTACAGGAGTTCTAAGATGTGGATACAGGAAGAGAGCCTCAGGCAGTAGGTACAGCATGGACAAAGGTCCTAAGGTGTGCTGTAGAGCAGGTGATGTTGTTGGAATGAAGGCTCTGTGGCTTCAGACAAGTCTGGTAGAACATTCAAGGCTGGGTCAAGGTTTGTACTTGAGTCACAGGGCAGAGGGTGGGGTCCTAGAATGGGCCCCAGGGGGAAGATTAGCTTGGCTTTACACCAAGGACCCCAGCCATTTCCTGTGGCTGGAAGCCTATTTTTCACAGCTCTTAACCCTCAGGCATCCATTGCATGGAGGAGTCAGGGCAAACACAGGGAAGAACTCTTGCTTAAGAAAAGCTTCTAGCCCAATGCCACCAGTGGCTCAAACCCTGTAAATTCTAGCTACTCAGGAGACTGAGATAGAGATCGAGGGTCAAGCCAGATCAGGAGAGGAAAGTTAGTGAGACTCTTCTTGCAAATGAACTACCAAAAACCAGAAATGGAGCTGGGGCTCAAGTGGTAGAGTGCTAACCTTGAGGGAAAAAGTTAAGAGACCAGAGACCAGACCCTGAGTTCAAACCCAGTACTGGCACAGAAAAATAAAGAATAGCTTTCAGGAGCTCCTAGTCCACTCTGGTGAAAGGCCAGATCAGCTGGGCGCCGGTGGCTCATACCTGTCCTCCTACCTCCTCAGGAGGCTGAGATGTGAGGATCGCAGTTCAATTCCAGCCCAGGAAGGAAAGTCCGGGAGACTCTGATCTCCAAGGAACCTCCAGAGGACTGAATGTAGTTCTGTAGCTCAAGTGGTAAGCTTAAGAGCTAGGGCAGAGCCCAGGTCCAGAGTTCAAGCCCCGTGACCAACACCTGGTCTGCTTGGACCTCACTGTGTGGCTCTACGCAAAGTAGTTTCCAGTGGGCCCCCTGAGGTTCTCCCAATGTGTAGGTGTTCTACAAGTCTTGAGTGGAGCCTGTTTGGAGGCCATTGCCTACAGAACGGGCCACAGTACCAGAGAAAGATCGAGCCTTGGGGCATGGAGATCATCAGAATTGCATCTGTCATGGGTGCAATGTGGATCTGAGCAGTAAATCGCCATCTCAGACCAGGATTCTGGGCCAGGAGGGGCAGGTGCAAGATGTCACACCAAGTAACGTCCACTCATCCGGGTATCACAAGTGTGTGAATTTGTCTGGCACACCTTGGGCAGGTGTTGAGTTGGGCTCATGAAAGCCTTTTAGGCTCAGGAATCCACAGCCAACTGGCTGCTGCTTGTAACAGTCGCTATCCCAGGAATCCCAGGGCTCAGAGTCCTGCTTTCCTCACCAGTGCTTGGGTGCAGATTAAGATCTGCAATCGTGGGCCAACTACAAACGAGCATCCCTAGTGTCCTTCCCTTGGTCCTATGGCCCCATGCACAGATGGAGGGGTAGGTTCTATGGAACTTACTGCCATGGCCGAGACCCCTCAGCCCAAGGAAGACTTAGGGAGAAACCACTTGATTTGGCTTGAGAGTTTACTTTGACTATGCCTCACGACTGGCCCCAGTTCTAGCTCAGCTCATCATTACTACCTTCCTCTGTATGTGTATGTATGTGTGTGTTTGTGTATGTGTGTGTGTGTGTTTGTGTGTGTGTGGTGTGTGTTTGTGTGTAGATGAGCAAGTATGATCTTGGTACTAAGGCTTGAACTCAGGGCCCAGGCTCTGTCCCTCACTTTTTTCATTCAGGACTAGCTCTCTACCACTTGAGCCACATCTTTTCTTCCAGCTTTCAGGTAGTTCTGGGGAGAGGAGAGTCTCACAGACATTTCTTGCTGCACTTCCTCTGAATGGCAATCCTCAGATTTCAGACTCCTGAGGAGTTAGGAATATGAGACATGAGCTATTAGCATTTGGCCACACTTACCTTCTTGGGTAAAACAGACTACCTCTCTCCCAGCTAAGCACCTATCTACAGCCACCACTCCTATCCCAGGCTTCAGATGAAACATAACCTCCTCCCCTGAGGACAAAGAAATGGGATCAGTTTGACCTTTGTGGTCTCTACACAATCAGGGGCTGGTGGGAACTGTTATGGAGGTCAAAGATCTTGGCCAGGGCAAGTAGACATCTGTTACAATAGAAGAGAGTATGAAAAGATATCCTTACAGCTGGATGCCAGTGGCTATAATCCTGGCTACTCAAGGCTGAAATCGGAGGATCAATCAAGATTAAAAGCTAGCCTGGGCAGACTCTTATTGCCAATAAATCACCAAAAAGATGGGAAGAGAGCTACTGTAGTTCAAGTGGCACAGCACCAACCTTGTGCAAACAAGCTAAAGGATAACACCTAGGCTCTGAGTTTAAGCCCTCGGAAACACACACACACACACACACACACACACACACTCACACACACACAACCTTAGCAGTTGCCCGTGGCTCATACCAGCAATCCTAGCTACTCAAGGGGCTGAGCTCTTAGGGTGGCAACTTAAAGCCATCCCAGGCAGGAAAATATGTGAGAAACTTCTGTCTACTAAACTACTAAAAAAAGATGAAAGCTGAGTTGTGGTTCAAGTGTTAGAGTGTTAGCTTTGAGCAAAGGAAGCTCAGGGACAGTGCCAAGCTCTGAGTTCCAGCTCTAAGATTTTTTAAAGACATCCCCCACCCCACTCCAGCCATAAATCCAGATTTTGGTCATCCTAGATCTCATTTCTGATCCTGCCACTTCCACAGCAGTAGTAGCTGGTGTGTAGCCATGGACTAAGAAGTGAACTTACACAAGTGGGTGATAGCCATGTCAAGGCTAATGCCCCAGTACATTGAGGGACTGGTACATACCAGTCCCTTATCCCAGTTACCTGGTCCTAGAATCTAAAGTCTGTGCCTCTGTATTCTGTGCATCTGGAATTGTTTAGAAGCACCTGAGAGGCCCAGCTGGGCCCAGAATATAGACTTGCCTGTGATAAGGTACCTTGACTTTTCCTTGATACTGTCTAACACTTCCCAGCCACCTTGGCTTCACCTCCCATGTAGCCCCAGATCATCCTTGCTTGGACAGCCTTCAGTAAGCTATCAAGCTCGATCTGGCCAGAGCCACTGGAAACCACCCTTCCCCCACTCCACTGCCAGCCTGCTGGGAGTGGGATATGCGGCCAGAGGAAAATGACAGAACAACGCATGACTGACCCTGCCACCCCAGAGGCAGGGGAGAACACATGCCAGCTGACCCTGCTGATTCAGAATCCCCTGGAGGCGGCCAAAAATATGGACAGCCGGACTTGGGCCCCAAAGAAAAGCTGGTATATGCAGGTCTCTGGCAATTTAGGACTCATTGTAGACCCTGATAGGGGGCTAAATGCAAGGTTGCCAGGGAGGAGGGGCATCATCCGAGTTCAGGAAGAGGCAGACAGGCACCCTGGAAGTGGACAGAGATGAGGGAAATACACACACACACACACACACACACACACACACACACACACACACACACACACACACACGGGTAAGGCAAGGCCTCAGCAGTCCCTGATCACCTGAACATCCTAACCCCCAGAAAGATGGCTCTACAGTCCTCATATCAAATGTAGACAAAACTCAGAGCTTCTCACACATCTGGAATGGCTCATAATTCAGCATGGCACTTCCTACTGTACTCACTGCTATGAAGAAAAGCCAGCTACCTTATTTTTGGTTGTCGGTCATGGGGTTTGAACTTTGGGCCTGTGTGTAGTCCCCCAGCTCTTCAGCTGAAGGTGTGCGCTCTACCACTGGAGC
Source organism: Dipodomys spectabilis (assembly GCF_019054845.1). Classification (NCBI taxonomy): domain Eukaryota; kingdom Metazoa; phylum Chordata; class Mammalia; order Rodentia; family Heteromyidae; genus Dipodomys; species Dipodomys spectabilis. Next base: position 1,935,595 of record NW_024870770.1, read on the forward strand.
CATAGCATCACTTCCGGTTTTCTGGTGGTTCACTGGAGATAAAGTCTCTCAGACTTTCCTGCCCAAGCTGGCTTTGAACTCTCATCCTCAGATCTCAGCCTCCTGAGTAGCTAGGATGTTATTTGTGAGCTACGGGCAGCTCCTGGCTTCAGCCACCTTCTTAGACCCAGTGGAAACCCAACTTGTCAGGCCACAAAGCACTTTCAACCCTTCACTTCAGACTTTGGCACCAGCATCCAAAACCATTCTTCCTTGGATGGAGAGAATAAAATTGACACTACCCTCCCACCCTTGCTCTCATTGGTCCACTCCTTAGGTAAGATAGGACACAACCTCTGGAGTTCTTGGTAAGCCAATGCACACCCTGCTGTGACTTCACACTGGGGCAAACCTGGGGAGTTCTTAGAAATGTCTGTACAGTGAGGCCAGCATCTGTTCTTCCAACCACAGCAACCGCACTCCTTCACCATCTCTTGTAAGCAAGGGGTGCATTCTTTTTTGTTTTTTTGTTTTTTGTTTTTATTTTTGGTTGAGGGGCTTGAAATCATGGCTTGGGTACTGTCCCCGATGATGATTTTTGCTCAAGGACAGTGCTCTACCACTTGAGCCATGGCACCACTTTTGGTTGGAGATTGGAGATGAGACTCTCATGGGACTTTCCTGCCTGGGCTGGGAAACAAGTTCTTCTGGATCTCAGCCTCCCAAGTAGCCAGGATGACAGGTGTGAGCCACCAGAGTGGGACTTATGGTTTCTCATTCCTTAGAATTTCCAACTCATTCTCCTCTAAACACTACCACCTAGACACTCCTCTACCTCCCTCAGGCATGGCAAATGGAGGCTCAGAATTGGGGTAGGGCCATGGGTATTAAAGGGCCCCCTTCATATCACTACCTCTCTCTAAGATCTCATCTGCCTCCTCTGGATGGCCTGGTCTTCCAGGGCAGATGAGACCACTAGGTGTTCAGCAGCCTGCCCTGTATCCCCCCGCCGAACCCAACCAGTACCTGAGAATTTCTGGGGCCAGCTGCTCCATGTCCCAGTGGAAAATGTTGGGAGGGTTGCTGATAAGTGGGTCTAGGAGTGCTCAGGACAGAAGGAGTGTCCAGATCCTCACTGTCAAAGAAGGAGACACAATGCATGGATTGATCTACTAGGAGCTACAAGGCATAGCCATCCACCTGTCACCCAGGTCCCGTGGAATGCTGTTTTATATTGTCAGTCCTGGGGCTTGACCTCGTGGCCCAGGCGCTGTCCCCGAGTTACTTTTGCTCGGGGCCAGCACTCATCCACCTGAGCCAGGGTGTGACTTCTGGCTTTTTCTGTGTATGTGGAACCTAGTAATCAAAACTAGGGTTTCCTGAGTGCCACGCAAGCCCACTACTGCTAAGACACAATCCCAACCTTGGAAAGCTGTTCTTCTGTGACCCCTTGGACCTGTCTCAGCACAGTCTTGCACAAATTTACCGAGTTTCTCAACAGCAGCCCTGGCTGGAAATGAACACACTCTGCTGTGTTGTCCTTGATTTACAGCATCTTTGCTCTCTGTGCTTCTTGTCAGATCCTCCTTGTTAAGCAATGCCCCATTTCAAGTGCTGTCTCTTAGAAGCCCACTCCAAAAACCCTGGCAGAGGAGGATCTTTTCCACTCTTCAAGCTGCCAGTATTGTCATACTCTGTCTTCCAGTTGATGTGGGTTGAGAGCACACAAAGGGGAAGGCCTGGCTTCCACCATCCAATTTCTTTCTGAAGGCTCTGATATACTACCCAAGGACCAGTGCTGTATTTAACTCCATGACAAGGCACTCGAGGCCCAGGCAATCTGGGGGCAACAAATGGGGCCATTTCTTTATGTGGGCTTGAACTGAGGGTCTGGGAGCTGTCTCTCTGAGATTTTGTGCTCAAGGCTGCTACTCTATCACTTGAGCCACAGCTCCACTTCTGGCTTTTTGGTGGTTCCATGGAGAGTAGAGTCTCACTGACTTTGCAGCTTCTGGTTGGCTACAATTTTTGATCCTCAGATCTCTGCCTCTCCAGTAGCCAGGTTGTCAGGTGTGATCCTGAGCCAGAGGTGACAGGCACCAGGGCCTTTATTTTGAGATTTTGTTTATCTCATGTCAACTAGCAAGCCCTAGTTAAAATAATCATTTACAGGGGATCAAGTTCCTCTCCTAGGTCAGTTAATCCAAGGAGATAAAGTGCCTTTGGAAAAGGTTAGTCTGAGTTGGCTAGGTGAGTGTGTGTATGTGTTTGAGTATGAGTTTCTGGGATACCTACCAACATCACTCTGGTGCTTCATTCTCCCAGCGGTGAGTACATCCAGGATCTCCACCCCAAGGAAGGTGGGTAGAATAGGGTACATAAGGTCACACCAAGTATGATGATCTGAATTCTATCCCACAACTGAAGCCGGGAGAGTTAATAGAGAGAAGGAGAGGTTTAGTGGAACATCAAAGGAAGCCCCTTACCTTTGGCTACAAGTACCAGAGAGAAGACTGAATCCATCCTTTTTGGTTGTAAGATAACAGGTGCCCACTATTCATTTATTATTTTTTTGTGAGTCCTAGGTCTTGGATTCATTCCCTGAGCTTCTTTAACTCAAGGCTGAGGCTCTAACCCTTGAGCGACAGCACCACATCTGCCTTTTTGTTGGGGGAGAGGTGGTTTATGGGAGATTAGAATCCCTCAGACTCTCCTGCCTGGGCTGGCTCTTAGTCATAACCATCAGTCCTCAGCCTTCTGAATAGCCAGGATGATGGGTGAGAGCCACTGGCACCTGACCGCCACCATCCATGTATAATCCCCTAGGGCCAGTGCCGGGCCACCCTCAGTGCACCCTCCTTGTTGTGAGTGGGAAGCAGACATGGGTGGGTTTGATACTTCAACAGCCTACCTACCTTTGAGCATTGTTCTGGGTCAGTCTGATGGCTGCTTCTTCCTTATCCACAGCAATGACTTGGCTCTGTCACAAGAACAAATGTTCCCCAGGAGATGTTAGTTCTCAGGTCTTTCCGCTGCACACCGCCCCCCACCTCTCCGAAACAACACACCACAGCAAAGCGAAGTAGACATAGAGTGAATTCATTTTCTTATAGTCAGAGTCTGGCCAGATAGGTGGCGGTGAAGATCAGAGGCCCGGGATCGTGCTGTGCAGTTGGACAACGGAACACTTCCTCATCCACTTTCCTTTAAATGTCTTAGCAGAGGGTAGTGGGGAAGGTCTCACCAGACGGACTGACAAGGAATAACCATCATAGCCTATCCCGGGCACAGAGAGGCTTACCTCAAGGAGCTAGTTCAACAGGCTGAGCGAGACAGCTCCTAAACCACAGCCCACCTCCAGAATGAGAAGGACACCGTGACTCACAGCCACATGGGGACCCTGGGCCACCTCCTCCAACACCCATTTAACCAGTTCCTGTGAGAGAGTGAGAGAGAGAGAGAGTCAGAAATACACTTAAGCCGGGTGCCAGTAGCACAGGCCTATAATGGTAACTACACAGGAGGCTGAGATATGAGGATCATGGCTCATAGCAGCCCAGGCAGGAATGTCTGTGAGACTCTTATCTCCAAAGAACCACCAGAAAACCGGAAGTGGTGCTGTGGCTCAAGTGCTAGAGTGGTAGCCTTTATCTGAGGAGCTTGGAGACAACGCCCAGGCCCAGAGTTCAAGCCCAACAACTGACAATAAGTGGACTTTCCACCACAAGAAGTGGACTGAATAGCACTCATTGTCCTAGGGAGCATGGCAGAGAAGTCAGGCTGAGCTTCCTGTCAGCTTGGGGTCATGAGTAGGTCACCCAGTTTCTCTGTGCCTCATTTTCTCCAGCTACAAAACTCAACAGTGAAGGATCCCCTTCCTCATTGGATAGTGTAAGGATGAAAGGGAGCCATGTTTTGTTTCATAATCCCATACCTGCATCACAATAAATAATAGGCCCCATTTGAGCTCTTTCCAGGTATCTTCCTGTCATATGCTCACATAATTGCCAAAAACCATATCTGATGACCACTCCCTCAATGCCTGGTTCTACCCCACAGATCCCCCTGTATTGATCCCTTCTTTCCTCACAACTGTCCTGTGAAGAGACTGAGGTCAGAGTGTTGAGGCCCAATGCAGAGCTTCAACTGTGGTCAAGAATCAGCTGCCATGGATTAAGAGTTTGGGACAATCCATCTAACCAATGACTGAGCATGGCGTTATATGTCTAGCATCCCAACTAGAGAAGGACCAGGCATGGTGACCAATTCCTGTCACAGGAGGACAGCAATCCAGCCCAGCCTGAGCATATATTGAGTCTCTATCTCAGAAATGACCAAGACAGAAAGGCTTGGCTCCTGTGGTAGAAGACCTGACTGGAAAGCCTAAGGCCTTGAGTTTATACCCTAATATACCGAAAATAATCAGAGGCCCACTGCCAGAGGCTCGTGCCTATAATCCTAGATACTTAGGAGGCTGAGATCTGAAGATCACAGGTCAATATTTAAAATAGGGTTGGCCTCTTCCATCAGACATCATGATGAGAAGACCCAGTCTGACCCATGCAAATATGCTCCATACTAACGGGGCTCACATCCATACTAAGTGCTGGCCACGTTCCCTGTTGCCCTGGGTAGCCACACCCTGTGGGCCCCACGCCCAGGTCCTCCCAATCTCCCTCTGTCACCAACCAGGCCCAAGGGAGTGAACAGTTCCAGGGCACACAAATCCCTTCATCTTATAATTTAGCAGCCCTGAGTCCCCTTCAAGTCTCACCCTTTCAGGCCCCCAGACCTCAGCCATAAAGCCCATTCACCCCCCAAAGACAGCGGTTAGAAGTTATCAAAGATTCAGGTGCTCTTTGTTACAACCCACTTTTATACACACACACACACACACACACACACACACACACACACACACACACACACAAAGCCAGCTCAAGTGGCTCCTGTCTGTCTTCCTAGTTATTTAGGAGGCTGACATCTGAGGATCACTATTCAAAGCCAGCTCATGCAGGAAAGTCTGTGAGGTCCTTATCTACAGTGAACTACCAAATAGCCAGCGGTGGAGCTGTGGCTCAAGAGTCAGTGCAATAGCTTTGAGCACAAAACTCAGGCACAGCACCTAAGCCCTGAGTTCAAGGCCACTTTTTCTACCTCCAAAAACACACAGACGCAGACACACACACACACACAGACACAGACACACAGACACAGACACACACACACACACACACACACACACACACAGACATGTATAGCCCAAGCCTTCAGCAGTCCCTGAGAACGGAACCATGAACTCCCTCCATTAGGGTCATATCCCATCCCCAAGAAGCTGGCACTCCCGACTTCAGACCCACTGTAGACAAAACAATGAGCCTCTCACATATCTGAAATGTCTCACAACCCAGCATAGAATTACCTACCATACACAATGCTATACAGAAAACTTAGTCACCTCTTATTTTCTTGTTGGTCATGGGGTTTGAACACTAGGCCAGGGTACTGTCCCTCAGCTCTTCAGCTGAAGATGAGCACTCTCCAATTGAGCCACAGCACTACTTCCTGTTCTCTGGTGGTCCATTGGCCATCGAATCTCACAGACTTTCCTGCCCAAGCTGGCTTTGAACCATGATCTTTACAGCTTTATGAGTAGCTAGGATGACAGTTGTGAGCACCGGCGGCGCCCGGCTTCAGCCACCTTTATATACCCAGAGGAAACCCAATTTGTCAAGCCACAAACTTCTTTCAAACCTTCACTTCAGACTCTGACACCCAGCATCCAAATCCATCCTTCAATGGAGAGAATACAGACACAACAATCCCACCCCTGCACCCATTCACCCAATCCCTGCCTGCTACAGGCCACGTCCCCCTGAAGCTGTGGCTTCAAACTGGGGCAAAATTGGGGAGTTCATAGAAATGTCTGTACAGTGATGCCATCACCTAGTCTTCCAACCACAGCAACCGCCTGCCTGCCCCCCCCCCACCGCCCCCACCCTTTGCAGGCAAAGATGTCTGACTTTCTTCCTTTTTTTTCTGTTGTGGGGCTTGAACTCTGGGTCTGGGTGCTGTCCCTGATCTCTTCAGCTCAAAGCAAGCACTCAACAACTAGAGCCACAGCTTTACTTCCAACTTTTTTGGGGTGTTTAATTGAAGATAATGAGTTCTCATTGACTTTGATGCCAAGGGTGGCATGCAACTACAGTCCTCAGATCTCAGTCTCCTGAGGGGATAGGCTGACAAGCATGGAAAATATCTTTCACTGGATGCCAGTAGCTCATGTTTGTCATCCTAGGTACTCAGGAGCTGAGATCTGAGGACCATATGTCAAAGCCAGCCGGGTCTGTATAGAGCCTGAGACTCTTGTCATCAAGGAACTGACAGAAAACCGGAAGTGTTAGTGTGCTAGCTTTCAGCATCAAAGCCAAGGGATAGGACCCAGTTCCTAGTTTCATGCTTTTTCTAGCAAAGACCCACCCAAGAAAGAGAAGCAGTTGGGCACATGGGAGCTCAAAGTTAACACATAATACTCAAGACCCCCAGAACAGGCCCCATCATGCTCTGATTCTTTAGATTCTATGTCCAACATCATGACAGTCTTAGATGGGACTGACCATGCACCTAGTTAGGACATTCAAGTACAATCTCATACTGAGGATCCCCTGACCTTATCAAAGACTCAGGATCTCTCACTGTACTGCCTCATTACTGAGGAGTGAGGTGAGTTCTAGTTATCTAACCACAAGATGTGGGAACGAAAGGATTTCTGGGCCAAGGGTTCCTCTCTCTTCGAAAGGAGAAAAGGGCTCATCCATCCCAGGAATGTTCCTAGGTGGTGAATATCCTCAAAGAAACAACAATGCTCAGAGCCTAGTGCCTCTAGTTTTCCCACCAGCCTCTACCCAACCTTTCCCCACCTTCAGTTGGCCCTCTCTGAGTCCCAGATCTGCCATCTAGACTAAAGGCTGAGCCAGCAAAGACACCCACCTCTGCCTCTGAGAATGGCAATCACAGGGTCCTAACGCCCACTCGAGGAAGACTGGCACCACTGAAACCGACTCCCCCCCTCATTCCCTGTCTATCCTGTGCCAGTGGCATGCTTACCTCTTTCTCTGGTCGAGAAATGAACAACGGGGATGTGACCTTCAGATTGAGCCTGGAAATCCCACTCCCCAAAGTCGTACTGCACAGGCTCCTGCGGTGGATTATAGCCAGGTGGTCAACGGGCACCAGGACATTTAATTGCAACGTAGCTGGGTCAAAAGCTCTATCAGTGATGGTCTAGGTTGACAGGCAAGGTCCTGACACACCTGAACTGGGATCATCCTCCCTCTTCATCTTCCTTTTTATCCCTTGCTCCCCCCTCTTGACACTCCATCACCCCAACACCTCCCTAGCCCTTACACATTTCCTTCTTATCTGACCAGAAAATAAACTCCTTGGGGCCGGAGATGATTGAAACCTGGTGACCCACCCTGAGCCCAAGGGTCTACTCTAGCCTGCTTCCCGCTTCAGTCGGTGACCACCAGGCTTCTGGATGTCATGAAGTTGCTGAGGGGTCTGTGGCTTGGTCCTACATACTGCCTTTATGCTCTGAAACTGTCCCCACAGAGATGTGAATGGTTGGCTCCTTGATCCAGGGATTCCAAACCAAGGTTTGCATGTTCTTCCTTCTTCCTTCCTTTCTTCCTTTTCTCTCTCTGTAATTCCCTCCTCTTTCTCTTTCCTTTCTTTCTCTCACTCCTAGGCCTTGAACTCAGAACCTGGGTTATGTGACTGAGCCTATTTACTCAAGGCCAACAGACTACAGCTTCAGCCACACAAACACTTCTGCTGTTTTCTTTTTGTTAGTTAGTTGGACATAACAGTCTTACAGGCTTTCCTGCCCCGGCCTTAAGCCTCTATCCTCCCATCTCAGCCTCTTAGTAGCTAGGATGACAGGTGTGAAGCATCGGCATCCAGCTCAAACCAAGGTTTCTTCATGTACTGTGGAATCAGCACTGGAACCTTTCATTGTCTATCGACCCCCCGGAGCCTGGCTCACACTGTAACTGTTTTTTGGATAAATAAATGAGCATATTCCTACGACAATACTACAGAAAAATCCCATCTGATACAGCTAAGCATCCAGGTGTGGGGGGGGGGGAGCCTGATGTAGCTCTCCCACAGTTCTCTGTCTTCCCTCTTCCTGCCCTCCTGGTGCCACTGCACTTAACTGTTTTGGCTCCGAGGAAGTGAGCCACGATGTACTTGCTGGATTCCGGGGCCTCTGGGATGCCTATCTTCTCAAAGATCTCTGTCCAGTGGCTGACCATCTCTGTGGCACTCAATTCCCCACACAGGTGTGAACGAGGTTGCCTGGAGCTGAAGGCCTGGCTGAAGGGGCCTCCTCTTCTCCCCCTAGGGCTAGCCAGGATGGTCTACCATATCTGGCCCCCAAGATATGGTAGACCATCTCTGTTGCAGAGAAAGGATCCTTGAAGGATCCCGGGTTTCTGAATCTCCAAGAGTCCAGTGCAGATGCTGGGAAAAATCTCTGCTCACAGCAGGAAAGCTGGAGATGGTGAGGTCACAATCTCTGCCCCCCCCCCATGTCCTCGACTGTGGTGGTCACCCTAGAGAGAGCAGGAATAGAATCAACAGCTGCCAGAGAAAGGCAGTCAAGGCATGATGTTCATAGCAGGAGACCATCTGGCTAGGGAACTCTGCCTGTGGTGCTTTGAACGTCATTGTTTGGTGGCTGAAATGGTCTGTCAAATTTGACCTATAATCCCAGGTGTTAGTGCAAATTGCCAGCTTCATGATAAAACCCTAGAAAACATGGTATTTAATTTGTCCCAATCAAAAGGTTCCAAAGTCAGCTGTCCCCTTTTCCTTCTAGACAGACTACACAGGTTACAGAAACTGGCATTCAGAGGAGTTCCTGGAAGATGGCGGAGGAGAAGCTCGAGGCTCAACAAGCTCTCGCAAAGAAAGCAGTTTTAGAGTTCCAGTGAACAGTCCTAAGCCAGAGAATCACACCAAGTGTCCCAGCACAGGACAGAGAGTTAGGCCAGAGAGGGAAAATCCAGGCAAGGAGACAGATCTGAACTCTGGCCAGCAGCGGCCGCCGCTTCCGCTGCGGCGGTGGCTGTACTGCCATACCTGAAAGAGAGAGAGTCTGGGACGAAAGAGCCAGATGCGGCAGGCAAGCGGATTCCACTCAACACCACCAAGAACCGACAAGGAGCAGCCATCTTCATCCTGCAGTTTGCAGACCAGAGACGACCCAGGAACCAAGGCTTGGCGTGAGTAGAAGCCTGACATCCTCAATCCTTCATAGAGAGCAGAAGAGGGAAGGCCACCCCTCCCCTCCCAGTACGGGAGATCTCTATCTTGGATACCAACAAAGCTCGGCGGAGCTGCTAGCTCCAACTCAGGCCTTGGAATAAAAGGCGTCATTTATCAGGTCACAAGAACTTAACGGCATGAACTGCCAGACTCAGCTCCACCCAGGGAAAAGTCACCCAGTTCGGGTGCCAGCCCTAGGAGTGGCTTTCTTCACTGGGTAATCAGAGCCAGAGGCTGCCCCTACCTTTAGCAGCCTCTATATCAGTAAAGAGAAACCCTGAGAGTGGCTCCAGGCTGGGCTCTGTGAGTTTCTCACAAACTAGCCCCCGGGAAAAGCTACTGTTTACTGAAAGGCCTCAACTCTACCCAGAACCTAGCCTCATCACAGCATCTCCAAACTTGAGGAAAAAGCCATCTCCCTCTTTTGTGATAATCAAAGCAGACCCCCCTCCCATTGAACTAACTTGGATCACAAAATCCTGGGTAAAGCAGAGCATTTTTCTGCCTGTCCAAACAAACTGACTTAAGAAATCAACAAAGCCACAGGACCACAAGCAGACCATAGACTGCAACCAGAGGCTGATTACAGACACAAGGGAGATACAGGATTTTTCCCAACCCTCCCAAAAAAAATCGAAGAATTTTTTCTTCTTCTTCTTCTTTTTTATACCTTTTACAAAAATTTTTTTCTTTTCTAAAAGTTTATTTTAATTTTTAAATTTTTTGAAAAAAATTGTTTTCTAGAAACATTTTCCCCTTATAATCTTTATTTTAGTGATACATGCGTGTGTGTGTTTTTCATTTTTTTCCCTTTTTAAAAAAAATATTTTTTTCTTTTTGTTTTTTGCTTAGCTTGACTGAACTTCTGATCTTTTTTTTTGCTTTCTTCCTTATCCTTCTCAACTTTTTCTCTCTTTCGTTCTTCTTTATGGGACTTAATTGTTGTTCTGCACATCCTCACATAAACCTGTATTTGACTCTTAGACCCTATCCCATATTGTGTACACATTTAATCCACAAATTTATTACTCAATTCAAAACCTCTGAGACTTAAATTCCTTAATAGCAGTACTACCTCTTTATACCTATATAATATTTTAAGTATTTTTATTTTTAAATTTTTCACATCTCCTTTATATCCCTCCCTTTCTTTCATTACATTCACGTTCTTTGAATAGTTTGTTCTGGTTTCTGCATATTAATAATTTTTATTTTTGTATTTTTTCTGGTCTCTTTTTTTATTGCTTTCTCTTTCTTCTTGAATTCTCTCTCTCTACTTTCATCCTATCCAACCTATTTCCTGCTTTGAGACTAGGATTTAGTTAAGTTAACTCTCCCTGTACCTTCCCACATCACACTATTCCTATATTTTACCCACAACTCTCCCTAACCCTAATAATTTCTGGTTTATCAAATTCTTCTTTGAGGTTCATAGTCCATTAATATATAGCTGTTTGATGTTGAATAGAGGTATCTGTTGAACTAGATTGTATCTGCAGACTATTGACTGTGCAAATTCAGACTTTCGTTGATGCATGCCTTAAGTTAGTGTTCTAGCACAAAACTGGTGTTCTTTTTATCGCAAATGAGCAGAGTAAGCCGGAAAACCACAAGAAAAATGGCATTATAATCAAGGGACATAACAGATAATGAATAATCCAAAGGAGAGTTCCCAAATAGCTCTACAAACACTGCTGACAAACATGATAAATGAAAACACACAAAGAACCCTGTATGAGCAAGATAGGAAGAGAGAGGAGGCAAACAAAAGGTCAATACAGGAAAAGATTGAAAACCTACAAAAGACTCTGTATGAGCATGATAGGAAGAGAGAATAGGCAAACAATAGGTCAATGCAGGAAAAGATTGGAATCCTACAAAGGACTCTGTATGAGAGTGAGAGAAAGAGAGAGGAGGCAATCCAAAGCTTTATACAGGAATATCATCAGCGTGAGGAAGCTACTCAAAAACTGATACAGGATTTGCATGAGCAGCTTGAGAATACTCAAAGAGAAAGGCAGGAATGGTGTGAACAGGCTGAGAACACTCAAAGAGAACTACAGGAATGGCATGAACAGGAGGAAGCTAAGCAAAGAGGAATACAAGAATTGAGAGAGCAGGATGAGAATACAAAACGATCACTAAAGGCATTCATGGGATCCTTTAACAAAGAGTTGAAGCAAGTCAGGGAGACCACAAAGGGAATGCTGAATGGAACCCAACAGAAGGAATGGGAGTCCAAGGAAACCATAACCAATCAACGAACTGATTTGAGAATAAAGACTGACCACCAAATTAAGGAAGTAAAGAAGTTCATACAAGATCTAAAACAAAGCTTCAACAAAGAATTTGAAAACATCAAAGCTGACCAATTGGAAGGAAAAGAAATAAAAAACAAAGTCGAAAGTCTTGACAGCAGGTTAGACCATGCAGAAGACCGAATCTCAGGGATTGAAGACAGCCTGGATATTATAGAGAAAGAACATACAACCATCCAAGACAAGTCCAAGAAATATGATAGATCTATCCAACACTTGGAAGACACCATCAGAAGACCTAATCTAAGGATAATGGGTGTAGAGGAGCACGTAGGAACAGAAGTTAATGGTCTAGGAAATTTGTTTAACAGGATCCTAGCAGAGACCTCTCCAAAAATGCAAAAAGATGGACCTATTCAGATACAAGAAGCTTTTAGAACTCCAAATAGACCATCCCACCGTCACATTATAATCCCCACAGGATCAACTCAGACCAAGGAAAAGATCCTTAAACCTGTGAAGGAGAAAAGATTAATCACCTATAAAGGAAAACCAATTAGAATCACCTCAGATTTCTCAGCAGAGACAATCAAAGCAAGAAGAGCCTGGAATGATGTATGCCATGCCCTAAAAACAAACAACTATCAACCAAGAATACTGTACCCATCTAAACTCTCCTTCATAACTGAAGGCCAAATATAAAACTTCCATATCAAAGAAAAATTGAAACAATACATCTCCTCCAAACCAGCCCTACAAAAGATTCTTAAAGATGTCCTACATATAGAAAACCAACAAGACCACAATAAAGGCCAAGAAACTGCACCCAAACTGAGAATCCAAGAACCATAGGAAGAACTCAGTTTTTGCAACGCCCAAGAAGGTGGATAACATGGCAGGAACTCCCAAATACCTCTCAGTCCTATATCTTAACATTAACAGACTTAACTCTCCAATTAAGCGACATAGACTGTCTAGTTTGATTAAAAACAAGATCCTTCTATCTGCTGCTTTCAGGAGTCACATGTTGCCCATAAAAACAAACAAAATTTCAATGTTAAAGGCTGGAGAAAAATCTACCAAACAAACGGACCCCATAAACAAGCTGGAGCTGCAATCCTAATATCAGATAAAATAGATTTCAAATTAAAATTCGTGAGAATATGTAAAGAAGGTCATTAAATACTAATTAAGGGATCCCTCCTTCAGGAGGATATTACAATTCTAAATATCTATTCGCCAAACAATGGAGCACCCAAATTTATCCAAGAAACACTACTTTCCCTCAAATCCCACATAGATCCAAAGACATTAATTATTGGGGATTTTAACACACCACTCTCCCCACTAGATAGATCAACTCTGCAAAAACTCAACAGAGAAACCGCAGATCTAAACACCTGCAAAATCAACTAGATTTAACAGACATCTACCAAATATTTCACCCAGCAATATCATAATACACGTTTTTCTCAGCAGCACATGGAACAATTTCTAAAATAGACCACATTTTAGGCCACAAAGCAAACTTGTCCAAATTCAGAAATATTGAAATTATACCTTGCATTCTCTCTGACCACAAGGAAATAAAATTAGAACTCAACACCAAAAGCCACCAAAGAAAGTCCGGTAACACAAGGAGGCTGAACAACACACTACTGAATCACGAGTGGGTCATGGAAGAGATTAGAAAGGAAATTCAAATGTTCATGCTATTCAACAAAAATGAGCACACAAATTACCAGCTCCTCTGGGACACAGCAAAGGAAGTACTCAGAGGCAAGTTTATAGCTCTGAGCTCCTACATCAACATATTGGAGAGATCTGAAACCAACAATTTAATGACACATCTGATACTCCTTGGAAAAGAGCAGCAAGATAAACTCCAATCCAGTAGATGGAAAGAAATAATCAAAATTAAATCAGAATTAAATGAATTAGAATCCACAAAAACTACAGAAAGAATCAACAAAACCAAAGTTGGTTCTTCGAAAAAATTAACAAAATTGACAGACCTTTAGCAAATCTTATCAGAAAAAGAAGAGAACACACCCAAATAAATAAACTCAGAGATGAGAATGGAAACATCACCACGGAAACAACCAAGATTCAGAACATTTTAAGGGAATACTTCTCAAAACTTTATGCTAATAAGTTTGAGAACTTGGCAGAAATGGACCTTTTCCTAGCAAATATTGACATGCCAAAACTAAACCAAGATGAGTTAAACCATCTTAACAGGCCCATATCAAGCATTGAAATAGAAACAGCAATAAGAGACCTCCCAGCTAAGAAAAGTCCAGGACCAGATGGTTTTACAGTGGAATTCTACAAGGCCTTCAAAGCAGAGCTCACACCAATACTCCTCCAACTCTTCAATGAAATTGAAAGAGAAAGTTCACTACCGAACACATTCTATGAAGCCATCATAACCCTCATCCCAAAACCAGGCAGGGACTCATCAAAGAAAGAGAACGATAGACCCATTTCTTTGATTAACATTGATGCAAAACTTCTCAACAAAATTTTGGCCAATCGACTCCAACAATTCATCCAAAAAATCATACACCACGATCAAACAGGATTCATTTCTGGGATGCACAGCTGGTTCAATATATGCAAATCAATTAATATTATTCATCACATCAACAGGAGCAAGGATAAGAACTACATGGTTATCTCAATAAATGCAGAAAATGCATTCGACAAGATCCAACACCCCTTTATGATGAAGGTTTTGGAAAAATTAGGAATCTATGGAACATTCCTCAATACAATAAAGGCTGTATATGACAAACCTACAGCGAGCATTATACTTAATGGTGAAAAAATAAAGCCATTTCCTTTTAACTCATGAACAATATAAGGACGACCACTCTCTCCACTTCTCTTCAATCTCGTATTAGAATGCCTAGCTACAGCAATAAGAAAAGATGCAAACATAAAAGGGATCCAAAGAGGGAAAGAAGAAAAAAAACTCTCACTTTTTTGCAGATGATATGATCTTGTATTTAAAGAACCCCATAGACTCCAATCCCGAATTACTCAAGCTGATTCAAAACTTTGGCAACGTAGCAGCGTATAAAATTAACCCCCCAAACTCAATGGCTTTTCTGTATGTCAACAATGAGAAAAGTGTGGCTGAAATTAGGAAAGTAACTCCATTTGTAATAGCCCCTCAAAAATAAAATACCTAGGAATTAACTTAACGAAAGAAGTGAAGGACCTCTATGGTTAAAACTTTACAATCTTGAAAAAGGAATTCAAAACAGAACTTAGAAAATGGCAAAACCTCCCATGCTCCTGGATTGGAAAGATCAACATCGTGAAAATGGCAGTACTTCCCAAAGCTATCTACAAATTCAATGCGATACTTATCAAAATTCCAACCTCATTCTTCAAGGAAATAGAAGAGCCAATCCAAAAATTCATATGGAATAATAAAAGACCCATAATAGCTAAAACGCTCCTCAAGGCAAAGAACACTGCTGGAGGAATATCAATACCAAATTTCAAACTCTATTATAAAGCCATAGTAATCAAAACAGTTTGGTACTGGCATAAGAGCAGACCTCAGGACAAATGAAATAGAATTGAAAACCCAGAAATGAACCTACAGACCTATAGCCATCTAATCTTCGATAAGGGAGCTAAAATGATAGAATGGAAGAAAGACAGCCTCTTCAGTAAATGGTGCTGGCAAAATTGGTTAACTACTTGTAGAAAACTAAAGCTAGATCCTTATATATCACCCTGCACCAGTATCAACTCCAAATGGATCAAAGACCTCTGAGTCAAAGCAGACACTCTGAAAACATTACAGGATGGAATAGGAGAAACCCTAGGTCTCCTTCGCTCAGGCCGAAATTTTCTTAATAGAGACCCGGAAACACAACAAATCAAAGAAGGGTTTGACAAATGGGATTGCATGAAGTTGCAGAGCTTCTGCATGGCAAAGGACATATCTTGCAAGATCAGTAGAAAGCCCACAGATTGGGAGTAGATCTTCAATAGCCTTACAATGGACAAGGGTCTCATTTCTAAAATATACTTGGAACTCAAAAAATTAAATCCTCCAACAACAAATCCTCAAAGAAACAACTGCCCAATAAATAAGTGTGCTAAAGACTTAAAGAGAAACTTCTCTGAAGAAGAAAGAAGGATGGCCAATAGACACATGAAGAAATGCTCAACAACCCTAGCCATAAAAGAAATGCAAATCAAAACAACATTGAGATATCACCTCACTCCAGTTAGAATGGTTATAATCAAGAACTCTAACAACAACAGATGCTGGAGGTGATGTGGACAGAATGGAACCTTACTTCATTGTTGGTGGGAGTGTAAACTTGTTCAACCACTTTGTAAACAGTAAGGAGGTTCCTCAAAAGACTTCACATAGAGCTCCCCTATGACCCAGCAATACCACTTTTGGGCATTTACCCTAATGTTTACAAACAAGACCACACTAATGCTACCAACACAACTATGTTTATTGGAGCATTATTTACCATAACTAAGATATGGAACCAACCCAGATGCCCCTCAGTAGATGAATGAATCAAGAAAATGTGGTATATATACACAATGGAATTCTATGTCTCCATCAAAAAGAATGACATTTCCCCATTTGTTAGGAAATGGAAAGGCTTGGAAAAAATTATATTAAGTGAAGTAAGCCAGGCCCAAAGAAACATAGGTCCCATGGTTTCCCTTATTTGCAATATCTAGTATATGTATGAGTCAAGCAGAAAAGGTCAGATAATGTGATGTTAGGAAAATGAACCTTTAGATATGTATTTCAATGTTTTATTTGCTTTCATGCATGTGTTTCTAACTCATTTATAAGATTATTTCTTTGTTGCTTTGTGTGTCCCTCCTCCACAGTATAACCCCTGCATTCACTATATTTGATATCTGTAATTTGTGGAGGAGATGGGGAAAAACAAGTCGTTTAACGTTTCAACTTTGAGAAGTAGAAGTTGTCATGTCGAAAACGAACTTTACAACTTTGGTGCGGGGCGGGGGGAGGGAGGTTGTGTCGGGGGTGGGCGGGTGGAGGCTGGGAAGGGATGTGAAGGGTAAACAAAGGAGGAGGCTGCAATGCTTGGTAAGAAATGTACTCATTATCTTGCTTATGTAATTGTAACCCCTCTGTACAGTATGTTCACAAAAAATAAAAATTAAAATAAAAAAAAAGAAACTGGCATTCAGAGAGCCCTTGCTAACTGCCATGGCCTGATAACGAGCGGGATCCGCAGGGGGAATGCACGTGCCTACCACTGCCCAGCTGGAAACAGCCCAGGCGGGACACAGATTGGAGTTTTCTGGACCCCAGAGATGATTGACCACTGGTACAATGCCGCGCGAGGGAATCCATGTCACCAGTGGGGGTCCAGAGCACCCTGCCCAGATTCCCACGGACACAGTCAATGCTCTGGGTAAGTTTGCCTTCTCATCCTTGGTCGTGGTGAACCATGTGCCATGTCACACCGTTCACCACTCTCCAAACCCTCCTACCCTCACAGCCCCTGCCCTCCTCCCTCACCCCTCCGCATTTAATTCCTTAATTATATTTGGCAGGCACATTCCCAACCCTTGAATTAGCTCCAAGTATACACATGAGAGCAGACTGTCTGGCTAGAAGAATACGGCTGCATTCACACTTGCCTCATCATCCTTCTGGCTGAAGACAGAAAGACAGGTGTCCACTCTGGTCTGCAATTCACACAGGCCTCCTAGGGGAGACCCACACAGGCCCAGCAGCTACTGTGGGCTAGAGGAAATAGGGAAGAGGTAGGTGGAAAGGAACGTCTACTGAAAATTTCTCCAAAAAGGAGCCAAGAAACGTTCAAGGAGAAAACAAAAATTATGGCTGGACTCATACTTGGCATTGATGAAAAAAGAAGCATACACACACACACACACACACACGCATACATATAAAATGCTTTTGCTCTTTTTAGACACAATGACTTAAATATGTTTTCATTGTTCTCCCTGTTCTCCGAACACACACACACACACACACACACACACACATAAATCCAGACCTGTGACAGAAGACTCCTCCATGCAGCACCTGCAATTTGCCAACTGATCACTCACCTGAGCACAGACAGGCAAGTGTAAGGAGAACGATGATCTCTCTCTCCTTCTCTCTCTCCCTCTCTGTCTCTCTTCCTCTCTCTATCCCTCTCTCTCTCTCTGTCTCTCTCTCTCCCTCATCCCTCTCTCTCTCTCTCATGCATACACACACACACACACACACACACACACACACACACAAATAGACCCAGCAGTGTCTCTCCTGAGTTTGTTGGTTCCTCCTCTGGGACAAGGTACAAGCTGGAGCACAGGGATTCCCTTGTCAAACTAGTGGCTCCCACCCAAAGGAGGACCGCTCTAATAACGCAGAACCACTCTGCCTCTCCCTTTCTCAAGGGCCAGACACTTTCCCTTGGGAACTACCAGCATTTCCTCACCATTCACCAAAATCCCAGGCCAGGATTCTCTATGAAGGTGTCCTGAGATAGGTGGATCCTCAGAGCCAGGATTAAAAACAAGCAGGGGTGTCACAGTATCCCAGAGGGGTGTCTGACCTGGGGTGGGGGCAGTGTTGCAAAATGCATGGGGTCCTAAAGGCTACATACATGGACAGACTCCCTATTTCCAGTTTAGATGCTTCTGGGTGACTTCGGGGATTCTTGTGAAGGACTAGGAGAGCAGATGGAATGTGAGCCAGCAGATACTGGGAGAGCTAGGAAATGTGATCACCCTGTGAGAACAGTTGACAGCTGATGTGCGGGGACAGGTCAGGTATATGCGTGTCAGAGGAGGTGTGTTCTTCCCAGATATTCACCTTCTATCTGATTCCAAGTGCCCTCACATAACTATTGGGCTTTTCTGGGACCCTCCTCAGGTGAAAGGGTGACCGAGCACAGAACATAAGGGCTCACACAGCAAGGAGGGCCTATCTTTTGCATCCAACACCCACCACCCCCAGCAAAAAGCAAAAGACCCAAGAAGGCAGGTGTGGAGGTGCTGCTTCCCACCTCTGACTAAAGCCACCAGGTTCCCAACAGGGAGAGGAAAGGTGCAGATGCACAGCTGTGTGGCTCCCACTGTTCCAGGCCACGAGCTCTGGGATCCCGGGGTCAACACCCACTCCCACTCTCCAACCCTGGGGTACATTTGTGGCAGGGACATGACAGGCTGTGGGGCATGGGGCACACAATAGCAGGACAGGAGAGGGGAGGCAGGAAGGGCGGGTCAATGTCAGCAGGAGAGGGTCTTTTGGCAGGAGGGTTCCCAGGGTGCAGGCCCATGGGGCAGCCACTCATGTGTGCTACTGGGAGAAGCTGTAGGCAGAGGCTCCAGAGGCATGCAGGCCCAGAGTATGAGGACTGGGATCCGAGACCTGCTAGGGGCTGCAAGCAAACCAGGGGCGTGCCATCTCTGCTAGGCGACTTCAAGAGGCACCATGGGTCTGAGCCAAAAACACCATGTTTGAAACGCGATGCTGCAGGAAGTGGGCAGGTTCACGTCTGCGGGGCATGTAGGGACTGCACATGGCCTCTGCTCCTCCTCATGAGCCAACACTGCCCCCACCTCAGCCACCTCCACTGCCATACTCCCTGTGCAGGGACCTCAGACTCAGGCCTGCCATGGCCACCACACCTCCGAGTAGCTGCCTGTGGCAATGTCCTGCTGCATAAGCTCCACATGCTCTGTGCTCCCCGACAGGACATGCGCTAAGATTTGGGAGGTTGCCAGCCTATAAAGCTGCTTGCCTTTATGTGTGTGCTCACTCTTCGATCTGCTCTCTCTCTCTCTCTCTGACCTCACTCCTCTCCTGGGCTGCCTTGTCCCCACGGAGTGCACCCGCCCCCTGCTGCGAACACAGTGTGCCCTGGGTCCTACCCCTCCTCCCCTTGCCATGCTCCCTTCCCCTTTGCCCCCCCCCACCCCTGCTGCAAGCCCAGCCCTGACTGGGCCCTAAGGCTTCCAGGCCACGCAATTGTAGCCTCACCTCAGCTCATCACTCCCCCCTAACCCCAGTACCTGCCCAGGTGATCGAATCTCCCCTCAGCCCCACCACAGGAGGAGACTCTCCTCCTTCCCCCTCCACTCTACACACCAAGCAGGTGTACAGTGACCCTTGTGTGCATGTGTGTGTGTGTGTGTGTGTGTGTGTGTGTATGTGTGTGTTTGTGTGTGTGTGCTTGTTGGGGATAACTTCCTCTCAAGGACTCAGAACATAGCACCCTTTGAGATGACTCAGCACACAGCACACTTCAAAAAACAGCCCAAAGCACTCTGTGTAAAAGACTCAGTACACAGCTCCCTTTGAATGACTCAGTATATAGTACACTGTGTAGAGTACTCAGCACACAGCATCCTTTGAAAGAGGGAGTCCATAGCCCACAGTGTAAAGGACTCAGCACATGGCATGCTTTGAAAAACTCAAGCGCACAGCACTGTTTCCCAGGGACTCAATACATAGCATCCTGTGTTAAGACACACACAGCCCCCTTTGAAAGACTGAGTACATTGCACTCTGTGTAAAGCACTCAGTGCATAGCACCCTTCAAAAACTAAGCAGATAGCACAATTTTGAAAGACTCAGCACATACCACAGTGTGGAAGGACTCAGTACATACCACACTGTCAAGGGATTCAGCCCATCGCACCATTTGCAGGACAGTACAGAGCACCCTATTTTAAGGTCTTGGCACAAAGCACTTGAAAAATTCACCTCCTCCCTCATTTCTCAAAGGCTCAGCACATAGCAGGACCCTTTGGGGTGAATTAGCACACCGCAACTTTTGAAGGACTCAGCATATAGTACGTTGTGTAAGGGACTCATCACACAGCACCCTTTTAAAAACCCAGCATGGCCCACTCTTCTCAGGGACTCAGCACATAGCACCCTTTGGGATGACTCAGAAAACAGCACCTTTTTGAGGACTCAGCACAAAACTCCATGTGGGAAGGCCCCAGCAAACAATACCCTGTGAAGGACTCAGCACATAGCTGTATGTCACAATTTCAGCTGTCATTAGAATTAGGGTGCTTTCTTTAGTATCACCATTCTTCAGAAACACTTCACAAATCCTACAAGTTTACTTTAGCCAACCTGTGTTTTATGGGGCAGGGTCAGCTGGGGGTCTTGAACTCAAAGCTTGGGGGCTCTGTCCCTGATCTCTTTGGTTCAATGCTAGAGCTCTAGCACTTTGACCCATAGCTCCAATTTTGTTTTTTTGGGGTTGTTCTTTGTCAGATCTTATGGTGATCAGGAAGGCCAAGTTGGGGTGTCTGTGGGCAAAGACTCTTAGCTCGGCCTGGAGCTGACCTCTCCCTTCCTTGTGCCCCTGGGATCCGGGACTCCTGGCACTCTCTTGGCCTAGGGTGGAACAGACCTGCTCTGGCATCAGCACCCATGGTGAGCAAAAGTCAGCTTGGCCCTGGTCACTTCCCCCAATTGAAATCTAGAGGAAAATGGCACGGCCTCTCATGTTCCATGTCTGGCCAGCAGGGGGCAGGAGTTGCCCACCATGGGGATTGTACCTGTGAGTTGTGTTTACTCTTGATCCAAGCCACCTTGGACAGGAAAGTGCATGAGACTCCTACCTACAATTAACCATCATAAAACAAGTGGGACTGTGGCTCAAGTGGCCAAGTACTAGGCTTGACCAAGAAAACTCAGGGATAGAGCCTAGGCCCTGAGTTCACACACACACACACACACACACACACACACACACACCACATGCATGCAAAATCAGAGATTTCTACACTGCAATCTTTGGGTATTCTCTATCTATTCCCCACTAAGCCTGATAGCTGTTGGCCTAGGTATTTGATGCATACAACACCAACTGGCATCTTTAATTTTGGAGAACAGAATGGCTAGAAGGTGAGCCTTCTCCCATCCCAGCTCCTTGATTGGGTCATGGTCTATCCAGGCCCTTTGCGACTCCTTTTACAGACTTGACAAAATGCCTTCAAAAGTCATCACAAGCTGGGCACTGGGGGCTCATACCTGTCATCCTAGATACTCAGGAAGCTGCGATCTGGAGGATCATGGTGCCAAGCCAGGTTGGGTAGGAAAGTGTGTGAGACTCTTATCTTCGATGAACTATCAGAAAACACTCAACTGGTAGAATGCCAGCCTTAACCAAAAAGAGCTCAGGGACAGGGGCCAGGCCCTGAGTTCAAGCCAGAGGCCTTGAAGAACAAATCTTTGTTGGAGGTTTTTCTTTCCTTTGAAAACAATTTATTGTTTGAGATAAGCATAACATAGGTCTCTTCCCTGGCCACCAATGGGCTATTAGATATCCCTTGAATTCGGGCCGCTTCCCGGCAGCTTCTGCCCTAACTGACCTTCAGTTTACCCTTCCCATCACACGGCAGATGGAGGCCTGAGAGAAGGCTACCTGGCCACTTATTTCTGGTGGCTGAAGGGGCTTTTGAGAATCAGTATGTCACATAGAGAGTCATCATCCACATCAGTCTACAGAAGAAAGAAAGGGAGCGCTCCTTGACCAATCCTACCAGCTGTAGGTGGCTCTGGATGTGGGGCATCTGCTGCAGGATGTGCTCCAAAGGGGAGTCATCTATAGGGTCGGGAACCCAGACCACTCCTCTGTCAGTTTCCAAGCTGTCTTGAAGTTGCAATTCTTCAAAACCTTTCTGCTCCTTGCTCATTTTGCCCACCCCAGAGCCTGAGGCATCTGAAGCAGCTGCAGTTATGGGGGCTCATCCTGTGCCGGCATCTGGAGCCTTCTATCTGCTCCTTCCCCTGCAAGAAGGGACAGCAGCTCCCCCAGCTCTCTTTTCTCCATCTTCTCCTGGGAGAGCCAGCACACACGCTTGGCTTTCTCCAGACACAGTTCATCCAGGATGAACATTTGCTCTTTACACGCCATGAGGGACTCCAAGACAGTCCAGATGTGTGCCAACAGCTGGCTGCATCGATGGTGGTGCTCATCTGCTAGACTATGGAAGTCCACGTCATCATACAGGTCATGGATGAAGCAGATTTTGTTCTCGGATGCCCCCTGTCCCATTTCCCATCCCCACGCCTGCTCTGGTGTCAGCTCATGGGGCAGGAGGCCTGTGGTTCCAGCTCTGTCTGCCACTGAGCTGCTGTGTGGTGATCCCTGCAAAGGGGTCACCACTCCTGCAGCAGGAGTTTCCCCCTGTGGATTTCAGCCTCTGAGTGCTTGCAGAGCCACATCCCTCTAGGTCTGGGGCATGTCTCCATCCTCTGCGATTCTCAATTTCTGGAGGTGTCACCTCCTCAACTTTTGCTTCTCCAAGGCTCACAACCTATGTTGTCATGTAGGACAATGCTTCCACAATAACCCGCCATTAAAAAATTAGCCCCCTGGTTTGCAATTCGTGCCATTTTTTCTGCCAGGCCTGGTATTTGAACTCAAGGTCTAGGTAAATAAGCAGCACTGTGAGAGAAGGGAATATGACCATGCTTGAAGACAAGAAAGTCAGGCCTGTTCCCTAGGTCTGAATTCAAGCTTCAGGCTGGGAAAACAGACTCTTCATATCCATTTTAAACACAGGATTTATACTTCCATACAGATATTCAGTACGTATTGTGTTTGGTGTAGTTATTCATTTTATTTCTGGTTTTATTCATTTATTTAGCAATTATTTTATTGACTCTGATGACACAGTTACCATTTATTACATTGTTTACATCCTATCACAGCATCCAGATTTGTAGATATGATATCCATCATGCCTGACACTCAGGACTCTCCCAGAAAAGGAAAACATGTGTCATACTCGGCTTCTTACTGCAAGATTATATTTTTGGCAGTGCTTGGATCTGAAGTCAGGGCCTAGCAGTCCCAATTCATGAATGGATGTGTGTGAGCACAGCAGCCTCTAGCCAATGAAGCTGTCAGGTGGTTCCCAAGTGCTGAGATCCAGTCCCAGTTTTGGCCAAAACAGTGATACATGGATAGGCAGATGGTGGTATGCAAATAAATACATATTGGAAAGGAGCACCAGATCTGTTTGTCTATGATTGAATGAAACCTACTATATTCCTAACAACTTTTAGGCATTTATTATACCGCCACTGAAGGAATATTATTCTTTTCATGTTCAATAAACTATTAATTAAGATCAATCCGTATGATAGGATTATTTTTTTTTAATTTAATTTTATTTTATTTGAGAACATACTGTACAGAGGGGTTACAATTACATGGGCAGGATAATGCATACATTTCTTACCAAGCATTGCAGCCGTATGATAGGATTGCAATCCGTATGATAGGATTATTGCATCCAATTTTAGACTACACTGAAGCATGAAGTACTCTTTCAATAGGTATTCCTATGCACAGGAATTAGTCTCTTGTGATCTCCTGCCATTGGTAGGTGTCAGGATCAGGATTTGAACCAATGGGCCTATGGTTGACAGGTAGGCCTTTGGTTTCCCTGATAGCCCACCAGCCTTCAGCAATGGCTGGTCAGGTCCGATTGCAGCTGTGTCATTCAGAACCAGGATGGTCACCGTGTAAAGATAAAAAATGTAAACCCCAGCCCTCTGCAGCTCACCACTTTTTGTGGTATCCTACTTTATTTTTCTTCGTGCAAGCCCTCTGGGCCTAGGATCCCAAGATCGGCTATAGGTCCAGAGATTGTACTCCAGCCTAGGGCGATTGAAGCTGAGGCAGAGTTGCACGACCTGAGTTCAACCCCTGTGTTGGCAAAATAAAGATTAAATTAAAAAATTAATTAATCATTTAACTAAATAAAAAAATAAAGCTCCCTGGTTTGGAATTTGTGCCAGTTTTCTTTCCTAGCCTGGAATTTGAACTCAGGGTCTTGGTAAATGTGTTGCAATGTGAAGAAAAGTTCAGAGTTGCCACTACTTGAGATCAAACCCTGTGCAAAGCCAAAAATAAAAAAAATAAGTCACTGAGATCGGCAGGAGGAGTAGATGTGGAGATGGGAGGGAAGGGATGTTTTGGGGAAAACAAAGGAAGAGGCAACAATGTTCAATAGGAAATGTGCCTTGCTCATTTAACTGTAACCCATCTGTATAATATTTTTACAATAAAAAAATGAAAAAAGTCATGCTCAGAGAAGCCTTTTGGGGGTAAGGGAAAAATGTCTGAATAGATACACAAAATTCTACACTGCTTTTTCTTAGTGTTCAGTATGGAACTGAATAAGCATAACTACTTGATTTTAAAAATTTAGTCACTGTCTTGGAACTGGGGGCAGTATTTCCATCATTGCTGGGATTTGATCTCACATTCCAGGTAACTCTTTTGCACTATGGGTGAACGAAAAACTCACTGTCCTGGAGGAAAAGAAATTCAGGCTAGAGTTCTGAATGAAGGACCTGTAATAGAAAAAATATTTCTATATATGTGTAATATATTATATATTTACATGTGTATGTTTATTACATATTATGATTTTAATTGATTTTGTATTTATTTTATTTTATACATTTTATAGTTTATTGTATTTAGTATTATTATACACATAATATTTATTATGTTTTTCACATCTATTAGAAAATTATACAAAATAAATTAGGTCATTGACTTGTTTTTCATTAATACTTTATTAAGTGTTGAAACATGATACATAATTAAATGGAGGCATTAGTCACAGTCATCACCTTTAGAGTCTCTCCCAAGTGTGAGCTTTGTCTTAGTTATCTTTTGACAACTTCCTAAGGGATTTCTTTAGATGATTTACACTCAGAAGCCTTTTCTTGAGGATAGGCAAGTTGTGGGATAAAATGTTAAGGGTGGGGCTGGGAATGTGGCTTAGTGGTATAGAGCTTTCTCAGCATGCATGAATGCCAGGGTTTGAATCTTCAGTGCCACATACTCAGAAAAACCTAGAAGCTGTGGAGTGGTTCAAGTGGTAGAGCGCTAGCCTTGAGAAAAAGAAGCTCAGAGACAGTACCCATACCCTAAGATCAAGCCCCAGGAGAGTAGAAACAATAGGCCAGATGCCGGTGGCCCACAACTGTATAACTAGCTTCTCAGGAGACTGAGATCTGAAGACCACAGTTCAAATACAGCCTATGCAAGGAAAGCCTGTTAGACTCTTATCTTCAATGAACCACAAAAAGACCACATGTGGCACTATGACTCAAGTGGTAGAGAGTTCACCTTGAACTGAAGGGCTCAGGGACAGTGCCCAGGTTTGAGTTCCAGACAGACAACTGGAAAAAAGTGAGGGTCAATCAAATTACTTTTCCTATTTGCTGATTAGGAGAACATTCTCTGGAAATGAACGCTGATGTACACCAGAATTGGAGTCAGAGCTCCAGGTTCAAGTGTAGCACATCCATATGCCCAGTCTCTCAGACTCTAGAATTACAACATTGTGTCCTACAGGGTTCTGAAAGGTCCATTGTTGAAAGGTTTAATATGCTCCCCAAACCCTTTATGATGAGCCTTGACTTGTATTGTCAATGTCATTACAGTTCTGAACCTAGCAGAGCACCAGTTCCTCACACCTGTCATCCTAGCTGAAGTCTCAGGATCACAGGGTGAAGCCATCCAGGGCAGGAATGTCTATGACACTCAGGCTTCCACTGCTGAAATGTCAGAAGTTCAAGGGTTTCCTGTGTTTCCGTTGGTGATAAGTACTTGCACTCTAAATGTTCTTAGAGTTCTCCAGGTATAGAAGCAGGAAAGAAACATTATTGACCCATCCTGGGTTCAAATGAAGTTCTCAGGATCTGAACCCTAGCCTTGTTAGCAGGAAGAACTCCAGGGTAACATTGTATTTGAAGGTAGAAAACAGTTATGAAAGCCCTTCTTTCCTCCTGACATCCAAAACCAGATTCATCTCTCATCTTTCTATGTATCTATCTATGTATCTATGTATCTACATACCTACCTACGTACCTATATACCTAGCTATCTCTTTGCCAGTTCTTGGGTTGAACACAAGGCCTTGGCACTGTCTGTAGCTCTCTACTACTTGAGCCACAGAACTAATTCTGCCTTATTCTGTGTATGTGCTACTGAGGAATCGAACCCAGGTCTTCTTGCATGGCAGGAAATGACTCTCAGTAATCCACATTCCCATCCCCTTCATCTTTTTTTAATGGTAGTTTTTATGCTACCATTTTATGTTCCAAAGTTTAATTTTCTGAATATTGATTACTTCTAAGAAACCTCATCTTCTCTTTCCCTGCCTGGTTTGTGCTTGTTCCTGCATTGGCCTCAGCATAAAATGTAAATAAAGGCTGCTGAGGGTCACCTGCTTTACCTGGATGGCTGCACAGATTGTTCTATATATCTGTTTGTTGCCAGTTCCAGATCTTGAACTAAGGATCTGGGCACAGTCGATGAGCTGCTTTTGCTTAAGGCTAGCCTCCTACAACTGGAGCCATACGCCCCAACTTCTGGTTTGTTGGCACTGAAGTAGGAAAATGGGCTCAAGGACATTTCTGCCTAGGGTGACATTGACCATGATCCTCCTATCACAGCCTTATAAGTATCAAGGAGGAATGCTGAGAGACACTTGTGCCTGCCTTATCACTGCTCTTGCTAATGTTCTTGGACAGACAGGTGAGTTCCCTATTCTCAGGTTTAAGTGGTGGGAGCTGGAGCCCACAGTTCGAATCCTGATCCTGCTACCTTTAAATGGCAGGAGAGCCTAAGAAACTCATTCCTATCCATATGAATACCAATGGAATGTGATGTTTGTCCTGATTGAATGGGCACTCCTTGAATCATTCTAGGATAAAATCATACACAATTATATTATAGGACACTGATCGATTTTAATTACTAAATTATGAAGGATTTAAACAATCAAATTCATTAAATGGAGGCAGGATGAAATACCTAAGAATTGGGCACCACATAGTATAGAGATGCCATTTTTTCTTCCAGGACTTTCTTTAGTTAATCGGTATATACCATTTTCTGAATGTAGTTTAGTATATGAAACTAGGATATATTATATCTGACCAGAAAATCAATTATTTAAACATTTTTTATCAGTAATGCTTAAAGTGAATTGTAGAGGTACATCCAAATTACGTATATTTGAAGGCAATGCTTGGTTAGTCTTCTTCTCACATTCCCCATTCCTTTCAAGAGAATAATACACATTTTAAGGAAATACTTAGAATGTTTTGGAGAAATAGGTTGATTTAAACCAGTGAGTTGCTCTATGATGCATATTGTTATTTTATATCCAGAAAAGCTAAATTCTTACTTTATCATTTTCCTTAGGCTTTATATTCAGACTTAATCTCTGATGGGTGACAAAGATATAAACATTTTTAAACAGTGGCTGAATTTAGGCTGAGGTATCTAGGTACAATGATACTCATGCAGATAGGCCTCACCAGTCATGAGACCCTGATATCCAAATGTTAACCAATGCTTTTGGTGTCATGCTTATGAGATTTTGTGTATTATAAACAGTGGCTATTAGAATTATTTTGTAATCAACATCATTTCACGGGTTAGGAACGGAAGTGAGACATTACACTCAGAACAAAATTTAAGGAGGCATCCAAAATTAGTTACCAAGTTATACATCATTTAACACAATGTTTTAAAAATAGCAAACTAAAGGAAATAATTAATGAAAAAATCAACATTTACAATAAATACAGAATCAGTATGACTGATTTATCTTTTTTATTGTGAAAAGTACTATACAGAGGGGTTACAATTACATGAGCAAATAATGAATGCATTTCTTATCAAACATTGTAGCCTCCTCCTTTGTTTCCCCTTCCCATCCCTTCCCATCCTCCTCCCGCACCCCCATCATCCTCCCCCCACCAAATTTGTAAAGTTCATTTTCGACATAACGACTTTTACATCTCATTGTTGAAATGGGTCCACCTGTATCCCTATTTAAACGATTTGTTTTTTCCCTTCCCCTCCACAAATTATACAGACATCAAATACTGTGAAAGCAGGGGTTATACAGTGAGGAGGGACATAAAAAGCAACAGAGAAATCATCTTATAAATGTGTTAAAAAACAATCTCATGAAAGAAAAAAAAACATTTGAATATATATCTTAGGGTTCATTTCCCTAACATCAACTTATCTGACCTTTTCTGCTTGACTCAGACATATACTAGTTATCACAAATAAGGGAAACTATAGGACATATGTTTCTTTGGGCCTGACTTACTTCACTTGCTATCATTTTTTCCA
Source organism: Dipodomys spectabilis (assembly GCF_019054845.1). Taxonomy (NCBI): domain Eukaryota; kingdom Metazoa; phylum Chordata; class Mammalia; order Rodentia; family Heteromyidae; genus Dipodomys; species Dipodomys spectabilis. Next base: position 1,964,366 of record NW_024870770.1, read on the forward strand.
AGTTTTCCCATTTCCTAACAAATGGGGCAATGTCATTCTTTCTGATGGAGGCATAAAATTCCATTGTGTATATATACCCCATTTCCTTGATCCATTCATCTACTGAGGGACATCTGGGTTGGTTCCATATCCTAGCTATGGTAAATAAGAGTGCAATGAACATAGTCGTGCCTGTAGCTTCAGTGTGGTCTTGTGTGTGAACATTTGTGTAAATGCCCAAATGTGGAATTGCTGGGTTATAGGGGAGCTCTATGTGTAGTCTTTTGAGGACCCTCCATACTGCTTTCCAAAGTGGTTGAACAAGTTTATACTCCCACCAACAATGTAGTAAGTTTCCCTTGTGTCCACATCCCGTCCAGTATCTGTTGTTACTAGAGTTCTTGATTATAGCCATTCTAATTGGGGTGAAGTGGTATCTCAATTTTACCCCAGTTGCAATACAGCTTACATGATGACTTTTCTGGTTATATGTTTAGTTAGGTCTTGATATTTAGTTGTAGAAGTTATGTTTTTTCATATATTTATTTGTCAGGTCAAAGAGGAAATGAATTCCTTGCCAGAGTCAACATCCATAGAAATGTTACAGATGTATCCTGCAACTTTGCCAAAGTTTCAAATCAGCTCGAGTAACTTGGGTCTTTTTCTGGATCTAACTAAATAGGTGTGCAATTTTTTCAGTACTAGAAAGATTTTGACCACCATTTATTAAACTAGTATTTTCCAGTAACTACTTCTCTCTTTTCATGAGATTTTTATCTCATTTATATCATGTATTGAAGTTTTCCTTTAGATAACCCACATTCAGTCTTCTACAAAGTGTAATTTGGAGTAGTTTAAAATTATGTAGACTCATGTACACTGCTCAGATTGTATAGTTGCATATTTTTTCTTGTTAAATCAGTAGGAATCAGTTTTCAATATGGATATTATTGGACTTATTCATTGCATTTCTGAATTTTTAAAATATGTCATGATTTTGTTATTTTATTCTTTTAATTTTGTGCCAATCTCAATTCTCATACAGTCATATTTGTTTTAAACAATTTTATCCATTCAAGGGATTTGCTATATTAGGTTCATCTAGACGAATTTAGTTACAAATTAACACAACCGTATTTTTGAGACACAGTTATCTTTATGGCTCTACTCCAAGTTAATATGTATTTGAGTTATTTGTGCTTTCAAAAAAAAAATGGACAAACATGTTTTTGTTCCGGGGGGAGTTCTACTTTGTTGGTTGTTTTTTCAGTTGTATTGACTTCAACATATGTGTGCATTATATATAAATTGTTTTGTGTCTATATTTTGTTTCATGTAACGGAAAGTACAAAAAGAATCAGTGATTGAGAACTTTTCCAAATAGAATTCTAAGAGAGACACTTGAAACTTTGTGACAACTGGGAATTGGCAGGTCATCAAAGAGGTGGGGTTAGCAGAATAACGGAGACATTGTTTGACATGATTTTAATTCTTCCTCCTCTTGCCTCACTATTTCTAATAGTGTTACTTCAAAGTCTTTAGTGGAAAGAAAATAATTATGTCTGTATGAACTCAGAATTTTAGGTTCAGTTGGGACACACTACACATTCATATTTCATTTAAACTTGAAAAAATTTTTTCCTTCGTTTAAAATCACAGATGTGAATTTATAATGCTAAAATAGCATCTACTAATTTATATGAAATGGTTCACTTCACACTATATGTAATATAGACTCTAACAATAATAGTGAGTTATATAGTATGTAATAATTGACTTTGAGGGAAATCAATTGCAGTGGATTTTTGTGAGATACTTAGTAATAATAAAACTTATATTTGATTCTATCGAAAAACTCACAGTTACGTCTAAAAGTTACTCATAGTTATAAACTAATGCTTACAAAGTAAGATTGTTTCTTGGAAAAAGCCAGAAGTTTCAATAAGCTTGCTTTTTTAAGATTGTCTTGGATCTGCGCTTTGTTCACTCATCCTGTAATCCTAGCTACACCAAAGTCTGAGATCTGAGGATAGTGGTTCAAAGCCAGCCTGGGTAGAAAAGTCTGTGAGACTCTTATCTCCAACATAACTCTTGAAAACTAGAAATGGTACTGTGGCTCAAGTGGTATAGTGGTATCCTTGAACTGAAGAGCTGAGGGACAGTGCCAAGGCTCAGAGTTCAAGACCCATGACCGACAAAAAAAAGTGACATGGATTTTTACTTTATATTTGCATGATTTTTATTGTAAAAATACACACAGACTGTTTACAATTACATGAATAAGGTAATGAGTACATTTCTTATCAATCATTGTTGCCTCCTCCTTTGTTTCCCCTTCCCATCCCTTCCCATCTCCCCCTCTGCACCTCCACACCCCACGGCAAAGTTATAAAGTTTGCTTTTCGACAGAATATCTCGTAGATGTCATTGTTGTAATGGGTCACCCTGTATCCCTATTTGTTTTTCCCTTCCCCTCTCAAAATAATACCAACATCAAATATTCTGAAAACAGGGGTTAAACCGTGGAGTAGGAACATGCAAAGCAACAGAGAAATCATCTTATAAATACACTAGAAAAAAGAAAAGAAAAAAAATTTGAGTCCTTACCACGGGTTCATTTCGCCTAACATCAACATATGTGACCATTTCTGCTTGTCTCAGACATAAATTAGTTATTGCAAATAAGGGAAACTATGGGACCTATATTTCTTTGGGTCTGGTTTACTTCACTTAATTTTTTCCAAGTCTTTCCATTTCCTAACTAATGGGGAAATGTCATTCTTTCTGATGGAGGCATAGAATTTCATTGTGTATATATACCAAATTTTCTTGATCCATTCATCTACTGAGGGGCATCTGGGTTGGTTCCATATCTTAGCTATGATAAATAATGCTGCAATGAACATAGTTTTGCTGGTAGTTTTAGTATGTTCTTGTTTGTGATCACTTGGGTAAATGTCAAAAGTGGGATTGCTGGGTCATCAAGGAGCTCTATGTAGAGTCTTTTGAGGAACCTCCATACTACTTTCCAAAGTGGTTGAACAAGTTTACAATCTCACCAACATCCCGTTCAGGATCTGTTATTATTAGAGTTCTTGATTATAGCCATTCTAACTAGAGTGATGTTGTATATCAGTGTTGTTTAGATTTGCATTTCTTTTATGGCTATGGGGGCTGAGCATTTCTTCATGTGTCTATTGGCGATCCTACTTTCCTCTTCGGAGAAGATTCTCTGTAAGTCTTTAGCCCACTTATTTATTGGGCAGTGGTTTCTTTGAGGATTTGTAGTTGGGGGATTTAATTTTTTGAGTTCCAGGTATATTATAGATATGAGACCCTTGTCCCTTTTATAGCTAGTGAAGATCTTCTCCTAATCCATGGGCTTTCTATTGATCTTGAGAGCTTTGTCCTTTGCCTTCCAGAAGCTCTGCAATTTCATGCAATCCCATTTGTCCAACCTTTCTTTGATTTGTTGTGTTTATGGGTATCTATTAAGAAAATTTAGTCCTGTTCCAAGGATATCTAGAGTATCTCCTATTTTGTCTTGTAATGTTTTTAGGGTGTCTGCTTTGACTCCGAGGTCTTTGATCCATTTGGAATTGATTCTGGTGCGGGGTGATATATAAGGATGTAGCTTTAGTTTTCTACAAGTGATTAACCAACTTTGCAAACACAATTTACTAAAGAGGCTGTCTTTCTTCCATTCTATTTTTTAGCTCCTTTCTTCAAGATTAGGTGGCTATAGATCTGTGTGTTCATTTTCTGGGTGTTCAATTCTATTCCATTGATCCTGAGATCTGTTTTTGTGCAAGTACCAAGCTGTTTTGATTACTATGGTTTTGTAGTACAGTTTGAAATTTGGTATTGATATTCCTTCAGCACTGTTGTTTCTGTTGAGGATTGTTTTTGCTATTCGGGGTCTTTTATTGTTCCATATGAATTTTTGGATTGCATCTTCTATTTCCTTGAAGAATGAGTTTGGAATATTGATAGGTATCACATTGAATTTGTAGATAGCCTTGGGAAGTATTACCATTTTCATGATGTTGATCTTTCTAATCCAGGAGCATGGGAGTTTTTTTTTTTTTTTTTTTTTTTACCACTTTCTAAGTTCTGATTTGATTTCCTTTTAAAGTTTTCATCATAAAGATCCTTCACTTCTTTGATTAAGTTAATTCCTAGGTATTTTATTTTTTGTGGAGTATTATGAATGGAGTTGCTTTCCTAATTTCAGCCACACTTTTCTCATTGTTGGCATACAAAAAAGTCATTGATTTCTGAGAGTTAATTTTATACCCTGCTAATTTGCCAAAGTTTTGAATCATCATGAGTAATTTCTGAATGGATCCATGGGATTTTTTAAATAGAAGATCATGTCATCTCAAAGAGGGAGAATTTTACTTCATCTTTCCCTATTTGGATCCCTTTTTTATTTGTATCTTTTCTTATTGATGTAGATAGTCATTCTAATACTAGATTGAAGAGAAGCAGGCAGAGTGGACATCCTTGTCTCCTTCCTAAGAGAAAATGGCTTTAGTTTTTCACCATTAACTATAATGCTGGCTGTAGGTTTGTCATATAAAGCCTTTATTGTATTGAGGAATGTTCCCTGGATTCATAGTTTTCCCAGAGCCTTCATTATAAAGGGGTGTTGGATGTTGTCGAATGCTTTCATTGCATCTATTGAGATAACAATGTGGTTCTCACCCTTGCTCTTGTTGATGTGATGAGTTACATTAATTGATTTGCATATATTGAACCAGCTTTTCATCACTGAAATAAATACTGATTGATCATTGTGTGTGAGTTTTTGGATGAAATGTTGATGTCGATTGGCCAAAATTTTGTTGAGGTGTTTTACATCAATGTTCATCAAAGAAATGGGTTTATAGTTCTCTTTCTTTGATGAGTCCCTGCCTCGCTTTGGGATGAGGATTATGGTGGCTTAATAGAAAGATTTCTGTAGCGAACTTTCTCTGTCAATTTCATTGAAGAGTTTTTGGTGTATTCGTGTGAGCTCTGGTTTGAAGGCCTTGTAATATTCCTTTTTAAATCCATCTGGTCCTGGGCTTTTCATAGATGGGAGGTTTCTTACTGCTCTTTCTATTTCTATGCTTCTTATGGTCATGTTACTTGATTTATCTCATCTTTGTTGAGTTTCTGCAAGTTGATATTAGCTAGGAAAATGTCCATTTCTGCCAGGTTCTCAAACTTATTAGCATAATGGTTTGAGAAGTATTCCCTTACAGTGTTCTGAATCTTGGTTGTTTCTGTGGTGATGTTTCCATTCTCATCTTTGAGCTTATTTGGGTGTCTTGTCTTCTTTGGTAAGAATTGCTAAGCGTCTATCAATTTTGTTAAATTTTTTTGAAGAACCAATTCTTTGTTTTGTTGATTCTTTATATGGTGTTTTTGGATTCTAATTCATTTAATTCTGATTTAATTTTAATTATTTCTTTCCATTTCTTGGATTGGGGTTTATCTTTGCTGCTCTTTTTTAAGGAGGTTCAGATGTCTGATTAAATTGTTGGTTTCAGATCTCTCTAATTTATTGATGTAGGAAATCACAGCTATAAACTTGCCTCTCTGTACTGCCTTTGCTGTGTCCCAGAGGAGCTGGTAATTTGTGTGTTTATTTTTGTTGAATATCATGAACATTTGTATTTCCTTTCTAATTTCTTCCATGACCCATTTGTGATTCAACAGTGTGTTGTTAAACCTCCATGTGTTACAGGACTTCATTTGTGGCTTTTGGTGTTGAGTTCTAATTTTATTCCCTTGAATGCAGTTTCTCACCCTTTACTGTGGTCTTGTTCATTTTCTATGAGTAGGACACCTTTAAGTATCTTTTGTACAGCTGGTTTGGTGGAGATTTATTGTTTCAATTTTTCTTTGAAATGGACTCTTTTTATTTGACCTTCGGTTATGAAGGAGGGTTTAGCTGGGAACGGTATTCTTGGCTGATACTTACTATCCTTAGGGCATGGCATACATCATGCCAAGCTCTTGCTTTATTCATCTCTGCTGAGAAATCTGAGGTTATTCTAATTGTTTTCCTTTTAGAGGCGACTGATCTGTTCTCCTTGACAGCTTTAAGGATCCTTTCCTTGGTCTGAATTGATCCTGTGCAGATTACAATATGACGGTGGGATGTTCTGTTTTGGTCTGGTCTACAAGGGGTTCTAAAAGCTTCTTGTATCTGAATAGGCCAATATTTTTGCATGTTTGGGAAGTTCTCTGCTAGGATTCTGTTAAATAAATTTCCTAGACCATTAACGTCTGTCTCTAGGTGCTCCTCTACACCCAGTATCCTCACATTCGCCTTCTGATGGTGTCTTCCAAGTGTTGAATAGATCATATTTCTAGGATTTGTCTTGGATAATTGTATGTTCTTTCTCTATAATATCCAGGCTGTCTTCAATCCCCGAGATTCGATATTCTGCATGGTCTAACTTACTGTCAAGTCTTTCTACTTTGTTTTTTATTTCTTTTCCTTCTAATTGGTTTGCTTTGATGGCTTCAAATTCTTTGTTGGAGATTTGTTTTAGATATTGTTTGAACTTTACTTGCTTAATTTGATGTTCAGTTTTTATTCTCAAATCACTTAGTTGATTGGTTATTGTTTCCATGGACTCCCATTCCTTCTGTTGGGCTCCATTCATCATTCCTTTTGTGGTCTCTCTGAATTGTTTCAGCTGTCTGTTTATGAATTCCATGAATGCCTGTATTGATCTTCGTCTAATCTCATCCCACTCTCTCAATTCCTGTATTACACTTTGATAAGTTTCCTCACATTCACACAATTCCTGTAATTTTCTATGACTGTTTTCAGCCTTCTCATGTTATCCTTGTATTTCTCTTTAACTGTTCTCAACCGGCTTATGCAATTCCTGTTTTAATCTTTAAGTAGCTCCCTAATGCTCACAAGATTCCTGTATTAATTTTTGTTTGCCTCCTCTCGCTCTCTATCATACTCACACTGAGTCCTTTGCAAGTTTTCAATTATTTCATTCACCATGTTTACCAGCAGTGTTTGTAGAGCTTTTGATAACTCTCCTCTGAATTATTCATTAACTGTTCTGTCAACTGATTATCATGAGTGGGAGTTCAGACACCTGGACTTGCCATTTTTCTTGTGTTCTTCCAGCTTATTGTGCCAATTTGGTATGAAAGTAACACCAATTTTGTGCTAGAATATTATTTTAAGGTAAGCATCAACCAGAGTCCTGTAGTTGCACAATCAAAATGGCTTCAAATACAATATAGTTCAACAGATACAATCTATTCAACATCAAACAACCATGGATTAATGGGTTACAAACAGCAAAGAAGGATTTGGCAAACCAGAAATTATTAGCTTTAGGTAGAAATGTGTGGAAAAATAGGACTAGAGGGATGTGGACAGATTAAAGGAGAGTAAATTGAACCAAGTCCTAATCTCTGAGAGGGAAATGGATTGGGCAGAATTATAGGAGAGATATTTTAAAGAAAAATGGGAAAACAAAAATTCAAGTTTAAGAAGTGAAACACAATTTATGTAAGTTTAAAGAAATGATATTGAGAGAAGAAAAGAATAGGACGAGAAGAGGGGAGGAGAGAAGGAGACATGAAATATTAAAAAATAATTTTTTATATTGGTTACTAGAAAATTATGTAGGTATAAAGAGATAAGACTGCTCGTAAAGAATTTAAGCCTAAGAGGTTGTGAATTGAGTAATAAATTTCTGTATTAATTATGTACAAAATGGGGGATAAGGTGTAATAATTGACAACAGGCATATATCTGGGGATGAGCGGAACAGCAATTAAGTCACGCAAAAAAGAAAGAGAAAATATGAAAACAATAAAAAGGACCAAAAGGTCAAAAGATATTAAACACACACACATACACCAAAAAAAAATTATGAGAAAAATATTTACAGAAAACACTTTAAAAATAAAAATTTAAAAAAATCATAAAAGAGGTCTTTGGTTTTTTGAGTTTTTTTAGGGGGGCAGGGAATGGGAAGAACCTGTATCTCCCCTGTGTCCATAACAAGTCTCTTCGTCGAGTCTCTGGTCTGTTTGTGGTGTTTGGTTTTCCTATAGCTTGATTGGTTTCTTAAGTCAGTTTGTTTGGGCAGAAAATGCTCTGTGTTAGGCAGGATTTTGTGTTCCTCCTCCCAGGCTAGTTCAATGGGAGGGAGATCTGCTTTGAGTATCCGAAAAGAGGGAAATGGCAATTTCCTCTAGTTTGGAGAAGCTGTGATGAGGCTAGGTTCTGTGTAGATTTGAGGCCTTTCAACAAACAGTAGCTTTTCCCTGAGGGGCTAGCTCCTGAGACACAGAGTCCAGCTTTGAGTCATTCTCAGGATTTATGTTTACTGAATTTCAATTGTTTGTCTAGGCTTCTGTAGGGAGGGACAGACTCTACCTCTGTTTACATGGTGAAGAAAGTCACTTCTCTGAGGGCAGAGCTCTCTCTGCCTGGGCGGGGTGACTTTCCCCTGGGTGGAACTGAGCCTGGCTGGTCCCTTCTAGTTCCTGTGATTTGCAAAATGACTCTTTTGTTTTCTTCAAAAGGCTGAGTTGTAGCTACCTGCTCAGCCAGACCTTTGTCAGTATCAAAGATGGAGATTTCCAGTGCTGGAAGGGGAGAGGGCTGGCATTCCCACCTCTGCTCCCTGAGAAGGAGTGAGGATTTCAGGGTTCTACTCCTGTCAGTATCTTAGTTCCTGGGCACTCTCTGGTCTGCAATCTGTAGGATGAAGGTATCTGCTCCTTCTCAGTTCTTGCTGGTGTTGTGTAGAATCCCCTGTCCGCTGTGTCTGGCACCTTTGTCCTGGGATCTCTCTGTTGTAGGGATGATGGCTATGGCCGATGCTGCTGCTGCTGCAGCCACAGCAGCCACGGCTACTAGCAAGTGCTCAGATCTGTCTCCATGACTGGATTTTCCCTTTCTGGACACACTCTCTGTACTGTGATGGCACATTTGGTGTGATTCTCTACCCTAGGACTGTTCACTGGAACACTAAAACTGCTATCTATGAGAAAGCTTTTTAGTTTCCAGCTTCTCCTCCACCATTTTCCTCAGAACTCCCTTAACACTTTATTATGACATGATATTGTGACATCATATTGACATTGTGATATTACTCTACCATTCTGTTCTCACACAACTATTATGACATCTCATGTTAGAAAACTCATGGGTTTTAGGACTTCTATCTCCTTCCTTGAACTCTTTTCCTCATTGTAAACTAGTAGCAATTGAAATCAGACATGTGATTGTAATATTACAAACTCATAATGACATCACTATTCCATGGGTGACCTCATGACCCCAGTGATATCACAAACCTATTGCATCATCACATTGACATTGTGACATCACCATCACATTGTGACGTTTTAATCAGTTATGACCTCTTAGCATCTTTGAAACAGCATATGGCCTTTGTGACAAAAAAATTCAGTAGTTTACCTATGTATTCATTGTGGTCTAACAATTGAGATCAGTTATACCATTGTTATATTAAAAACCCTTCGAAGCAGAATCACCAGTGTGACATCATTAACCAGTCCTCTCCTCATAAATTTGACATGATGCCCTTGTGATACATAAACCCTTTTTGATCTGATAATCTGTTTTTTACTTATTTCAGGTATGACATGTGATATTAGAAATGCACTCTGATATCATGAAAATTATGTCATCACTTTGTCAGATATCATGCACATTGTAATCCATTGTGACATTACATACTTGTTGGGAGTTCATAACGTTTGGGCTAATGCATAACTTTGTAGATCTCACAATCCCATTCTGGATTTATATTCACATTTGTTAAAGGAAAATTGAAGTCTAGCATGTCATTGTGACATCATCAATCCATTGTGACATCATAAACCTACTGTGACCTCACCACCATTATGGCATCACCAACTAATTATGACATCAAAATATTATTATGACTTGATATTGTGACATCATATTGCCATTGTGATATCATTGTCCCATTGGGTATTGCGAACCTATTATGACCTTATAACATTTTACAAAATTCATGGCCTTTGACACTATTAACTTGTAAACTCGTATACTTATGTTGCACAAAACACAAGACAATCTAATAAGACACATTGAGGATAACTTTATTTATGCTAGTAATGGGCCTGCATTTACATTGTCCTGGGCTGTACACACATTGACAAGCCAGCCCCAAACACCAAATCTCAGACCTCCAATGGGCAACCCTGCACATAGTTAATTAGTGTGCAAACCACCAACCCCCCAAATTATCATCTCGAAACTCCACACTTCAATAGGTAAGGCTTTTTCCTTTTCTCTTACTCCCTCCTTCTTTATAGACATGTTCTTCCTTTCCCTTTTTCCCTTCCATCACTTCCTTCTTCTCTTTAGGCCTCTCCACTATCCACAGGCCTACACTTCTCTGGCCTGGTGGCCAATTGGCATCCTTCTCCTACTGCACTCCCTCAAATTCCTCTCCTCCCAAGTCTTTCCCCTCCTGCTATCTCACCACTTCCTTCCTTCAAGGTCTTCACTTGATTTTCTCCAATTCCATTGCGCTGACCATGCAGCCTATATATAGGTTGAACCCCTCTCAGACCCAGTGGGTCTCTTGCCTAACAGTTTTCAACCATCACTTCATGAACTGCACATTCCTCAGTAACTTCTTCACAGCTCATTTGAGAATGACATCCTACCCCCTCCAGCAGCATGCCCTGTCCCCGTTTGTGGCATGACCCATGCACTCCTGTGGGCCAGGACATGGGGCCACATTGATTAGTGGGTCATGCTGATTATTAGGGCTTTGCTGCTTTATACATCCCCTACTGGTTTCATGTCAAATCAAATCCTTGATTCCTTCTTACCAAATCCTAAAAATTCCCATATCTCCACCCACTGACCAGGCTTAAAATGTAAATTTAATTGTAAACAAGTAAATTATAAAAACACACTAGTTATTACTAATTAACACTTAGTAAGTCTTATCCTTATGGGACCCTCGGAGTGTCTGCACAGTCCATCTTGTAGCCTTCTCTTTATATGGGTCCACTGCCTATTTCACTAGAGACTGATGTATCTAATGCTGTTTTTCGTGCTAATATAATAGGCAACAGTGAAGTTAGCACGACCAAGTAAGGTCCTTGCTACTTCGGTTCCAATTCAGGAGTATGATGCAGTTTTACACACACCAGCTGTCCAGGCAAGGAAGAGTGGGTGGAGTTTCTTTTTTTTTTCTTTTTTCAATTCAATTTCTTAGTTTATTTCATTTACTTGAGGTCTAGCTTTTGAATTTAATGCTGAAGTGAGACTTGCTATAGAATACACTACATTACTCTCCCCAAAGAAATTTTCCTTCCAACTGGATTTAATTTCTTATTTTATATTTGAACTTATTTTATCGTCAACCTAATGTTTATTTATTTTTACACAGTTTTTATTATTATTATCTCTAAGTAGTTTTACAAAGAAGTTCCCATCCTACAAAACAGTACATGAATACAAGGTGTCTGACAACATTATCACTCATCCCTCATAACCCTTCCCTTCTCACACGTTTTGAAAAAATCGAGATAGGTGATTACATATATTTCACATATTTCACAGTATTGTGGAATTGTGATACTTAGTAAAGTGACAAACACTTTTTAACCTTGACAAGGCAAATTATTGTTATCATGGTCTAAAGTTTGTTAATTATATGAGCTTTGACAATCCAAATTATTTTTCCCACCTCAGATGATGTTTACATTTTTTCCTTTTGCTTAGTGTAGGCTATTCCCTCTTTCCCTCTTTCCCTCTTTCCCACTCATTCCTCCCTTCCCATCACTGTGTTTGGGTTGCTTAGTTATTTTTCTTCTATGTCCAGTGCAGCTGATGGGCCACTTTGTTGTATGTTGTTCCATTTTCCACTTATTGTGTTCCTCCTCCTGGCTTCCCTCCATTGCGTGCATATTTCAACAGTCTACATGGTCAAGAACATGGGGTCATTAATGGTGATACAACAAAATGAGTGGCTGTCCTTTGTTTCTCGAGACCTGTTTACTTTGTCATACCTTCTTGCATTTTGGCTTTAGCCTCCACATATCAGGTAGACCCTGTGCCATTTGTCTTGTTGTTCTTGGCTTACCTCACTCAAATAATTTGGTCTAGTTCCATTCATTTCCCTGCAAATGCCATCATTTTGTCCTTTTTAAAGGCTGCATAGTGTTCCATTGTATATAGGTACCACAATTTTTGGATCCACTTATCAGTAGTGGCTCATCTGGATTGTTTCCAAATCTTGGCTATTGTGAACAGTGCTGCAATAATCAATGAGGTGTGTGTCTTTGTATACTGGTTCCTGTTGTTCATAGTAGATGCCTAGGAGTGGTATGACCAGTTCATAGGAGAGGTCGATATTTAGCTTTCTGAGGTTCCTCTAGACTGCTTTCCAAAGTGGTTGTATTAATATACATTACCACCAGCAATGCAGTAATGTTTCTCTTTCTTTGCATCCCTTCCAGCATTTGTCATTGGCTAAATTTAGGATGTGGGCCATTCTGAATGGAGTAAGGTGGTATCTCAGATTTGTTTTTATTTGCATTTCTTTTAAAACCAGGGATTATGAACATTTCCTCATGTGTTTCTTTGCTGTTTTTTTTCTCTTCTTCTGAGGACTATCTGTTTAGCTCCCTTGACCATCTTAAGATTGGTTTGTTAGATTTATGAAGAGTTAGATTCTTAAGTTCATCATATATAATGGCTATTAGACCCTTGTCTAATATATTGCTGGCAAATATTTATTTTATTTTATTTTTATTGTGAAAAAACTGTACAGAGGGGTTACAATTAAATGGGCAAGTTAATTGCTGGTAAGTATTTTCCCCAATTATTTGGCTTTCTTTCTAGTTTGATTGCTATTTTTTATCTGTGCAGAAACTATTTATTTCAAGGTAGTACCATCAAGTCATTCTCAAATTTGTAGTGACCCTGGAAATCTGTTCTGGAAGTTCCTGCCTATGCCTATAATTTCAAGTGTCTCTCATACTCAGTCCTGCAGTAGTTTCAGAGTTTCAGGCTTGATGTTAAGATCTTTAATTCATTTTGAGTTGATGTTAGTGCATTGTGATAGGCTAGGATCCACTTTTAGTTTTCTGCATGTGGCTAGTTTTCCCAACACCAGTAGTTGAAGAGGTTGTATTTCTTCCACTGTATGTCTTTGGCTCCTTTGTCAAATATCAACTGACTGTTCAAATGTGGCTATATTTCTGGTTCCTCTAATCTGTCTCATTTATTTTTGGGTCTCTTTTTGTGCCAGTACCAAGCTGTCTTTGTTAATATGGCTTTATTGTATAGCTTGAAGTCCTGTATCATGATCTCTCCTGCATTCTTTGTTTTGCCTAAAATTGTTTTGGCTTTGCTAGGTCTTTTGTTGTTCCATATGAATTTTTGGACTATTTTCTCTATTTCAGAAACGTAGGTCACTGGAATTTTATTGGAAATAGCATTGAATGTGTTTATTAATTTTGGCAGTATAGCCATTTTCACCATATTAATTCTGCCTATCCAGGAATACGGGAAATCTTTTGATTACTGGTATCCTGTATTGTCAAGGTCTAGTGTGTTGGGATCCCTGGGTAAGGGTCACGAAATCACCAGGACACAGGGGATGCAGAGTGCAAACAGCAATTGCCACTGCATGCTGTGCTTTATTGTTAGTGGCATTTAAAGACAAGCAAGCATGATCTTTGCCAAGATTTGGTCAGAAAACCTTCACACAAAAATTTCAACAGATACATTTTTACTTGACATATGAGACAATGTCTTGGTATATTATTATCTAAACTATTTTAGAGCAAGCTCAGAACACTTCTCCAATCTCAGGAAAATGCTTGACCAGCTGTTCATCTATGCTTAAGCAAGCAGAAAAGCTACTTCCTCAGCTTTCAGGAGTCTGTGACATGTGTTTTGAGATAGGGAGAGAGAAAATTTTCCCTCTCTAGCCCGGCGTGCCAAGAGCTTTCCTAATCCCAAACACAGTCCTCAGATAATCCTGAGGCTGGAGCCTGTATCATTCTGCCCCCTCAACATAGACCCTGAGTCTTCACAATTTCCTTCTTTTTTCTTTTGTTTTAAAAGTAAAGCTTTCCACAGGGTTATCATAGAAGCTTGCATTGGGTTCATAAAAATCAAATATAACAGCACAAGTGCAAACAGAATACTCACAATCATAATTCCCATACCATTAGCAGAATATGACATGGTTTGTAGTATTCTTTTCAGATCCAATCCTTCCAACTGTTTAATAAATGTATCAGCAATATTAGAAGCATCATCATTGGCAAATTGTTTACAAAAAATATCATGTACATTAAATTGTAACTGAGCAATCAATTGGGCAGCAGTAGAATTTCCAGATAAATACTGCTGTAATCCATTTCAATCATGTAATGCAAAAGGTAGTAGAATTCCAATAACATTTTAACAATAACTGTTTCTCCAAAACCAATAACTTTTTCCTAACCATCCCACTGTCTGTTTAATAATATTAATCTGTGTTTGTAATTGAGCATCAATTTTTGCCTGTAAGACCCACAATTTATGTGAATCCCGGTGCCATTCTTTCACAAAGTGTTAGTTTATAAGGAAGTGTGTAGGTCAATTCCAGACACCGCAGCAACAGTGGTAATAGTAATTTGGATTAAAATCACAGCTATAATGGCTCCAATCATACGTTTTGTACGTTTTAGTAGTTTGGTAAAAAATTCAATAACAACACTATCCAAAGGATTTTGGGACCATTCTCTTCCTAATTTAACAGGTAGCCAAATATGAGTTCTTTGTGGAAAATCATAATACTATCACTGTCATTAAAATTAAGAGAGGAATTAATGCAAGAATACAGGGGACAATTAAAACAAAAAATAGTAGGATAAAATGTAAAATTTCCCACTAAAAATACATAAGGCAGAGGCACACAAGCAGTTACATTATAAGATTTGTACAAAGTAAAATTATAAGTGGATGCAGAGTTCGCCATCCCCGAAAACAATCCATTTGGTACCATCATGGGTTTCAGCGCCGCTGCGATCTTCTAAAGATGAGTTTGATCAGCAGTGGGTACAGACATGAAAGCCCATCGAGCATCTGTAATGCCCCCATCTCCCCAGGCCATCAATCGAGCTCCAGTAAGCGATCCATTAATGGCATCCGTCATCCTAGTGACATTTGATAAATCACATCTGGTAATATTTCATTCTGAACATGTGTTAATAAATTGTCCAAAAGTTCCCCAATTAATACAATTATTGAACATTTTTCCAAATGTTCCTCTACACTCTTGCCACACAAAAGGCTGATATTTTAAATCAATATAAGTAAAATCAGGGCACATTGGTAAGGATAACTCGCCATCAAAGGTGACTCTTTCCCAGCTACTATTAATGGACTAAGTAGTTAATCGCTGCAGCTGTGTTTTAGAATTGGAAGTGTGTTTCCAAGGTAAAACCCAATGTTGCTAATTCATAAGTAAACATGGAGGAGGCTCCAGAAAAACAGGCAAGGAATGAGTATAGTAAGTAAAATTTAAAAAGCTATCATTATCTTTATTGTAAAATGTCAAATTATTCCAAGGAGGAGATAAAACAGCAGGAACAGTATAGACGGTTATATCCATGTCTCCCCAAACAACAGGTTCCAAAAAAGGAGGGTTAGGAACAAAGGCCCAATAACTTACATTAGCATTAGCATGGACAGGATTCACAGTAAGCAGGGCACACATGGCCGGAACAAGTTCTCACCTGCGACAGGTTTACCAGTGTGTTGTAACAACTTTTGTCCTTCTCCAGTCAACTTTTAAACCTGCCCCCAGGTGGGCAGTGGCGATTCATTCTTCCTCAACTGGTGGACGATTTCTTGCAGGATATCGGGCTGTCCTCACTGGGCCGCGTCTATATCCATCGTACAGGAAGCCAGTATTGTTTGCCATCCTGTGTAGACACAAAACTCTATCCTCGCCCCTTATATAATAATGTTCCTAGTTGCCATTCTGCTTTCAATGTAATCTTAATCCATGTGGGAGCATTTAGATAATGTTTTTGTGATATTTGTTCAAAATGGCGCTCAGCTCTAGTTAAAATATCTCCTTGTGGTAAGTTTAAAAAGTTAAGAACAAAAAGAGCTTGATGTAAAATTATTTTAGGTTTTTGCATGGAAAACCACAAATTATTCATACCTTCATCCAACCTTTTCCTCCTTTTTAATTTTTTAATTTGTTGTTTTAGTGTGCCATGAACTCGTTTAATACTAGTTTGTCCTTGGGGGTTATATTCTATTCCTGTAATATGTACCACATCATAAAGTTCTCAAAATCTTTTAAATTTGATATTTTTACGCTGGTCCATTATCAATCTTTATTTTGGCAAGCACTCCCATAATGTCAAAAGCTTCCAAGAAGTATTCTATTACATGGTTAACAGTTTCTCCTATAAGGGCAAAAGCCCAAACAAATTTTGAATAAGTATCTATTGTAACATGTACAAACGAAAAATGGTCAAAGGCTTGTACATGGGTTATATCCATTTGTCAGAGCTTGTTAGGTGGTAATCCTCGAGTATTTACTCTAGCAGGTACAACTCTCAAATGCATTGGTCTGCAGATAGGACACCTTTTAATAATTTGTTTAGCTTGAGAATAAGGTATTTTATAATGCATATGTGAATAGCCAGCATTTGTATGTAAATGAGCATGATCCTGTTCAGCAGAAGCAAAACTAACTAATTTATCAACCTGATTATTGCCATATACAAGGTACACAGGTAATGAAGAATGACCCTTAATGTGAGTTCCAAATACTTTGGCTTTACGTTGTTGCAGTAATGCTTGTAATTGTTTAAATAACTGAGTTAGCTGGGGTTTAGATGAATACGTAATAGATATTAGTCACATCTACTACAGCTTAGGCAGAATCAGTAACAATATAAATATCTCCCACAAAATCTTGCAACACCTTAATAATAGCAAAAGTTGATTTTGTTGAACTGATGCTAAAGTAGTTGTTTGTACCCAATATTTATTTGTTGCACAATAAGCACTTTTTTTTTTCGAGCCATCTGTAAAACCGGTAATAGCAGTGGGAATAGGGGCCTTGGTAATTATATCATTAATGACAAATTGTTGTTTATGCAAGCAATCCCACAATCTACCTTTGGGAAAATGATAGGAAAATTGCCCACTAAAATTTACTAATGTTATTTGTAGCATTTCATACATGTTTAACAAATATTTTACTTGGTCTTTTGGCAAAGGAAAAATAATTTTAAATAAATCATACCCCGATAGGGTAAATACCCGTTGCCTGGCCTGTTGAATAATAACTGTCAACTGGACAAACAAGTCGTTTAAGGATTCAGGTGGACCTGTTGCAACAATGAGAAGTACAAAATGTCATGTCAAAACCAGCTTTACAATGTCGGTGGGGGGGGGAGGGGGGTATGATTGGGTGGGGGGGAGGGGCGAGGCTGGGAAGGGAGGTGAAGGGTAAACAAAGGAGGAGGCTGCAATGCTTGGTAGGAAATGTATGCATTGTCCTGCCCATGTAGTTGTAACCCCTCTGTACAGTATGTTCTCAAATAGAATAAAATGGAATTAAAAAAAAAAATAACTGTTAACTGTTGTTCATAAGGCATAATATTCTTTGTAAATCTATGCCGTGTATAAATCCATTCTAATCATAGCTCATTTTGTCCTATAATTCGTGTTGGGTATTTCCATGTATCCAAAATATATAAATTTATGGGTTGATTCAGCATTACTCGATGTAAAAACATTTCTTTTTTATTTTTTGCTCTACAAATTGTAATTTATTTTTAGCCTTCTTAGTTAAAATTTTTTGCTATGTAAATCAGGCTCCCCTTGTAACAATTAAAACAAATTATGTAATGGATAAGTAGGAATTTCTAAGGTTGGTCGCATCCAATTAATATCTCCTAATAGCTTTTAAAAATCATTTAACGTATGTAATTGATCACGTCATAAAGATATTTTTGAGGTGTCACTGTTTGTCTGGAAATAACATATCCTAAATATTTAACCACTGTATCTTTTTGTATTTTTTAGGTGCTATTTTAATTGTGATGAAAATTTAACACAGGGTTTATTAGTTTTTTGAATTACTTTAGTCCAAGAGCCATAATGCTCTTCTACTGTCCAAATCCTTTCCCATGCTATGTCTTGTAACTGCTCATGGATCTCTTTCAGAGAGTTCACTTGCATACGAGCCTCCACATATTGTTCTGTTACACTCAACATGGGAAAGGTTATGACCTGTAGGCGTGGATTACTGCTCTGTGCATTTTGTCTAGACCTTTCTGTACATAACTCAGTAAACCACATTTGCCATTGTAGGTATTTAGGTTTCTTAAGCAAGGCTCTACAAAGCATCTTCCGATCCTCGGGAGCAAAATTATTGTAATGTCGAGCAAGCCCATTAAGCAATTCCTTAACATAATGATATTGAGGTCCATACAAAGTCACTGCCTTTTTAAGTTTACCAATATCATAAACAGCAACACCTTCATATCTGGCTGGTTGAGCTATACCATTCATACGGGGTGGTCGAATTACAGCATAAGAAAAAATAGGCATTTCATCATCAAACTCACTGTCTGAGTCCTCTGTTTCGTGAGGGAGTGACGCTGTAAAAATTGTATCAGCCAGCAGAGGAGCCGAAGGCTGCTTTACTTTCACTTTCTCAGGTTCTTCTTTCACTCTGCTAACTTCCAACTCCATATGTTGTAATTTTGATAAAATCAATTCCATTTGCTCATTTTATTTACACTTTCAGTTTGTTCCTTTTCAGCCCATTTTTACCTCTAGTTTTTTCTCTGTTAATTGCAATGCATCCTTATCTATTGCGTCCTTAACCTCAGAGTCCAATTGTAAATCTACAATAGATGGGGTGGCCTCTTTCTTTAAGTCTGCTATTAATGTTTCCTCATTCAAAGCTTTAAAAAGGGTATGTAAAATAGCCCAAAACCTAATAGGACCAAAATCTAATCTCTTCCCCTTCTCGAACAGCTCTTTCTTCATTATTCTTTACTCGTTTACAATTATCAACATCTAATGTTCCTTTATCGGGGAACAAAGGATTCCATTCCCTAACTACATTAATACACATTTCTATGTCAAAAGAAGAAATATTTACACCATAGGCAGCAAGAAAATGTTTAAGCATATGTAAGTACGGAGTAGACTTAACTTGTCCCATCACCCTGTAATTAAAAGTACTTACCTGAATATCCCTTCCTCAATTCAACAATGCAGGGTCCCTGTTTGGGCGCCAATTGTCAACGTCTAGTTCATTGGGGTCCCTGGGTAAGGGTCAGGAAATCACCAGGACACAGGGGATGCAGAGTGCAAACAGCAATTGCCACTGCATGCTGTGCTTTATTGTTAGTAGGTATTTAAAGACAAGCAAGCATGATCTTTGCCAAGATTTGGTCAGAAGACATTCACACAAAAATTTCAACAGATACATTTTTACTTGACCTATGAGAAAATTTCTTGGTATATTATTATCTAAACTATTTTAGAGCAAGCTCAAACCACTTCACCAATCTCAGGAAAATGCTTGACCAGCTGTTCATCTATGCTTAAGCAAGCAGAAGAGCTACTTCCTCAGCTGCCAGGAGTCTGTGACATGTGTTTTGAGATAGGGAGAGAGAACATTTTCCCTCTCTAGCCCGGCGTGCTAAGAGCTTTCCTAATCCCAAACACAGTCCTCAGATAATCCTGAGACTGGAGCCTGTATCATTCTGCCCCCTCAACATAGACACTGAGTCTTCACACTCTATGATTCATTTTTTAAGGCTTTTACACTTTCCATGAAATAGACCCTTAACATCTTTAGTTAGTTTAATTCCTAGATACTTTCTATTGTGAATAGGGTTGTTTCCTTGATTTCCATCTCTGTTGGTGTGCAGAAAGACGACTGATTTTTGTGGGTTAATTTTGTATCCTGCTACTTTGTCAAATTGGTTTATAAGCTCTAAGAGTTTGGGGCTGAGCTTTAGGGATCATTAATTTATAAAATAATGCCATCTGAAAAAAAATAGATAGTTTGTCTTCTTCCTTTCCTGTGTGGATCCCTTTAATGTCTTCTTCTTGCCTTATTGCTCTGGGTAAGAATTCCAGAATTATACTGAAGAAGAGTGGAGATATTGGGCATCTTTGCCTTTTTCCTGTTTTTAGGGGAATTGGTTGTTGTTTTTCCTCATTAAGTATAATATTGGCCTTTGATCTGTCGTGTAGGGCTTTTATGGTCTTTTCAAATGTTCCATATATTCCTATTTTTTTCCAGAACTTTTAGCATGAATGAGTGCTGAATTTCATCAAAAACCTTTTCTGCATCAATGTTGATATTCCTGTGGTTCTTGACCTTGGATCTGTTGATGTGATGGATTACATTTATTAACTTACATATGTTAAACCATCCCTGCATCTCTGGGATGGAGCCTACTTGGTTATAATGTATGATATTTTTTGTGAGGTTTCTGGATTCTGTTGTCTGCAATTTTATTGAGGAGCTTTGCATCTGTCTTAATAAAAGAGATTGGTGTATAGTTCTTTTTTTGTTGAGTCTTTGCCTGGTTTGGGTGTGAAGGTGATATTGGCTTCATAGCATGAGTTTAGGATTACTCCCTCTGTTTCTATTTCTCTGAAGAGCTTGAGGAGTATGGGAATTAGTTCCTCTTTAAAGGCCATATAGAATTCTGTAGTGAATCCATCAGGTCCTGGTCTTTTACAGTTGGAAGAATTCTGATTACTTCTATTATCTCTTTGTAGGTTATTGACATGTTTAATTGATTTATTTCTTCTTGGTTCTGTTTGGGCAATTTTTTTTTCAGGCAGGAAAAGAATTTATTTACCGAACTGCTGCCCCCACCATGCATGGTGGAGAAGCATGGCTGAAAAGGAAGGGGTGACCCACCTCTGGACCAGGACTTATCTAGGCCAAGAACAGGAGAAGGTGTGGCCAGGTGGGGGAAATGTGTGGTCACACTGGATCCAGATGTGACCTCAGGGTCTGGTACCCTCTTAAGATCAGATGGGAGGCATGTGACCACAGGTGGCCCAGGATGTGACCTAAGAGGAGGGGAAAGTGACTGCTTCCAGGTCTGCCAGTTACCTATGTAACAGATACTGGGCTGAAACTTAGCCACGAGGGAGGATGGTGTCCCTGTTCACACCTTATATTCCAGCCTTTTGATAATTATGAAAAAGGGCGAAGATTCTCTCTGGCTACTTCCTGTTTTCACGGGTGTCAACAGTAGGGGTAAAAGGCTGAGATATGTTCCCCTCTAGGAGAAGGCAGCAGGAAACAGCTGTCACTTGGGCATTGAGTGCTTAGATGAAGTCTAGAGGAGACAAGTCTCTTGGATGTAGTCTGGAGAAGACTCAGGCATTGAGGGACTGAAAAAAATAATATAGAGCAAATAAATAACAAGAGGAAGGACTTGGGGCTGAAAATGTTGGTACAAATGTCGCTAGCTATTTCTGACATCTGGTGACTAGGTAGAGAATAAGTCAAGTAACAAAGGCAAGAATGTAAATTCCTTTCCAGTTGAAAGTTAAACAGGTATTGACATTAGATGGGCAGTCTTCTTATTTCTGTTGATCTCCCGGCTCTGGTTAATTTTTAAAGTGCAGGCACAAAATGGATGATGTGATAATATCTCCTCTTACTCCTTTCCATTTTTCCTTGTTCCCCAGACTGGCTGAATCTAGGTGCTTGTTACTGGGATGGTTTGTCCCAGTTGGTATTCAAGGAGGTTTGAACTCAGGACCTGGGCACTGTCCCTGAGCACTTCTGCTCAAGACTAGCACTCTACCACTTTGAGTTATAGTACCACTTGCAGTGTTTGCTGGTTAGAGAAAAGAGGCTTGAGCAAATGCTTCCTGCCTGGCTGATTGCAGGTTAGTTGGTAAATGGAGTCTGAGGGATTTTTCAGCCCGGCCTGGCTTTGAACTGCAATCTTTGCCACAAAAGCCCTTTGTTATTTCCAACTAAAGTAACAAGGAGATCAAATAGAATAAGTAGAGCTTACCTGGTCCTTATCAAGAATTGACCAAATATTCTGCAATGAAAAAACTCATTAGATGAGAGAATCTTAGGACACATATGCCCAATATTTTAGAATCATGTTTTCAGTACTAGAACACAACACAAAACAAAAAAGGCAAAACGCAAAACCTAAATTTTTTGACAATATTTTTTAGACATCTTTGCTAACAAATCACATCAGATGGTTGGGCCTCAGTTACCAGGGTCTGTGAAAAGAGCAACTTGATAGCAAGGCACATTAGAATAGGTGGTTGGAGGAGTAGTAATCTTGGTGGAGTGGAAAGGGTTGTGTGGGGCCAAACCCTTAATCAACCATGTGGCCAAGATGGTGAACTCAATTTGGCAAATTTCTGAAAAAAATGCAAAGAAAGCCTAAACAAAAAAATCAAGCTTAGTTTGGCAAGCCTTTGAGAGGGAACCCAGAGGGGGTCCCTGGAACCCAGCCCATATTCCATTTTCAGGACACAATCCAAAAAGTTGTAGAAAAGAAAGGGAGAGATATAGAAAGTTGGACATGAATAGCAGAGAGCATAGAGAACCTGAAAGTAAACAGACTTCTGACCATGTACCATTGCAGAGGCAATAATCGTCTAAATCTGAGAACAGTATTAAAACATTAGGTGCTCTGGCTATCCAAAGAGCACAGGGGGCATATCAAAGGTGTTTCACGGCTCGGGCATGACTCACAGCACCCCAGTAAATGTGTAGGAGAGTCAGTCTGGTGAATGAAGAAGAGCTGACCAGGCAGAAGCAGCATCCCGACTTTCCACAGAGACCTCTAGAGAGAAATGGCCAAGCCCCACAAACCTAGCATCCTCAGCTTCATAGGTGACCAGCCTTTCGGCTAAAGGCCATACGAGCTATCTGTCATGGTGCCACATCTGCAGAGAGATTGACCAACAGAGAGCCATAGAGAGTAGTTTCAATCACCAGACTGGACAAGTAATGTGGATGTGGATGTGAAGGCCAGCAATGGTATTGGTTAAAAGTCTCAAGGCAGTTTGGTTCACAGAAAAGTGGTGGTTAGGAAATTCTAACATTTCTGACTCAAAAACCACATCCGAACCATGGCACCATATGTAAGGTATATGAAATAGGTAGGTTTCATTAGGAAGCCAATGAAGAGAACACCACATGCTATTCAGGCAGGAAAAGATGTTTGTTTACCGAACTGCTACCCCCACAATACATGGTAGAGAAGCATGGCTGAAAAGGAAAGGGCAGAATAGAAATTTGAATTTCTGTAGAAATTTATCCCTCTCTGCTAGGTTTTCCTTCCTTTGTGATTAGAGTCTGGAATTACTTCTTTACGATTGTTTGGATATCTTGGATGTCTGTTGTAATTTTCCTGGGATATCTCTGATATTATTGATTTGGGTCTCCTCTCTTATTTTGTTAGTTACTCTTGCCAATGGTCCTTCAGTTTTATTGACTTTTAAAGAAAAACTTTTTATTTTATTAATTTTATTTATAATTTTCTTAGTCTCTACCTCATTAATTTCAGCTCTTATTTCAGTTATCTCTTTCTGTCTAGCAAATTTAGGTTCAAATTTTTCTTGTTTCTCTAGCAGTTTTAGTTGCATCATAAGATTGTTTACTTGATCTTTGTTTTCTTTTTTTCTTTTTTTTTTTTTTTTGGAGGGTGGGGTCTGGTCATGGTGCCTGAACTCTGGGCCTGGGCGCTGTCCCTCAGCTCTTCAGCTCAAGGCTACCACTTTACCACTTGAACCACAATGCTACTTCTGGCTTTTTTTCTTTTTGCTTATGTGGTGCTGAGGAATCGAACACAGGGCCTCATGCATGCAAGGCAAGTATTCTACTACTGAGCCACTTTCCCAATCCGGTCTTTGTTTTCTTGATGTGTGCACTGAGAGCAATAAATTTGCTCCTCAGGACTGCTTTTGGTGTGTCCCATAGATTTCGCTGTGATGTTTCTTCATTTTCATTGAATTGTAGGAAGTTTTTAATTTCTTCTTTAATTTCTTCTGTGACCCATGTATTGGTCAACTGAGTTCTGTTTAATTTCCATGTGTTTAAGTTTTTTCTAATTTATGCCTTATTATTGAGAACTAGTTTGATTCCACTATGGTCAGATAGAATACAGGGTATTATATCGATTCTCTTGTATTTGCTTAAATTCCTTGTATGAACTAAGAAATGATCTATTTCATAAAAAAATAGGGGGTTGGCAAGAATAAGACCTTGCTGGTGTGAATGCCTGTAATTCTAACTATTCAGGAGGCTCAGATATGTGTATTCAGGTGCCAGTCCAGGCAGGAAAGTTCATGAGACTTTTCTGGGGTTGTTCAGGACCACACCCTGCCTCAAGTCTGGGGTTGTTCACCCCCTTTGCCATCATTGGCCTGGCTGGGCTGCTTATGAAAACCAGTATGGAGAAGCGCTGCACCCCACTATGGGTCCGGAGTTGTTCGCTGCTGCTGTTGATGCCACTGCTGCTGCCACAGCTGTTGCCACTGCCTTAGCTGCTGCCACTGCTCCAAGATCAGCTGGGCCACTTATGCAAGCCAGGCACCCCACCACCAGTCAGGTGTTAACCACTGCTTCTACCTCAGGCTAGGCTGGGCTCCTTATGCGGACCAGTATGGAGAGGCACAAACCGTCACGGATCTGGAGTTGTTCACTGCAGCTGTCCCCGCCCCATTCACTGCTGCCGCCCCAGGGTGGTCTGGGCTGTTCCTGTAGGTTAGTGTCAAGAGGCATTGTGCCCGGAGTCTGGGTGGTTTGCCATCACTGCCAGCTGCCGCTGCTTCTCCAGGTTAGGCTAGGCTGTTTAAACCACCAGGACAGAGGAGCCACGCTCAGTCTTGGGTCATTTGCCACTGCTGACAGCTGCTGCTGCTCCTGACTGGATTGGGCTGCTTGTACCAGCCAGGAAGAGGTGCTATGCCAGGGAGGGTGAGGCGAGTTTTCGTGCTGGCTTTGCCTTCTGAGATTTCTGCTTGTATTCTCTAGGTTGGCACCACCTCTTGGCAGTCTTCTGAGAGCCTTGGGATGCTTGTGAGTGTGTGGTCCACAGACAGTCCAGAGCCTGGCCACTTAAGGAGCTGGGCATGAAACCCCACCAATTAAGCTGCTTAGTGTGGAGCCCCATCACCAACAACGGGTGGGGGAAGGGTCTTCCCACTTTACTGTCTGTGTAGGTTTTTCCCTTTTCTTTTTTCACTTCCTGTATCTCTCTGAGTAATTGCCTTTTTTGTGGGTCATTTCGAGAAACAGAGCATTGAAATCCAAACTCTGTATTTGGTTGGAGAGAGCTGAGGTGTTTCCCTGCTGTTCCATCACCATCTTGGCCCCTCCCTTTCAGGTGGAGTTTTTCTTAGGTGGCCAGTGGGCCTTGATTACCAAAGGATAGGTACATAAAAGAATATGTTTTAATGCCTGCAGTCTGTAGTTAGACATTTCTGTTAATATAACCTTCCCAAGTTTAGGAACCAAAGGGGGTGGTCTACACTAAAGTATTTCAATGGGATTAAATCCTTTAACATAGAAGCTACATCTTGCTCAAAGGAGAGCAAAGTGGAGGAGGCTTACGTAGCCATGGCCAGTATCTTTATTTAATTTAGTTAGTTTTCTTTAAGGTCATATTCATTCTTTCTAGTGCCTTGAACTCTAAGGTCTATAAATGGATTGTAACTTCCAATTTATTCCTAGGTTGTTAGTTAATAATTAAGAACTTGGACCATGAATGCAGGGCCATCTTTGGACCCTAAATCTAAGGGTAAGCCAAATCACCTCAGCTCAGCCTGAAAAATTGTCCACTATTACTAACAGATACCAATAGCCATACTTTCCAGGCTTTACATCTGTGGAGTCCACTTTCCCAAATTCATGATCTGAGGTTCTTCATATATGAATTCTTTCCATAGGTTCCAGCTTTTCAGCATTTACCTGATGGAAATTACCTACACACATTACACAGAATTGTCAGGCTGAGGCCCCACTAGTTTCAGAAGTTTTAGGCAGTGGCCTCACTCAATTTACCTGGGTGCAAATATCTATATGTAAACTGACAGAAAGCTTGAGCCTGTATGTTATTTTCACAAGTTCAGTATCAACATTTGCACACATTACTATTGTGTTCGCTTCTTCTTTTAATCTTAACAACTAGTAGCTCTAGAGAACCAACTGGTTTTAGAGTGGTCTCCCAAGCTACGTGATCAGCTCAGATGTTTCCCTGTATCTTAGGGTCTCTAGTTTCTTTACTTCCTGTATTGTACTCTGAACCTTGGAGTCTTCTTCCATTTTATTCTCCTCCTTTTCTCTCAAACTTGCTTTCGTGATCCCACTCTAGTTCTCAATGTGCTCCTTAACCTGCAAGTGTTTTGGCAGGGTCACAGGAGAGTTCTTTGACTAGCCAACTGCTGCTCCTTCTCACAACACCTTTGCTTGCTCTTCAGCTCCTCCCTTAAGTTCACAAAGGTGCTATTGAGAGGTAATTTTTCCCACCTCCACCTGTTCCACTGGGACATGAAGTTTCTGCATTACATTTATGGTGAAGATCTCAGCAGTCTTTTTGGCTTTTTATTCTAGTAGTCTCTCTTTCTAGTTTTCCACTTTAGTGTATTTTTGTGACAGATCTTCCAACTGTTTGTTTAGCTCTTCTGTTTTTGTTCCTAATGCTCTTTTCCTTTCCCCGGCACTCTCTGTCAGAGCATGTGGTCCTTTAACTCTTTCTGAATAGTACCAATCTCTTTCTTGAGCCTGATATTTTCCAGTTCACTTTTCCTGGCCTCCTCTTCTATGACACAGCACTTCCCCGTCTTCTCTGCTAACTACTCTTTCCTTCTTTCTCTGTTGCTTTGAATTTCTGGTGACACTCTTCAAAGCTTATAATCAACATGTACTTCAGCCTAGTACATTCTTATATCAGGTAGAGCTCCTTTGTCATGGCGATGGTTTCTTAATGCAGCATTAGGATCTCTTCTTGGCCTCACTTGTGGTTAGCAAGGATGGCAGCATTGCTGTCCTGTGCTTGTTTGCCTCTGACCTGTGGTCCCCTAATTTGCCTCATGCTCACCCAGGCTAATGTACTTGAATTTCATTTGATTTTCAGTGTTTTCTAGGTTCTTTTTGAGGATTTTCTTCTCCTTTTTGACTCGCACAATTTCTTAATTTATATCTTTAAATCTTTTCTTCACGTCAAATAATTTTCTCTGTTTTCTCCAATGTGCTCTTCTATGTGCTTTCAATCTCTTAGTGGGTTTTGACT
This sequence comes from Dipodomys spectabilis, assembly GCF_019054845.1. Taxonomy (NCBI): domain Eukaryota; kingdom Metazoa; phylum Chordata; class Mammalia; order Rodentia; family Heteromyidae; genus Dipodomys; species Dipodomys spectabilis. Next base: position 1,991,687 of record NW_024870770.1, read on the forward strand.
GGTATATATTGGAGACTCAGTCTTTTATAAGACTATGTTTTGAGATAGAATGGTGGAATTTTTTCTTTGCCACATTTCTTAACTTCAGAGGGCTGCTTTTTAAATTAAACATAGTTGGAATTCAGAGCCCCAAGCTCCTTTGCATGTTTCTCCAGATATATGAACACATTTTCCAGGTGGTTAATGTGATTAATTAACCTGTCATTTTCTATCTTTCTCCTCCTTGGGCATTCCTTTTCCCAATGTCTATTTTGTTTGCAATAAGCACACTGATGTAGTCCTAGAGGTTCCCTATTGCCATTTGCAAATGAATTGTACTGTCTTTGCCAAGGGTTTCTTGATCCCTATTCTGGTGTTCCTACCAAAACTCAAACCCTTTTCTTAGACTCTTTTTCCCAGGTATCTCTGTTAACAAACACCCTCTGGATGACTAATTCCAAAGTAGAATAAACTTTTCCCTCAAAACCTTCTGACTTTTGAAGCTTTATTCTAATATTGGGGCTGTCTGGGTAACAAATGCCATATTTAGGAGGACTCTTTCATTCTCCAGGGCTTCAAGATCTATAGGCCTATACATCCTATAGGCTTCTGGGAGAAGTTTCAGAAAAGCATTAGGGTACTCACTGGGGAACTGTAAAATCTCACCCACCTTAGATTGATGATTTGGCTTTTTAGCCACTGCAGTATCCCTGCTAACAGAACCTGGCAATAATAGGTAAGCACCTCCATACCTCAATTGCTGTTAGTCTCAGCTTGGGTAAGTCTGTGCAAAGACTTGCTGGTTCAATAGTGGGGCTACTCTCTGGTCGAAGGACCACCTTCAAGTCACCAAGCAGGATTCACTCCCTTTTCTACCAGGTGAAAAGTGACTGTAAAATTTGCTGACACTCATCCCAGATGTGCTTGTGTTTGAAAATTACTGTCTCTAACGAAGTAATGAGCCCCTTTTTTCTGAAAAGCATGGATTTTGCTGTTTCCAGTTATACAGGTCACTAGTTGTAAAGGGAACATATATTAGAAATGGGGCTTGCCCACCATCTCCTCCATGTTCCTGTCTCAAAGGTAATAAGGGTAACATACCACATTGTACCACCTCAGATTGGTACAAGTAACCACTTTTGGTATGGGAGGACTTAACATTAGAGGTGATGATGGCAAAGAATAGGAGAGAGAGTACATCAGTGCATCTTCCTCTGAGGAATTCCGTAAACCTGGAGGCGAATATGTTTTGGATATGACACCTTTAGGCCTTGTTCTCCCATCCTGAGAAAAGGAGTAAACAGAGGTGCATACAGGACACAGAACTATCAGCATACATACACAGACCAATAACCACAGACAACCCACATCTCCCATGCCTCTCAATGTTGACCTCTACAGGAGGTCCCAGATGACAGAGAGAATGTCCCAGATTGTCTCTTGAGGAGGCCACAAATGATCTTTGGAGGATGTCACATATGTCATTCCTAGGAGGCCCTAAAAGACCTCTCATGGTGGTTTCAAATGGCTTCCCAAGGAAGTGTTAGATGACCTCCAAGGGATGTCCCAGATGTCCTCTCAATGTGGCTGAGATTACCTCTCGAGTAGCTCCCAGATGGCCACTCACAGAGGCCACATATGAACTTCAGAGGAGGTTCCAGATAACCCTCTTGAGAAAGCCACAGATTACATCCAGAGAAGGTCCTATATGGCTCCTCAAGGAAGTCACAGATGATGTCCGAAGATAGTCATACATTTCTCATCAAGGTAACCCGAGATGACCACCCAAAGAAGCTCCAGATGACCTCAGGAGGTGGTCCTAGATTGCCTCATAACGAAACCCCAATGACTACTTTTGAAGAGGTCTCAGGTGGCCTCCTGAAGAAGCCCCAGATGACCTCTGGAGAATGTCCAAGACGGCCCCTGGAGAAGGCCCCAGATGAACTCCAGAGTAGGTCTCAGATGGTTTCTTAAGGAAGTCACAGATGTACTCTTGATGAGGTTCCAGATGGCTTTCTTTGGAAGCCCTACACAGCCTCTCAAAGAGTTCCCAGATGGCTTCCCAAGGAAGCCACACTTGACCTCTAGAGGGGGTCCTCAAAACAAGCTGGCAAGCTTGCCCAGACGTAGCCTTAGAGGTTCCTAAATGACTTTTGTCCCTCTTGGTCCTCTGGAGACAAACACTCGAGGTAAACTCTCAACCCTGAGTGCTGACACTCTCTCCTATGGGGATTTTTCTCTGGGGCCAAGGCCTGTTGCCATCCAAATGGATTATGTCAATGTGGTCTCTAAAAATTAGGACCTTTATAGTTCAAGAGAATCCATCAAGACACAGTTAATATAATAAATGTTCTCCAAGCCATCAACCCCCAAAATTATGATATCAAGAGCTCCAAACATCAAAGGGCAAACCTTTTTCTCCCCTTCCTTTGTCTCTCCTTCACAGTCCTATACTTCCTTCGAGGTCTTTCCCTTTTTCTCTTCTACCAGTTCTTTCTTCTCTTCAGGCCTCTCCACTCTCCACAGGCCTGAACTGCTTTGCCTGGGTCGTCAGTTGCCATTCTTCACCTCCTGCTCTCCCTCAACATCCTCTCCTCCGAGGTCTTTCCCCTTATGCTATCACACCACTTTTTTCCTTCCAGGACTTTTCCCTTTTTCTCTCCACTTCTATTGAAGTCTGTACCCCTTCTCCACTCCAACTGCCTAACATTTTTCAACTGTCACATCCCAAACTGCCCACAGCCCAATAAATTCTTAACAGCTCAACACGTGGAGATTAATGCACCAGCACCTCCCACCAAATGCCCCACCTTCTTTGGTGGCATACTTTGTCCTCTCCAGCTTGCCAGGAGATGGGGCCACGCTGATTATTGGACCCTATATATTATTGGGACCCTGCTGATTATTACAGTATCTTCCTTGTGAACTGGTAGCAACTGAAATTGGAAATTTGATTGTGATATTACAAACTCGTTGTGACATCACAAACACATTTTGACATCATCACCACCACGACATCAGAAAGTAATTGTGACCACATTGTCATTGTTACATCATGATTCCATTGTGACATCTCAAATCTATTATGACCTCTTAACTCCTTTGAAAAATCACATGCCCTTTGTGTATCCATATCCTTGTTGTTAAGTAATGACAATTGAGATCAGACATGCCACTATAACATCAAAAAGTGTTTGTGACATCCTCAACAGTGTCATATCACTTTTTCATTATGGAAACATCAGCTCATTGTGACATCACCAAACTCAATGACATATTGCATTATGACAACAATTCTCATTATAACATCATAGACATATTGTGAATGCCTATTCTGTGATTCTGTGGTATGAGAATTGATATGAGAAAGGCACTTTTGTGCCTACATAACCATTTTGACATCATAATCACTTTGTGACATCACAGTGCCATTGTGCTATCACTAACACAATGTGACAACACAAACTTCTCCTGTCCTCATAACTTTTGTGACATGCTGACATTGTGATATCTTAGACCTTTTGCCCTCAGAATTTGTTTTCAACCTCATATTTCATGTGTTACATGAGATACCAGAAATCCACTGTGACATCATGACCATTGTGATATCACACTGATAGATGTCATGATCATCGTGTAATATTATGACTTCACAAATTTTGATGTCACAGTTAGTTTCTGATGCCATACAGATAAGGGGTAATCGTAGGTCTATGATGTCATAATTGGTTGGTGATATCCAAATGATAAAAACAATCCCATTTGTCATGAAATCACAGAGAATAAGAGTTCACAAACAGACTGAGGTATCTCCAAAGGCAGGTGTTGTCACAAATGTCCTAAGAGGCTTGTGATGTCACAGTGTGACGCAATATTCATGGTGTCTGTCAGTATGATGTCATAATGATCATAATGTCACAGTGGATTTATGATGTCACATATCATAACTGAAATATTATAAGGTTTAAAGCAGATTACAAGCTTATAAAGGCCCTAAGACATCACAATTGCAGCACATCTCAAGACTTATGAGGACAGGGCAGATTTGTGATGCCACGGTGTGTTAGTGATACACCATGGCACTGTGATGTCACAAAGTGATTATGATGCCATATATTTATGAGATCACAATGGTTTTCTGATATCAACCCACATGCCACATTTGAAATAGAATGAAATAAGAGAATAGGCATTTACAATGTGTCTATAACATCACAATGACAATATAATGTCATAATGCTATGAGGTCATTGTAAATTGGTGATGTTGCAAGGAAGTAATGATGTCATAATGAATATGTGGTGATGGGGTCACAAAGGGTTTGTGGTGTTACAACGGCATATATGAATTCAATTGTCATGTGTTCACAATGAAGATATGGGTACACGTATGGACTGTGATGTCACAAATGCCATGTGTGTTTTCAGAGGTACTTAGGGGTCATGATAGCTTTATGATACACAGTTGTGATGAGGTCACCATGGGTTTTTGATATCATGATGATTTTGTAATATCTCAAACACATGTCCCAATTCAATTGCTAGTATTTCACAATGTGCATAAAGTTCACAAAAGGGGCTTGAAGTCCTAATGGGCATGGATTTTTAAAAATGTTATGAGGTCATATTAGGTTTGTGAATACACAATAGGACAGTGATATCACCATGGCAATATAAACTCACTACATCATTTCAAAATATTCTTTTGGTGTCACAATTAGTTGATGATGCCACATTCGTGATGAAGTCACAAAAGATCAGTGATGTCACAATGTATCGGGCATGTCACAATTACATGATGGTTCTCAATTGTCTTTAACTTACAATGAGTATATGAATTCACAAAGGTACTGTGGCTTCTCCAAAAGTATGTGTTGTCACACATATATTGAAATCCTAAAAGATTTGTGATGTCAGAATTTGGCACAATGGTTATGACATCTGGCAGTGTGATCTCACCATGGTCATGATGTCACGGGGAATTTGTGATATCAAATGTCATATGTGAAATCTAATGAGGTCGACAACAGATTATGAGGACAAAAAGGCCTAAGGTATCAGAATTGCAGCATGTCACAAAAGATGATGACAGGATAGGTTTTTGATGTCACGGTGGGTTTGTGATATTACAATGGCAACGTGATGTACAAAGGGATTGTGATGTCACAATGGTTATGAGTTCATGATTTGTTTATGATATCAACCTACAGGCCACATTTGAAATAGAATGAAATCAGAAAAGGCATTCATACTGTGTCTATGATATCACAATGACAATGTGAAGTTCTAATTCTATCATATCATTTTCGTTTTGTGATTTCACAGTGAGCAGATGGTGTCAAAACTTCAATGTGATGTCACAATTGTGATGATCTCACAAATTGTTTTGATGTGAAAATGTCATGTATGAGTCTCAATTGTTACTATTTCACAGTGGGGATTTGGGTGCACAAAGGGACTGTGATGCCACAAAGCTATGTATTTTTTTCAAAGGTTATAAGAGGTCATAATAGATTTGGGATGTCACAGTGTGATCCTAGTGTCAAAACAACAATGTGATTTCACAATGGGTTTGTAATGTCACAGTGGTGATGAGGTCACAATGGGTTAGTTATGTCACAAGTTGTAATATCACAATTATTTGTCCAATTTCAATTGCTCCTAGTTCACCATGAGGACATTGTAATAACCAGCAGTGCCCCTATAATCCACGGGAACAGATAGTCATCATGGCCTCCTGGTCTAGACCACCGGAGAGGGGTGTACATGCCACTGGAGGGGGAAGGACATGCTGCTGAAGGAGATCGGATGTCAAGCCCCACATGGTGAGCTGCCAAGAAGTGATTTGGCATGGACATTTGGGAAGTTATGTTTGAAAACCCTTATGCAGGAAATATATTCCATTGGGGGAAGGGTACAGCCTATATATAAGATGCATGTTCAGAGCAACAGAAGGGGAGAGAAAAAGGAGAAAGTCCTGGAAGGAAAGAAGTGATGAGACTACAGGAGGGTAAAGACCTCGGAGGAGAGGAAATTGAGGGAGAGCAGGTGGTGAAGGATGGCAACTGGCCACCTGGACAGGGCAGGGCAGGTCTCTCAAGAATAGAGCAGCCTGAAGAGAAGAAGGGAATGGTTAAAGGAAAAACTGAAAAGACCTGAAAGATAGGACAGGTCTGGATAGAAGTAGGATGAAGAGAAAGGAAAAAGCCTTTTCCTTTGAAGTGTAGAGCTTTGGAGTTCAATATGTTGGGGGCTGGTTGTTTGCAGACCAGTTAACAAATGGCTGGGTTCATCTTGAGAGGTCTGAGGATTCGTGGTTGAGGCTGCATTTAGCTCTGGGCATCCAGCTCAGGTCAAGGTAGTCGCTTATTACAAAATTTGTAAGGTCAAGACAGGTTTGTGATGTTACATTGCATTAATAATATCACAATGTCAACATGAGTTCACAAAGGGATTGTAACGTCACAATGGTGATGTGGTCACAATAGGTTTCTGAAATCAACCTATATGCCACATTTGAGATAGAATGAAATCACAGAATAGCTAATCACATTGTCTCTATGACCTCACAATGAAAATGTGATGTCATAATGCTATGAGGTCATTGTCATTTTGATATGTCACAATGGGCAGTTGGTATCATAACAACGTGATCTCACTCGAGATGATGTCACAAAGCATTTGTAATGGTACAATGGGATGCCTGATGTCAGTTGTCCTTTGTTCACAATGAAGACATGGTTATCCAAAGGGACTGTGATGTCACAAACACCATGTGCTTTTTCAAAGGTGCTGAGAGGTCACAACAGGTTTGGGATGTCACAAGGTGATCATGATATCACTGTGGTAAGGTGATGTCACAAAGGGTTTGTGATATCACTTTGGTGATAAGGTCACACATGGATAGTGATGTCACAATGAATTTGTGATATCACCATTATATGTCCAATTTCATTCTACTAGATCACAAGATACGAGTTCACATAAGGAGCTAGAAACCAGAAAGGCCATGAATTTTGTAAAATACTAGGAAATAATAGATTGGTGAAAATGCAATGGTGAAAATCCCATTGACAATGTGATGTTACCATTACATGAGATGGTATTTTTTTGAAGTCACAAACAGTTGGTGATGCCATACAGGTGAAGAGGTCACATAGATTTGCGATTTCACAATGGGATGGTGATCTCACAGTCTCATGCCAGATCTCTAATTGACAATGAATATATAAGTTCACAAGTGTTAATTGTCTCTCCAAAGGAATATATTGGCACAAGTTTAATGAGTTTTAACAGGATTGTGTCATAATGCGACTCAGTGGTCATGACATCTGGCAGTGTGATGTCACAATGGTCATGATGTCACAGTGGATTTATGATATCACGTGTCATACCTGAAGTATTATGAGTTAAACAATTTATGATCTCAGAGAAGCCAAAGATAACACACTGGAAGCATGTCAAAAAATTATGAGGATAGGACAGTTTTATGATGTCACAGTGGGTTAGTGATATCATAATGCCAATATGGTGTCATAAAGGTATTGTGATATCATAATGGTTAGTGGTCACAATGCATTTCTTTTTTTTTTTTCTTTTTGGGTCCGGTCGTGGGGCCTGAACTCTGGGCCTGGGCACTGTCCCTCAGCTCTCAGCTCAAGGCTGGCGCTCTACCACTTAAGCCACAGCGCCACTTCCGTTTTTTTCTTTTTGCTTATGTGGTGCTGCGGAATCGAACCCAAGGTCTTGAGGATGCAAGGCAAACGCTCTACCACTGAGCCACCTTCCCAGCCCTCACAATGTATTTCTGATATCAACTCACCTGCCACATTTGATATAGAATGAAATCACAGAATAGGCATTCCAAGGTATCTGTAACATCACAATGACATTGTGATGTCATAATGCTGCGATGGCAATGTTGTTTTATTATGTCACAATGGGCTGATGTTGTCATAATGACAATGTGATGTTACACTGGTAATGATGTCACAAAGGTTTTGAGATCTCAATTGTCATTAGCTCAAAGTGATATGGGTACACAAAGGTCTGTGATGTCACAAAGGGCATGCTTTTTTCAATGCTTTTGAGATCACAGTAAGTTTGAGACATCACAATGTTCATGGTGGCACAATGGCAATGTGATATCACAATGAGTTTGTGATGTCACCGTGGTGATGAGGTCACAATGGGATAGTGATGTCTCATCAAGTTTGTTATATAACAGTGACATATACAACTTCAATTTCTTCTAATTCACTATGAGGATACTGTAATAACCAGTGGGGACAGAATTATCTTTGGGAGCTGATTATCATTTTAAATTCTTGGCCTGGCCCCCCGGAGAGTGTGGGGAATGCTGCCAAAGGTGGAGGTGTCTAACCTCACATGGTGAGCTGTCAAGAAGTGATTGAACATTGGGCAGTTTGGGAAGTGATGGTTGAAAACTGTTAGGCAGGAGACCCGTTTGAGTGAGGAGGGTTACAACCTATATATAGGTTGCATTTTCAGAGCACTGGAAGGGGAGATAAAAATGGGAGCTCACGGATGGAAGAAAGTGGTGGGACAGCAGGAAGGAAAAAATCTGAGAAGAGAGGAAGTTGAAGGAGAGCAGAAGGTTGGCAAGTGGTCACTGGCACAGAGAAGGGCAGGCCTGTGTAGAGTGGAGTGGCCTGAACAGAAGAAAGAAGTGGTGGAAGGGAAAGACCAGGAAGGAAGGACAGGTCTGTGGCGAAGGAGGGAGGAATGGAAAAGTAAAATGCCTTGCCCATTGAAGTTTGGAGCTTTGGAGATGATAATTTTTTGGATGTTGGTTTGCAGACCAATTAAGAAAGGGTGCCCATTGGAGGTCTGAGGTTTGGTGGTTACGGCTGCTCTTGGACCTGGGTATCAAGTCCAGGGTAAGGTAATCAGTCCCCTTTCTAGTGTAAATTGGTTTATTATATTAAATGTGACTCAATGGATTTTCTCCTTGCCTTAGAGGTCATAAGTACAGGAGTTCACAGAAAGAGCTTGAAGTCTCAAAGGCCATGAATTTTCTAAGATGTGATGTGGCCATAATAGGTTTGTAAAAACACAATGGGACAGTGATATCACGCTGGCAATACCACAATGTCATGTCAATGCTTTAAGACCACAATTAGTTGTTGATGCCATTGTCATCATGAGGTTACAATAAGTTTGTGATGTCACAATGGGTTCATGATGTCAGAGTGGCATGGCAGTTCTCAATTGTCATTAATTGGCAATGAATATATGAGTTCAAAAAGGGACTGTAATGTCCCCAAAAGCATGTGTTGTCACAAATGTGATGCCATTCTAACAGTTTTGTGATATCACAATGTGACACAATGGTCATGACCTCTGGCAGTATGATGTCACAGGGGATTTCTGATATCACATGTCATACCAGAAACATGAAATTGAAAACAGATTGTGAGCTCGCAAAGAGCCTAATATATGACAATGGCAACATGTCAATAAACTTATAAGGACAGGACTGGTTTGTGATGGCACAGTAGGTTAATGATATCACAATGCCAATGTGATGTCACAAAGGATTTGATATCAGAATGGTTATATTGTCAAAATGGGTTTCAGAAATAGAATGAATTCCTAGAATAGGCCTTCACACTGTTACATATATGATGTAACAATGTCACTGTGATTTATAATGCTATGATGCCATTATCGTTTGGTGATGTCACAATGAGCTGATGGTGTCATAATAACAATTTGATGTCACTGCTGATTTATAATGCTACAATGGTTATTAGGTCACATTATGTTTCTGATATCAACACACATGTCAAATTTGAAATACAATGAAAATGTTGGGCGCTGGTGGCTCACACCTGTAATCCTAGCTACTCAGGAGGCTGTGATCTGAAGATAACAGTTCAAAGCAAGCTCAAGCAGGAAAGTCCATGAGACTCTTATATCCAATAAAAACCACTAGAAAACCAGAAGTGGCGCTGTGGCTCAAGCGATAGAATGCTCACCTAGAGCTGAAGAGCATGGAGTGCACCCAAGCTCAGATTTCAAGCTCCACGACCCACGACCCACACACACACACAAAAAAAGATTAAAAATAGACATTCACATTCTGTCTATAACATCACAATGAAAATGTGTCCTCTTATCACTGTAGTTTTGTGATGTTAAAAGTAGTTGATGCTGTCATAATGAGAATGTTATATCACATTGGTGATGTCACAAAGGGTTCGTTATGTTACATTGGCATGTCTGATATCAATTGTCAGTTCATAATGAGGGTATAGTTACACAAAGGGATTGTGATGTCACAAAGTATATGTATTTTTTCAAAGGTGCTAAGAGGTTCTAATAGGTTTGGGATGTCACAATGTGATAGTGATGTCAAATGACAATGAAAGCTTACAATGGGTTTGTGATGTCACATTGGTGATGAAATCAAATAGTTTTGTGAAGTCACATCTCATAATCACATGTCCAATTTCAGTTGCAACTATTTCACAATGAGGATATGAGTTCACAGAAGAAGAATGAAATATAAAAGGCCATGAATTTTCTAAAATGCTATGAAGACATACTAGATTTTTGAAAAAACAATGGAACAGTGATATCACAATGGTAATGGATGTTGCAATATGATGACAATATAGTTTTGACATCACAATTGGTGAGGCCACACTGGTGATGAATTTACAAGAGGTGTTTGAGGTCACAATAGGTTGGTGCTATCAAAATGACACATATGATCTCAATTGTCATTAACTCTCAATGAGTATATGAGCTCACAAAGGGACTGTGATGTCTCCAAAGGCATGCATTGTCTCAAAAGTGATGCAGTCCTAAAAGGCGTGTGTTGTCAGGATGTGACAAAATACTCATAACATCTATCAGTGTGATGTCACCATGATCTAGATGTCAACTGAATTCAGGTATCACATTTCGTTCCTGGATTGGGTATGAGAGGATTGCAATTTCACAGTGGGTTAGTGATATCACAATGAAAATGTGGGATCACAAAGGGATTGTGCTACCACAATGGCTATTAGAACACAATGTGTTTCTACTATAATAGGTTTGTGTTGTCACAATTGGTTGGAAATGTCACCATGCCATGCCAGATCTCAAATGTCATTAATTCACAATGAAGATATGAGTTCACAAAGGGACTGTGTTGTCTCCAAAGTCATGTATTGGCACAAATGTGATGAAGTCCTAACAGATTTGTGAGTTCACAATATGATACCATGGTCTTGATATATATCATTGTGATGTCACAATATTCATGAGGTCAGAGTCAATTTCGAATATCATATGTCATACCAGAATTATTATGAGTTTGAAAACATTATAAGCTTACTAAAGGCAGCATATCACACAAGTTATGATTAAAAACTCAAGGTCTTTGGAGCTTAAATTTCTTTCTTCAAAATTATTTCCTCATTGTGAACTAGTAGAAATTGAAATTACACATGTCATTGTGATATTACAAACTCATAGTGACATCACAAATTCATTTGGTCTCATCACCACTATGACAACACAAACCCATTGTGACATCACCTTGCTGTTGTGCCTTTGCAATCACATTGTGACATCACAAAGCTATTGTGAACTCTTAGCACCTTTATAAAACATATGACCTCTGTGGCATCACAGACCCTTTGTGTACCCATATCCTCATAGTGAACTAATGAAAATTGTGATCACACATAGCATTGTATCATCACAAATACTTTGAGCAATAATTATGACTGTGAAATCACATTGTCATCATGACATCTTCATCTCATTGTGACATCACCAAACCCCAATGACACCATATCATTTTTTCTTTTTATTTTCTTCTCTGTTATTTATTGTAAGTATAGTGTACAAAGGGATTGCAGTTACATTAGCGAGGTAATGAGTACATATCCTATCAAACATTGCTGCCTTGACATTATATTGTCATTTGGATGTCATAGACCCATTGTGAATGCCTATTCTTTGATTTCATTCAATTTCAAATGTGCCATGTGAGTTGATATCAGGAAACCATTGTGAACTCATAACCTTTGTGACATCAAATTTCTTTGTCACAGAACATTGCTTTTGTTATATCACTAACCCACTGTGACATCAAATACCTCTCCTGTCCTCATAATTTTTGTGACATGCCATTGTGATATCTTAGGCCCTTTGTCAGTTGAAATACTGTGTTTGACCTCATATTTCAGATATGACATGAGATATCTAAAATCCAATGTAACATCATGATATCACAGCACTGGACATCATAACCATTGTGTCACTTTGGACATCTCAGACCTGTAAGTTCTTCACCTTTTTGATTACATATACTTTGGTGCCATCAGAATCCCTTCCCAAACTCATATATGTATGATGAGTTAATGACAATTGAGATCCTACATGCCATTGTGACATCACCAACCCCTTGGGACATCTCAAATCTATTGAGACCCCTTATCCATATGGCGTCACCAATTGTGACCTCAAAACATTATTATAACATGATGTTAAGACATTGCATTGTCATTGTAAAATCACTGTCCTATTGGGTTTTCACATGCTATGACCTCATTCTATGAAGCTTCTTCTATCACCTGGTATCCTCACATTGAATTATGAGTAATTGGAATTGGATATATCATTCTGATATTATAAATAAACTGACATCTCAAGACTTTTGTGACCTCATCACCACTGTGACATCAAAAACCCAATAAGACATCTCATTTCCATTGTGACATCTCATTCCCATTGTGACATTATGGATCACATTTTGCCATCACAAACCTATTATGACTTCTTACCACCTTTGAAAACACACGTGACCTCTGTGACATCACAGAACTTTTTTGTATCCATATCCTCATGGGGAACTAATGACAACTGACATCAGACATACCATTGAAACATAACAAATCTTTTCTGACATCATCATAATTGTGAAATCATGTTGCCATTATGACACCATCAGCTAATTTTCACATGTAAAACTACAATGACATCATAGCATTGTAACATCACATTGTCATTCTGATGTCATATACACGTTGTGTTTGCCTATTATGTTATTTGATTCTATTTCTAATGTGGCATGTTGGTTGATATCAGAAACCCATTGTGAGTTCATGACCATTGTGATATCACGGTGCCTTAGTAGCATCACGTTGTCTTTGTTATGTCACATTGCCAAATTGATGTCACAAAGGGATTTTGATGTGACAATGGTTATGACATCACAATGAGTTTCTAATATCAACCCATATGCCACATTTCAAATACAATGAAATCACAGATCAGGCACTCATAATGTGACTATGATATCACAATGACATAATGGCAAATCCTATAATGTCATTGTCAATTTGTGATGTCACCATAAGCTAAAGATGTCATAATAACAATGTGATATGACACTGGTTATGACGTCACACAGGGTTTATAATGTTACAATGGTTATGAGGTCACAATGTGTTTCTGATATCAACTGATATGCCACATTTGAAATATTATGAAATCACAGGATATACATTCACAGTGTGTCTATGGCAGCAAAATGACAATGCTATGATGTCACTGTAGCTTGGTGATGTCACCATGAGCTGATGGTGTCATAACGACAGTCTGATGTCAAATTGGTGATGATGTCACAAAGGTTTTGTGATGTCAAAATGGCATGTCAAATCTCAATTCCCATTAGTTTATAGTGAGGATATGAGAATGAAATCATAATGACATACACAAATGAACTGTGATGACACAAAGGCCATGTGTTTTTGTCAAAAGTGCTAAAATTCCTAACAGATTTCAGTTTTCAAAATGTTAATGATATAAAAATGGGTTAGTGATGTCAAAACTAGTTTGTAATGTCACATCTTATTTCAAATTTCAATTGCTACAAGTTCATAAGGAAACACGTTCATAGAAAGAGCTTGATATCCCAAAGGCCATGAATTTTCTAAGATGTGATGAGGGCATAATAGATTTGTGAAAGCATGATGGTACAGTAATACTACAACTGCAATATGATGTCAAATTATGTCATGAGTGTTATGTGACAATTAGTTGGTGATGCCATAATAGTGATGAGTTCAAAATACCTTTGTGATGTTGCAATAGATTGCTGATGTGACAATGGCATGCCAGACCTCAATTGTCATTAACTCAAAATGAGTATATAATTTTAGAATGTGATTGTGAGGATTCCAAAGGCATTTGTTGGCACAAATGTGATGAAGTCAGAACAGATTTGTGATGTGACAATGTGACACAACAGTCATTACATCTAGCAATGTGATGTCACAATATTCATGATGTCACAGTATATTTCTAGTATTTCCCTAATTCTAATGACAGCTTGTGGAATAGATCTATGTGCTGAGTCCTTCATTGCATGCTCTGTGCTGAGTCTTGCACAGGGAGCTATGTGCAGAGTCTTTCATAGGGTGCAGTGTGCTGAGTCTTGCATTGGGTGCTGTGTTCTGAGTCTTTCACAGGATGCTGTGTGCTGAGTCAAGCTAAGAGTGCCATGTGCTGAGTCCTTCTCAGGATGCATTCTTTCATTGGGTCCTTGTAAGAGCTACATACTGAGACGATTATGCAGACAAGAAGTTTGAGCTCAGATATGTCTCCATGGCAGGGACAAAATTATGTATTACTGAAGACTAGTGAGTTGTCTCCTGAAGACAATTGTTTTGTTCTGTTTTGGCTAAGTCATGACCTTGAACTCAGGGCCTAGGCTCTGACCCTTACCTCTTGGGCACATGGCTACCACTCCACCATGTGGAACCACGGATCCCCTTGCAGCAGAGTGCCATGACCTAGGGGTCGATAGCTGTCTTCTCAGGAAGCTGAGATCTGAGGATCTAGGTTCCAAACTATCCCAGACACAAAAGGTCCTATGAGACTATTATGTCCAATTGACCCCTAAGAAACCTGAAGTGGAAGCTTGGTACTTTTGGCTCATGCCTGTCATCCTAGCTACTCAGGAGGATGAGATCTGAGGATCATAGTTCAAACTAGTCTGGGGCAGGAAAGTCCTTTAGACACTTAGCTCCAATGCGTCACCAGAAAACCTGAAGTGGCTCTGTGGCTCAAGTGGTATACCACTAGACTTGAGCTAAAGAACTCAGGGACAGCACGCAGGCCCATGCATCATCTCCTACAACCAACAACAACAAAAAAGCAGAAAAAAATCTAACAAACCTGAAGTAGAGGGCTGGGAATGGGCCTTAGGGGTAGAGTGCTTTGCATATATGAAACCCTGGGCTTCATTTCTCAGGACCACCTCACTAGAATAAAGCCTGAATTAGCTCCGTGGTTCAAGTGGGAGAGAGCTATCCTTGTGCAAGAAAAACAAAGTACAGTGCTGAGTTCAAGCTCCAGGACTGGTGTATGCGCGCGCGCGCACACACACACACACACACACACACACACACACACACACACACACACACAGACCAGAAGTGAAACTGAGACACAGAATGGTAAAGCACTGGGCTTCTCCATTGAGCTCATGTTCAGCACCCAGGCCCTGTGTTCAACCCAAACCTAGCCACCCAGGGCCCAACAAGGAGAGGTCAAATGTTTCAAAACATGATGAGCTTCACCAGCCCTAGATGACAGGAAGCTTTCTGTTATGTGATATGTGCTTGGATTTCCCAAGCTTCCAGAAACCTAGGAAACGCATCATAGGCCCATCATCACCTGCAATTAAACATTTCATTAGGTTCAATATCTTAGTTTTCTGCCAGAAGAACTCCTGAATTTTATTGAGCACTGTATCTGAACACCGGATTATAGTCTCACAAAGGCAGGATAAGTGCAGGGAACTTGGCCTGCCAATGGAGGTTACACAAATGAAGGCATCCTGTCAAAACAGCGAACTGGGGAGAGAGATAGCTTAGGGTACAAAGAGGCCTTTTTCTCTGGGCCTTCAGAGCCTACCCACACTCATACTCACTAATTGGCCCAGAGGGAGTTGTTTCACCGCTGTACAGGAGTAAGGCCTTTTGTTTTCCTGTTCAGACAATGAGTGAGACTTCTTCCCACAGCATGGGGTAGAGAGAAACCCTCAGGCTACACGGAACAGTAAGGGGAGTACCTGAACATGCACTGTTTCGAAAGCACTCTCTATGCTATGAAATCATTGTATTATAAACAAATTTCCTAGTTTGGTGCTGTTCATTATAACTACTCTGGAGCTACACCTAAAGGAACATCCATACACACGCAAACACATGGATGTACAGGACCTTTTTGTGGGGGCAGGTCCTGGGGTTGGATTATGAGCATAGGCATTGTTCCTGAGCTGCTTTTGCTCAGGTATTGCATTAAAAGCCCCACATCTGGGCTTTTCTCTGAGCTCTTAGAAATAACAGTCTCATGGACTTTCCAATACTGGCTGGATTCAAACTAAGGTTCTCTACATCTCAGCCTCCTCAGAGCTGAGATTAGAGTCAGCAGCCACTGGCTCTTCCCTTTCTTTCCTTCTTCATTTTTTACTCTGGACAAGCTGACTTCTTAACAGGGTCATTCCATTGGTTTGAATTTATAAGTAAACTACCCAATGTTCTTTATAGCTGCTTTCTCTGAAAACGATTTTCTCTCCTCATCTTCTCCTCTGGTCACAGGCTTGCAACCAAAAGTGAGAAATGAGTGTTCCAGGATTTGGGAGCAAATGTCCACAGGACACATCAGTTCAGTCACTTAGCATTGAGCTGCAGTAAATTTACTGTCTCAAGATGAGTGGAACAAAAGCTGGAATGATCCTCATGCAGTCTGCACTGCTCCTTTTGCCTATAAAATGACCTACTAATTATGAGTGTTTCCAACCTTAAGTATCTAGAACACACTAGAAACATCTTCCTGTTTCTGTTTTTCTCCAGTACCTCTCGAGATTGAGACTAAAGGTTTGTGTGGAGCGGTTCCTCGGCGAATCCCTGAGGAAAGTTGCTTGAATCTTCCTCAGATCGCTGTCCAAAGCCAGCCTGAGCAGGAAGTTGTGAGTCTCTTTTCTCCAATAAACCACCAGAAAACCAGAAGTGGAGCAGTGGCCTAGAGGGAAGAGCTCCAGCTTTGAGAGAGAAAGCCAAGCAGGAGATATTGGCCAGAGCAGGCTGGAAAGCCTGGGAGGTGCTTATGTCCAATTTTTATCGACCAGATGGCTGGAAGTGGAGCTGTGGTGGTGGTAGAGCCTCAGCCTTGAGTAACACAACTCAGGATTGTATAGGGCCCTGAGTTTAAGCCCTGGGATGACTACAAAAAAATTCAAAGGGAGAAGGCCAAGTTATGTATCAGTGCCTTACCTACTTATGCGTGTATTACCTCCCTGAGTGCAAACAGACCATATGCTATGCTCCTGCTTTTATTTACTGATTTATTTTCCAGAGATGTCTGTTGCACGAACTGCATCTTAATCTTCATTTCAGGCCCATCGCTTTTCTCTTCCAGGGTTTCAGGCCTGTGTCCTTATATGATGCACACTTAGGCTTTCAGCAGGGTTTATTTACATTTTATTATGAGGCCAACACAGGAACAATCACAAATCAGGCAAGGGAAGACAAGATCAGGTTTCTTAGAAGTAACTGGTATTCAGAAAAATTAACTTGCGGATGAAAAATGGCAGCATACTTATGTAAAAAATACCATTAAGAAAAAGATGAGAGGGCTGGGAATGTGGATTAGTGAGAGACTGTTTGCCTAGCATGCAAGAAGCCCTGGGTTCGATTCCTCAGTAGGACATACACAGAAAAAGCCAGAATTGGTGCTGTGGCTCAAGTAATAGAGTGCTACATATACTGCCCAGGCCTTGAGTTCAACGGAGAACTGACAAAGAGATAGATAGGTAGGTAGGTAGGTGGGTGGGTAGATAATAGATAGATAGATAGATAGATAGATAGATAGATAGATAGATAGATAGATAGATGCAAACATGATAGATGAATCTGCTCTTGGACGTCAAGAGGGAAGAAGGGAACAATTAGCAGTCATGAGGCCTTCTGCAGTGTGCCAGGATACCAGCATCGCATTCACATAACCACAGAGCAGGAAGACTGTCTCTCTCCCACTTCTCAGGCAGCTGAGGGCCCCAGAGCCAAGAGGGAAGAGCCAGGTGCTTGGAGAAAGAAGAGAAATGGCCCTGCTTCTCTTTGGACTGGGGATTGGCATTAATGATGTGCAGAAGGAAGGAAGGAGATTGGACTCACCGAGGTAGAAGAAGGGCCTTCAAATCTGAGAAATAAAGAGTGAAAAACCCATTCCTTAAAACCAGAGATCAGGGTTTTCAACTCTGTTCCTTCCCCCCCCCCCACAAACACTCGCACACTAAACTGGCTCTCTGTTGGTAACCTAAAGATAGTTTGAGGCTCCCTTCACCTGAGGGAGGAAGGTTAATCAGTCATTGTTTGAAGA
The DNA here is from genome assembly GCF_019054845.1 of Dipodomys spectabilis. Lineage (NCBI taxonomy): Eukaryota > Metazoa > Chordata > Mammalia > Rodentia > Heteromyidae > Dipodomys > Dipodomys spectabilis. Next base: position 2,010,076 of record NW_024870770.1, read on the forward strand.
GGCTGAGAAAAGCCTGACCCTGGTATAACTCTAACAAATGTTTGAAGTCCCCCCTCCCCCGTTGCTGGTTGTGCCTGGAATTAATGAAGTGGTTTTGCAGCTCACTTTCCTGTTGAGTGTGTACATTCTGCCTCCTAATCCTGCAGGCCTTGGTCTTTTCACCTAGCCTGGCTTTTGCAACTATTTTCTGTCCTTCAAATACAGTGATATAATGGAGTTCTTCCTGCTAACAGGGCTTTGACCCTGAGAACTTCATTTGAACCCATGATGGGTCAATAATGTTTCTTTCCTGCTTCTATAGCTTGAGAACTTTAAGAACATTTAGAGTGCAAGTAACTTCTCATCACCAAGGGAAACCCAGGAAGCTCTTGAACATCTGAGGTTTCAGAAGTGGAAGTCAGAGTGTCATAGACTTTCCTACTCTGGCTGACTTTACCCTGTGATCCTGAGACCTCAGCCTCCTAAAATAGGGTGATGGGCATGAGCTACTGATTCTCTGCTAGGTTCAGAACTGTAATGACATTTTCAGTACAAGTCAAGTGCTTATCACAAAGGGCTTGGGGAGCATATTAACCCTTTCAACATTGGATCTTTCAGAACCCTGTAGCACACAAGGTTATAATGCTAGAGTCTCAGAGACTGGGCATATGGATCTACTAAACTTGAACCTTGAGCTCTGACTCCAATTCTGGTATACATCAGCATTCATTTTCCAGAGAATGTTCTCTTAATTAGCAAATAGGAAAAGTACTTTGATTAACCCTCACATTTTTCCAGTTGTGTGTCTCGAACTCAAGCCTGGGCACTGTCTCTGAGCCCTTCAGCTCAAGGCAAACAGTACCACTTGAGCCACAGTGTCTTTTGGTGGTTCATTGGAGATAAGAGTCTAACAGGCTTTCCTTGCTTAGCCTTTCTTTGAACTGTGTTCTTCAGCTCCCAGTCTCCTGAGAAGCTAGTTTTCCAGATGTCAGCACCAGAATCTGGCCTATTATTTTTGAAAATCCTGGGGCTTGATCTTAGGGCCTGGGCACTCTCTGTGAGCTTCTTTATCTCAAGACTAGAGCTCTACCACTTGAGCCACTCCACAGCTTCTGGGTTTTTCTGAGTATGTGGCACTGAGGATTCAAACCATGGCATTCATGCATGCTGAGCAAACTCCTTACCACTAAGTCACATTTCTAGCCCCACCCTTAAATTTTATCCCTCAACTTGCCTATCCTCAAGAAAAGACCTCTGATTATAAATCATCTAAAGAAATCCCTATAGGAAGGTTTCCAAAGATAAAGAAGACAAAGCTCATCTGTGGGCGAGACTCTAAACATGTGAAGACTGTAACAAATGCTTCCATTTAATTATGTATCATGTTTCAACACTTAATAAAGTATAAATGAAAATGAATCAATGTCTTAAATTATTGTGAATCATTTTATAATAGATGTAAAACATGTACTAAATATTATGTGTATAATAATACTAAATACAATAAACAATAAATAAATGAATCAAATAAAAAATAAAATACAAAATCAATAATAAAATTTATATGTAATAAACATACATATGTAAGTATATATCATATATTACACATGTATAGTAATATTATTTTCCATTGCAGGGCATTCATTTGGGCTTTCAGAACTCTAGCCTAAATTTGTTTTCCTCAAAGACAGTAAGCTTCGTCTTCACTCTTGGTGCAAAAGAGTTACCTGGAGGGTGAGATCAAATCACAGCAATTACAGAAATACTGACCCCAGTTCCACGACAGTAGCTTAATTTTTTTTTTTTTTTACTGAAAGCAGTTATGTTCATTCAGTTTCATACAGAGCATTTAAAAAAAAAAGCAGTGTAGAATTTTATACAGCTTTTCAGACATCCTTCCATTATCCCCAAAGTGCTTCTCTGAGCACTACATTTTTTCTTTTTTTGTACATTTTTATGGCAAAAATGTTGTACAGAGGGATCACAGTTACATGAGCAAGGTAATGAGTTCATTTCCTATTGAGCATTGTTGCCTCCTCTTTTGTTTGTTTTCCCCCTACCTTCCCTTCCCTCCCATCTCCACAACTACTCCCCCTGCTGAGCTCAGTGACTTTTTTTTATTTTTGGCTTGGCACGCGGTTTGAACGCAAGTAGTGGCAACGCTGCACCTTCCCTCACATTGCTACAGATTTACCAAGACCCTGAGTACAAATTCCAGGTTAAGGAAGGAAACTGGCAGAAATTCCAAACCAGAGATCTTTATTTCTTTTTAATTTAGTTAAATAATTAATTAATTGTTTTATTTATTCTTTATTTTTAACCACGGGGCTTGAACTCAGGTTGTGGCTATGCTGACTCAGCTTCCATCACCCTAGGCTGTGGTGCAGTCTCTGGACCCATAGCCCATCCTGGGATCCTAGGCCCTGGGGGTTTGCAGGAAGAAAAAAAAGTAGGATACCACAAAAAGTGGCGAGCTTCAGAGGGCTGGGGTATTATGTCTTTTTCTTTGCACTGTGGGTCTGAATGACAAGGCTACAAAGTGGACATGACCTGCCGTTGCTCATACATGCAAGGCAAGCACTCTACCACTGAGCCACCTTCTATTTTCTCATTCCTGGAAGAAGCTGCACATGATCCTCATTTTCAGTCTGTACCTTTGGATACGGAGGAACATCTCTCCTTTGCTCTCCATCAATTCCCTACTTTCCAGTTAGAATGACTTAGAATAATAAAAATGTAAAAAGAGAAAATAAATCATCATGAAAAAAACAGATGCAGAAAATTCACTGTATTTTTCCCACAAGTTCAACCATTATGAACTATTGGGGAAATACATGGACACCTTATTCCCACTGGCACTGAAAGACTCTAGTTAGGCAATTCTGATGAAGATGAGTAACAAAACGAAAAAGTGAGAAATTGTATCAATTGCAAGAAAAAAAAATGGAGTAGGATCCAAGCAAATTTCTTCTTTGTGCTGCTGAAAATAATCGGCTTACTATAGTGTGGTGACTACTTTCCATAAAGGCCACTCATGTGAATACTAGGGATGACAATGAATATACCCCTCTTCATCGGGAAGCCTACAGTGGACATGTAGACATTGTCCATGAGTTGGTGGCTCAAGCAGCAGATATTCATGCAATAATTGTTAATGGCTGGATACCCCTGCGCAATGCTTACTCGTGGAATAATACCAGTGTGGCGTCTTTCTTACTTCATCATGATGCAAATACCAATGCCCAAACTAAATGCCTCTTGACTCCCTTGCATCTTGCTGCTGGGAATATAGATAGCAAAGATACACTAGATCTCCTTCTGTTGAACCATTATATCAAACCAGGTCTGAAGAAAAACTTGGAAGAAACTGCCTTTAATATTACCAAAAGGATAAGTATGTATCACTACTCTTTGAAGTTGTGGAAGGTTGTACAAATTGTTCTATTAAGTTGTAATGGTTCGGTTAAGTTTCTTTTCTTTTATCTTTTTTTTTGTTGAATTTTATTATTTTACTGTGAAAACACCATACAGAGGGGTTAAAATTACATGGGCAAGGTAATGAGTACATTTCTTATCAAGCATTGTTGCCTCCTCCTTTATTTCCCCTTCCCATACATTCTCATCTCCCCCCCACTCCCATCCCCCCTCACTACCCCTCCCCCCGTCAAAGTTGTAAAGTTCGTTTTTCTACCTGACGTCTTCTATATATCATTGTTGCAATGGGTCAACCTGTATCCCTATTTAAACAATTTGTTTTTTCCCTTCCATCTACAAATCATACCAACATCAAATAAAATTACAGTAGGGGTTTTACGGTGGTGGAAGGACATACAAAGCAGCAAAGATATCATCTTATAAATATGTTAGAAACAATTGCAAGAAAGAAAAAAGTAACATTTGAATCCTTATCTTGGGGTTCAATTCAACTAATATCAACTTATCTGACCATTTCTGTTTGTCTCAGACATATATTAGTTATTGCTAATAAGGGAAACCATGGGATCTATGTTTCTTTGGGCCTGGTTTACTTCACTTAATATATTGTTTTCCAATTCTTTCCATTTCCTTACAAATGGGGCAATGGCATTCTTTCTGAGGGAGGCATAAAATTCCATTCCATACAATTCTATTTTCTTAATCCATTCATCTACTTAGGGGCATCAAACAAGACCATACTAAAGCTACCAGAACAACTATGTTTATCGCAGCATTATTTAGCATAGCTAAGATATCAGTTACGTTTCTTAAACATCAAAATGCCGGTCCATTCTTTGTGTCCATACAAAATATTTTCACAATCCAAATAACAGCAATATCTTACTGTAAAAATTCCGTGGAATTTTTCCAATTGAATTGCCTGACTTTGATGTCAAAATGTATTTGAGTTGTTTGTGTACATCTATAATGATTTCTGCAGAGTTTGTGATTTTTTAATCAGAAAAAATTTGATCCTATCTGTTGAAATGAGTGGTACAGAAGCTAAAGATATTTCTGGTTCTTGACTGAAAAAAGAATATTTTAAAATATTCTATATTCTGTGTTTGCATAATATCCATAATCTATTTAATTCTTTCCTAGATATACTTTGAATTCAACATTGTTTTATAATATGTTATTTATTAATAAATGTGTCCTTTCAGATTGCATTTCATATAGAAAATTTAAGATTATATTTTCTAGGTTCTTTTTTTTTTTTTGGTCCAGTCATGGGCCTGAACTATGGGCCTCTGAACTCTGAACGCTGACCCTCAGCTCTTCAGCTCAAGGCTAGCGCTTTACTACTTGAGCCACAGAGCTACTTCTGACTTTTTTCTTTTTGCGTATGTGGTGCTGAGATATCGAACCCAGGGCCTCAAGCATGCAAGGCAAGCGCTCTACCACTGAGCCACCTTCCCAGCCCCTTTCTCTAGGTTCTTATAGTAGTTTGTTTCTTTGGGATAAAATGATAATGTTAACTAATTTCAAAAGTTTTGTGAAGTTCTATGTAAAGGCCTTTCTAAGGTGAAGATTTAATACACTGATGTCAAACTAACATTTAATTCTAACACTTGCATATATTGTTACACTTGTAATTTTGTAATTAACCTTTTAATAACTGTTTTTCATTTCTGCAACTGAACAATGGAAAATATGGAATACTTCACAAATTTTCATATTATCCTTGTGCAAGTGTTATGTTAATCTCTGTATTGTTGTAATTTGGGTATACGTGCTGCTGAAGCATGTAGTATCCTCTAAATTTAAGTAGTTAATGATGCAATCTTTATACAGGCTTATATCCTTGGGTGCCTATTTGTAGCAAGGAAACCTTATTGTTCCTAACAATACTATTGATCTTATTTCCCTAAAATAATGTGTATAGTGGAAAAAAAATTACATTGTTCGGTCGATTGCTCACATTTGCGTTTTTTTGTCAATGACAATTTTAAGGCTTTTTCATTTTAGATTTGATCATACTTTGAAGCACTTATAGCTAGGTCCTAAGGTGATGGCTTTTTCAAGTTCTTATTTATGTAACTGAGTTAGCTTTGTGGAGCTAATAGATTCAACGTAAGCCTTGCTTAAGAGCTACTTCTAAACTTCTTCAGCTTAAATTTTCCAAATGAGGTCTTACTGGCACAAATTTCTACCTGACCCTTTATCCTTCTTCCATGTAGGAACAGACCAACCAGAATATCCTACCCTGACAGCATAGATTGTCTTACTGGAACAAAACTAATCTTAGTTACAAGGGATCATAGAGAGATGAACAGTTCAGCAGAACTGTTCAGACTAGAAGGTATTTTATCAAAATTTAAGTGTCTATTATACCTACCATTTCAAAAGTAACTAACGCCAAGGTGAAAAAAATTCATCATATGCATGATTTCCTAATGTCTGGACTGTCTACCTTCCAACCAGGCAGGAACTTACACTACTGCCTTTCTATCACCAAATATTTCCATAGCTCCAGGAGAAGTCCATGTTTCTCCTCATTATTAAGCCTTAAATTGGTAATGTTTAATCACAGTGTTTCCTCTTGCCTCCAGGCTGTAAATCTACAAATGCTAAAGATTTAGGTCTAACTCTACCTATCACTGAGGTACAGATAATGCAATAATACTTTAAAACAGAGTTGTCTTTGATACCCTAACCACAACAGAACAATGCAAAACATGTGCCCTTTTTATTATATTATATATAGTTATATATTTTATATTTATATGTGCTGATTTCATATTTCACACAGTGAAACTTAGTAGAATTAATTGATAATTTGACAAATAAATTGATAATTATTTATTCCAATAAAGAGAATTAGAATACAAATAATTAGGTTTAGAATACAAACTAGAATATAAAAAGTATCAATGTAATGTCTTCACTATAAACTTGTGATACCTTCTAAGTGTTCTTGTTCTTCTGAATTCACATGGTAAAAAAAAAAATGTTGATTTCCTCTAAAGTATAAGGAATTTTACTCTGCTGCTCTGTTTATTGTTTCAACTCGCTTGTTCCAAACTGTTTTTTCTCCATATTTCTGAAGCATACCTATTGATTATACCCAAATTTTTCTGATATTATGTATACAAGATATTATCTTCTGCAAGATGTATGGGTCCTAGGATCCCATGTCCCAGTTACCCGCATCATCATATAACAGGGTCAAGACTTCTCAACTAGGCCCAGGCAACATGCCAACAGAAATAATTGAAGAGCCATGTCAATTTCTCATTTCCAATAATATTTCAGGGCCCCAATTCCTTGAGAAGCAGGAATTAGCAGTAAGCAATAGTGAAATGCAAGTCAACTTAAAATGAAGGATGAGACCACAAAATCTATGAGAAAGTACTGCAATTCAAACTTTCGGTTTACAGATGACTAGCCCATAGGAGTGAACAAGATCACAAAGTGTCACAAGACTATTTTTAATACCCCTTCCCTAATGATTAATGAACGATTTCAGTCCAGCATAAGGGGGCCTGAAAAATAGCTCCTGGAAGGATAGATTCACAATTGGTCTATAAAGGTCAGGAAAACTTGAATTAGAGGTCAAATGTAATTCAGAAAAAAATTAATTGAGAATATCCTTAGTGCTTGATAACACTGTGATATGTACAAGTTGCCATGTCGAAAACAAACTTTACAACTTGGGTGCGGGAGAGGGGAGGGAAGATTGGGTCGGGGCGCAGGGGGAGGATGCTAAAGGATGAGAAGTGGAAACAAAGGAGGAGGCTACAATGCTTGATAAGAAATGTACTCATTATCTTCCCCACGTAATTGTAACCCCTCTGTACAGTATTTTCACAATAAAAAAAAATACACTGGTACTTCAGTAAAACTTGGTTCTGTGGTATAAAAATGTTGTCATTCTCAAAATATTTAATCTCCTGAAAGTGTATTCTTTTTCAAATAATCTTTGAAAAATCAAATTCGCAAACCAGGTACTAGTGGCTCACGCATGTAATCCTAAATACTCAGGAGGCTGAGATTTGAGGATCACGGTTCAAAGCCAGCCCAGGCAGGAAAGTCCGTTAAACTCTTATCTCCAATAAATCACTCGAATATCAGAAGTGGCACTGTGGCTCAAGTGATAGAGTGCTTGCCTTGAGCTGAAGAACACAGGGACAGTGCCCAAGCCCAGAGTTCAAGCCCCACGAACTACCAAAAAAAAAAAATCACATTCGCCAAAATAACATTTGACAAATAAATGATACTTAGTGGCAATAGAGTTACAATAGAGGTACAATAGAGTTGATTTACTTACCCAGCACTAATGCCAATCAGGTTCAACCATTCATTAAACTGTAGAAATAGTACCACCCACCATTTGTGTTATTCATTAGGTGCCTTTCAAATTTGTTAAATGTATCAGCCTCCCATATTTCAAACCCAAACGTTAGATAATAAAGTAAATTTCATCATTTAATAAGGTACATTTTAAAAAGTCACAAATAGTTGCCTTATCATATGTTATTTTATGTTTTTCCTATCTGTCTAACATAGTAAATCTTGAATATGGGTACTCATCAGAGATGTGACAAACATAAAATCTGTCTTCTATTTCTATCATATTCCTCTATAATAGTAAATTTTAATTTTCTTTTTTTCAAAACTTAAATATACTACAAAATATTATCCCATGTAAAATAAAATAATCACACACCCTTGCACAAAGCCATTTATAAAAATTGGTTGTTTGGAATACATTCTAAACCATTTTTAAACTTTCTTGTTGACTAACGATTAATCTTCTAAATGGATGAGAATTAAATCATGTCTAGGTGCTTCACGCCTCCAGTCTTGCAAATTATTATTGCAGATGAATGAATTATGGAAATATAAGCTGACATAAGTTCAAGTATATGCAGGATTGAAACTCCATGGAATGTATATAAACCTTTCAAACTATCAACAGAGAGTTTAACAGAATGACTATCAGGAAGTTGAAGCTAGAGAGGAATAATTGTAAATACATAGAATGAATGAAAAATGGAACAAGGGGCAAGCACAGCTAGAATATCAATGTACACAAGTGATAAGGAAGTGGTAAATCTGATATACATCTTGTAGAAGGAGTTGGTTGACTATGATAGAAGGAGTGAAATCTGATCCAGGAGCATTGGACAATTAGATGGACATATTTAATTGTAACACACTTGCACAACCTTTTGAAATTCAGTTTAAAAACACACAAAAATTATAACCAAACAGCAATCTCTAGAGAGTATGAATATGACCTCTCAAAATTTTAAGCAGTTAATGAAGGGCAGTATTAAGAAAAGCAAACAAAACTATTAAAAGAGGGCAGTTTGGGGTAGGGGAGAAATTTGAACAGATTTAAATAGATTGTCTCAGGTTATAAATAACCTATATCTGCTGCAAATGTTATCTTCCTTCTGCGAGTTCTCTCTGAACTGGATACTCCACTCCTGAGCCACACTTGATAGCTTGTGAAGATAGAATGCAAGAGAAAAGATCAAGAACCCATTACTCTGCTGGAAAGAAAACAATTCTCTATGTTTTCTTTCATCTCTCTTCACTACTCTTTCTTCATACTTTTAAGTCAATTAATTTTGAATTATATATTTCCTTCTTTATTCTGGAAAAGTAATTGGTGAAAGTAATTCACTAAATATTATTTGCAATTTTTTTTATCATGCTGTTTACTTGTTCAAGGGAGTCCATTAAACTTCACCCCTGCATTTGGTTGCCATAAGAACCCAACATTGATGTTAATCAGGACAAACTGTAATGTAAAACTTTGTCTTCAAAAAAACCAGTCCAAGAAACTGTGATCACAAATGTTTGGATATCCGTTTTTCTTTTTTTCTTTTGCCTTGAAAGTCTTCTTGTGTCGGGCTGGGAAGGTGGCTCAGTGGTGGAGTGCTTGCCTTGCATGCTTGCTGCCCCGAGTTCGATTTCTCAGGACCATATAAGCAAAAAGAAAAAAACCAGAAGTGGCATTGTGGCTCAAGTGGTAGAGCACTAGCTTTGAGCTGAAGAGCTGAGGGACAACGCCCAAGCCCAGAGTTCAAGTCCCACGACCGGACCCAAAAAAAAAAAAAAAAAAAGAAAGTCTTCTTGTGTCTAAAGTGCCCACAAACATAAGTACTCCAACACTTTTTGGTTCAATCACGTCTAACCTCAAAGATATCCTTTGCTAATAAGATGCTTAGAGGAAACCGCAGAATACTCCACTTTTATCTTCTCTCTTAAGACTCTCCTTAGATACCATATCAGAAACAGTGAAGTTATTCTTTGCAAAATTATTTCAATAGATTATTTTTCTCTTAGTCTTGCATTTGGTCAACAAGATATATGGAAGAGAATAAAGTTAAAGCACCCATACCTTGGATGACAGTGTCTGTTACAAAGGACAATGCTTCTATGTCCTATTTCTATGTCCTCCTCTTAGCTCTTGCCTGATTTCCGATTAATCACAGCTTCTTGGCTCCAAGTCTAGTGAAGGTGAAGGACTCTAAGACCTCCCCCACTGCTACATCTTCATGGTTTCTCCTTTAAAACTCTTTTAAGTTGCCTCCATTGGATGTGGGATTTATTTTCATGTCTTCATTCAATCAGTTCTGCATTGTAGTGAGCCAAATCTGTAAAATCACTTTAGGTAGCAAAAATATTACAATCTATATCAAAAAGTTTTGGCCTGCCTCCACTGTTGAAGCCAATTTGCTTAGCTAGGGCTTCTAAGAACACTCTTTTCTTACTTTTTCCATGTGGTCAATTCTTTTCTGATCCCAAAACTTTTTGGCTTATGTAATAAGAGAAGTATTCACTATCTCATTTTAATAAGGATTTATATTTGTGAGCCACTTAGAAATGTGAAATCACTGGTTTGAAGTATCCAATCAGAATTTTTTCTGTGTTTCAACGATTCACGTGCAAAGAAATTGTGGAAAGTATTACAAACAAAAAGTGTAAACCCAATAGCTTTTTTCATTGTGGAGGGCACTTTCTCCCTAAATATTTTGACCTAAATTATCTTTTTCAGAGGATTACTGTTTGGTAATTAAAGGTCAATTCACAAATTTTGATGTCTTTTTTTTTTTTAAGAAATTTGAATTAAATTGCACTATAACCTCATTTCACACAGTGAGAGAATATTTCCTGGGTAAGGACAGTTTTCAAGGAAAGCTACAGGATTTACAGCAAGGTTTCTGAGGTTTGTTTGTTTAGTGTGAAAATGAGCCATCTTCACTCACATTGCTCCCTTTCCACTAAGTCTCCATGGATTTCTTTGCATGAAAGCCTATTTTCCCAGGCAATTTTAAATTTTCTTAATAGGCTACGTTGTTTAAAAGTTTGAACAATTAAAATTTATGTATCATATTTTTAAAACTCTTTTGAAATTCCTTTATCAAAACCGCAAATTCACCAATCCTAATTCCACCTTTACCATCAAAAACAGTTAACATGTTGTTTTCACGATATAGTGTCCATGCAACTATTATTTTCCAGTGGCTTCGTTATGCATATATATGACCATATAAGCTGATGTTGAACAAAATGAACTCCAAGATATGGAATCAGAGAATTTTATTTGCGGTTGTTGTTTTTTATGTATTATGTGATTTCTATTTTCTTTGGTTTTTCCCCTTTGGTTTATCCTTTGCTGTATTTGATTTTGGTACCCTGTGTATTGTGTATACATTTACCTTAATTAGGGAAGGGAAGAGGAACATCACAATGCTGACACAAATGACAAAGGTCAAACCAATGCATTAGCAATACTCACAAGACAATATGTTGGAAATATACATTACAACTTGTGAGGGGGTACGTAGGTGAAGGAAAATTTTGAGAAAAGTGAGGGAGGGGGTAACAAGTTTGAAAAGTTATGTATTCACTATCTTACAATCACTGTAACCTGACTGTACATCACTTTGACAATAAAATTATATTTAAAAAATAAGCTGCATAAAATAAAATTTCACTGTATTGGTATAGTTAACATTATTTTTTATATAGTAAAATTAAAAAAATCAATACTATTTGGCATCTAATTTAATTACCCTTTCTTTATCAGAAGGTCGTCAACTTGAATGTTATCCAACTAGACAATATTTTCACAATATATTTGCATATTTTGGAAAAAAATAAATTTAGCACTTCACACACATAAAACCAAAAACAATTTACTTCTATGGAAACCCATAACTTTTAAAATTAAATAAGTTGTGAGGACAGAATATATGTGTTCTTCAAAATTCCTATGACTAATAACTACTCATTTTCAGATTCTGAACATTCCATACCTGAGAGATTCAAAACAGTACTTGTTTTCATGTTATATAATTCTGCCATGGATGCAGATTCCAATGGGGTGTTACACATTGAGAAGTCAACAGAAAAATAGCCACATTCTTGTAGAGGATAAAACTATGAAGCATCTGTAATAATTCTTCAAGAGTAAGCAATCCCAAGCTTTATGCCATAAAGTCATCCTAGCCCAACAGTTTCCAACTTGTAAGGTGCACCTTAAAATTCCCTTATTTCACATCATGAATAGCTTATCTGTACTGTGAAAAATACTGCATCTCTGGTATTGTGATGCCTTCCTTGTTCTGCAAAGAACACCACAATAAACTCAGTTGCATCAATTTTCCCCCAGTGGTATTCTTGAGATCAGAACTCTTGCAAATATTATTTATATTTATACTTTTTAACTATCATAGATATTCAGGATACTAAGATCAGATGATTATGGTTCAAAGGCCATCCAGGCATGAAGGTCCCTTAGAATCTTATCTCCAATAAACTTCTCAGAAAAAGCCAGACACAAGTGGCACTGAGGTTGAAGTGATAGGGCAGGAGCCTTGAGCTCAGAGACACTGTCAAGGCCCAGAGTTAAAGTCCAATAAAACAAAAACAAAAATTGGGCTGTGAAGGTGGCTCAGTGGTAGAGCAATTGCCTTGCATGCATGAGGCCCTGGGTTCGATTCCTCAGCACCACATAAGCAAAAAGAAATAAAGCCGGAAGGGACGCTGTGGCTTAAGTGGTAGAGTGCTAGCCTTGAGCTGGAGAGCTGAGGGACAGCATCCAGGCCCAGAGTTCAGGCCTCACGACCTGAACCCCCCCCCAAAAAAAACTAAAAATTAACCCAAATCTAGCAATTTTCTCATTGTATTCAGAGGCACATAATTAAGGAAATTGCTTCCAGTGTAACATATAAGTAGAAGAAAGAAGATGTCACACAATTATTCTCTTCATACCATGTTATACCAAATCCTCAAAAAGTGTTTTTTTTATTTATAAATTAATATCATCCATTCGTTGGCAACTCTGTCTAGATTATTCACATTATCATTTTATACATGAACTGTTGGAATGATCTATTAACTAAGTTCTAATTATAACTCTCTTGAAAGAATATTCTAGGCAAATTGAATGCCAGAATCATTTGTGAATTTGTCAGTTAAAACCTCTACTTAAAAAGAATTTTGTAGTATCCAATAGAATATGGAACTACAAAAAGAAACAATTTATTTTGAATCTAAATTCTAATTTTGCAAGGTCCACAAAGTCCTACATTAGAAGAACTGTGCTATTTCTCCGGGCTTAAGTTTTGTAAAACTTCATCATTTCTTTGGCATCCAACAGAATGACGCTTACTTACTTTTTCAAATTTTGGATGGGAATTATGAGCTATTTTGCATCTAAGAATATTCTGTAATGAAGAGAGATTTAAAACACAACTGAGGATTATATATTAGTTGCATTTCAACTGGAAACTTCACTACTCAAAACATAATGACAAAATTAGCCCAAACTTCCAACTGTGTATTTCTTTCTTGTAATTTGGTTTGTTTTATTGAGACAAAATTATACTACCTGGTCCAAGGAAGGTATCACTATGTAATTCCACTCTCTAATCTCCGGTCTTAGTCTGAGTGCTAGAATTCCAGGCTTGTATCACATTGCCCTGCCATAGATTGTTGGTTTATTTAATCTAGAAACACACTAGCAATTCTGAACTTCTCTGATGATCTTATCCATTGACTGCTCAGATTGTTTATGTACAGTTTTGAAAGATGTTCTAACATTTGACACAGGATATGAACATTTTCAGATGCACCTGCAGGGGTCTCTGATTCATTCCTCCATGGATCTGATCCCTTTGATAATGAATTCTTGACTTTCTTACTATCTCTGGTCCCTACCTATATAATAGTCTCAAACTTTTTTGAAGAAAGTTCACTAGAGGACTTTTTAATATTAAAATTTACCACTTGATTCTAGTATTACTCAGGACATATTTTCTATTGCTTTGTAACTTTTCTACATATTCGGAGAGTTGTTTCATTTGTGTATTCGTGGGTGCACATATAAGTGCCTCTGTGTGTATGCGTATGTTTGTATGTATGTATGCAAAAGCCTCAAGCTCTTATTCAACAATCTTGCTCATGAGTGGTATTCCATCACTTGAACTGTTCTTCCAATGCAGATTTGGCTGTTAATTATAGATAGTGTCTCAAAGATTGTTCTGCCCAGGCGGGATGCAAACTGAACTTCCCAGACTCCTTTACATTCTTAAGTTTTACTTTTCCAAGAGTATCAACTTTTAAACTACAAACATTTTTGTGAGTGTTAAGTCTAACCTGTAGCCCAGATTTTTAACTCAAGAATTCATATAAAGGTAGATGAACATACACATTACATATGCTGAATGTACACTGTTAGAAATGTGATCTTAAGCTGGGTGGCGGTGAGATCTGAGGATTGAGGTTCAAAGACAGTAAGAAAGTCCCAGAGACTCTTTTGTCTAATTAACTACAAGAAAACTGGAAGTGGCACTGTGGCTCAAGTGGTAGAGCACTAGCCTGGAGCTGAATAGCAGAGGGACAGCGCCCAGGGTTCAAGTGCCATGACCAAAAACAACAGCAACAACTATATATATATAAAGGAAATAAAAAGAAATATGATCTTTGCCTCCAGGTTCATTGCTAGTATAATCCCTGCTCTTTCAAGATGGATGTTTTTTCCAGTTAAGTCCATTCTCTTATATCTGAATTGCATGGAACCAGAATCATACTTCTATTCTACTTTTTACAAATTTGCACGATTGGAAGTGTGATTTAGAAAGGGAGTGGCCTCATACTTCATGTTCCCACTTGGGGAAACTTAAAGTCATATTTGGACTTTTTGTTGGTCATGGGACTGGAACCCAGGGGTTCACGCATGGTAAGCAATCACCGTACCATGAAGCCACATTCCCAGAGCTCTAAATGACTTTCTTAAGATGGTATTATATTTTCATTCCATAACTATGTATCATAAATTTGGCCAGTTGCTAGAAAAGGACATAGAAAACAATATTAAGTTCAATAAGGCTGGATGGACAATGAGTAACTGTCACGGTCTAGCCAGGGCACAGAGGGGCTTACCTCATAGGGCTGGTTCAACAGGCTGAGTAAGACAGTTGCTGACCCACAGCCCACCTCCAGAATGAGAGGGCCACCTTGGGTTCCAGCCACATGGGGACACTGGGCCACCTATTCAGTCCCCATTCAACCAGTTCCTGAGAGACAGAGAGACAGAGAGAGAGAGAGAGAGAAAGAGAGAGAGAGAGAGAGAGAGAAAGAAAGAAAAAAAGAAAGAAAGAAAGAAAGAAAGAAAGAAAGAAAGAAAGAAAGAAAGAAAGAAAGAAAGAAAGAAAGAAAGAAAGAAAGAAAGAAAGAAAGAAAGAAAGAAAGAAAGAAAGAAAGAAAGAAAGAAAGAAAGAAAGAAAGAAAGAAAGAAAGAAAGTCAAAATTACAATTAAGCTGGGTGCCAGTGGCTCAGGACTATAATCCTAACTAAGAGGCTGAGATATGATGAACATGGTTCATAGCCAGCCCAGCCAGGAACGTCCATGAGACCCTTAATCTCCAAAGAACCACCAGAAAACTGGAAGTGGCACTGGGGCTCAAGTGGTAGAGTGCTAGTCTTGAGCTGAGAAGCTCGAAGACATCACCCAGGCCCAGAGTTCAAGCCCCACGATTGACAAGAATTGGACTTCCCACCACAAGAAGTTTGCTGAATACCACACATTTTCCTAGGGACCATGGCAAAGAAGTCAGGCTGAGCTTTCTGTCAACTGAAGGGCATGAGTTGGTCACCTGGCTTCTCCGTGCCTCATTTTCCCCAGGTACATAACTGAACACAGGGAAGGATCTCCTTCCTCATAGGAATAGGATAAGGATGAAAGAGAACCGTGTTTTGTTTCATAAACATGTACATGTCACAGGAATAATAACAGGCCTCATCTGAGCCCTTTCCCAGTTATCTTACTGTCGTATGCTCACAATATTGCCAAGAACCGTATCTGACAGCCGCTCCTTCTGTGCCTGGCCCTGCTCCAGAGATCCCTCTGTATTGATCCCTTGTTTCCTCACAACTGTCCCAAGATGAGCCTGAGGTACAATGGTGGAGGCTCAACCCAGAGCTTTGTGACTGCTGTAAACTAAGTTTGGGACAATCATCTAAACTGATGACTGAGCATGGCGCTATATGTCTACCATCCCAACTAAGGAGGACCGGGCCTCGTGGTGCACACCTGTCACAGATAGGAGGACCACGATCCAGCCCAGCCTATGCACATATTGAGTGAGTCTCTATTTCGGAAATGCCCAAGACAGAAAGGCTTGGCTGCCGTGGTAGAAAACCTGACTGGCAAGCGTAAGGCCTTGAGTTCAAACCCTAATACACCAAAAAGAACAAGAGTCCCGGTGGCAGAGGCTCATGTCTATAATCCTAGCTACTCAGGAGGCTGAGATATGAAGATCACAGCAAAAAATTTAAAATAGGTTTGGCCTCACCCATCAGAAGTCATAATGAGAAAACCCGGAGTCTGACTTATGCTGGTGCACTCCATACCAGCAGGGCTCACATCCTTAGTAAGTGCTGGCCATGCTTTCTGTCCCCCTGGGAAGCCAACCCCTGTGGGCCCCATACTCAGGTCCTACCAAGCTCCAGCTGCCACCAACCAGGCCCAAAGGAGTAGACAGCTCCAAGGCACACAGGTCCCTTGGTCTTATAATATAATATTGCTGAGTCCCCTTCAAGTTTCTAACACTTCCAGGTCCCCAGACCTCAGTCACAAAGCCCATGCATCCCCCAAATGTAGCAAGCAGAAGTTACCAAAGGACCACACCTCCTCATTACAATCCACTTCTACACACACACACACACACACACACACACACACACACACAAATCCAGACCAGTGACAGAAGACTCGTCCATGCAGCACCTGCAATTTTCCAAATGATCACTCACCTGAGCACAGTCAGGTTATACAAGGAGGAGGATGTTATATCTCTCTCTCTCCTTCTCTCTCTCTCATGCACACACACACACACACACACACACACACACACACACAGAGTCTCAGAGAAGTGCCTCTCCAGAGTTGTTGGTTCCTCATCTGGGACAATGTGCAAGCTGGAGCACAGGAGTTCCCTTAGAAGAATCAGGGGTTCCCACCCAAGTGGAGCATCACTCTAATGATGCAGCAGCACCACACACACACACACACACACACACACACACACACACACACACACACACAGACTCAGAGCAGTGCCTCTCCAGAGTTTGTTGGTTCCTCATCTGGGACAATGTACAAGCTAGAGCACGGGGGTTCCCTTGGAGTAATTAGGAGCTCCCACCCAAGGGGAGCACCACTCTAATGATGCAGCATACCCTGCCTATCACTTTCTCCAAGGCCAGACCCTTGACTCCCCATTCACCAAAAGCATAGGCCAGGACGCTGGGTGAAGGAGTTCTGAGACAAGTGGCTCCTCAGAGCCAGGAGAGGAAACAAGCAGGGGATCATGGTGACCCCAGAGGGGTATCTGACATGAGGTGGGGGCGGTATTGGGGATATGGATGGGGTCCTAAAGGATACATACATGGATTTAGTCCCTACATCCAGCCTGCATGCTTCTGGTCCACATGGCAGATTCTTGGGAAGGACAAGGAGACCAGATGGACTGGGAGCACCAGCAGAAACTGGCAGAGCTGGGAAATGTGATCACTCTGTGAGAACAGTTGAGAGTTGGGGGAGGGGACAGGCTGGGTGTATGTGTATGTGTGTTGGGGGGGGTGTTCCTCCCAATATTTACATTCTGCCTTGACCCCCAGCACTCTCACTTCCCTAATGGGCTCTTCTGGGACCCTCTCTTCAGGTGAAAGGGTGACCGAGCACAGAGGACAAGGGCTCACACAGCAAGAGAGACCTGCATCCAGTGCCCCCAACCCCAGAAAAAGAAAAGACCCAAGAAGGCAGGTGTGAAGGTGCTACTCCTCACCTCTGACTAAAGCCACCAGGTTCCCAACAGGAAGATGAAGGGTGCAGATAGGTGGCTGTGTGGCTCCCAGTGCTCCAGTCCAGGGCCTCTGTGGTGCCCCCTCCTCACCCATCCCTGAATCTCCCTGTTTCTTGGGACACTGGCAACTAGGGGTGGGGGTGGGATACACTGGTCAACACCCACTCCCACCCTTGGGGCACATTTGTGGCACAGCCCTGGCCAGACTGTAGGGCATGGGGGATCCGGAGATCCAGTCTGGAGGGGGAGGATCACATGGTTTGGGGGTCATAGGGTATGGGCCCAGGAGGAGGTCATTCACTTGTGCTGCTGGGAGAAGCTTTTGGAGGCAGCTCCGGGTGGGTTTGAGCAGCAAAGGCAGTAGCATGGCAAACAAATACTCAGGCCTGGAGCAGAGACAGGGGGGGCTGGACCAGGTTGGGGCCACAAGCCTGCCTGTGGAGTGCCATCACCTGAGGACTCCAAGAGGTGCCATGGGTCCAAGCAAACAGTGCTCGGTTTGAAATGCAGTGCCGTGTGGAATGCTAAAGGGGACCCGTGAGTGGGCAGGTGCATGGCAGTGCTGAGCAAGGCCTTTCCTCCTATGGCTTGAGTCTCTTGATCACCACTCAGCCACCTCTACCTTCCTCAACTGTTGGTAGTGGTGTCAACCAACAGAGGAATTCCAGTGCTATCAAGCAGCATGGAATGTGGGTGTGACCACCATTCTTATATCCCATTGGTCAGAAAGAACCATGAAAGAATGGGAGTGTGGCCGGAATCCTGTGATACAGGCAGAATGGGCAGAGTGAAGATGACAGTGGCTTCCTCAGCCCCTTTCCCAGGGAACTCTGTCTACTAATTCAGTTGGGGACAAGAGAGTGACTGGTCTTAGATTGTTGTGTATGTCTGTTTGTTGCCAGTCCTGGACCTTAAACTCAGGACCTGGGCACAGTCTGTAAGCTGCTTTTGTTCAAGGCTAGCCCTCTACCATTGGAGCCACACAGCTCTACTTCTGACTTTGTTGGTATTGAAGTTGGACAGGGGTCTCAAGGACTTTCCTGCCTAGGGTGAGTTTGAACATGATCCTCCTATCACAGCCTTGTAAGTATCAAGGAGGACTGCTGAGAGCCGCTGGTGCCTGCCAAATCATTGGTCTTGCTGATGTTCTGGCACAGACCTGAGTTCCCTATCTTCGGGTTGAAGTGGTGGGAGCTGGAGCCCACAGTAAGAATCCTGGTCTTGCCACCTCCAAATGGCAGGAGAACCTAAGAAACTCATTCTTATCCATAAGATTACCAATGGAATGTGATCAATGTCAAGATTGAATGAGTAGTTCTTGAATGATTCTAGGATCAAATTATACACAATTATATCCTAGGACACTGATCAATTTTAGTTAATAATTCATTAAGCATTTCAACAATCACATTAATTAAATGGAGGCAGAATGAATTACCTAAGAATTTGACCTCACATAATATAAAGATGCAATATTTTCTGCCAGAATTGGAATTAGAACTCATTGTCTTGGTAACTTTGTTGCACTGTGTGGGAAGGGGAAGCTTGCCTCCTTAAAGTCAGGAAATTCAAGTCTGTTCCTTAGGCCTGAATTAGATCTCCAGCACTAAAAAACATCCTATTCATGTATATTTTAAATATATGATTAATATTCATATACATATGTTCAATCCCTATTACACTCAGTATACTTACTCTTTTTTGTCTTTTCTTGTATTGATAATTTATTTTATTGACTATTATGACACATAGAACATCGATTACATTGATTACATAGGATTATATGTCTGCATATGTATTCCACTTTATACTTGACACCCAGGACTTTCACAGAAAAGGAAAAAAAATGTGTCACTATCAGCTTCTTACGCCACGATTAATGGTTTGGGAGTCCTGGCATCTGAACTCATGGCCTACAAGGCCAAATTCATGAATGGGTGAGTGTCAACACGCCATCCTGGGGCAAATTGAGCTGACAGGCAGTTCCCAGGACCTGAGATCAAGCCCCAGGGGTTGACAAAATATGAACAGATTGACATGCGGATGACAGTACACTAATAAATCTATATGTTTATATAGTGCCAGAGATGTCTATACATTATTCAGTTATATAGACGACATTTCTACAAATTATGGGGTATTTATTATGCCTCCATGTAAATAATGTTATTGTTTTCATCCTTAATGAACTATTAACTAAATCAGTGTCTTGAAATTATTGCATTCCTGTAAATAATAGTATTCTTTTAATGCTTCATAAATATTAAATAAAATCAATCAGCTTACTCAAATCATCTTGTCTAATTTTATAGGAGAATCATTCACGTTCAACTCCTTCAACCTGACATTGAAAACATTCCTATGGGTGGGAACGAGTCTCTTAGTATCTCATGCCATTGGTAGGTGTCAGGACTGGGATTTGAAATCAGGGCCTATGTTGCCACGTGGTCCTATGGCTTCCCCGATAGTCCACCAGCCTTCAGCAATGCAAGGTAAAATATCCTTTGCAACAGTGTCATTCGGACCCAGGAGGGTCACCTCACAAAGAAAGAAAATATAAAAAGGCCATCTCCACATTGTTCCTGTGATTTTTTTTTCTCTTCAAGGCCTAGGGATCTAGGATCCCAGGATCAGCTGTGGGTCCAGTGGCTGCACCCCAGCTTAGGGTGATCGAAGCTGAAGCAGAGTTGCCAGGACCCGAGTTCAAGGAACGCTCTGGGAAAAAATAAAATAAAATAAATTTAGCTCCCTGGCTTGCAATTCCCACCATTTATTCTGCCAGGTTTTGGATTTGAACTAAGGGTCTGGGTAAATCTGCAGTGGATGAAGGGGAAGCTCACCGTATTGAAGATAAGAGTTTCAGGCCTGTTCACTAGGCCTGAATTCAAGCCCCAGCCTTTGAAAACCTACTGTTTATATAAAGATAGGCTTTGTACTTACCTATAGATGTTCAGTCCATACAAGTTTGGTGTGGTTGTTCCTTGTATTTATTGTTGTATTCATTTATTTACCATTGATTTTACTGAAGATGATGACACCCATTCCGTTTATTACATTAATGACATCCTATAACATAGCATCTAGAGTTGTAGAAGTGTTCTCCATCATGCCTGACACCCAGGACTCTCAGAGAAAAGGAAAACAAATTTCACACTCAGCTTCTTACTCCATGATCCAATTGTTGGTAGTGCTGGAATCTGAACTCAGGGCCTAGCAGCACTAATTGGCAAATAGGCCAATGTGAACACACCATCCTGTGAGCAACTAAGAAGGAAGGCCATTCCCAGGATATGACATTGATCCCCACGGTCGGCCACAATAGTTATAAATTCATTGTTTAAATATAGGATCTATATTTATATATGTATGTGTGGAAAGCATCTCGTGTTCTGTGTACTTCTTATTTTGTGTCTTATCCATGGAGGTATTGTGTATTTTACTGAGTATGGTAACAGATATAACAGTGTTTACATGGATGACAACCTATTTCCATGTCCATACTGTTTCTAATGCTTTCTCCATCCTAGTTGAGACACAGGATATTCGCAAGTCAGGAAAATAGCTGAATCGATTGGCTTCTCAAATCAGGATTCATATTTTCGCTGTGTTGGGATTTCAACTCAGAGCCTAGCAGACCCAATTGAGGAAAGGGTCAAGGTGAGGACACAGGTCTGTGAGCAATGAAGGTGATAGGCCATTCCCAGGACCTGACATCGAGTGCCAGGGAGAGCCAGATAGTCATAAATTCATAATTTAAATATAGGATCTATATTTACATAAATGTGTGCGCAGCATCTTGCATTCAGTGCACTTCTCCTTATTTTGTTCCTAATTCATGGAGGTATTGTGTATTTTATTGGTGACAGGTATAACTGTGCTGACATGGATTACAACCTGTTCCCATGGTTATAGGGTTGCCTATGCATTCATTTTCCATCCTAGTTGAGACCCAGAACTTTCACAGGAGAGGAAAACATTTGCAACGACTGGCTTCTGACATTACGATGAAACTTTTGTCAGTGATGGGATGTGAATTTGGGTCTGGGTAGCTCTGTTGAACTGTGATGGAAGGGGAAGCTCACCATCCTTGAAGACTAGAATGTCAGGCCTGGTCCCGGGCCTGATTTGAAGCCCCAGCATTGGACAAAATAACAAGCCCATCTTTTTTAAACATAGGATCTCTCTTTATCTACAGGTATGTTATGCAACTTGCATTCAGTGTAGTTATTCTTTTTATTTTGTGTCTTATTCATGGATGTATTGTATGTTTTATTGAGTATGATGACAGATATAACTGTGCTCACATGGATGTCAACTTATTCCCATGGCTATAGAGTTGCCTATATAGTATACCCCATCTGCGCTGATACCAAGGACTTTACCAAGACAGGAAAACAGATTGATCAATTGGCTTCTCACATCAGGGTGAAGCTTTTGGCAGTGCTAAGAATTGAACTCAAGGCTTAGCAGGCCCAATTGGTTAATAGGACATGGTGAGCATACCATCCTGTGAGCCACTAAGGAGCTTGGCCATTCCCAGGACCTGAGATCGATCCCCCCAGGGTGGGGGCCAATATAGTCATAAATTCCCAATTTAAACAGAGGACCTCTATTTCCATACATGGGTGGGCAGGACCTTGCATTCTGTGTAGTCATTCTCATTATTTTGCCTTATTCATTCATGTGATGTATATTTTCTTGAGCATAAAATGACAAATATAACTGTGTTGGGCTGGGAAGTTGACTCAGTGGTCGATCGCTTGCCTTGCATGCATGAGGCCCTGGGTTCGAATCCTCAGCACCACATATGAAGAAAAAGCTGGAAGTGGTGCTGTGGCTCAAGTACTAGAGTGCTAACTTGACTTGAGCTAAATAAGCTCAAGGGACAGTGCTCAGGCCCAGAGTTAAGGCCCACGACTGGAACGCTCCCACCCTCAAAAAAAAAAAGAGAGAAAGAAAAAGAAAAAAAAATAACTGTGTTGACCTGGATGACAATCTATTCACATAATTACAGAGTTGCCTATGCATTCTCCATCTTAGCTGAGACCCAGAACATGCACAGCACAGAAAAAAAAGGTGCAAAGACTGGCTTCTCACATCAGGGTGAATTCTTGGCAGTGCTGGGATTTGAACTTGAGGCCTAGGAGGCCCAACTGGCCAATGGGTCCACGTGCGCACTCCAGCCTGTGAGCCATGAAGGAGCTGGGCGGTTCCCAGAAACTGAGATCAAGCCCCAGGGAGGCCACAATAGACATCAATGCATCATTGAAACATGGGATGTATATTCACATCTGTGTGTGGACTGCATCGATCATTTAGTGTAGTTATTCTCTCTATTTTGTATGCTATTCATGGATGTAGTGCGTATTTTCTTGAGTACATGATGACAGGTATAATTGCGCTGACATGGATGACTACCAGTTCCCATGGCCACAGAGTAACCCATGCATTCTCCATCCTAGCTGAGACCCGAACTTGCACAGAAAAGGAAAACATGTGCAACGATTGGCTTCTGATATCAGGATGATTCTTTTGGCAGTGTTGAGGTCTGAACTCAGGGCCTAGCAGGCCCAAGAGGTGAACGGGTCCACATGAGCACACCAGCATGTGAGCCACTAAGGAGCTAGGCTGTTCCTGGACCTGAGATTGAGCCCCCAGGTGGGGGTAGGGGGAGGGGGTACAGCAGTCATCCATTCATAAGCTGAAGATAGTATGCAAATAAGTACATATATAGAGAGAGAGTAGGAGAGATGGCCACCTGTGATGGAATTGAATCTACTGTGTGACTACCGATTTTTGGATCTTTCCTGATGCCTCCGTTTCACAACTGATGATTATTGTCATGCTTCATCAAATCTTCATTGCAAATAAGCAATACCCCATGATTCTTGCCTATCATTTCCTACTCCCATCACGCATAAACTACTGATTCAAAGATGACATCAATCACATTCCATAGCTCTTCCTAGGTCCATAAACTAATATCTCGGGATCTCCCTCCATACCATCTTAGTATGGTGGCTGAATTCAAGCCTCAGGCCTGGAAAACAAATACTTATATACATTTTAAAGATAGCACTTATAATTCCATACGGATGTTCAGTCGATATCGTGTTTAGTGTGATTATTCATTTTATTTCTTGTTTTATTCATTTATTTACCATTTATGTTATTGACTCTGATGACACCTATACCATTTATTATATTGTTTATATCCTATCACATAGCATCTAGATTTTTAGATGTGTTCTCCATCATGCCTGAAACGTAGGGCTCTCCCAGAAAAGGAAAACATGTGTCACACTCGGCTTCTTAATTCAAGATTCTATTTTCACAGTGCTAGGATATGAACTCAGGGCCTAGCAGGCCCAATTCATGAATGGGTGAGTGTGAGCCTGGCAGCATCTAGCCAATGAAGCTGTCAGGTGGTTCCCAGGTGCTGAGATTGAGCCCCAGGTTTGGCCAAAACAGTGATACATGGTAAAAAGTGTCAGAGCCGACTATGTATTATTAAATGACATCTACTACTTTCCTACCAACTCTTAGGTGTTTATTATACTTCCATTGAAGGAATATTATTCTTTTCATGCTTAATAAACTATTAATTAAGATCAATCAGCATCCTAGGATTCTTGCATCCAATTTTAGAATAAACCAATACACAAACTACTCTTTCAATCCATATCCTATGCGTAGGAATGAGTCTCTTGGGATCTCCACCACTGGTAGGTGTCAGGACAGGGATTTGAACCTGGGGCTTATGTTGACAGATGGGCCTATGGCTTCCCTGATAGCCCGCCAGCCTTCAGCAATGACAGGTCAGGTCCACTTTGCAGCTGTGTCATTCAGAACCAGTAGGAGCACCCTGCAAAGAAAAAAAATTATAAACCCCTCCAACCCTCTGCAGCTCACTACTTTTGGTGCTGTTCCAGTTTTTTTTCTTCCTGCAAGCCCTCTTGGCTTGGGATCCCAGGATTGGTTATGGGTCCAGAGGCTGCAGCCCAGCCTAGGGATATCAAAGCTTAGGCAGTGTTGCCATGATCTGAGTTCAAGACCACTGGTTGGCAAAAAAGAACAAACAAACAAATAAATAAATTATTTAACTAAATTAAAAAAATAAAGCTACCTGATTTGGAATTTCTGCTATTTTTATTTCCTATCCTGGGATTTGAACTCAGGTTCTTGGTAAGTCCATACCAATGTGAGGGAAGGTGCAGAGTCACCACTACTTTAGTTCAAACCACGTGCCAAGCCAAAATTAAAAAATTAAGTCACTGATCTTGGCAGGGGGAGGTAGTTTTGGAGATGGGAGGGAAGGGATAGTAGGGGGAAAACAATGGAAGAGGCAACAATGCTCAATAGGAAATGTACTCATTATTTTGCTCATATAACTGCAACCCTCTGTACATCATTTTTACAATAAACATCATACAAAAAATAAACAATGTAGTGCTCAGAGAAGCACTTTAGGGGTAAAGGAAAGATGTCTGAGTAGCTATACAAAATTCTACACTGCTATTTTTTTTGAAATGTTCAGTATTGAACTGAATAAACATAACTGCTTTCATTAAAAAAATTGTCTCTGTCTTGGAAATGGGGCCAGTATTTCTGCTATTGCTGGAATTTGATCTCACATTCCAGGTAACGCTTTTGCACCATGGGTAAAGGCAAAATTTACTGTCCTTGAGGAAA
Source organism: Dipodomys spectabilis (assembly GCF_019054845.1). Taxonomy (NCBI): domain Eukaryota; kingdom Metazoa; phylum Chordata; class Mammalia; order Rodentia; family Heteromyidae; genus Dipodomys; species Dipodomys spectabilis. Next base: position 2,035,555 of record NW_024870770.1, read on the forward strand.
ACAAGTTCAGGCTAGAGTTCCCAAGGCTTGCAGTAAGGCCCTGCAATTGAAAAATATTTATGATATATACTTACATATGTATGTTTATTACATATTACGATTATTGTCATTGTTTTTTATTTATTTTATTTATTTATTCATTGTTTAATGTATTTAGTATTATTACATACATATTTATTACATTTTGTACATCTATTATAAAATTATATACAATAATTTAGGACATTGAGTCATTTTTCATTAATGCCTTATTAAGTGTTGAAACATGAGACATAATTAAATGGAGGCATTTGTCACAGTCATCACATGTTTAGAGTCTGTCCCAAGTATGAGCTTTGTCTTATTCATCTTTGGACAACTTCCCACAGGGATTTCTTTAAATGATTTATACTCAGAGGCTTTTTCTTGAGGATAGGCAAGTTGAGGGATAAAATAGTAAGAGTGAAGCTGGGAATATGGCTTATAGGTAGAGAGCTTGCTCAGCATGCATGAATGCCAGGGTTTAAATCCTCAGTGCCACATACTCAGAAAAAGCCAGAAGCTGTGGAATGGCTCAAGTGGTAGAGTGCTATTCTTGAGAAAAAGAAGCTCAGAGACAGTACCCCGGGCCTACGTTCAAGCCCCAGAACTGGCAAAAACAAGAGGCCAGATGCCGGTGCCTCACACCTACAACCCTAGCTAATCAGGAGGCTGAGACCTCAAGACCACAGTTCAAAGACAGCCTAGGCAAGGAAAGCCTGTTCAACTCTTACCTCCAATGAACCACCAAAAGACCCCATGTGGAGCTGTGACTCAAGTGGTAGAGTGTTCACCTTGAGCTAAAGGGCTTAGGGATAGTGTTAGGAATAGAGTTAGGGATAGAGTTCGAGATACATACCTGGAAAAAATGTGAGGGTTAATCAAATTACTTTTCCTATTTGTTAATTATGAAAACATTTTCTGGAAAATGAATGCTGGTGTACACCAGAATTGGAATGAGAGCTCAATGTTCAAGTATTGAAGATCTATATGCTCAGGCTATCTGTCTCTAGGATTATAACCTTGTGTGCTACAGGGTTCTGAAAGGTCAAATGTTGAAAGGGTTAATATGCTCCCCAAGCCCTTTATGGTGAGCAGTTGGCTTGTATTTTCAATGTCATCACAGTTCTGAACTTAGCAGAGCAACATAAGCTCATGCTTGTCACCCTTGCTTAGGAGTCTGAGGTCTGAGGATCACAGGGTGAAGACAGCCAGGGCAGGAATGTCTATGAGGCTCTGACTTCCACTTCACCACAGACAAAGCAGAAAGGGACTCATGTGGCAGAGTGCTAGCCTTGAGCCAAAGGAGCCCAGGCAAAGAGCCTAGATCCACAATTCAAGCCCAAAGACCTGAAAAAATTAAAAGCAAAGGACAGAAAAAGAAGGAAAAAGACAGCAACTCCCTTTGGGTTTGATCAATCTATTTCTAGGAGCTAACAGGACAAGCACCAAAGAACGACATGGACTAGGAAAGCAGGCTGAGTTCAATGTTCAAGTGTAGCAGATCCATCTGCCCAGCCACTCACGTGAATTATAATCATCTTGTGTCCTCCAGTGGGCTTCCAAAAGGTCACATGTTCAAGAATTCCTGGGTTTCCCTTGCTGATGAGAAGTTACTTGCACTCTAAATGTTCTTAGAGTTCTCAAGCTATAGAAGCAGGGGAAAGAAACATCATTGACCCATCCTGGGTATAAATGAAGTTCTCAGGATCCAAGACCTAGCCCAGTTAGCAGGAAGAACTCCAATGTAACTCTGTATTTGAAGGACTGGAAACAGTTTCAAGAAAACAGGCTAGGTGCAGAGACCTAGGCCTGCAGGATTAGGAGGCAGAATGTACACACTCAACAGGGAAGTGAGCTGCAAAACCACTTCATTCGTTCCAGGCACAGCCAGCAATGGGGGCAAACCTGAAACATTTGTTAGAGGATCAGGCTTTTCTCAGCTTCCTCAAACAATGACTAACCTTCCTCCCTCAGGTGAAGAGAGCCTCAGGCTATCTTTAAGTTACCAATAGAGAGCCAGTTTAGTGAGGGAGAGGGGAGGAATAGAGTAGAAAAGCCCTGCTCTCTGGTCTTAGGGAGTGGGTTTTTTACTCTCCATCTGTCAGATTTGAAGGCCCTTCTTCTACCTCTGCCAGTCCATTCTTCTTCCTTCATTCTCCACATCATTAAAGTAAATCCCCAGTCCAAGGAGAGACAGGGCCCTTTCTCTTCTGCCTCCAAGCACCTGAGTTAGAACCTGGCTCTGCCCTCTTGACTCTGGGGCCCTCCCCTGCCTTAGAAGTGGGAGAGAGACAGTTTTCCTGTTCTGTGGTTATGTGAAGGTGATGCTGGTGTCCTGGCACACTGCAGAAGGCCTCATGGTTGGGAAGTGTTCCCTTCTTTCCTACTGACATCCAAGACCAGACTCACCTATCATATTTCTATCTATCTATCTATCTATCTATCTATCTATCTATCTATCTATCTATCTATCTATCTATCTATCTATCTATCTATCTATCTATCTATCTATCTATCTATCTATCTATCTATCTATCTATCTATCTATCTATCTATCTATCTATCTATCTATCTATCTAATCTATCTATCTATCTGTCTGTCTATCTGTCTATCTATCTGTCTATCTATCTGTCTATCTATCTGTCTATCTGTCTATCTGTTTGTCTATCTGTCTATCTATCTGTCTATCTATCTGTCTATCTATGTATCTATCTATGTATCTATCTATGTATCTATGTATCTATGTGTCTGTCTGTCTGTCTGTCTGTCTGTCTGTCTGCCTGCCGGTCTGTCTGTCTGTCTGTCTGTCTGTCTGTCTATCTATCTATCTATCTGTCTATCTATCTATCTATCTATCTTTCTATCTATCTATCTATCTATCTATCTATCTATCTATCTATCTATCTATCTATCTATCTGTCTGTCTGTCTGTCTGTCTGTCTGTCTGTCTGTCTGTCTGTCTGTCTGTCTGTCTGTCTGTCTGCCTGCCTGCCTGTCTGTCTGTCTGTCTGTCTGCCTGCCTGCCTGTCTGTCTGTCTGTCTGTCTGTCTGTCTGTCTATCTATCTGTCTGTCTGTCTGTCTGTCTGCCTATCTATCTATCTATCTATCTATCTATCTATCTATCTATCTATCTATCTATCTATCTATCTATCTATCTATCTATCTATCTATCTATCTATCTATCTATCTATCTATCTGTCTGTCTGTCTGTCTGTCTGTCTGTCTGTCTGTCTGTCTGTCTGTCTGTCTGTCTGTCTGTCTGTCTGTCTGTCTGTCTGTCTGTCTGCCTGTCTGTCTGCTTGTCTGTCTGTCAGTCTATCTATCAATCTATCTATCTATCTATCTATCTATCTATCTATCTATCTATCTATCTATCTATCTATCTATCTATCTATCTATCTATCTACCTACCTACCTACCTACCACCTACCTGGTATCTCTTTGGCAGTTCTTGGGCCGAACTCAAGGCCTAGGCACTGTCTCTAGCATTCTGCAACTTGAGTCACAGCACCAATTCTGGCTTTTTCTGTGTATGTGCTACTGAGGAATCAAACCCAGGGCTTCTTGCATGCTAGGCAAACACTCTCTCACTAATCCACATTCCCAGCCCCCTCATCTTTTTCTTAATGGTAGTTTTTACATAAGTACCCTGCCATTTTTCATCCCCAAGTTAATTTTTCTGAATACCTGTTATAAATATGAATCCTGATCTTCTCTTCCCCTGCCTGATTTGTGACTGTTCCTGCGTTGGCTTCATAATAAAATGTAAATAAAGGCTGCTGAGAGCTTAAGTGTGCATCATATAAGGATGCAGGTGTGGAGCCCTGGAAGAGAAAAGCGATGGGCTTGAAATGAAGAGAATGGTGTAGTATGCCCAACAAGCATATCTGAAAAACAAATCAGTAAGTAAAAGCAGAAGCATTGCCTATGGTCTGTTTTCACTCAGGGAAGTAATATACAAACATAAGTTGGTAGGAGGACATTGATACAAAACTTGACCTTCTCTTTTTGATTTTTTTGTTGGCATCCCAGGGCTTAAACACAGGGCCCAATGCAATGAGCTGTTTTGCTCAAGGCTGAGGCTCTACCACCGCCAGAGTTCCACGTCCAGCCATCTGGTTGATAATTGGACATAAGCGCCTCCCAGGCTTTCCTGCCTGCTCTGGACAGTATCTCCTGCTTGGCTTTCTCTCTCAAAGCTGGAGCTCTACCCTCTGGGCCACTGCTCCACTTCTGGTTTTCTGGTGGTTTATTGGAGATAAGAGGCTCACATACTTTCCTGCTCAGGCTGGCTTTGAATGGTTATCTCCTGAGGAGGATTTAAGCACCTTTCCTTAGGGATTCGCTGACATGCCACTCCACAAAACCTTTAGTCTAAATCTTGAGAGGAACTAGAGAAAAACAGAAACAAGAAGATGCTTCTAGTGTGTTCTAGATACTTAAGGGTGTAGACAAAACATTCATAATTATTAGGTCATTTTATACACAAAAGGAGCAATGCAGACAGTCTGAAATTCGCTCAAGGTTTCAGTCCTTTCGTCCTGAGACAGTAAATTCACTGCAGCTCAATGCTAAGTGACCGAACTGGCATGTCCTGTGGACATTTGCTCCAAAATCCTGGGACACTCATTTCTCATTTTTGGCTTCAAACCTGTGGCCAGAGGAGAAGATAAGGAGAGAAAATTCTTCTCAGAGAAAGCAGCTATAAAGGACATTGGGTAGTTTACTTATAAATTCAAACCATTGGAATGACCCTGTTAAGAAGTCAGATGTACAGAGTAAAAATGAAGAAGAAAAGAAAGGCAGGTGCCAGTGGCTGCTGACTGTAATCCCAGCTCCTCAGAAGGCTAAGATGTATAGAATCTTATTTTGAATCCAGCCAGTGTAGGAAAGTTGACAATATTATATCTATGAGCTCAGAGAAAAACCCAGAAATGGGGCTGTGACTCAATTTTAATGTGCTACCTCTGAGCAAAAGGAGTTCAGGGACAACAGCTAGGGTTAATGTCCAACCCCAGGAACTGCCGCCCACCAAAAAAAAAGACGGTGTAGCTCCATGTATTGTACATGGATGGATGTATCCCTATAGGTGAATCTCCAGAGTAGCTATGATGAATGGCACTGAACTAGGAAATTTGTTTTCAATACAATGATTTCATGGCACAGAAAGGGCTTTCTAGACATTGCATGTTCGGGGGCTCCCCTCACTGTTCCCAGTGTACCCTGAGGGTTTCTCTGCATCCCATGCCTGTTGGAAGAAGTCTCTAATTGTCTGGACAGGCAGACAAAAGGCCTCGCCCCTGTACAGCGGTGAAACAAACAACTCCATCTGGGCCAACTAGTGAGGATGAGTGTGGGTAGGCGCTGAAGGTCAGGAGAAAAAGGCTTCTTTGTACCCCAAGCTATCTCTCTCACCAGTGCTCTGTTTTGACAAGAAGCCTTCATTTATGCCACCAGCCTTGGCAGGCCAAGTTCCCTGCACTTATCTTGCCTTTGTGAGACTATAGACTATAGTCCTTCTGGCAGACAACTAGGGCACTGAACCTAATGACATGTTTAATTGCCGTCGATGATGGGCCTATGATGCCTCTCCAAGGTTTCTGGAACCTTGGGAAATCCAAGCACATGTCAGATATCACAAAGCTTCCTGTCATCTAAGGTTGGTGAAGCTCATCATGTTTTGAAACATTTGACCTCTCCTAGTTTTGCCCTGGGTGGGTAGGTTTTGGGGTTGAACACAGGGCCTGGGTGCTGAACATGAGCACAGTGCAGAAGCCCAGTGCTCTATCATTTGGTGTCACAGCTTCACTTCTAGTCTGTGTGTGTGTGTGTGTGTGTGTGTGTGTGTGTGTGTGTGTGTCCGTGTGCATGCATGCATACACCAGTCCTGGAGATTGAACATTGGACCTAAGCAGTGTACCTAGTTTCTCTTGTACAAGGATATCTCTCTCCTACTTGAGCCACAGAGACACTTCAGGCTTTTTTCTAGTGATGTGGTCTTGAGAAATCATGCCCAGGGTTTCATATATGCAAAGCACTCAACCCCTAAGGCCCATTCCCAGCCCTCTACTTCAGGTTTGTTAGTTTCTGTCTTTTTCTTGTTGTTGTTGTTTTCTGTTGTAGCAGTTAAAGTCTGGACCTGGGTGCTGTCCTTGAGTGCCTCAGCTCAAGTCTAGTGCTCTACCACTTGAGCCACAGCACCACATCAGATTTCCTTGTGGTTCATTGGAGTTCAGTGTTTCAAAGACTTTCCTGCCCCACACTAGCTTTGAACCATGATCCTCAGATCTCATCCTGCTGAGTAGCTAGTATGACAGGCATGAGCCACAAGCACCAAACTTCCACTTCAGGTTTCTTAGTGGTCAATTGCAGATAATAGTCTCATGGGACCTTTTGTGTCTGAGATATTTTGGAACCCAGATCCTCAGATCTCAACTTCCTGAGATGGCAGGATGACAGATCTCAGCTATAGACCCCTAGGCTGTGGCACTCTGCTGCAAGGGGGTCCTTGGCTCCACGTGGTTGAGGGCTATCCATGAAAGAAAAAGTATTTGAATCCTTACGGTGTGGTTCATTTAACCTAAGAGCAACATATCTGACATTTTCTGCTTGTCTCAGGCCTATACTAGTTATTGCAAATAAGGAAAACCATGGGACCTATGTTTCTTTGAGCCTGTCTTACTTCAATTAATATAATTTTTTCCAAGTCTTTCCATTTTCTAACAAATGTGGCAATGTCATTTTTTCTTATGGAGGCATAGAATTCCATAATATATATATATATATATATATATATATATATATATATATATATATATATATATGTGTGTGTGTGTGTGTGTGTGTGTGTGTGTGTGTGTGTGTGTGTGTGTGTGTGTGTGTGTGTGTGTGTGTATAATACGGAATTCTATATATATATCACATTTTTTGTCTGCAAAATCATCTCAGTTGTGGAGCTCTTACAAGGACCAGATGAATGAATGAACCCTGTGAAAGACACAGCACGTGACACTCTTTGCATGACTCAGCACACAGCACCCTGTAAAGGACTCAGCACATAGCACCCTGTGCAAGACTCAGCACAGAACACCCTATGAAGGGCTCAGCACATAGCGCTATTCCACAAATTGTCATTAGAATTAGGGTGGTTTCATCAGTATCACCCTTCATTGAGGAACATTTCACCAACCACACAAGATCACATCTAATGGTTTAGAGGGGTGTTTTTTGTGAGGGGGGTTACCCATGAGGCTTGAACTCAAAGCATGTGCATACTGTTCTAATAACATTTGCTCAGGGTTAGAGCTCTGCCACTAGGAGCCACATTTTAAAGAGTGTCACAGACTTCCTGCCACGGCTGGATTTTAAAGCCCCCAAACAGCTAGGATGATGGGGTTAAGCCAGCCATCAGCATCTGGTTCCGTGCAGCTGGGTTGCAGCGGTATACATATGGCTAAGTCAGGATAGGTGGCAGCTATCAGCGCCAGACTCATAGCTTGCTCTGTGATGATGTATTTGAAGTCCTGTCCTTATATCATTGCAGGTAGAACATTATACCTTTTTTTGGCGGCAGTCCTGGGGCTTGAGTAAGGGCTTAGAAAATGTCCCTAAGTGTTGGTGCTCCAGGCTAGCATTCAATTGATTGAAAAACAGCAGAACTTCTGGATTTTCTGTTTATGTGGCATTGAGAAATGCAACCCAGGGCTTCTTGCTTACTAGGTGAGCACTCAACCATCAAGCCCCAGGAGTGAGCGAGGTAAAAATAGATAGAGCTTCCTGTATATACGTATTATATACACAAAAGGAGAGATGTCTGTATATTACTGAATTATAGATAATATTACTACCAATTATTAGGTTTTAAATTATGTCTCCATTTAATGATGTGTCCCAGTTGAACAATTAATAAAGCATTAATTAATAATTACTCAATATCCTGTAATTATTTATCATATATGTACATACATCCATACATATAATTACATATTTCATAAATGAGACAAATTAAATTATGCATCGTGTGTTACTACGAATTATTAAGTATTTAATTATGTCTCCATATAATTTTTATTCTCTTAATGCTCAATAAAATATTAATTAAACTTAATCCAAGTCCTATAATTATTGTGTCTAATTTTATCCCAGAATGATTGACTACTAATTCAATCTGTTTTTCTTCCACCTATGTCATTTCTTACATTTGTGACATCCTATTTCATAGCATATAGATTTGCAAAAAATTTATACATCCTACCTGTCACCGAACACTTTCAAAGAATAGGAAAACCTGTCTCACTCGGCTTCTCACTCCATGATTACATTTTTGTCAGTGCTGGAATCTAAACTCAGGGCCTAGAGGCTCAGTTCATGAATGGGTGACTGCCAGCACAGGAGCCTCTAGCCAATTCAGCTGCAGGCAGTTCCCAGGCCCTGAGATCGAGCCCTGTATGTTGACTCCATATTGCACTTAGTGTAGTTATTCATTTTATTTTTTGTTTTATTCATTTATTTACCATTTATTTTATTGACTCATTACACATGAAACATTTACTACATGTATTACATAGGATATAGCTTTGCCTATGTATGAAACTTCATACCTAACACCCAGGAATTTCACAGAAAAGGAAAACATGTGTCACCTTAGGCTTCTTACTCCACCATTCAATTTTTGTGAGTGCTGGCATCTGAACTCATAGCCTGAAAGGCCCAATTCATGAATGGGTGAGTTGCAGCACACCAGCCTGTGGCATATAGAGCTTACAAGAAGTTCCCAGCACCTGAGATCGAGCCCCTGGGGTTGACAAAATAAGAAGAAATTGACATGCAGATGGTACTACACAAATAAATATAGATCTTTAAAGAGTGCCAGAGATGTCTATACATTCTCCAGTTATATGAACTACATTCCTAGCAATTCTTGGGTATTTATTATGCCTCCATGTAATTAATATTTTCATTTTCATCCTTAATGAAATATTAATTAAATCAACTACAGTCTTGAAACTATTGCATCCATGTAATTAATAGTATTCTTTTAATGTGTCAAAAAATATCCATTAAAATCCATTGGCCTCCTAAAATCACTCTGTTTAGTTTTATAGTAGTATCATTCAGGAACAACTAATACAACCTTGACATTCATAACCTTCCATCGGTATTCCTATGCATAGGAACCAGGCTCTTAGGATCTCCCTGCATTGGTAGGGGTTAGGACCGGGCTTCGAACACAGGGCCTATGTGGCTGTGTTGGCCTAGGGCTTTCTTGGTAGCCTGCCAGCCTTCACCAATGCCAGGTTAGAAACACTTTTCAGCCATGTCATTCAGACCCAGTATGGTCACCTTGCAAATAAAACAAATGTAAAACAGGCAGCCATCTGAAAGTTGCCGATTTGTTTTTTGTTTTTATTTTTTATTTTTTTTTCTGTAAAAATACCATACAGAGGGGTTACAATTACAGGGGCAAGATAATGAGTACATTTCTTGTCAAACATTGTTGCCTCCTCCTATGTTTCCCCTTCCCATCCCTTTCCATACCCTCCCTGCCCCTCCTACCAGATCCTCCTCCCCACCAATGTTGTAAAGTTCGTTTTTCGACATAATGACTTGTACATCTCATTGTTGCAATAGGTCCACCTGTATCCCTATTTAAACGATTTGATTTTTCCCTTCCCCTCCACAAATTATACCACCATCAAATACAGTGAAACCACGGGTTATACCATGGGGAAGGGACATATAAAGCAACATAGAAATCATCTTATAAATATGTTAGAAACAATTGAATGAAATAAAAAACCTTTTGAATACTTATCTTTGGGTTCATTTCCATAACATCAACTTATCGGAACTTTTCTGCTTGACTCAGACATATACTAGTTATTGCAAATAAGGCAAACTTTATCTGTGTCGTTTTATTTATTTTTATTCCTGTCAGTCTTTGAGGCCCAGGAACCCAGGTTTGGCTGTGAGTCCAGTGGCTTCAACCCAGCCTGGAGTGATCAAAGCTGAGACAGAGTTGCCATTATCTGAGTTCAAGCTCTATGCTTGACAAAATAAAAATAAATAAATAAGTACATTAAAATATTTGAAAAATTATGAGGCCCCGTGGCTTGGAATTGACGCCATTTTTTTCTGCCAGGCATGGGATTTGAACTCAGGGTCTGGGAAATCTGCAGCTTTGTGGGGGAAGGGGAAGCTTACTATGCTGGAAGACAAGAAAGTCAGGCCTGTTCCCAGGACCTGAATTCAAGTCCTAGCACTTGAAAACAATAATATTTGTATATATTTTAAATACATGATTTATATTTACAGGTTTGCTGCATATTGCGGTTCATGTAGTTATTGATTTTATTTTGTATTTTACTTATTTCTTATGTATTTTAGTGAGTATGATTACACATATAATATTTTTTACATCCTATTACACAGAACATAGATTTGCCTATGTATTATCCATCATTCCTGAGACCCAGGACTTTGCCTATAAGGAAAACAAGTGGGACAATTAGCTTCTTCCACCAGAATTAAGTTTTTGGCATTTCTGTGATTTGAACAAGACCCACTTCATAAATGGGTCAATGTTAGCACACTAGTATGATGCAAGTGAAGTTGGCAGGCAAATTTGAGGACCTGAGATCAAACCCTAGGAGTGGCCAATATATAAACAGATAGATGTGTAGATTGCAGTGTGTGTGTGTATTTACATATGTATATGCATCGATAAATAAATGTATACAGAAACAGATAGACATTTGTGTAGATTCTATTGCATAACTCTATATGTAAAGTGATGTCTATATCTTATTCTTATATATTCTATTGCTACCAATTATTTGGTCTAAAATTATGCGTCCATTAATTAATCACGGTAGAAGACTTAATAAAGTATTAATTCAATTAATCAATGACCTATATTGATTGTGTACAATCTTATACTAGATTGACTAGTTAATTAGTAATTCAATTAGTACATGCCAAACATTCTATTAGTCTTCCTATAGATAGGAATAGATAGGAATGAGTTTCCTAGCATCTTCAGCCATGTGTAGGTGGCAGTCCCAGGATCAAACTCAGGGCCTAGGTGTCTGGATTGGGCTCAAGCTTCACTGACAGCCCGCAGCCTTCGGCCATGCAAGGTCATGTACAATTTTCAAGCTGAGTCATTGAGACCTAGGATGGTCACAGTGCAAAGGAAACAAAGGTAAAATGGTTGTGTAAAACTTCCTGGTTTTTTCCTCCTCCATTTTTTTGCTTTGATGGAATTTTGCCAGTGCTAGGAGTTGAACTCGGGTCCTAGGATCCCTGGATCATCTGTGGGTGTAAATGTTGCACCCCAGCCTAGGGTAACCATGGTTTAAGACACAATAATGTGCTTCCTTCAGCAAAAGGACCTCAGGGACAATGTTTAGGCTCACAGTTCAAGCCTCAGGAGCGGCCACACAAAAAATGAGCCATTAAGTCTGTGTGTCTGTGTATGTATGCATGTATTTCTATCTGTGAACATCCAGAGTCGCTATGAAGAAAGGCACCCCAATAGGAAATTTGCTTTGAATAGAATGATTTCATAGCACAGAGAGTGATCCCTTCACTGTTTGCAGTGTATCCTGAGGGTTTCTGCACACCCCAGGCTGTTGGGGGAAGTCTGCCTCATGGTTGGAACAGGCAAAAAAAAGCCTCAATCCTGTACAGCTGTGTAACAAACAATTCATGTGAGGCAATTAGTGAGGATGAGTGTGGGCAGGCTCTGAAGGCCAGGAGAAAAAGGCCTCTTTGTACCCAAGCTATCTCTCTCCCCAGTGCTCTGTTTTGACAAGAAGCCTTCATTTGTGCCATCTCCCATGGCAGGCCAAGTTTGCTGCACTCTTTCTGTCTTTGTTAGACTATGTTCCAGTGTTGAAAAAAACTACTACAATTAATTCAAGAGTCCTTCTGGCAGACAACTAGGGAGCTGAACCTAATAAGATTCCTAATTGGCAAAGGTGCCTCCCTAGGTTTCCAGGAGCTTGTTAAATCTAAGCACTTGTGCAAAATCACAATGCTTCCTGTCATCTAGGGCTGGTGAAGCTCATCATGTATTGAAACCTTTGCCCTCTCCGAGTTGGGCCCTGGGTAGGTAGACTTCGGGTTAAACACAGGGCCAGGGTGCTGACCTTGAGCTCAGAGGAGAAACTCTTTGCTTTACTATTGGGTGTCACTGCTTCATTTCTTGTATCATTGTGTGTGTGTGTGTGTGTGTGTGTGTGTGTGTGTGTGTGTGTGCACGCGTGTGCGTGCGTGTGTGCATGTGCATACACCAGCCCTGGAGCTTTTATTCAGGACCTGAGCACTGTACCTTAGTTTCTCCTGCACAAGGACAGCACTCTACCACTTGAGCCACACAGCCAATTCAGGCTTTTTTTCTAGGTATGTGGTACTGAGGATTCAAACCCAGGGTTTCATACATGCAAAGCACTCTACCCCTAAGACACATTCCCAGCACTCCACTTCAGGTTTCTTGATTTCTTTTCTTGTAAGTTGGAGGAGTTGAAGCCTGGGCCTGGGTGCTGTCTCTGAGCAATTCAGCTCAAGTCTAGCACTCTACCACTTGAGCTACAGTGCCCCTTCAGGCTTTCTGGTGTTTCTTTGGAGATAATCATCTCAAGGAATCTCCTGCCGAGGCTGGCTTTGGACCATGATACTCAGCTCTCAGGCTCCCGAATAGCTAGGATGAGAGGTGCGACTCACTGGTGCCCAGCTTCCACTTTAAGTTTCTAAGTGGTGAATAGGAGATAATAGTCTCATGGGCCTTTTTGTTTCTGGGATAGTTTGGAACCCAAATCCTCAGCTTCCTGAGCAGGCAGGATGATAGACCTCAGCTAAAAACACCTAAGCTGTGACACTTTCTGCAAGGGGGTCTTTGGCTCCGCGTGGTAGAGTACAAGCCATGAGCCCAAGAGGAAAGTCAAGCGCCTAGGCTCTGGGTTGAAGGTTCATGATGGAGGAAATGAAACCAAACCAATTGTCAGCAGGAGACAAGTCACTAGAGTTCAGTACATACATAAATTTGGCCCTGCCTTGGGGACATATCTGAGCCTCAACTTTTTCATCTGCACAATCGTCTTACTTGTGGAGCTCTAACAAGGACCAGATGAAAGAATACACCCCATGAAGGACTCAGCACATAACACCATAGCAACCCGCACACCAGGAGGGACTCATCACATAGCTCTATCCCACAAGCTGTCATTAGTGCTTTCATCAGTATCACCATTCTTTCAGAAAAACGTCACAAACCACAAATGTTCACATGTAATGGTTTAAAGGGGTGGTTAATGGAGGGGAAGGTCCTCAGCCTTGGGGATTGCACTCATAGGTTGTGGATACTCTCCTAAGACTTTTTCCTCAAGGCTAGAACTCTACCACTTTGAGCCTCAGCTCACAGTCTCGCAGATTTCTTGCCAGGGCTGAGTATCCAAACCACCAGTTTCAGAACTCATCCCTGAGCAGCTAGGGGTGAGCCAGCAGCGTCTGGTTCCATGTAGTTGGTTTGCAGCTGTTGACCTCTGGCTAAGTCAGGTTAGATGTCAGCCATCAGCTTCAGACTCCTGGCTTGCTCTGTCATGAGGTATTTGAAGCCCTGTCATTCTATAGTTGCAGTCATAACATTCTAACTTGTTTTTGGTGCTTCAGTGACAGCACCACTTTTGGCTTTTTCTCTGCATATGATAGTGTGGAAATGAACCCAGAGCTTCATACATAATAGGCAAACACTCTACCACTGAGCCCCAGTAGTGACAAGTGTAGAAATAGATATGGTTTGTTTTATATATATACATATATATATATATATATACACATATAAAACAAGAGAGAGGTGTCTGTATATTATTAAGTTATATATACTATTTTACTACCAATTATCAATAATTAAATTATTTCATCCTTTATTTAGGTACCATGTTTGAATTTATAATAAAGTATTAATTGAAAATTAGGCAATGTACTATGATTACTGTGTATAATTTTATAATATAACCATACACTAAGTACGAATGTAATTGTTACTTTTACAACATTCCATTCATATGGCTGTCTATTGGAATGCATTTTTTAGGATCTCCTGACATTCGTAGGTGGTGGGGATTTGAACCCGGACCTAGTTTGCTGGTTTGGGCTATGGTTTCCCTGATAGCCCATCAAACTTCAGCAGTGCAAGGTCATGTACACTTTCCAGGCCCTGTCATTTAGACACAAGATGGTCACAATTCAAAGGAAAAAACTATGTAAAACCACTTTCTGGAACTCCTCAGTTTTATCCTTCTCCTTCCTTCACCCTCTTATTTTGTCTGAGTCTGTGCACTGTCCCTCAACTCTTCAGCTCAAGGCTATCATTCTACCACTTGAGCCATAGCAACACTTCCGGTTTTTTTCTGCTTATGTGGTGCTGAAGAATTGAACTCAGGACATTATGCATGCAAGGCAAGCGCTCTACTACTGATCCACCTTCCCAACACTTCACCTTTTTTTGCCACTCCAAAGATTTGAACTCAGGTCCTAGGACCTCAGGATGTGCTGTGGGTCCAGAGGCTGCACCCCAGCCTAGAGTGATCAAGGCTGAGGCAGAGTTGCCACAAGCTGAGTTCATGGCCCGGGCCTGGCCAAAAAAATTAAGGCCCTGGCTTGGAATTTGCACCATTTTTCTGGAGGGCTGGGATTTGAACTCAGGGTCTGGGGAACTCTGTGGCACTGTAGGGGAGGGGAAGATCACCGTCTTTGAAGATAAGAATTTCAGACCAGTTTCAAGGGCCTGAATTCAAGCCCTATCACTGGAAAAATAATATTCATATATGAGATCTTTTTACATACGTGGGTTTACTCCATATGACATTTATTACCCTTCTTTTTTCATTGTTTATTTTATTTAGCATTATTACATATATAACTTTTTTTCATTTATTATATGTTATCACATGAATATATTTGCATATGGATTATACATCATACTGAGACACAGGACTTTTACAGAGAAGGAAAAAAATATGTCAAAATTGGCTTCTTACTGCACATATAAACTTTTGGCAATGCTGGGATTTGAACTCAGAGGTCACAATGCATAATTTATGAATGGGTCAATTGTAGAACAAAAGCCTTTGGCAAATTGAGCTGCCAGCCAGTTCTGAGACCTGAGATTAAGCCATAGTAGTGGGCTATATATATATATATATATATATATATATATATATATATATATAAATAGATTGTTAGATATAGGCATAGATATAGACATAGAGAGATAGATATAGATAGATAGATAGATAGATAGATAGATAGATAGATAGATAGATAGATAGATAGATAGATAGATAGATAGATAGATAGATAGATAGAAAGATAGACAGATAGATAGATAGATAGATGTGTAGTTTGCTACATATATGAGAGAGACAATGTGAGGATATTAAATTATATATATATTATAAATTGTTAGTTACTAAATTAGGTTTCCATTTAATGCAGTATCATGGTTTAATACTTACTAAAGTATTAATGTAAAAGAAGACAGTGTTCTTTAATTAGCAGAACCAAACCAGGGAGTTAGAATGGAAGACATAATCCAATAATTTTTGTGTGGTACTCTATAAAAGAATCATGAACTAACTGTCAATTTAATTGTAACTTTTATAAATTCCATTAAGCATTCCCATGGATAGGAATGATTTGCTCAAGATTTCCCTCCATTTGTAGGTGGCTGTCCTGGCATTCCAACTCCAGGCCTGAGTAGTTTACTCGGAAATGCAAACCATTAGAATGACACTGTGAAGATTTCAGATTGTCATGAGAAAAATAGAACAAGAAAAAAAGAAAGCCGAGTGTTAGTGGATCCTCCCTGTAATTCTAGCTCTTCAGGAGTCAGAGAGGTAGAGAATAACAATTTGAATTCAGTCCTGACAGGAAAGCCCAGGACAATCTTATTTCTAAGGGATCACAGGAATTTAAAAAAAAAAAAAAACATGAGTGGGGCTGTGGCTCAAGGGCATAGCACTACCTTTGAGCAAAAGGAGCTCAGGGACAGTGCCTAGGCTCATAGTATAATCCCCAGTCTTGCCAAAAACAAAAAACAGTAACTCCATGTCTACCCATGTATGTATGCATGTATTTCTATCTGTGAAGATCCAGAGTCCCTATGTTGAAAGGCATTCAGCTAGGAAATTTGCTTTGAATAAAATGCTTTCATAGCACAGAGAGTGCTTTCAAGACAGTGCATATTCCGGGGCTCCCCTCATTGTTCCCAGTGTAGCCTGAGTGTTTCTGCGAACCTCAGGCTGCTGGAAGAAGTCTGCCTCATTGTTGGAACAGGCAGACAAAAGGCCTCACTCCTGTACAGCTGTGTAATAAAAAACTCCATCTGGGCCAATTAGTGAGGATGAGTGTGGGCGGGCTCTGAAGGCCAGGAGAAAATGACCTCTTTGTATCCAAAGCTATCTCTTTCCCCAGTGCTCTGTTTGGACAAGAAGCCTTCATTTGTGCCACCTCCTCTGGCAGGCCAAGTTCCTTGTACTTATCCTGTCTTTGTTAGACTATTTCCCAGTGTTGAAACAAACTGCTACAATTAATTCAAGGGTCGTTCTGGCAGACAACTAGAGAGCTGAACTGAATTAAAAGATTCCTAATTGGCAAAGTTGCCTCCTTAGGTTATCAGAAGCTCACTGAATCTAAGCACATGGGTAATATCACAATGCTTCCTGTCATCTAGGGCTGGTGAAGCTCATCAGGTTTTGAAACCTTTGACCCCTCCTAGTTGAGCCCTGGATGGCTAGCTTTTGGGGTTGAATACAGGGCCTAGGTGCTAACCATAAGCTTAGAAAACGAAGCTCAGTGCTTTACCACAATTTGGTGTAACAGCTTCAGTTCTGATACCTCTGTGTGTGTGTGTGTGTGTGTGTGTGTGTGTGTGTGTGTGTGTGTGTGTGTGTGTGCATACACTTGTCCTGGAACTTGAGGACCTCAGCACTGTACCTGAGATTCTCCTGTACAAGGATAGCACTCTACCACTTGAGCCACAGGGCCAATTCAGGCTTTTTTTTAGTGATGCGGTACTGAGGAATCAAACCCAGGGATTCATACATGCAAAGCAGTCTAATGCTTCCTCTTCAGGTTTCTTTCTTTCTCTTCTTGTATGTTGGAGAAGTTGAAGTCTAGGCCTGGGCGCTGTCCTTGAGTTCTTCAGCTAAAGCCAAGTGTGCTACCACTTGAGCTACAGCATTTCTTCAGGTTTTTGTTGGGTCAATGGAGAGTAGAGTCCATCTCAAGAATTTCCTGCCCAGGCTGGCTTTGGACACTGATCCTCAGCTCTCAGGCTCCTGAGTATCTAAGAGGACAGGCGTGAATTAGTGGTGCCCAGCTTCCACTTCAAGTTTCTAAGTGATGAATAGGAGATAATATTCTCATGGGACGCTTTGTGTCTGGGATAGTTTGGCATCCAGATCCTCAGATCTCAGCTTCTTGAGTAGGCAGGGTGACAGACCTCAGCTACAGACGCCTAGATCTAACTCTCTGTTGCAAGAGGGTCCTTGGCTCCACGTGGTAGGGCATTAGCCATGAGCCAACAGGGAAGGGTCAGTGCCTAGGCCCTGAGTCCAAAGTTCACGACTGAGAAAAATAAATAATTGTCTGCAGGAGACAACTCACTAGATTTCAGTACATACATAATTTTGGTGAGCCTCAAATTTCTCATCTGCACCATCATCTTACTTGTGGAGCTCTTACAAGGATCAGATGAAAGAATGAACCCCATAAAGGACTCAGCACACACCTCATGAAGGACTCATCACATAGCTGTAACCCACACGCAGTCATTAGAAGGAGACTGCTTTCATCGGTATCACCATTCTTTCAGAAACACATCACAAACCACACAAAATTCACATCTAATGATTTAGAGGGATGGGTCTTTTTGGGAGGGCTGGGTGTCAGCCACAGGAAATGCACTGGAATGTTGGGGGTACTGTTATAAGATCTTTTGCTCAAGACTAGAGCTCTACCACTGTGAGCCACAGTTCAGAGTTTTGGAGACTTCCTTCAAGGGCTGGGTTTTAAACCCACCAGATTTCAGCCCCTGAGTATCTTGGATGACAGAGCTGAGTGAGCCAGCAGCATCTGGCTCCGTGGTTCTGGGTTGCAGTGGTTTACTTCTGGCTAAGTCAGGTTAGATGTCAACTTTCACCACCAGACTCCTGGTTTGCTCTGTGATGAGGTATTTGCAGTCCTATCCTTTTATCGTTGCAGTTAGAACATTCTATTTTCTTTTTTTGGTGCCAGTCCTGGGTCTTGAGTAAGGGTCTAGACAAAGTCCCTAAGCTTTTATGCTCAAAGCTAGTGCTCAACTGCTTGATGGACAACATGACTTCCAGATTTTTCTGTGTATGCGGTAGTGAGGAATCAAACCCAGGACTTTGTACGTACTAGGCAAGCACCTTACCACTGAGCCCCAGGAGTGACAAAAGTATGAACAGATAAATGTATAGATTGGTTGACAGATAAATGGATGTATATGTATACAACAAGAGAGAGATGTGTCTGTATACAATGTAAATGCATATAGAATATTACTACTGATTATTGGCAATTAAATTCCTTCCTTTTTAAAGTATCATGATTGAATACATAATAAAATATTAATTGAAAATTAGTCAATGTAGTATAATTGTTGTGTATAATTTTATAATAATATAATCGTACACTAACTACTAATTTAATTGTTACTTTTATAACATTCCATTCCTATGGATGCATATGGGAATGGGTTTCTTAGAATCTCCCACCATTCATTAGTGGCAGTCCTGGGATTCGACCTCCAAACCTAATTTGCCGGTTTTGGCTATGGCTTCCTTAATAGCCGCCAAACATGAGCAATGCAAGGTCATGTACACTTTCTGCGCTTTGGCATTTAGACCCAGGATGGTTACAATACAAAGGAAATAAAAATGTAAAACTACCTTCTTGAATTTCTCAGTACTATGCTTCTCTTTTTTATTTTTTATATTTTTGCCTGTCCCGAGATTTGAACTCAGGTCCTAGGATCCCAGTGCTGGCAGTGGCAGAGATGCCAAGACTTGACTTCAAGCCCCGTAGTTGGCAATAATAATAGTAGTAGTAGTAGTAGTAGTAGTAGTAGTAGTAGTAGTAGTAGTAATACCCAGGCTTGGATTTGCACAATTTTTCTGGCAGGTATGGGATTGGAACTCAGAGTCTGGGTAACTCTGTGACACTGTGGGTGAAGAGGAATGGCTCACTGTCCTTGAAGACAAGAAATTCAGACCAGTTCCTAGGGCCTGAATTGAAGCCCCAGCACTGGAAAAAATAATGTTCATATATGAGATCTATTTACATACATGGGTTTACTGTGTTGACATTTATTACCCTTATTTATTTAGCATTATTACACATATAATGTTACTTTTATTATATCATATAACATAGGATATATTTTATACATCATACTGAGACCAAGGACTTTCACAGAGAAGGAAAACAATGTGTCAAAACTGGCTTCTAACTACAAAGAATAAATTTTTGGCCATCGTGGGATTTCAAATCATGGACTAAAATGCCCAATCCATAAATGGTGTCACAGTCTTAGCAGACCGGACTCTGGCAAACTGAGCTGCCAGGAAGATCTGAGTCCCATATATATATATATATATATATATATAGTCTCATATATATATATATATATGGGATTAGTGTGTGTGGCTTGATCATAGGAATAATGATATATGTATATTATATACAAATATACATATATATGTTGATAGATGTGTAGATTGAGATACATATGTATATATACATATATATATATATATGTACATATATATAGAGAGAGAGGGTCTGTGAGGATATTAAATTATATATATATATATATATTATTATTACCAACTATTAGTTATTAGTGCTTCCATTTTATGAAGTATCCTGGTTGAATACTTATAAAAGCATTAATTAAAAATTAGTCAGTATCCTCAATCATACCATGATGATAGAACGGAAGATATAAATCCAATAATTATTCTGTGGCATTCTAAAATAGAATCATGAAGCAAATGCACATTTAATTATTACTTTTATAACATTCCCTTAGCATTCATATGAACAGGAATGAGTTTGTCAGGGTATCCCTCCATTTGTGGGTACCAGACTTAGCATTCAAACTCCAAGCCTGAGTAGTTTAACTTGAATGCAAACCATTGCAATGACACCATGAAGATTTCAGATTGTTATGATTTATAAAAAGAACAAGAAGAAAAGAAAGCAAGGTGTCAGTGGCTCCTGCCTGAAATCCTAGCTCCTTAGGAGGCTGAGATGTAAAGAATGCCAATTTGAATTCAGCCGAGGTGGGAAAGTCCATGATACCCTTCTTTCTAAGAGGTCACATGAAAAAGCAAAACCATGAATGGGTGTGTGGCTCAAGGGTAGAGTGCTACACTTGAGCAAAAGGAGCTTAGGGACAGAGCCTAGGCTCATAGTACAACCTGCCAAAAAAAAAAAGAGGAGGCAATAAGTCCTTGTATCTTTGTATGGATGATGAGCATTCAGCAGGTTGCCCATACCCAGACATCCAACCTGGGCAAGCTGGGACAAGCCCTCAGAGTGTACTAAGTCTGAGCCGGCAACTTGAACAAAGCATCTTTCTCTGCCATTTAAAGAACTGAAGCATTATGTTCTGGCTGAGGTGTCCCATTGGGACACCTAGAAGCCAGACACTGCCTCCAGGGAGACCACAGTTCTAGGCTACAGAAGTTGTCAAAGGTTCTGACTTCATATTCTCTATCCCTCTGTATGATGTGAGCCTAGACCTCCGGGGCCTAGTGGCTATCACTCATTTATCATTTCTCATTTTCAAGTCACAGGCTGGTCCCAAATATTGGCAAAGATATGAAATAGTCAGTGATTTCTACAACAAAAGGGGTAAGCTGATTAACCTCACCCTCATAACTCCCATTAGAAGTGAGACTTGGGTTGTGTATGTGGCTTAGTGGTAGAGTGCTTACATAACATGCATGCACGAAGCCTTGGGTTCTATTCCTCAGTACCACAGAAACAGAAAAAGCCAAAAGTGGCACTGGGGCTTCAGTGGTAGAGTGCTAGACTTGAGCAAAAGAAGCTCAGGAACATGCCCAGACCCTGAGTTCAAGCCCCAAGACTGGCAAAAAAAAAAAGTCAGCCTGGTGAGATATATTGTTCTGGGACTCAGAGGAGGCCCGAGGTTATAGGTAAAGGTAGGGTAGAGTACAGGTGCTGGTGGCTCTCCCCTGTAATCTTAGCTACTTAGGAGGCTGAGATCTGAGGATGACAATTGCAAGCAGGAAAGTCTATATGAGACACTTTTCTCCAATTAAACACCCAAAAAGCCAGAAGTAGAGCTGTGGTTCAAGTAGTAGAGCGCTAGCCTTGAGCACAAAGGCTCAGGGATAGAATAGCATCAAGGCCATGAATTCAAACCCCAGGAATGGCACGCGCACACACACACACACAACACACACACACACACATATACAACCTCACACACATACACACACACACACATCAAGATAGAGCATTTGCCACTCAGCCTGCACAAGTTCCATCTCTAGAAACTTAATACTAAAATAAAGAGGGAGATTGGAAGGAAAGACTTGCTCCATGAGATGATATACCCAGTGCCAAAATTCCACAGGAGTTCTAAATTGTGAAAGAGGACAGAGAGCCTCAGGCAGAAGGTCCAGCATGGGCAACGGTCCTGAGGTGTGGTTTAGAGCAGGTGGTGTGGGTGGAATGAAGGTTCTGTGGCTTCAGACAAGTCTGGCAGGACATTCAAGGCTGGGTCAAGGTTTATACTTGAGTCACAGGTAGGGCAGAGGTTGGGGTCCCAGAATGGGGCCCAGGGGGAAGATTATCTTGTCTTTCACCATGGACCCCAGCCATTTCCTGTGGCTGAAAGCCTGTTTTGCATAGCTCCTGACCCTCAGGCCTCCTTTTCATGGAGGAGTCAGGGCAAATGCAGGGAGGAAAGCTTGCTTAAGAAAAGCTTCTAGGGGCTGGGAAGGTGGCTCAGTGGTAGAGCGCTTGCCTTGCATGCCTGAGGCCCTAGGTTCGATTCCTCAGCACCACATAAGCAAAAAAGAAAAAAGCTGGAAGTGGTGCTGTGGATCAATTGATAAAGCGCTCGCCTTGAGCTGAAGAGCTGAGGGACAGCGCCCAGGTCCAGAGTTCAAGCCCCAGGACTGGACACCCCCCCCAAAAAAAGAAAAGCTTCTAGCCTAATGCCACCAGTGGCTCAACCCCTGTAAATCCTAGCTACTCAGGAGACTGAGATCAGAGGGATGAAATTACTGAGGCTCTTCTTGCCAATGAACTACCAAAAGCCAGAAATGGAGCTGTGGCTCAGGTGATAGAGTGCCAGCATTGAGGGAAAAAGTTGAGACCAAAGCCCAGATCCGTGAATTCAAGCCCCAGTACTGGCTCCTAAAAAAATAAAAAAAGCTTTCAGGAGCTCCTAGTCCACTGTAGTGACACTCCAGATCAGCCTGGCACCGGTGGCTCACACCTGTCCTCCTAGCTCCTCAGGAGGCTGAGACCTGAGGATCATGGTTCAAAGCCAGCCTGGGCCAGAAAGTCTGGGAGACTCTGAACTCCAGAGAACCTCCAGAAAACTGGAAGTGGTGCGGTGGCTCAAGTGGTAAGCTGAAGAGCTGGGGAACAGCAACTAGGCCCAGAGTTCAAGCCCCATGACCAACAACTGGCCTGCTTGGACCTCACTCTGTGGCAGAATATTTTCCAATGGGCCTCTGATGGACTCCCAATGTCTAGGTGTCCCACCAGTCTTCAGAGCAGCCTCTTTGGATATCTTTCCCTACAGAGTAGGCCACAGTATCAGAGAAGGGTCAAACCTTGGGGCATGGAGGTCATCGTTCGAGTCATCAGAATGGCATCTGTCATGGGTGCATTATGGATCTGAGCAGTAAATCTACGTCTCATACCAGGGTTCTGGGCCAGGAGGGGCAGGAGCTGCAAGATGATACAACAGGTAATGCCCACTCACACAAGTATCACAAAAGTGTGAATCTATCAGGCACACCTTTGACGGGTGTTGAGTTGGGCTCATGAAAGACTTGTAGGCTTAGGAATCCACGGGTGGCTGGTTGCTGCTTGTAGCAGTCACTACCCCTGGAGTCCCAGGGTTTGGAGCCTTGCTTTCCTCACCAGTGCTCAGGGGCAGATGAAGGTCTGAAATCGTGGGCCAACTACAAAGAGCATCCATAGTGTCCTTCTCTTGGTCCTGTGGCTCCGTGTATGAATGGAGGGGCAGGTTCCATGGAACTTACTGCCATGACCCAGACCCCTTAGCCCAAGAAGGACTTAGGGAGAAACAACTTGATCTGCCTTGAGAGTTTACTATGATTATGCCTCAAGACTGCCCACAGTTCTACCTGAGCTCATCATTAACACCTCTGTGTGTGTGTGTGTGTGTGTGTGTGTGTGTGTGTGTGTGTGTGTGTGTGTGTGCATGCATGTGTGCGTGCACATATTTGTACAGGGGTTTGAACTCAGGGCTCAGGCTCTGTCCCTGAGTTTTTTCATTGAGGGGTAGCACTCTACCACTTGAGCCACAGTTTTTCTTCCAGCTTTCTGTGGTTATTTGCAGAAAAGAGTCTCACTGACTTTTCTAGCTGGGCTGCCACGAAAGGCAATCTTCAGATCTCAGCCTCTGAGGAGATAGGAATATGAGAGAATGAGCTATTAGTATCTAACTGGCCACACTTTCCTTCTTGGATAAAACAGAATACCTCTCTGTCCCAGCTGAGCACCCATGTTCAGCTACTTCTCCAACCCAGGCTTCAGACAAAACGTACCCTCCACTGAGGACAAAGAAATGGGATCAGGTTTGAGATTAATGTTCTCCACACAGTCAGGGGCTGCTAGGAGCTGATATAGAGATCAGAAATCTAGGCCAGGGCAAGTAGACAGCTGTAGAACAGAAGAGTGTATGAAAAGGCATCCTTGCCGCTGCGTGCCAGTGGCTCATGCCTGTAATCCTAGCTACTCAAGGCTGACACCTGAGGATCAATCAAGTTTCAAAGCTAGCTTGGGTAGACTCTTATCTCCAATGAATCATCAAAAAACTGGGAAGGAAAGTTATACTATTTCACACGGTACAGCACCAACCTTGTGCAAACAATCTAAGGATAGCACCTAGGCTCTGAGTTCAAGTCCCGGTAAACACACACACACACACACACACACACACACACACACACACACACACACACACTAACATCTTTAGCAGATGCCAATGTCTCAAACCAGCTATCTAGTACTCAATAGGCTGAACTCCTAGGATGGCAGCTTGAAGCCAGCCCAGGCAAGTAAATCCGTGAGACTCTTCTCTCCACTAAACTACTAAAAAAGATGAAAGGTGAGCTGTGATTCAAGTAGTAGAGTGTTAGCTCAGGGACAGTGCCTAGGCCCAGAGTTCCAGTTCTGAGATTTTTTTGGGGGGGGAGGGGGGTCCGGTCATGGGCCCTGAACTCTGGGTCTGGGCACTGTCCCTCAGCTCTTCAGCTCAAGGCTAGCACTCTACCACTTGAGCCACAGCGCCACTTCCGGCTTTTTCCTTTTTGCTTATGTGGTGCTGAGGAATCGAACCCAGGGCCTCAGCCATGCAAGACAAGCGCTCTACCACTGAGCTACCTTCCAAGCCCTCTGAGATTTTTTTAAAAGATAAATACCCTTTGCCATCCCCAACCCCACAGGCCATAAATCCAGATTTTGGTCATCCTAGATCTCACTTCCGTTCCTGCTACTTCCACAGCACTGTCACAAGTAGCCTGTGTGTGGCTAGCACTGGGTTAAGAATGGAAGTTACACAAGGGGGACATAACCAGGTCAAGGCTCATGCCCCAGAACATTGAGGTACTGGCCATACCTGTCTCTCACCCCCTCTACCCTGACCCTGGAATCTAGTCTGTGCCTCTGTATTATGTTTATCCGGAATTGTTTAGAAGGACCTGAGAGGCCCAGCTGGGCAGCGGGGAGAGGGGCGATAGACTTTCCTGCGATAAGGTACGTTTACATTTCCTAGACACCAATGGGTACTTCGAAGACAACTTTGCCTCACCTTCCATGTAGCCCCAGATCCACTTGTTTGGGCGGCCTTCAGTCAGCTATCAGGCTGAAGTTGGCCAGAGGCATTGGCAACCACCCTTCCCCCATTCCATTGCCAGCCTGCTAGGATGGACATGCATCCAGAGGCCCAGTTGAGGAAAAGGAAAGGACATGCATGACTGAGCCCCTCTCCTCCATGGGCAGGGGAGAACCTATGTCAGCTGGCCCTGCTGACCCAGAATCCTCTGGAGGTGGCCAAAGTTATGGACAGCCAGATTTAGGCCCCAACAAAAAGCTAGAATATACAGGTCTCTGGCAATTTAGGACTCATTGTAGACCCAGATAGGGGGCTATAGGCAGGGTGCCATGCCATGGAGGAGGGGCTCCCTCTGAAGTCAGGAAGTGGCAGACAGGTGCCCAGGAAGGGGACAGAGAAAGATGAGGAAAAAATACACACACACACACACACACACAGGAGTAGCCCAAGGCCTCAGCAGTCCCTGAGCACCATGAGAACACTTATCTCTAATTAAAGACCCCCCAAATATTGGAAGTGGAGCTATGGCTCAAATGGCAGTGTGCTAGCTTTGAGCATAACACAAGGGATGGGACCCAGGCCCTAGTTACAAACTTTTTCTAGCATAGACCTACCCAAGAAAGGGAAGAGGTAGGCACACGGGAGCTCAAAGCTCACACGTAATACTCAAGACTCACAGAATAGACCCCATCCTGCTCTGATTCTCTAAATTCTATGTCCTAGATTATGTCAGTCTTAGATGGGACAGACCATGCACCAAGTCAGGACGTTCAAGTACAATCTCATACTGAGGATCCCGTGACCTAATCAAGGCCTCAAGATCCCTCGACACTGGGAGGGCAGTCAGTTGAGGTCTAGTTATCCAGCCACAAGATATGGGATTGAAAGGATTTCTTGGTCAAGGGATGCAGACTGAAGGGCTGTAGGTCCCTCTCTCTCGGGAAGGAGAAAAGGCCTATCCATCCCAGGAATGTTCCTGGGTTGTGATTATCCTCAATGAAACAACCCTGCTCAGAGCTCAGTGCCTCTGGTTTTCCCACCACCCCCTACCCAGCCCTGTCCCACCTTCAGTCGGCCCTCTCTGAATCCCAGATCTGCCATCTAGACTAAAGTTTGAGCCAGCAAAGGGACCCACCTCTATCTCTGAGAATGCAGTCACGGGGCTCTACAGTCCCCTAGAGGAAGTCTTGGGGCAACACGGGTCTGATTCCCCCCTCATTCTCTGGATGTCCTGTGCCAGTGGCAGGCTTACCTCTGTCTCTGGTCGAGGAATGAACACTGGGAGTGTCATCTTCAGATTGAGCCAGCAAAAGTCCCAGTCCCCAAGGATGTACCACACAGGCATCCAGCAGTGGATGACAGCCAGCTGGTCAATTGTAAACCCAAAGTGTCAGGACGTTTAACAGCCATGTGGCTGGGTCAAAGTCTCTATCACTGATGGTCTAAGTTGTTAGATGAGGTTATGGCTCCAATGGCCTGACACACCTGACCTGGGATCATCCTCTCTCTTCATCTTCTTGCTTAGCACTTGCCACCCCCCTCTTGACACTCCCTCAGCCTATACCTCCCTATACTTTGGACAATTTCTTCTTATCTGACTAGAAAATAAATTCGGTGGGCCAGGGGAGACTGAAATTTGGTGACACACCCTGAGCCCTAGGGTCCACCCAAGGCTGTTTCCCTCTGCAGTCGGCGACCACACAGCTCCTGGATGTTATGAAATTCCTGAGGGGTCCGTGGCTTCGTCCTACATACTGGCTTTAGGCTCTGAAACTGTCCCCACAGAGATTGTGAGTGGTTGGCTCCCTTGATCCAGGGACTCCAAACCAAGGCTTGCATGTTCCGTTCTTCTTTCCTTTCCTCCTTTTCTCCCTCCATCCTTCCCTCCTCTTTCTCTTTCCTTTCTTTGTGTCACTCCTGGGCCTTGAACTCAGAGCCTGGGTGCTGTCCCTAAGCCTTTTTACTCAAGGCCAGCAGTCTACAGCTTGAGCCACTCATCCACTTCTGGCGTTTTCTTTTTGGTAGTTTGTTGGAGATAAGAGTTTTACAGGCTTTTCTTCCTGGGACTTAAGCCTCAGTCCTCCCATCTCAGCCTCCTAAGTAGCTAGGATGACAGGTGTGAAGCACCGGCATCTAGCTCAAACCAAGATTTCTTCATGTGCTGTGGAACCAGCACTAGAATATTTCATTGTCTATGATTCCTGGACCTGGCACTCACTTTAACGGTTTGTTGGATAAATAAATGAGCATCTCTCTATGACAATACTACAGAAAACTCCAATCCAACTCAGGTAAGCATCCTGGGGGTGGAGGGGTTAGTGGGGGAGGTGTTAAAGCCTGAAGTAGCTCTTCCACAGTTCTCCCTAGTCCCACTTCCTGCCCTCCTGGAGCCACCGCACTTAACTCTTTAGGCTCTGAGGATGTGAGCCACGATGTACTTGCTGGATTCTGGGGCTATTCGATGCCTCTCTTCTCAAAAATCTTTGTCCAGAGGCTAACTCACAGTTTGGCACTCAATTCCACCCTCAGGTGTGAATGAGGCACGTGAGGTGAAAGCTTGGCTCAAGGGGCCTCCTCTCCTCCCCCTGGGGCCAGACATGATGGTCTACCACATCCGGCCCCCAAGTTTCATGTTGCAGAGAAAGAATCCTTGAGGGTTCCCAGTTCTCTGAATCTCCCAGATTCCAGTGCAGTGCTGGGAATCGTCTCGGCTCACAGCTGGCAACCTGGGGATTGCGAGGTCACCATCTCTGCTCCCCATGGTGTCCTTGACTGTGGTGGTCACCCTAGAGAGAACCAGAGGAGAATCAGCGGCTGCTGGAGGAAGGGAGTCAAAGCAGGATGTTCCTGACAGGAGACGATCTGGCTTGGGAACTCTGCCTATGCCGCCTTGAACATCATTGTTTGGCAGCTGAAATGGTCCATCTAATTTGACCCAAATTCCAATCATTAGTATTAATTGCCAGCTTAAAGAAAAAATCCTGGAAAAGCTGGCATTTCAGTTGTCCCAATCAAACTTAAAGGCTTCCAAAGTCAGTGGTCCCCTTTTCCTTCTAGACAGCCAACAGCAGGTTACAGAAACTGGCATTCAGCCACCCCTAGCTAACTGCCGTGGCCTGATACCGTGCAGGCTTCATTAGGGGGAACGCACTTGCCTACCACTGCCCAGCTGGAAACAACCGAGGCAGGACACAGATTGGAGTCTACAGGACTCCAGGGAGGACTGCCCACCGGTGCACAGCCCTAGGAGGGAATCCAGGCCACCAGTGGGGGCCTGAAGCCCCCTGCCCAGATGCCCATGGACACCGCCAAACCCTGGGTAAGGTTCCCCTCTCTTCCTTGTTTGTAGTGAACCATCTGTTATGTCACACCATTTGCCACCCACCAGACCCTCCTAGCTTCACATCTGCTGCCCTACTCCCCCCATCACATTCCCTAATTATGTTTGGCAGACACATTCCCAACCCTTGAATTAGCTCCAACTTTACACACCAGAGCAGGTTATCTGGCTGTATGAGTGCGGCTGTGGTCACACTTGCCTCACCAGCCTGAAGACAGAAGGACAGGTGTCCACTCTGGTCTGTGATTCACACAGACCTCCAAGTGGAGACCCACGCAGACCCCGAAGCTACTGTGAGCTACAGGAAAGGGGAAGAGAGAGGTGGAAAGAGGTGGAAAGGAACATCTACTAAAACCTTCCCCAAACTATTCATGTAACGGTGAAGGAGAAAATAAAAATTGTGGCTGGGAGCATACATGGCATTGATGACAAAAGAACAATACACATACACAAAAATAAAATGCTTTCACTCTTTTTAGACATGGTGACTTAAATATGTTTCCATTGTTTTCATCTCCCTGCTCTCCCAACATGCACAACATGCATTCGCACACACACACACACACACACACACACACACAAACACACAAAATGCAGACCAGTGACAGAAGACTGGTACATGCAGCACCTGAAATTTGCCAACTGATCGCTCACCTGAGCACAGTCATGCTGTACAAGTTGAAAGATGATCTCTCTCCCTCCCTCTCTCCCTCCATTTCTCACTCTCTATTTCTTTCTCTCTCATACACACACACACACACACACACACACACACACACACAGACTCAGAACAGTGCCTCTCCTGAGTTTGTCAGTTCCTCATCTGGGACAATGTACAAGCTGGGGCATGGGGTTCCCTTGTCAGAACCAGGGGATCCCACCAAAGGGGAGCACCATTCTAATAAAAAAGAACCACCCTGCCTCTCCCTTTCTCCAGAGTCAGAATCTTCCTCTTGAGAACAACAAACCTTAACTCCACATAAACCAAAACCCTAGGCCAGGATGCTGGATAGAGTGCTGAGACAGGTGGCTCCTCAGAGCCAGGACAGATAACAAGCAGGGGTTCATGGTTCCCCCAGAGGGGTGTCTGACCTGGGATGGGGGTGGTTTTGGGGAAATGGATGGGCTCCTAAATGTTACATACATGGATGGACTTCCTACTTCCAGCCTAGATGCTTCTGGGTGACTTGGTGCATTCTTGGGGAGGATGAGGAGACCAGATGGACCGGGAGCACCAGCAGATTCTGGCAGAGCTGGGAAATGTGATCACCCTGTGAGAACTGATGACAGCTGGGGTGGGGAGAATAGGCTGGGTGTGGGTGAGAGGGGGTGTGTTTCTCCCAGATATTCATCTTCTATCTGATCCCCAGTGTCCTCACCTCCCTAGTGGGCTTTTCTGGGACCCTCCTCAGGTGAAAGGGTGACCAAGCATAGAGGACAAGGGCTCACACAGCAAGGGGGGTCTATCTTCTGCATCCAACACCCCCACCCCCAGAAATAAAGGAAAAGACCTGAGAAGGCAGGTTTGGAGATGCTGCTCCCCACCTCTGACTGAAGCCACCAGGTTCCCACCAAGGTGAGGAAGGGTGCAGATGGGTGGCTGTGTGGCTCCATTACTACAGGCCAGGATCTCTTTGGTGCCCCCTCCTCACCCAACCCTGCATCTTCCCATTTCCTGGGACACTGGCCACTAGGGACATGAGAGGGATCCTCGGGTTGCCACTCACCCCCACCCCCCACACCTGGGGTGCATTTGGGGCAGAGCCAGGGTGTACTATGGGATGCAGGAGAGGCACAGGTGGGACAGGAGAGGGGAGGCGGGAGGCACGGGTCTGATCCGGGTTCGCAGAATGGGGGAGACTATGAGGGGGGGTCAAGGGGTTCACTGGGCAATGGGGTCCCAGGGTATGGGCCCATAGGGTGGCCACTCACGTGTGCTGCTGCGAGAAGCTGTAGGCACTGGCTCCAGGTGTGGCAGGCCCAGAATCCAAGGACCAGCGACCTGGACCGGGTCACTGAAACAAGCCAGCCAGGGGCACGTTATCTCAGCTGGGCAAATGAGAGAGGCTCGCCGGGTCTAGGCTATCAGTGCCATTTTTGAAACATGGCACCTTGGGGAGGGTCGGGGAGGGAGGGGCGGGATCTGAGGGCTCATGGTATGGCAAGCATGGCCTCTCTTCCCCCTCAGCTGCAGACAACTCAGCTCCCGCCTCATCCACAGCCAGACCTGTTTCCGCCGATGCCGCCATCACCCCTGCCACTGCTGCCCCCAAGGCTGCCTCTTTAGCTACCTCCTCCTCAGTGGCCTCCTCCTCTGTGGCCACTGCCACCACCATGATAATTGGAACCTTGGACTTGGGACAGCCCATGGCCACCATGCCACCATGGGGCTGCTTGAGGTGATGTTTCTGCTGTGCTAGCTCCTCATGCTCTGCGCTCCCAGTCAGGAACTTCACTTCAATTGAGGCCTCAGCCAGCCACTGAAGCCACTTCCTCTCATGCATGTACTTACTCCTCTCTCTCTCTCTCTCTCTGCTTCCACTCCTCTTGCGGGCCACTTCGACCCCTCCACGCATGCCTGCTTGCCACTGAGAGCCCCTGGCCACTGCTACCACCACAGTGAGCCCTCTGAGCCCTGCCTCCTCCTCCCCACTGCCCCACCCCCTCCTCTCCTCAACCCCCCCTACTCCCCTCATCCCCGCCCTCCACCCTTGCCTACAAGAGCAGCCCCGCCTGGGCCCTAAGGCTTCCAGGCCATGGGAATTGCAGCCTCACCTCAGCTCAGCACTCCCCGCCAACCCTAACACTTGCCCAGGGAATCAAATCTCCCCTCAGCCCCACCACTGGAGGAGACTCTCCTCCATTCCTCTCCACTCCACACATCAAGCAGGTACACGGTGACCCCTGTGCGTGTGTATGTAGGTGTCTTTGTGTGTGTGTGTGTTTGTGTGTGTGTGTGTGTGTGAGAGCGAGCGAGCGAGATAGAGAGAGAGAGAGATTGTTGGGGATAACTACCTCAGAACAAAGCACCCTTTGGGATGACTCAGCACACAGAACACTTCAAAAAACAGCACAAAGCACCCTGTGTAAAAGACTCAGCACAGTGTGCCCTTTGAAGCACTTAGCATATAGTAACCTTTGGGATAACTCAACATACAGCTCCCCTTAAAGGAGGAAGTCCATAGCATGCAGTGTATAGGACTCAGTTCATGGCAAGCTTTGAAAAACTCAGCACGTAGAACACTTTTCCAGGACTCAGCACATAGCACCCTGTGTTAAGGCTCCACACACACCACTCTTTGAAGGGCTGAGTATGTAGCACCCTGTGTAAAACATTCAGTGCACAGCACCCTTTACAAAACTCAGCACATAGCAGAGTTTTGAAGGACTCAGCATATACCACCCTGTGGAAGGGCTCAGCACACAGCACCATTTGAAGGACAGTACAGAGCACCCCGTATAAAGGACTCAGCACATAGCACTTGAAAAACTCACCTCATCCGACTCTTCTCAAGGATGCAACACATTGCATCCATTGGGATGACTCAGCATACAACCCCCTTTGAAAGACTCAGCAAAAGTATTCTGTGTAAAGGACTCGGCCCACAGCACCCATTGAAAAATTCACCTGTCCCTCCCTTCTCAAGGGCTCAGCACATAGCACCATTTGGGATGAATTAGCACACTGCACCTTTTGAAGGACTCAGCATAAAGTACATTCTTTAATGGACTCAGCACACAGCACCCTTTGAAAAACCCAGTAAGGCCCACTCTTCTCAAGGACTCATAATATAGCACCCTTTGTGATGACTCAGCACACAAATGCTTTTGGAGGACTCAGCACAAAACCCCCATGTGGGAAGGACCCAGAAAATAGCACTCTGTGAAGGACTCAGCACATAGCTGTATGTCACAAGTTCAGCTGTCATTAGAATTAGGGTGCTTTCTTCTGTATCACCATTCTTCAGAAACACTTCACAAATCCTACTAGTTCACCTTTAGTTAACCTGTTTTATGGGGGAGGGTCAGCTGGGGGTCTTGAACTCACAGCGTGGGGGCCCTGTCTCTGAGCTCTTTGATTCAATGTTAGAGCTCAACCACTCTGAGACATTTTGTTTTTTTGGGGGGTGGGGGTTGTTCTTTGACAGGCCTTACAGTGATCAGGAAGGCCAAGTTGTGGTGTCCATGGACAAAGGCTCTTAGCTTGGCCTGGAGCTGACCTCTCCCTTCCTTGTGTCCCTGGAAGCTGGGCCTCCTGGAGCTCTCTTGGCATAAGATGGAACAGATCTGCTCTGGAATCAGCATTTAGGGTGGGCAAAAGTCAGCTTGGCCCTGGTCACTTCCCCCAATTGAACTCTACATGACGATAGTCCCCCACGATGACACGGGGCCACATGTCCCGCATCTGGCTACAAGGGGGCAGGAGTCACCCACCATAGGGATTGTACCTGGGAGTTGTGTTTACTCTTGCTTCCCTGGGCCCCTATCATGCTTCAAAGCCACCCTGGACAGGAATGTACTTGAGAGTCTTACCTACAATTAACCATCAAAAAGCAAGTGGGGCTGTGGCTCAAGTAGAAGAGCACTAGCCTTGAGCCAGAAAACTCTGGAATAGAGCCTAGGCCCTGAGTTCACACACACACACACACACACACACACACACACACACACACACACACACACACACACACCACATGCATGCAAAATGAGAGATTTCTACACTGCAATCTTTGGGTATTCTCTACCTTTTCCCCACTAAGCCTGGTGGCTGTTGACCTAGGTATTTGATGCATTCAACACCAGCTGGCATCTTTTATTTTGGGGAACAGAATTGCTAGAATATCAGCCTTCCCACATCCCAGCTCCTTGACTGGGTCAAGGTCTATCCAGGCCCTTTGGGGCTCCTTTTACAGAATAGCCAAGATGCCTTCAAAAGGCATCACATGCTGGGCACTGGTGGCACATGCCTGTCATCCTAGCTACTCTGGAAGTTGAGATCTAGAGGACCTCGGTTCAAAGCCATCTTGGGCAGGAAAGTATGTGAGACTCTTATCCTCGATGAACCATCAGAAAACAACAAGTGGCACTGTGGCTCAAGTGGTGGAGTGCTAGCCATGAGAAAAAGATCTCAAGGACAGTGGCCAGGCACTGAGTTCAAGCCCCAGGATGGGAAGAACAAATCTATCTTTGTTGGAGGCTTGTTTACCCTTTGAAAACTCTTCATTCTTTGCGATAAGCTTAACATGGGCCTCTTCCCTGGCCACGAATGGTCCATTAGATGTCCCTTGAATATGGGCCACCTCCCGGAAGCCTGTGCCCTACCTGACCCTCAGTTTCCCTTCCCATCACCTGGAGATGGAGGCCTGAGAGAAGGCCACCTGGCCACCTACTTGTGGTGGCTGCTGAGGCTTTTAAGAGTCAGTATGTCACATAGAGATTCATCATCTGCATCAGTATACAGAAGAAAGGGAGGGAATACTCCTTGCCTGAGCCTGTGAGCTGTGGGTGATCTGCATCTGTGGCTTCTGCGGCAGGATGTGCTCCATGGGGGAGTCCTCTATGGGGTAGGGTACCCCGACCTGTCCTTTGGCAGTTTCCACACTACTTTGAAGTGGTAATTCTTCCAAACCTTTCTGCTCCTCCCTCATTTTGACCACCGTGGAGTCTGAGGTGTCTGAAGTGGTGGTGGTGGCGGGGGACTCAGCCTGTGCTGGCATCTGGTGCCTGCTGTCCATGCCTTCCCCTGAGAGGAATCACAGGGGCTCCCACAGCTCTCTCCTCTTCATCTTCTCCTGGGACAGCCAGCACATGTGCCCAGCTTTCTCCTGGCCCAGCTCACAGGACGAACATCTGCTATTTACACGCCACGAGGGAGTCCTCGATGATGCAGATGTGTGCCAACAGATGGCTGCATCCATGGTGGTGCCCATCCACTGGATTCCAGAAGTCCACATCAATAGGCAGGTCATGGACAAAGCAGATTTTCTTCTCGGATGCCCACGTGTCCTGCTTCCCATCCTCACGTATGCTGTGGTGCCAGCTCGCAGGGTGGGGGGCCAGTGGCTCCAGTTTCTCTGGCACTGAGCTGCCAAGTGGACTTGGCACCCGCAGTGGGCCTGCAACTCTTGGTGCAGGAATTTCTCCCTGTGGATTTCAGCCATGATGAGTGCCCCCAGATCCACGTCCCTCTCGGTTTGGGGGATGTCTCCATCCTCTGCGATGGTCATGTCTTGGGGAGTTGCCTCCTCACCTTTTGCTTCTCCAGGGCTCTCAACTTTCCCTTCCCCATGGAAAGCCAGGAAGCTCAGCTGGGCCTGCAGGCTCTCCTCTTATGGTCTGGTCACTTCCAGGCATTTGAGGGTGTCCTGCCACTTTGGGGGCACCACCTGGTCCCGACAGTTGGTGGGGCCTGCACTTGTTTCAGCTGCTCCAGCAGCTGGTCTGCCTCTCTAGGTGCTGCTGCAGGGCCTCGTTCTCAGAGCTCAGCTGCTCATTGGAGGTGATGTGCAGCTCACAGGTGGCTCTGAGCTCCTGCATCTGGGCCAGGGATTGCTCCTGCCGCTCCTACAGCTCCCAAGCTGCTTGACTCTCTCTCTCAGCCACCTCTTTCCATTCCTCTATCTTCTTCACTGTGTGGTCCAGCTGTTCTCACAGATGTTTCTTCACCTGCTGCTCTGAGTCTAAGATGCTGGCCAGCTTCTCCTTCTCACTGCTCATCATGTGGAGAGAGGCCCTCAGCAGTGCCAGCTGTTCTTCCATCTGTACGTTGCACACATGCGCATCGTGGGATCTTGCAGATCTCCTGCTGATCCTTGGCCTTCTCCAGTCTCCACAGTTGCTTCTCCTGCTCCGTGTTCTGGAAATGGAGCCTTTGGTTTTCCTGGACCTGGATGTGAAGTTGTTCCTCCAGGTTTTTCAACTCCATCTGCGTGCAATAGGCCTGGGCTTTCATCTGCTGCTTGACCGGAGATGGTCCCGAAGGGGGCCATGTCTCTGCCAGCTTCCTTCTCATTTCCCCCAGCTCCTTCTCTAGGTTAAACACCTGCCTTGCCCCTCTATTCTCTGGCAGTTGGTTCACCCAGTGGGTCAGCCGCCGGGCCTCCTCCTTATGCACAGACCTCTCAATGCTCAGGTCTTCTGTGAAGGTGTCTCTCTCTAGATTCGCTGCAGTCACCATCCAGCTCAGGTTGTCCAGTAGTCTCTTTAGTACCTCATGCCCTGGCAGCACTTGTTGGAACTTGCCAATTCTGCTCTTCATGTTGCTCCACTGTGTCCAGAGTGCTTCCAGCTTCTCTTGCAACTCAGCGTTCACTTGCTCCAAGTCATTGAAACTTCTGATCTTTTCCTTGAGCTGAAGGGTCACATCATTCAGCTGTTCAAAGAACATTTCGGTCTCATTCTGTGAGCAGTGACCACAGAAGCTGCCATCTCCAGCTCTGCCATGTGCTACTCTGCGGTCTGCAGGCAGCTGGTGAGAGCTTCATTGTCCCTTTCTCTATCATTGGTCGCCTGCTGCACGCGGGCTGGTGAACATTGTAAATCACTTTCTTCCCAAACCAACCTCTCTATGGGTGCCTTGTGGATCTCTAGCTCCCTTTTCATTGCTGTGTGCAGTTGGGCTATCTTCTCCTCTCTTACTCCCGTTCATCCTGCAAGTCTGTCTTTTCCTGCTTCAGTGGTTGGATCTTGGCACAGAGCTCCTCTTTTCTTCTTTTGCTGGGATCCAGGGTGGGCACCACATGTCAGTACACCTCTGCAGATCCTTGGTGTTATCGGGACCATTGACACTCTGGACCCTGGTGGCTGTGGCTGTGTCCAAAGGCAGGGGAGGCCCATGATCAGCATCATATTTGGCTGGACTCTCCTTTGAGTCACACTCCCCAGTGGTGTTTGTCTTGGGGATCCTTCACTTTTTAATGTTCTTAGTTTTCTTGAATGTTGCAGATCTGTTGGGAGGATTCTTCTGCCAGTGTTCTTGTGGCAATTTCTTGCCTGCAGCTCTCTCATGGAATCCTGTTGTTTCAGACATCTGAGCGCTGGGAAAGATGGGCTGGCCACTTTCCCAAGGTCTGGAAAATGCTCTATTCACCCACTCACTGTGTAGGACCTCAATTTCCTACTCTACTCCAATGTGGCCTCGAGTATCTTGCTCACCACTCAGCCACCTCTACCTTCCTCAACTGCTAGTAGTGGTGTCAACCAACTGAGGGAATCCAGGTGCTACTGGGCAGCATGGAATTTGGGCGTGTCCACCATTCTTGTTTCCCATTGGTCAGAGAGAAACATAAAAGAATGGGGGTGTGGATGGATTCCTGTGATGCAGGCAGAATGGGCAGAGTCAAGATGACAGCACCCCTTTCATATGAAACTCTGTCCAGTCCAGTTGAGGACAAGAGGGTGACCTGCTTTAGCTGGATGGCTGCACAGATTGTTGTGTTTGTCTGTTTGTTGCCAGTCCCTGACCTTGAA
The DNA here is from genome assembly GCF_019054845.1 of Dipodomys spectabilis. Lineage (NCBI taxonomy): Eukaryota > Metazoa > Chordata > Mammalia > Rodentia > Heteromyidae > Dipodomys > Dipodomys spectabilis. The sequence goes on from NW_024870770.1 coordinate 2,072,546, forward strand.
CTCAGGACCTGGGCACAGCCCTTGAGCTGCTTTTGCTCAAGGCTAGCCCTCAACTAGTGAAGCCACATGGCTCTACTTCTGGCTTTGTTGGCGCTGAGGTTGGACAGGGGTCTCAAGGACTTTCCTGTCTAGGGTGACTTTGACCATGATCCTCCTATCACAGCCTTGTAAGTATCAAGGAGGACTGCTGAGAGCCATTGGTGCCTGCCTAATCATTGATGTTGCTGATGTTCTTGGACAGACCAGTGATTTCCTTATCCTCAGGTTTAAGTGGTGAGAGTTGGAGCCCACATCCTGGTCCTGCCACCTCCAAATGGCAGGTGATCCTAAAAAACTCAATCCTATCCATATAAATACCAATGGCATGTGATATATGTGATTGAATGGACAGTTCTTGAATGATTCTAGGATAAAATTATACACAATTATATTATAGGACACTGATCAATTTTAATTAATACTTTATCAAGCATTTAAACAATCACATTCATTAAATGGAGGCAGAATGAAATACCTAAGAATTGGACATCACATAGAACAGTTGCCATTTTTTCTGTCAGGACTGGGATTGGAACGCATGGTCTGGGTCACTCTTTTGCACTGTGTGGAAAAGGGAAGCTCACCTCCTTGAAGTCATGAAATTCAAGTCTGTTCCTTAGACCTGAAATCAATCCCCAGAACTAGAAAATATCCTATTCATGTACATTTTAAATATTTGATTTATATTTATATACATAGGTTGACTCCATATAGCTTTCAGTGTTTTCGTTTTTATTTTTTGTTTTATTCATGTATTGGCCATTTATTTTATTGACTATTATGGCACATAGAACATTAATTCCATAGGTCTGCATATATGTTCCACTTCATACCTGACTCCTAGGACTTTCACAAAAAAAAGAAAACGTTTGTCACCATCAGTTTCTTACTCCACGATTCATTTATTGGAAGTGCTGGCATCTGAACTATGGCCTACAAGGCCCAATTCATGAATGGGTGAGTGTCAACACGCCATCCTGGGACAAATCGAGCTGACAGGCAATTCCAAGGACCTTAGATCGAGCCCCAGGGTTTTACAAAATAAGAACAGAGTGACACCCAGAGGTAGTATGCTAATAAATATATATCTTAATAGAGTGCCAGACATGTCTACACAATATTCAGTTATGTAGACTACATTTCTACCAAATTCTTGTGTAATTATTATGCCTCTATGTAATTAATGTTATTGTTTTCATCCTTAATAAACTATTAAGTAAATTAGTGTCCTGAAATTATTGCATCCCTGTGAGAAATAGTATTCTTTTAATGCTTCATAAGATAATTAAATAGAATCAATCAGCTGACTGAAATCATGAAGTCTAATTTTATTCAAGTATCATTCATGAACAACCTATTCAACCATGATATTGATAACATTCCATCGTTATTCCTGTGAATGTGAATGAGTCTCTTAGGATCTCCCACCATCCAGAAGTGGCATGACTGGGATTCGAACTGTAGGCCTATGTTGCCATGCGGGACTATGGCTTCCTCAAAAGCCCACAATTAAAAAAAAAATATTTAGCTCCCTGGTTCGCCATTCGAGCCATTTTTTCTGCGAGGCCAAGGATTTGTACTCAGGTCTGGGTTACCCGATAGTCTGCTAGCCACGGGCAATGCAAAGTGAGGTACCCTTTGTAGCCGTGTAATTTGGACCCAGGTTGGTCACCATGAAAAGGAAGAAAATGTAAAAAATCCATCCTGTGGCTATTTTTCTGTATGGGTTTTTTTTTTTTTTACTCCTGCAAGGCTTCAGGGCCTAGGATCACAGGGTCGACTATGGGCCTATGGCAGCCCACCTGCCTAAAGTGATCGAAGCTGAGGCAGGGTTGCCATGAAGTGAGTTCAAATCCATTGGTTAGCAAAAAAAAAAAAAAAAAAACCCCAAAAAACCCCCCTAAAAACTAATAAAGCACTCTAGTTCAGAATTCACACCATTTTTCTGCCACAGCTCAGATTCCAACTCAGGTCTAGGTAACACTATAGCACTGTGGGGGAAGGGGAAGCTTACCATTCTTGAAGACTGCAAGGTCAGGCCTGCTCCCAGGGCCTAAATTGAACCCCCAGCACTGGCAAAAATCATATGCCCATCTATTTTAAACATAGGATCTCTATTCACATTCATTCATTCAGTACAATTATTCTTTTTATTGTGTGTCTTAGTCATGGATGCATTTTGTTTATTGAGCATGATGACAGATATAACTGTGCTAGCATGGATGACAATCTATTCCCATGTCTATAGAGTTGCTTAAGTCTTCTCCATACTAGCTGAGACCCAGAACTTTCACAGGACAGGAAACAGGTGGATAGATTGGATTCTCATACCTGCATTCCTCTTTTGGCAGTGTTGGGATTTGAACTCAGAGCCTAGCAGGCCAAATTGGAGAAAGGGTCAAGGTCAGGACACCATGATATGAGCATCTAAGGAACTAGGCTGTTCCCAGGACCTGAGATTGAGCCCTGAGGATAGGGCAGGTGGAGAGCACAATAGTCATCCATTCATAAGCTGAAGATAGTATGCATATTTGTTTAGAGTAGGAGAGATGCCGACCTGTGATGGAATCCAATCTACCTTGTGACTACTGATTCTTGGATCTTTCCCGATGCCTACATTTCATGACTGTGATGATTATGGTCATGCTTCATCAATTCTTCATTAAAAATAATCGATACCCCAGGAATCTTGCCTATCATTTAATACTCACATCCTGCAGGAACTACTCATTCAAGGATGAGATTGATCACATTCCACGACTCTTCCTAGGTCCGGAAACAAGTATCTCAGGATCTCACGCCAATCCTTCAATGTAGGGGGCTGACTGGGATTCGACCTCTGGGGCTCTTTGCCTGGATGGCCTGGGGCTTCCCCAACAGCTGCAGGCCTTCAGCCATTCCAGGTAAACTTCACTCTGTAGGTCGCCGAGTTCAGACCCACCATGGTACAAAGGAAAATGAATGTAAAAGCACCAGGTGGAACTTCCCACTGCTTTTTTTTCCCTCTCAGCTTTCTTTTGTTCCTGCAAGCCCTGGGGTCCTAGGATTTGAGGATGGGCTATAGGCCCAGAGGCCACAGCATAGGATAATCAAAGCTGAGGCAGAGTTGCCACTACTTGAGTTCGAGCACCGGGTCTGGTAAAAATATATATATATATATATATATGAAGGAAGTAAGCACCCTAGTGCAGAATTCTCGCCATTATCCTGCCAGAGCTGAGATTTCATCTCAGGTCTGGGTAACTCTGTTGCAATGTTGGGGAAGGGTAAGCTAAACATCTTTGAAGACTACAAGGTCAGGACGGGTCCCAGGGCCTGAATTGAAGCCCCAGCACTGCCAAAAATCATATGTCCAACTATTTTACACATAGGTTCTCTATTTACATACATATGTGGAATGCATCATGCTTTCAGTGTAGTTATTCTTTTTATTGTGTGTCTTAGCCAGGGATGCATTTTGTATTTTATTGAGTATGATGACAGATATAACTGTGCTGACATGGATGACAACCTATTCCCATGTCCATGGAGTTGCCTATGTCTTCTCCACTCTAGCTGAGACCAAGGACATTCACAGGACAGGCAAACAGGTTGACCTATGGGTTCTCACATCAGGATTCTGCTTTTGGCATTGTTGGGATTTGAACTGAGATCCTAGCAGGCCCAATTGGTGAAAGAGTCAAGGTGAGGAAACCAGCATGTGAACAACTGAGGAGCTAGGCCATTCCCAGGACCTGACAATGAGCCCCAGGGAGGGCCAGGATAGGCATAAATTCATACTTGAAACATAGTATCTGTATTGACATATATGTGTGGGCAGCATCTTGTGTTCGGTGCATTTCTTCTCCTTAATTTATGTCTAATTCATGATGGTATTGTGAACTTTACTGAGTATGGTGACAGATATAACTGTACTGACATGGATGACGACCTGTTCCCATGGTTATAAGGTTGCCTATGCATTCATTCTCCATCCTAGCTGAGACCCAGGACTTCCACATTCGAGGAAATCAGGCGCAATGACTGGCTTCTGACATCAGGATGAATCTTTTGTCAGGCCTGGGATTTGAACTCAGGTCTGGGTAACCCCGTTGCACTGGGGGAAGGGGAAGCTCATCATCCCTGAAGACTAGAATGTCAGGCCTGGTCCAGGGCCTTATTCGAAGCCCCAGCAGTGGACAAAATAACAAGCTTACCTTTTTAAACATAGGATCTCTATTTACATACAGGTGTGGTATGCATCTTGCTTTCAATGTAGTTATTTTTTAAATTTTGAGTCTTATTCATGGATGTATTATGTATTTTATTGAGTATGGTGACAGGTATATCTGTGCTGCTGTGGATGACAAGCTATTCCCATGCCTATAGATTAGCCTATATAGCATTCTCCATCCTCAATGAGGCCCAGGACCTTCACAGGACAGGAAATCATGTGGATCCATTGGTTTCTCACATCAGGATGAATCTTTTGGCTGTCCTGGTGTTTGAACTCAGAGCTTAGCAGGCAGAATTGGGGAATGGGTCAAGGTGAGCACACCAGCATGTGAGCCACTAAGGTGCTAGGCTGTTCACAGGACCTGAGCTCATGCCCTGCGGGGGTCAATATACTCATGAAATCATAATTTAAGGAAAGGAGCTATATTTCCATACATGGGTCGGTGGCATCTTGCGTTCAGTGTACTCATTCTCTTGATTTCGTGTCTTATTCATAGATGCAATATGTATTTTACTGAGTGTGATAACAGTTAGAACTATGCTGACATTGCTGGCAAACAATTCCCATGAGTATAGAGTTGCCTATATAGCATATTCCATTCTAGCTGAGACCCAGGACTTTCACATCATAGGAAAACTGGTGCAACTATTGGCTTCTCATATCAGGATGAATCTTTTGGTAGTGCTGGGATTTGAACTCAAGGCCTAGCAGGCTCAAGTGGTGGATGAGGCATAGTGAGCACACCAGCACGTGAGCCACTAAGCATCTAGGTCTTTCCTGGAACCTGAGATCAAGCCCCGGTGGACGCTATAGTAGTCATAAATTCAGAATTTAAACAGACGATCTCTATTTCCATACATGGGTGGGCGGCATCTTGGGTTCAGTGTAGTTATTGTCTTTATCTGGTGTCTTACTCATTGATGTATTGTGTATTTTCTTGAGCATAGGATGACAGATATAACTGTGGTGACCTGGATGACAAGCTATTCCCATGAGTATAGAGTTGCCTATACATTTTGCATCCTAATTGCGACCCAGAACTTGCACAGCACAGAACAGGTGCAACAACTGGTTTCTCACATCAGGGTGAATTTTTGGAAGTGCTGTGATTCGAACTAGTGGCCTAGGAGGCCCATCTGTCCAATGGGTCCACATGAGCAAACCAGCCTGTGAGCCACTAAGGAGCTGGGCTGTTCCCAGGAGCTGAGATCAAGCCCCAGGGAGGCCACAAGAGTCCTCAATCCATCATTGAAACATGGGATGTATATTCACTTCAGTGTGTGGACTTACTCATGCATTGAGTGTAGTTATCTTCTCTATTTTGTATGCTATTCATGGATGTATTATGTATGTTCTTGAGTATATATGACAGGTGTAACTGGGCTGACATGGATGACAACCTTTTCCCATGGCCACAGGGTGGCCCATGCATTCTCCATCCTAGCTGAAACCCAGGACTCACACAGGAAAACAGGTGAAATGTCTGGCTTCTGACAGGATGAATATTTTGGCACTGTTGGGATCTGAACTCAGCACCTAGCAGGCCCAATAGGCGAATGGGTTCATATAAGCACACCAGCCTGTGAGCCACTAAGGAGCTCAGCCGTTCCCAGGACCTGAGATTGAGTCCCAGGGGAAAGGCAGGGGGAGTACAATAGTCATCTATTCATAAGCTGAAGGTAGTAAGCAAATAAGTACATATCTGTATAGAGTAGGAGATATGGAGACCTGTGTTTGAATCCAATCTACCCTGTGACTACCGATTCTTGGATCTTCCCTAATGTCTCCATTTAATGAGTGTGATGATTATGGTCATGCTTCATCAACTCTTCACTAAAAATAATCGATATCCCATGAGTCTTGACTATCATTTCCTACTCGAATCCTCAGGAACTACTCATTCAAGGAAGAGATTTATCGTATTTCATGTCTCTTCTTAGGTCCAGAATTGAGTATCTCAGGAACTCCTGCCATTCCCTCAATGTAGGATGGCTGACCAGGATTCGACCTCAGGGCCTCCATTGCCCGGTCATCCTGTGGCTCCCCCGACAGCCAGCAGGCCTTCAGCCACACCAGGTCACCTTCAATCTGCAGTCCACCGGGTTTGGTCTCACCATGGTCAACATTCAAATGAAAATAAACCTAAAAGCATCAGTTGGAACTTCCCGCCACTTTTTCTCCTCCGGCTTCTTATTTTTTCCTACAAACCCTGGGGTCCTAGGATCCGAGGATGGGCTGTGGTTCCAGAGGCTGCAGCCTAGGATGATCGGACCTGAGGCAGAGTTGCCACAACTTGAGTTCAAGCCCCAGGTCTGGCAAAAAATATTAAAAAATTGAAAAATTATGAATGAAGCACCCTAGCTCAGAATTCGCGCCATTTTACTGCCAGAGCTGGAATGTGAAATCAGGTCTAGGTAACTCTTTTGCACTGTGGGGGAAGGAGAAGCTCACTATCATTGAAGACTGTAAGGTCAGGCCTGGTCCCAGGGTCTGAATTGAAGCCCAAGCTCAGGCAAAAATCATATGCCCACCTATGTTACACATAGGATCTCTATTTACATACATGTGTGGAATGCATAATGTTTTCAGTGTAGTTGTTCTTTTTATTGTGTGTCTTAGTCAAGGATGCATTTTATATTTTATTGCATATGATGACAGATATAACTGTGCTGACTTGGATGGCAACCTATGCCCATTTCTATAGAGTTTCCTACTCCTTCTCCATCCTAGCTGAGACTCAGGACATTCTCGGCACAAGAAACCAGGTGGATCAATGGGCTTCTCACATCAGGATCCATGTTTTGGCAGAGTTGGGATTTGAACTGAGAGCCTAGCAGGTCCAATTGGCAAAAGAGTCAAGGTGAGGACACCAGCCTGTGAGCATCTAAGGAGCTAAGTCATTCTCAGGACCTGATGTTGTGCCCCAGTGAGGGCCAGGATAGGCATAAATTCATAATAGAAACAGGATATGTATTGACATATATGTGTGTATAGCATCTTGCATTCAGTGCATTCCTCCTTATTTTGTGTCTAATATATGGAGGTATTGTGTATTTTACTGAGTATGGTGACAGGTATAACTCTGCTGACATGGATGATGACCTGTTCCCATTGTTATGAGGTTGCCTATGCATTCATTCTCCATCCTAGCTGAGACCCAGGACTTCCATAGGAGAGGAAAACAGGTGTAAAGACTGGCTTCTAACATCAGGATGAATCTTTTGTCAGGCCTGGGATTTGAACTCAGATCTGGGTAACCCTTTTGCACTGTGGGGAAAGGGGAAGCTCATCATCCCTGAAGACTAGACTGTCAGGCCTGGTCCAGGGCCTGATTTGAAGTCCCAGCAGTGGACCAAATAACAAGCTTACCTTTTTTAAACATAGGATCTCTATTTACATACAGGTGTGTTATGCATCTTGCTTTCAATGTAGTTATTTTTAAATTTTGAGTCTTATTCATGGATGTATTTGTATTTTATTGAGTATGGTGGCAGGTATATCTGTGTTGCCATGGATAACAACCTATTCCCATGGCTATAGAGTTGCCTATATTGCATTCTCCATCCTCGATGAAGCCCAGGACTTTCACAAGACAAGAAAACAGCTGTAAGGATTGGTTTCTCACATCAGGATGAAACTTTTGGCATTACTGGGAGTTGAACTGTGGGCCTATCAGGCCCAACTTTCTAGTGGGTCCATATGAGTGCAACAGCTTTTGAGTTCCTAAGGATCTAGGCCCTACCCAGGACCTGAGATTGAGCTCCGGGGTGGGGTTTGTGCACCATATTCATCCATTCATAAGCTGAAGCTAGTATGCTAATAAATACCTATTTGTATAGAGAAGATGTGGCAAGCTGTGTTGGAAACCTATCTACCATGTGACTACCAATTCTTGGATCTTTCCCAATTCCTCGATTTCCTGAATGTAATTATTATGGTCACATTTCGTGAAGTCTTAATTAAAAATAATTGTTGTGCCAGAGGTCTTGCCTAACATTTCCTATGTGAATCATGCATGAACTTCTCAACTCTTCCCTAGGCCTGAATTCAAGCACCAGCCCGAAAAATGTAACATTTATAGGCATTTTTTATATATTCAGGCTGTATCGTGTTTGTTCGTGTGATTCATTATATATTATTATTGATTGACTGAATTAACATTTATTTTATGGACTGTGAGTGCACCTATATCATTTATTACATTTATTCCAATCTATTCAGTAGCATGTAGCTTTGCACACATATTATGTACATCATACCTGACACCCAGCACTTGCACAGAAATGGAAAACAGGTGTCTCACTTGGAATCTTACTCCAAGATGAAATTTTTGGCAATGCTGGTACCTGAACTGAGGGCCTAGAAGTCCAAGTTCATGAATGGGTGAGTGTCAGCATGGCAGCCTCTAGCCCATTCAGCTACCAAGTGGATCCCAGGACCTAGGATGGAGCCACAGGTTTGGCCAAAATAGCAGTACCTTTCTATCTGGTATATATAACAGATATATATATATATATATATATATATATATATATATATATATATATATATATATATATGTATTTATCTGGTATACAGATAAATATATATTTAGATATTTTGATACTGCCAGTGATGTCTATGTGGAATTAAATGACACATACTACGTTCTTACAGATTCTCAGGTCTTTAGTGAGGACTCCATTTAATGAATAGTATTCTTTTAATGCATAATAAACTATGAATTAAAGTCAATCTGTGTTCTGTGATTATTGGGTCTAAATTTATACTAGACTGATTGATGAACTACTCATCCAACCATAACATTGATCATATTTCTCTGGCGTTCCTATGGACAAGCAATAGATTCTTAGGCTCTCCAGACCTTTGTAAGTAGCATAACTGGGATTCAAACTCAGGACCTAGGTGTCCTGGTTGGCCTATGGCTTCGCTGACAGCCTGTCAGCCTTCAGCAATGCCAGGTGACCTACAGGTTGCAGCAGTGTTATTTGGACACGGGATGGTCACCATGCAAGGATGGAAAACCAAGAAACTGCCATCCGTAGGTGGTTCCTGGCTTTTTTTTTTTGGTGCTGTTTTCATTTTTGTTTTCCTGTCAGCCCCCGAGGCCTAGTATCCCAGGATGGTCTGTGGGTCCAGAGGCTGCACCATCCCTGCCTAGGTTGATGTTAGCTGAGGCAGAGTTGCCACAATATGAGTTCAAGCCCCGTGCTGGGCAAAAAATTAAAAAATAAAAAAAAATAAATATTTTAAAAAATATTAAAAATAGCCTGGTGGCAGTTATGGTTCATGCCTGTAATCTTAGCTACTCAGGATGCTGAGATCTGAACATCACGGTTAAAAGTCAGCCAGGTCAGGAAGTCTGTGAGACACTTATCTCCAATAAACCACTAGAAAACCAGAAGTGGTGCTGTGTCTCAAGTATTATAGCACTCGCCTTGAGCTGAAGAGCACAAGGACAGCTCCCAAGGCCAGAGTTCAAGTCCCATGATATACATACATATATACAAACATACAATACTAATGAAGCTCCTCAGCTTGGAATTCATGTCCTTTTTTTCTGCCAGGCCTGGGAATTGAACTCAGAGTCTGGATAACTCTAATTCACTGGGGGGATGGGGAAACTCACCCTATTGGAAGACAAGCAATTCAGGCCTGTTCCCTCGGCCGGAATTCAATCCCCAGGCCTGTTAATGTAATATTCATCTACATTTGAAATAATGATTAATATCTACATACTTATGTTTATTGCAATTTTCTTTGAGTGTATTTATTTTATGTTTTGTATTATTCATTCATTATTTTATTGACTATTATTACACTTATAACATGTATTAAATTGATTACATCTTTTGAGAAATATACAGATTTGTATATGTATTATATATATATTATTTCAGACCTAGGACATTCATTGAAATTTTTGAGTAGATCATCCCATGCTTAGAAAAACAGAAAGAATACATCAACCAAATTAATTTATCCCTAGGCACCCCAGTGGCTCACATCTGTAATCGCAGCTACTCAGGAGGTGAGAACTGGAAGATGAAGTTTCAAAGCAAATCCAGGCAGCAAAGCCTGAGAGATATCATCTCCAATTAACTAGCAAAAAGCCAGTCTATAGGTATGGCTGAAGTGGTAGAAAATCAGCTACGAACCACCAAGCCAAGAAAGAGCAAGCTGAGTTCAAGTGCGGGGAGAGGGGGGTAGGGGGATAAAGGGGAGGGAAATCCTCCAAAAACAGAGAACAAAAAAACAGTACACAAATCCCACTTAATTTATGGTACCAACAAACTGAAAGAAAATCAATCTTGTGCATTTGTATAATTTTACATGAGCCCATATGTTCTTTGGTACACTTCAAAGCTATGTTTTTAATAATATTTGTATATATAAATTAATAATGTATATATATATATATAAATAAACTAAGAAACCAGCCAATGAAAAAATACTTCTAAATTAGTGCCTTAACCATGGCATTATAAATTATTTGTACAAAAAGTATGTTCGAAGTTTCTTTCTTTAGAATCAATCTTAAAATGTTTGTTCATGTATCAGGCATCAGTGGCTCACACCTATAATCCTAGTTACTCAGGAGGCTGAGAGCTGAGGATGGCAGTTCAAGGCAAGCCCCGGGAGACTCTTTCCTCCAATAAACCAGTAGAAAACAGGAAGTGGCAATGTGGCTAAAGCTGTAGAGTGCTTGCAAAGAGCTGAAGAGCACAGGGATAATGTCCAATCCTTGAGTTCAAGCCCCACCACCGACAAAAAAAAAAAAAGGAAAGAAGTTTGTTCATACAAAATCCTAACATTCTGAGCCTTAGGAAACTTTTCTTCCAGGATCTTATGCTCTTTAGGCAACTATTCCACAACTGAGCTACATCTTAGTACCAATGTTTTTGTTTTTCATTTTAGAATCCATTCATTCCCAAAATGCTTACAAGTAACTACTGTCCTCACAGAAGTGAGTGTTTATTCAGAAACTCAACCTTTGGTGGTATGAAGACTCCCCTAGTCTATTTCATGGTAGGCACTGAGGAAAACTCACAGGACACAATTGCAGACATTTTATAATTACAAAAATTACTCTAAATAGAAATAACATCAACTGCCGGGCACAGGTGGCTTATGCCTATAATCCTAGCTACTCAGGAGGTTGAGATTTGAGGAAGGCGACTCAAGGCTAGCCAGGGAGAAAAGACTGTGAGACTCTTATCTCCAATAAACCTCTAGAAAACTGGAAGTGGTGCTGTGGCTCAAGTGCTTGAGCGTTTGCCTTGAGCACAGGGACAGCAACCAAGCCCAGAGTTCAAGCCCCACAACCGACAAATTAAAAAAAAAATAGAAAAAATAAGAAATAACATCAACTGTCCCGAACTTCTAGGGAGAAATGATATCCTCATTTTCATTCTCACTCTTCATGGCAGATGGTCAAAAACACCAATGTGCTATGCTGAAATGTAAAAATTTCAACACGTTTTTTGAAAAAATCTCATTTTATAAAATCAAAATGTTTCAAATAAAGGCAAAGTGAACTTTAAAAAAATATTAAAAATGCTAATGAAACTCCTTGGCTTGGGATGTGTGATTTTTATCTGCAAGGCCTGGGATTTGAACTTAGGGACTGGGTAACTATGTTGCACTGTGGGGGAAGGGGAAGCTCACTGTGCTTGAAGACCAGAAATTCAGGCCTGTTCCATAGGCCTGAATTCATGCCCCAGTCATACTCCTTATATATGTTTTAAAGTTAGGATTGAACTTCCATATACATGTTCAGTCTATATCATGTTTGGTGTGGTTATTCACTATATTTGTTGTTTTATTCATTTATTTACCATTTATTTTACCGATTGTAAGAACACGTAAACATATGTGACATTGTTTACATACTATCAAATTGCATCTAGATTTGTAAACTTGTTCTCCATCATGCCTGACACCCAGCACTCTCCCAGAAAAGGAAAACAGGTGTCACACTTGACTTCTTACTCAAGGATGAAATTCTTGGCAGGCACTGAGATCAAGCCCTAGAGGTAGCCAAAATAGCCATACATGGATAGGCAGGTGGTACTATGCCAATAAATGCATATTAGTAGAGAGTGCCAAAGCCGTGTATCTAGTATTCAATGGTATCTACTATGTTCCTACGAAGTCTTAGGCATTTAGACAGCCAAGAGATTATGGAGAAAGAACATATAACCGTCCAAGAAAAGTCCAAGAAATATGATAGATCTTTTCAACAGTTGGAAAACACCATCAGAAGGCTTAATCAGAGGATAATGTGTGTAGAGAAGCACCTAGAAACAGAAGTTAATGGTCTAGGAAATTTGTTTAACAGGATCCTAGCAGAGAACTTCCCAAACATGCAAAAAGATAGGCCTATTCAGATACAAGAAGCCTTTAGAACCCCAAATAGACCAGACCAGAATAGGACAACCCAGCATCACATTATAATCTTCACAGGATCAAATCAGACCAAGGAAAAGAACCATAAAGCTGTCAAGGAGAAAAAATCAATCACCTATAAAGGCAAACCAGTTAGGATCACCTCAGATTTCTCAGCAGTGACAATCAAAGCAAGAAGAGCCTGGAATGATGTATGCCATACCGTAAAGACAAACAACAATCAACCAAGAAAACTGTACTCAGCTAAACTCGCCTTCATAAACGAAGGTCAAATAAAAACCTTCCATAGCAAAGAAAAAATGAAACAATATATCTCCACAAAACCAGCCCTACCAAAGATTCTTAAAGATGTCCTACACATAGAAAACCAACAAGACCACAAAAAGGCCAAGAAACCGCAGCCAAACTGAGAATCCAAGAACCACAGAACGAACCCAGTTGCCACAGCCCCCAAGAAGGTGGATAAAATGGCAGAAACTCCCAAACACTTCTCAGTTCTATCTCTCAACATTAACGGACTTAACTCTCCAATTAAGAGACAGACTGTCTAGTTGGATTAAAAAGCAAGAACCTTTTATCTGCTGCCTTCAGGAGTCACATCTTGCCCATAAAAACAAACACATTTTCAATGTTAAAGGCTGGACCAAATTCTACCAAGCAAACGGCCTCCATAAAAAGGCATGAGTTGCAATCCTAATATCAGATAAAATAGAATTCAATTTAAAATAAGTGAGAAGAGTTAAAGAAGGTTGCTACATACTAATTAATGTATCTCTCCTTCAGGAGGATATTACAATTCTAAATATCTATTCACCAAACGGAGCACCCAAATTTATCCAAGAAACCCAACTTTCCCTCAAATCCCACATAGATCCAAAGACATTAATTGTTTGGGACTTTAACACACCACTATCCGCACTAGATAGATCAACTTGGCAGAAACTCAACAAAGAACGTGCATATCTAAACAACTGCACAGATCAACTAGATTTAACAGACATCTTCCGAAGATTTCACCCAGCAGCACCAGAATACCCGTTTTTCTCAGCAGCATATGGAACATTTTCCAAAATAGACCACATTTTAGGCCACAAAGCAAACTTGTCCAAATTCAGAAACATTGAAGTTATACCTTGCATTCTCTCAGACCACAAGGGATTAAAAGTAGGACTCCACACCAAAAGCCACTAAAGAAAGTCCTGTAACACATGGAGGCTGAACAACACTCTGCTGATAATCATGAGTGCATCATGGAAGATATTAGAAATGAAATTCAAATATTCATGATATTCAACAAAAATGAGCACACAAATTACCAACTCCTCTGGGACACAGTACAGGTAGTACTCAGAGGCAAGTTTATAGCTCTGAGTTCCTACATCAACATATTGGAGAGATCTGAAACCAATAATTTAATGAGACATCTGAGCCTCCTTCAGAAAGAGCAGCAGAATAAACCCCAACCCAATGGACAGAGAGAAATAATTGAAATTAAATCAGAATTGAATGAATTAGAATCCAAAAAAGCCATATAAAGAATCAACAAAATAAACAGTTGGTTCTTCGAAAAAATTAACAAAATTGACAGACCCTTAGCAAATCTTATCAGAAAAAGAAAAGAACATACCCAAATAAATGAACTCAGAGATGAGAATAGAAACATCACCAGAGAAACCACCAAGATTCAGAACATTATAAGGAAATACTTCTCAAAACTTTATGCTAATAAGTTTGATAACGTGGCAGAAATGGACCTTTTCCTAGCAAATACTGACATGCCAAAACTAAACCAAGATGAGTTAAATCACCTTAAGAGGCCCGTATCAAGCACTGAAATATAAACAGTAATAAGAGATCTCTCATCTTAGAAAAGTCCAGGTCCAGATGGTTTCACAGCGGAATTCTACAAGGTCTTCAAAGCAGAGCTCACATTAATACCCCTCGAAATCTTCAATGAAAGTGAAAGACGAAGTTCACTACGGAACTCATTCTATGAAGCCATCATAACCCTCATCAAATCCAGGCAGGGTCTTATCAAAGAAAGGGAACCATAGACCCATTTCTAGGATGAACATTCATGAAAAACTTCTCAACAGAATTTTGGCCAATCGACTTCAACAATTCATCCGAAAAATCATACACCAAGATCAAACAGGATTCATTTCAGGGATGCAAAGCTGGTTCAATATACACAAATCAATTAGTATAATTCATCACATCAACAGGAGCAGGGATAAGAACCACATGGTTATATCATTAGATGCAGAAAAAGCATTTGACAAGGTCCAACACCCCTTTATGATGAAGGTTCTAGAAAAATTAGGAATCCATGGAACATTCCTCAATACAATAAAGGCTGTATATGACAAACTTACAGCCAGCATTACAGTTAATGGTGAAAAACTAAAGCTATTTCCTCTTACCTCAGGAAAGAGACAAGGATGTCCACTCTCTCCACTTCTCTTCAATCTAGTATTAGAATGCCTAGCTACAAATAAGACGAGATGCAAACATAAAGGGGATCCAAATAGGGAAAGAAGAAGTAAAACTCTCCTTCTTTGCAGATGACATGATCTTGTGTTTAAAGAATCCCACAGACCCCACTCCCAAATTACTCAAGCTCTTTCAAAACTTTGGCAAAGTAGCAGGGTAAAATCAATGGCTTTTCTGTATGCCAACAAAGAAATAGTGAGGCTGAAATTAGGAAAGCAACTCCAGTCGTAATAGCCCCACAAAAAATAAAATACCAAGGAATTAACTTAACCAAAGAAGTGAAGGATATCTATGAAGAAAACTTTGAAAACGTGAAAAAGGAAATCAAAACAGAACTTAGAAAGTGGCAAAAACTCCTATGCTGCTGGATTTGAAAGATCAAGATCGGGAAAATGGCCATGCTTCCGAAGGCTATCTCCAAATTCAATGCAATACCTATCAATATTCCAACCTCATTCTTCAAGGAATTAGAAGAGGCAATCCAAAAATACATATGGTACAGTAAAAGACCCCGAATAGCCAAAACAATCCTCAACAGAAAGAGCAGGGCTGGAAGAATATCAATACCAAATTTCAAACTCTACTACAAAGCCATAGTAATCAAAACCGCATTGTACCTGCATAAGAACAGACCTCAGGACCAATGGAACAGAATTGAAAACCCAGAAATGAACACACAGACCTATAGCCAACTAATCTTCGATAACGGAGTTCAAAAAATAGAATGGAAGAAAGACACCTTCTTCAGTAAATGGTGCTTTCTAAATTGGTTAACTACTTGTAGAAAATGAAAGCTAGATTCTTATATATCATTCTGCACCAGAATCAACTCCAAATGGATCAAAGACCTCAGAGTCAAAGCAGACAATCTGAAAACATTACAGGTTGGTATAGGAGAAACCCTAGGTCTCCTTGGCACAGGCCGAAATTTTCTTAATAGAGACTTAGAAACACAACAAATCAAAGAAAGGTTGAACAAATGGGATTGCACAAAAGTGCAGAGCTTCTGCATGGCCAAGTGCATAGGTAGCAAGATCAATAGAAAGCCCACAGATTGGGAGAAGATCTTCACTAGGCATACAACTGACAAGGGTCTCATATCTAAAATATACCCGGAACTCAAAAAATTAAATCCCCACATAACAAATCTCCAAAGAAACAGCTGCCCAATAAATAAGTGGGCTAAAGACTTACAGAGAAACTTCTCTGAAGAGCAAAGAAGGATTGCCAATAGACACATGAAGAAATGCTCAGCCTCTCTAGCCATAAAAGAAATGCAAATCAAACCATAGAGATATAACCTCACCCCAGTTAGAATGACAATAATCAAGAACTCTAATAACAACAGATGCTTGAGGGGATGCGGAGAGAAGTGAACATTACTACATTGTTGGTGGGAGTGTAAACTTGTTCAACCACTTTGGAAAGCAATATGGAGGTTCCTCAAAATACTCCACATAGAGCTCCCCTATTTCCCAGCAATCCCACTTTTGGGCATTTACCCAATTGATCACAAATAAGACCACACTAAAGCTACCAGCACGACTATGTTAATTATTGCAGCATTATTTACCATAAGTAAGATATGGAACCAACCCTGATGCCTCTCAGTAGATGAATGGATCAAGAAAATGTATGTATATATAAACAATGGAATTCTATGCCTCCATGAAAAGTAATGACATTGCTCCATTTGTTAAGAAATGAAAAGGCTTGGAAAAAAATATATTAAGTGTATTTGTTAGATTGGAAGTTAAACAAATGATATTATTGTTAATATTAATATTATTTTTATTGCAATTTCATGGAACTCTCCTGTCTCTGAACTCCTAACACTTGTATTTTGGGATTTGTCCCTGAAATCTAGGATTCAGCAGGACTCAAAATAAGCCAAGATCTTGCCCATGTAGTTGTAACTCCTTTGTGTGGTATTCTCACAATTTAAAAAAATAAGCCAAGAGTATTTGAATTCTACTATTAAGGTTTAATGATAGATCTCTACTGATCTTTCTCTTAAGTGTGTTGGAGAAACCAAAGCTGAAATTAACTTGGACTTTTGTGGTGGATGTAAATGTCTTAACTACCATCTCTGGTAGTTGGTACCATTAAATTTCAATTAGCCATCACAGGCTCAAGCTTGTAATCCTAGCTACTCAGGAGTCTGAGATCTGAGGATCGTTATTCAAAGCCAGCTCGGATAGGAAAATCCATGGGACTCTTACTCCAATTGACTGCCAAAAAGACTAGAGGTGGAGATGTGTCTCAAGTGGTAGAGTGCTAACCTTGAGGGACAAAGCACAGGTTATGAGTTCAAGCCTAGATACTGACCATCAATTAAAAAATTCAGAGTTTCCACTGTGAGTGCTATATTCTTTTAGAGACTGAAGTAGTTTTTTTGCATAGTCTTTCAAACATCAGCATCTCTAATGGTGAATCATTCTAGATCCTTCTTTTCCACTTGATTAATTGTTAGTCTCCAGGTGTAGAGTGGCCAAGAGGCTTGCAGATCAAGAACTCGGATATTAAATTGGCTAAAAAGAGATAAAATTAAAATTTATTCTTTGGTTGCAAATACCACATTTTTGGTATGTGTTTGCTAGCCCTGGCACTTGAACTGAAGGCCTGGGTGCTGTTCCTGAGCTTTTGTGTCCAAGACTATTGCTCTACCACTTGAACCACAACTCTACTTTGGGCTTATTGGGGGTTATTGGAGATAAAAGTCTCACAGACATTCTGGACCTGGGTGGCTTCAATCTAGAATGCTGAGTAGCCAGGATTACAGGTATATGCCACCAGCATCTGGCTCAAATACCACCTATAACGTTAAAAGTCAAGGATATCTGTTAACATCTATCTCTGACAGATGTACAATATTTTACTCCTCACTGAATGAATGTTCCTTTGAACAGTATTGCATCAAATGGAGTGGACTCAAGTTAGGTCTTGAACACCAACAATCTGGTTTGGTGGAAGTGGCCTTGTTTTTCTACACTTATTTGGCCATTGGTGTGGATTGTAGAAAAAAAGACAATTCAGTAAAAACAAATTCAAAGAGTCTGAGACACTTACACAAGTTCTGGACATCACTTCTTCATGGGCTGCTGTTGTGCAGGCCTAATATTTGATCTGAAGAGAAACTTGGAATTACAAAAGTTAAAACCCAAAGTCTAGTAACCTCTAAAATGCCTGTGTAACTCCTTGGTTCTCTACCTGATACTAAATATTGCAGACTTCTCCCTTAGTGTTATCAACTTCATTCCTGGTTCCAGCACAGACTTGGCTCAGGTCTGTGAACCTGACTGTAGACGTTTGAATCTTCATAGTGTGAATGGAAATTTGGCCTCCTACTAAGATAGCAGTTTGAGGGACTTGGATAGCTGTGGGCAAGTCTCTTTTTAATAGGCTGTTCTTTGTACACATTTGGTTTAGATGCAGGGATTCATAACTAACTAGTCGCAGTGGTCACCTCAGGGTAGAGCAAGAGAGACAGAGTAGAGGGACAGTGATCAAGCTCACGCCATCTGCCATTTTATGCTGCTTTAATTGACATGTTCTTCATGTATTTTAATAATTCAAGAATAAAAATTAACATTACATATAGATTTTTTAATTGCTTCTTTGTTTCTGACAAAAATTAAAAGTAAATATGAATTTAAATAGAAAGGCTGTATGATAAGAGCAGGGAAAAGGAATGGAACAATGATCATGGGCAGCTCCTGAAGTCCAACCTAGAGGTTTTATTTACCAACATTGGGGAATAAAATGAAACTATGTAACAAGACAGGCCTGCCTGCTTTTTCTCAGCAACAAGGCAGCCCTGTCTGCTTTCCTTAGCAACACAACAGCCCTGCCTGTGTTCTCTAATTTATGCCAGAGTCAAAGGGGTCTATAGACCATGACTAAGAGAGGAAATTAGAGCTGTCATTGAAAGATCAAAAAGAACAAGCCCTGGATATGTCTGGAAACCTATAAAGCATCTGAAGCCTTAAACACTTAGGCCTTTCAGAGAGAAAGCCAAGATGTGCTCTGAAGTCTGTAGATTCCCTTACTCAGAGAACACACAGACCTCCCAATGACAGAATCATCCCTGCCAACAATAGAAACTTCCTAGTGAGGCTCAGGGAAGAAAAGACACATTAAACTTTTCTCACTGCCAGAAACCATCACACACTCAGAGGGCACCAGGACAATACAAGAGGGAGGGCTCAGCCCTATTACAAACAATGGATGAAGCTCAGATGCCCACACATAATCTCATGATGTACTCAGACCTCCTAAAGGTTCAACAGCTTCCAGATGATGTCCGCAGCCCTTCAGAAAGATCAATCTGTGATGCCCAGCTCTAAAGCCCACCCTGTGTTTAGGGGCCCCCTGAGCTCAGCTTCTGCTCCTGAACCTGCCCATGTATTCTGTAAAGAGCCCAGAGGAACCCTTGGCATTTGTTGTGCCTCAGAATTCAGGCCACAGTGAGGCTTCTGCAGCCCCCACCCTTGCTCCAAGCATAACCACCAACAAGGGAACACCCCCAGGTTCCACCGCAGACCTCTAATTTGTAATAAAAAGAGGCTGTGCTTGTGCTGACACAGTCACCAGTCAGCAGTCCAGGCAAAGGGGCATCTGCTAAGGCCACCTCAAGTATCTGTGGAGTTCTGACATCAAGAGAGAGGCAGGCAGGTGCACCCATAGAGGCTGCCTTTGAGAAGCTCCTCGTCCAAGTGCAGGCCTGCCTGGTGGCCTTTGAAGCAGAGTATGACACTGCAAAATTTCACAGCACACTAGAAGGACCAGACAAGCAATGGCCCTGTGCTCAGAGACCTAACCAAGGCAGGAAATGAGAGAGAGAGAGAGAGAGAGAGAGAGAGAGAGAGAGAGAGAGAGAGAGAGAGAGAGAGAGAGAGAGGCTATCTGTGCTTAATACCTATTTCAATATCCTTGGGGAGTAATGCATATTTTTATCAAGAAATAAAGAGGAAAACTTCAAACTCTAACTGATGGAGTAGTTAGGATCAGTCTAAACTTCCTACCATAAACAATCACAAAAGTGGAAGCTATATAAAACTATATATGTATATAAATGTATATATAATATAAACATGTAGGCATATATATGTATATTCACGTATACAATGTGAATATATAATGTATAATATATATATATATATGTATACAGAGGGAAAAATAGAAATACATAGTATTTGAAGGAATAAAAACAAATACCTTCCCAATTTTAATAGAAAGCATGAACCTTCCATGCAGGAATCTATCAGCTCAAAAATGTCAATTAACATAATTACACAGGTCCACATTAAGACACATTCTAATTAAACAAAAACAGAAAACTTCCCAAAGCACAAAGACAAAATTCATCATACACAAATAATCTTCAATGATATTAAGACTAATTTCTCATCAGAAACTAGATACACTATTAGACAGCAAGGGCAACAAATTTAAAGTGTTAAAAGTACACATCTAAAAACCACCTTTCTAACAAATATACTTCCTCCAAATGTAAGAGATGAGCTAAGTACCTACCGATGGCTCAGGCATATAATCCTAACTACTCAGGAAGGTGAATTGTGAGGGTGGTGGCTCAAAGCCACTCTGGAACTTGTCCCCTCAGGAGGAAGTTGTAGGACACAGCTGTCCTTGAGAAGGACGGAGGCCTTTGTGCAGTGCTATTGCTGGAAAAAGACATTGGATAAGGTGGCCATCAAGAATGGAGGCTATTAACTAGTGTCTACAGAGAAGCAATTTATAAGATTCAGTAGTCCTCTAGAAAATCAGAGGATTTTGACCACTGTCCTAGTAGTTTCAGAAATGCCACGAGAATGACCAAAGCAACCTTAAGCCACATGGATTCCTTAGCAACAGTCTTTGAGGTCCAAGAGCTAGAGTGTCAATGCTGAAAGGCTGTGATTGGTCCGCTATTTCTCTGACCTCACTGGGCCAGACTCTGATTGGTCTATTTCTTCTATGACATCACTATGCCTGGTTGTGATTTCTCCATTGTGTGAGGTCATGAAGGATATATAGGAAACCACTGTGCTCTAACCTATGTTAGTTAACAGAGCTTGGAGCTCTTGCTTAATGACCCACTGGACTGAATCAAAGTTAAATGATTTTTTTGGTAGTGGGGACGGGCTGTTATTTGGATTTTGGTATTTCTTTTTACTCTTTCTGGGTTTTCCTTTATTTAATTTAATTTATTTAGGTAGACTAGCTACTTGCTATTGTAGCAGAAGGATGGAAGTACAGAAAGAATCAATCTCAAGCTCCTTGAAGGAGGAGATCATCAAACAATACCAGAAGAAAGAGCTCTTCCACACAGGTACCATTGAAAAGTGAAGCTGGCTCATTCCCTCCTCACAGACAAGGACGTGGAATTTAAAATACTCTGGAAGTGAGAGTCCTCATCATTGGATAAAGAATGAGATGGACATTTTTAAGAATATATGGCACAAACACATCATCAGGTTGTACCAGGTAATGGAGAAGGAAGAGTATGTGTATCTCATCATGGAACTGGCCACTAGGGGATACCACCTGGGGTGGATCTGAAAATTCGGCCGCCTATATGAGGATGAAGCCAGGAGGCTTGTCACACATGTAAGTGCAGTTCACTACTTACACCAAACAAAATCATACACGAAAACCTTAAGACCAACAATATCCTTTTGGACACCAAAGACAGTATCAAGGTCAGTGGATTTGGTCTGAGCTTCTGGCTCACCCTGGGGCAGTTGCTAATGAATGTATGTAGTACTTCTATTCCATCCCCCTGACATGTTCTTGGAAGAAATGATGGCCTGGTGCAGGTGTCTCTGTAATCCTAGCTATTCAGGAGACTGAGATCTGAGGATCATGGTTCAAAGCCAACCCGTATGACTCTACCCTCTGAGCAGACTCAAACTGATTCCAAAGACTAATTTGAGTAGGAATGGCAGAGGATAGAGGTGGCTAGCAAAATAGCTACCATTCTTCTCAGAAAAAGCTGCTGAATGTGGGCCCAGATGAATTGGTTTATAAAATGTGAGGTGTGCATAAATTGTGACTCATCCACAAAAGGCTGCAATTAATATATGTCGGTCATGGATGGACACAAAATAATCTATTTATGTGAAATATATTGACTAAAGTTCATAAGGGAAAAAAGATTTAAAGTTTCTGGGGCTGGGGGACAGTGGCTGACACCTGTAATCCTAACTACTCAGGAGGCTGAGATCTGAGGATCACAGTTGAAAGCCAGCCCGGGCAGGAAAGTATGTGAGACTATTATCTCCAATAAAACACTAGAAAACCGGAAGTGGCGCTGTAGCTCAAGCGGTGGAGAACTCGCCTGGAGCTGAAGAGCACAGAGACAGTGCCCAACCCAGAGGTCAAGACCCATGACAGACCAAAAACCAAACCAAACAAAACAAAAGTTTCTGGTGCAGGTCATTGTGTGGATTCCATCAGTATTGAAAAGAAAGTTCACAAGCAGAGGTAATGGTTAAAAAGTAGTGTGGATATAATTAATGTCACTGAATTTTATACTTAGCAAGCATGAGGCCCTGTGTTCAAACCCCTGCACTTCAAAAAAATGCTAAATCTTCCTTCTGTTACCTACCTTAAGTGGTAGGTGCTCTTCTACTGTTATGATTGTATTGCTCAGAGCTTCTCTGGTGGATGTTTATTCATGCTTTTACATATAATCCATTATTTGAATATTGATATTGAGTTTTAAAGTTTGAATATTGATGTTGAGTTTCAAATACAGGCAAAGCCTGTATTTCTAACTCAAGAGGCTAAAGCAGGAAGATGCCTATTCAGTCAAGGCTGCATAGAGAGGTCCTTCCTAAATTCTGATGCTAGAGCTGAAACTGGAGGGACAATTGTTTGTAAGCAATTACAAGTGAGAGATAAGTTTCTGATCATATTAGGTTTTGGTCATGTCAGTTTGGATATAATATTTACATGAATTTTAAAAATTTTCACTTTCCCCTTACTCTCAGTATGTCATTTTGAAACTTTGTAGTACGTTTTTGTTTGCTGCACTTAAAAAAAAAACAGTTTTCCTTTGTATCATATTAAACATGATTTTTTCTGTATTACAATTTATTATTTATTTTTGAAATTTTTTATGTTTTTTTTTTCTCCATCTAGGGACTGGCCACTGTCTCAGAGATTTTGCTCAGTTCTGCCAATTGAGCCACAGCTCAACTTCCGGCTTCTTTCTTTTTGAAGAGTCTCATACGAACCCCAGCACTACTAAGGAGGCTGAAATCTGAGGATCTTGGTTTGAAGCCAGTCTGAGCAGCAAAGTCTGAGGGGTTTTTTTTATTATTATTTTGCCATTGGTTATGGGCCTGAAAACTAGGCTTTGGCACTGTCCATCAGCGTTCCAGCTTAAGGTTAGTGCTCTATCAACTGAGCTGCAGCAACATTTTCGGCTTTTCCTGCTTATGTGGTTCTGAGGAATCAAACCCAGGTCCTCATGCATGCAAGGCTAGCACCCTACCACTGAGCCAACTTCCCAGATGAAATCTGAGATTCTTTTTCTTTTTTTATTTTATTTTTTATTTTTTTTTAATTTAATTTTATTTTATTTGTGAACATACTGTACAGAGGGATTACATTTACATGGGCAGGATATTGTGTACATTTCTTACCAAGCATTGCAGCCTCCTTTGTTTACCCTTCACATCCCTTCCCAGCCTCCCCCCTCCCCCGGCCAATCCCAATCCTTCTCCTTCCCCGCCCTTCTTCCCCCCCTCCCCCCCCCCCCCCCCCCCCCCGCACCGATGTTGTAAAGCTCGTTTTGGACATGACAACTTGTACTTCTCATTGTTGCAACAGGTCCACCTGTATCCTTAAACAACTGGTTTTTCCCCATCTCCTCCACAAGTTATACTGACATCAAATATAGTGAAAGCAGAGGTTATACTGTGGGGGAGGGACATACAAAGCAACAAAGAGATAATCTTATAAATGCTTAGAAACACATGCATGAAAGAAAAAAACATTAAAATACATATCTAATGGTTCATTTTCTTAACATCACATTATCTGACCTTTTCCTCTTGACTCATACATATACTAGATATTGCAAATAGGGGAAACCATGGGGCCCATATTTTAGCCTCTTGAGGAAACAGAATTACAGTTATGAGCCACCAGTAATGGGCTGATTGGCTCATTGCAGCCTCAGTTATTGGTTCTTCTTTTTCTTCTAGTCTTCTTTGCATTTCATTCTTTGTGAATGTGCTAGTGCTGGAGCCAGAACTCATGCAAGGCCTGGCCTGTTTCAGGATGCTGAAATCTGACCATCATGGTTCAAAGCCAGGCTGAGCAGGAAAGTGTCAGATCCTTACCTCCAATTAACTGCCAAAAATCTGGGAGTACTACAGTTCTAGCCCCAGGATGGCCCACAAGCAACTGTCTTGTGGACTTTCCTGCTAGAATTGGCCTTTCCACTGGATACCCATATTTCTGCCTCCTGGAGAATTACAGGCATGAGTCACAAGCCCCAGGTTCTCTTCTTATTTACATTTTTGTGATCCTGAGGCTGTATCTCTTAGCAAGGGCACTGTTTCATAGCTTTCTCACTCAAGCCTGGTGCTTTACAACTCCATCACGATTCACTACTGTTTTCTTGTTTACATGTTTTGCTGGTGATTTGAGGATTAGAGACCATAGCCCTCAGATTTAATCTATCTTAGTATTTAGGATTACACACAAAAGAAGTGGCACTGTAGCTCATGTGGTAGAGCACTAGCATTGAAATGAAGAGCTGAGGGACAGTGCTCAGGCCCAGAGTTCAAGCCTTACAACCGACCAAAAAAAGAGGATTATACACAAAAACCAAAATCTCATCACTCATTAAAAAAAATTAATTGAATTTTCTTATACATTTTTTAATTTCTACTTTTTATTTCCATATGTATGCTGGGCTTGGAGCTGTAAATCAGTGCCTAGGTATTGTCCCAGTTCCTTTTTTTTTGCCTGTCATGGAGCCTGAACTCTGGGCCTGGGCGCTGTCACTCAGCTCTTCAGCTTGAGGCTAGAGCCGTACCACTTGTGCTACTGAGCCACTTCTGATTTTTCCTGCTATGTGTTGGTGAGGAATTGAGCCCAGGGCCTCATGCATGCAAGGCAAGCACTTTCCCACTGAGTCACTTCCCAGTCCCCTCCCAGTACATTTTTAAAACTAGCCCTCTAATATGTGAGACACAGCACAATTCGGAGCTTCTAAAAAAAAACTGTAATTGGCTAATTAGTGTAGAGTTCATGGACTCCCCTGCCTTAGCTGGCCTTGAGTACTGATCCTCAGATGTGAGACCATTGAGTAAGTACAGTAACAAGTGTAAGCTAACTCAATTTTGCTCATTTTAACCTCTGAAATCGGCTCTCCCTTTTCTTCTTCCAACTTTCTTTTCATTTATTTATTTTATTCTTGTGTGTGCTGGTCCTGGAGCTTGATCTCAAGGTGTGGGTATTGTCCCAGAAATCATTGTCTCATTTCTGCCATTGGGGCCACATCTCAACCCCAGGTGTTTCTTGTTTTTTTGTTTTTCTTCTTTTTGGTGGCTCATTGGAGATAAGTGTCTCATGCAAAGCACAGAATGTCTCAGGAAGCCGAAATCTGATTATCAGTTTGAAGTCAGCCTGCACAGAGAATTCCATGAGACTCTTTACCTCTAATTAGCTGGCAGTCATCCCACCCATTAGCTGAGAGTAATAGAACACCAGCCTTGAATAAAGTAGAACAAATTCAACCCACATGACTGGCACACACAGAAAAAAATGTACCATGTACTTTCCTGCCTGGAATTGCCTTTAAATGTTTTTTTTTTTTTTTTGATGAGTTCTGGGAAGATGGTGGAGGAGAAGCTGGAGGCTAAACAAGCTCTTGCATAGAAAGCAATTTTAGTGTTCCAATAAACAGTCCTAAGCCAGAGAATCACACCAAGTGTGCCATCACAGGACAGAGAGTTAGCCCAGAGAGGGAAAATCCAGGCAAGGAGACAGATATAAGCACTTGCCAGTGGCCACGGATGTGGCGGCAGCGGAGGCAGCCATAGCCACCGTACCTGCAACAAAGAGAGTCTGGGACTTAAGCGTCAGATGCGGCAAGAGAGCGGTTTCTACTCAACACCAGCAAGAACTGACAAGGGGCACACATCTTCATCCTGAAGTTCGCAGATGAGAGATGAGCCAGGAACCAAGACTGGCGTGAGTAGAAGCCTCACATCCTCACTCCTTCTCACGGAGGAGAGGAGGGAAGGCCAACCCTCCCCCACCCCATTACCGGAGATTTCCATCTTGGATACTGAAGAAGCCTGGCTGTTCAGCTAGTTCCAACTCAGGCCTTGGAAAAAAATAAGAGTCATTTAGCAGGTCACAGGAACCTAACCTGACCTGCCAGGCTCAGCTCCTCCCTAGGAAAATCACCCAGCTTGAGCAGCCAGCCCCAAGAGTGGCTTTCTTCACTGGGTAAAGAGAGCCAGAGGCTGCCCCTCCCTACAGGAGCCTTGACAATCAATTGAAATTCAGTAAACATAAACCCTGAGAATGGCTCCAGGCTGGGCTCTGTGAGTTTCTCAGAAGCTAACTCCTCAGGGAAAAGCTGCTGTTTGCTGAAAGGCCTCAACTTTACCCAGAACCTAGCCTCATCACAGCATCTCCAAACTAGAGGAAAGAGCCATCTCCCTCTTTTGTGAAAGTCAAAGTAGATCTCTGTCCCATTGAACTAGTCTGGGAGTAGGATCACAAAATTCTTGGTAAAGCAGAGCATTTTTCTGCCTGCTCAAACAAATTGACTAAAGAAACCATCCAAAGCACAGGAAAATCAAACACCACAAGCAGACCAGATAACCCAACAAGAGACTGGTTATGGACACAAGGGAGATACATGAACGTTCCATCCCCCCAAAAAATCAAAGATCTTATTTTTGTACCTTTTATAATTTTTTTTCTAAACCTTGTTTTAGATTTTTAACTTTAAAAATTTTTGTTTTCTATTAACATTTCTTTCTTCCTCATAATTTTTGTTTTGGGGTTATATATCTGTGTGTTTTTTTTTCTTTTTTAGAAATTATTTTCGTTTTTTTTTTCTTTTTTTATGCGAACATACTGTACAGAGGGCTTACAATTAAATGGGAAGATAATGAGTACATTTCCTATCAAGCATAGTAGCCTCCTCCTTTGTTTACCCTTCACATCCCTTCCCAGCCTCCCGATGTCGATGTCCTCCCACCCAATCCTCCCCCCACCCCACCAAAGTTGTAAAGTTCGTTTTCGACATGACAACTTGCACTTCTCATTGCTGCAACGGGTCCACCTGTGCCCTTATTTGAACGACTTATTTTGCCCCTTCCCCTCCACAAATTATACTGACATCAAATAGAGTGAAAGCAGGGGTTATATTGTGGGGGAGGGACATACAAAGCAACAAAGAAATAATCTTATAAATGTGTTAGAAACAAATGCTTGAAAGAAAAAAAAACATTTAAATACATATCTTAGGGTTCATTTTCCTAACTTCACCTTATCTGACCTTTTCTGCTGGACTCATACATGTACTAGATATTGAAAATAAGGGAAACCATGGGACCTATGTTTCTTTGGGCTTGGCTTACTAAACTTAATATAATTTTTTCCAAGACTTTGAATTTCCTAACAAATGGGGCAATGTCATTCTTTCTGATGGAGGCATAGAATTCGATTGTGTATATATACCACATTTTTTTGATCCATTCATCTACTGAGGGGCATCTGGATTGGTTCCAGATCTTAGCTAAGGCAAATAATGCTGCAATAAACATAGTTGTGCTGGTAGCTTTAGTGTGGTTTTGTTTGTAAAAATTTTTGTAAATGCCCAAAAGTGGGACTTCTGGGTCATAGAGGAGCTCTATGTGGAGTCTTTTGAGGAACCTCCATACTACTTTCCAATGTGGTTGAACAAGTTTACACTTCCACCAACAATGAAGTAAGGTTCTCTTCTGTCCACATCCCCTCCAGCATGTGTAGTTGTTAGAGTTCTTGATTTTTGACATTCTAAATGGGGTATCTCAATGTTGTTTTGTTTTGCATTTCTTTTATGGGTAAGGAGGTTGAGCATTTTTTCATGTGTCTATTGGCCATCCTTCCTTCTTCTTCAGAGAAGTTTCTCTTTAAGTCTTTAGCCCACTTATTTATTGGGCAGTTGTTTCTTTGAGGATTTGTTTTTGGGGGATTTAATTTTTGACTTCCATGTATATTTTAGATATGAGTCCTTTGTCAGGTGTATGGCTAGTGAAGATCTTCTCCCAATCTGTAGGCTTTCTATTGAGCTTGCTAGCTATGTCCTTTGCCATGCAGAAGCTCTGCAACTTCATGCAATCCCATTTGTCCAACCTTTCTTTGATTTGTTGGGTTTCAGGGTCTCTATTCAGAAAATTTCGACCTGCGCCAAGGAGACCTAGGGTTTCTCCTATTCCATCCTGCAATGCTTTCAGAGTGTCTGCTTTGACTCTGAGGTCTTTGATCCATTTGGAGTTGATTCTGGTGCAAGGTGATAGATAAGCGTCTAGTTTTAGTTTTCTACATGTATTTAAACAATTTTGCCAGCACCATTTACTGAAGAGGCTTTCTTTCTTCCATTCTATTGTTTGAGCTACCTTATCAAAGATTAGACGGCTATAAGTCTGTAGATTCATTTCTGGGTTTTCAATTCTATTCCATTGGTCCTGAGGTCTGTTCTTGTGCCAGTGCCAAGCTGTTTTGATTACTATGGATTTACAGTAGAGTTTGAAATTTGGTATTGATATTCCTCCAGCAGTGTTCTTTCCATTGAGGAGCGTTTTTGCTATTCGGGGTCGTTTATTGTTCCATATGAATTTTTGGATTGCCTCTTCTATTTCCTTGAAGAATGAGGTTGGAATTTTGATAAGTATTACATTGAATTTGTAGATAGCCTTGGGAAGTATTGCCATTTTCACAAGATTAATCTTTCCAATTCAGGAGCATGGGAGGTTTTGCCATTTTCTAAGTTCTGTTTTGATTTACTTTTTCAAGTTTTTAAAGTTTTCATCATAGAGGTCCTTCCCTTCTTTGTTAAGTTAATTCCTATTATTTTACTTTTTGTGGGGCTATTGCAAATGGAGTGGCATTCTGAATTTCAGCCACACTTTTCACATTGTTGGCATACAGAAAAGCCATTAATTTTGGGGGGTTAATTTTATACCCTGCTACTTTGCCAAAGTTTTGAATCAGCTTGAGTAATTTGGGAGCAGATTCTATGGGATTCTTTAAATGCAAGATCATGTCATCTGCAAAGAGGGAGAGTTTCATTTCTTCTTTCCCTATATGGACCACCTTTATGTTTGCATCTTTTCTTGTTGCTGTAGCTAGGCTTTCTAATACTAGATTGAAGAGAAGTGGAGAGAGTGGACATCCTTGTCTTGTTCCTGAGTTAAGAGGAAATGGGTTTAATTTTCACTATTAAGTATAATGCTGGCTGTAGGTTTGTCATATAAAGCCTTTATTTTATTGAGGAATATCCCATGGATTCTTAATTTTTCCAAAACCTTCATCATAAAGGGGTGTTGGATCTTGTCTAATGCTTTTTCTGCGTCTATTGAGATAACCACGTGGTTCTTATCCTTGCTCCTGATGATGTGATGAATAAAATTAATTGATATGCGTATATGGAACCAGATTTGCATCCCTGAAATGAATCCTGTTTGATCGTGTTGTGTGATTTTTTGGATGAATTGTTGACTTGGATTGGCCAAAATTTTGTTGAGAAGTTTTGTATCAATGTTCATCAAAACATGGGTCTATAGTTCTCTTTCTTTGATGAGTCCCTTCCTGGTTTTGGGATGAGAGTTATGAGAGTTATGATGGCTTCATACAATGTGTTTGGTAGTGAACTTTGTCTGCTTTAAAACCGTCTGGTCCTTGCGTTTTCTTAGCTGAGAGGTCTCTTATTGCTGTTTCTATTTCAATGCTTGATATAGGCCTGTTAAGATGGTTTAACTCATATTGGTTTAGTTTTGACATGTCAATATTTGCTAGGAAAAGGTCCATTTCTGCCAAGTTCTCAAACTTACTACCATAAAGTTTTGAGAAGTATTCACTTATAATGTTCTGAATCATGGTTGTTTCCGTGGTGATGTTTCCATTCTCATCTCTGAGTTTATTTATTTGGGTGTGTTCTCTTCTTTTTCTGATAAGATTTGCTAAGGGTCTGTCAATTTTGTTAATTTTTTCAAAGAACCAACTCTTTGTTTTGTTGATTCTTTCTATAGAGATTTTGGATTCTAATTCATTTAATTCTGATTTAATTTTAATTATTTCTTTCTGTCTACTGGATTGGGGTTTATTTGCTGCTCTTTTTCAAGGAGGTTCAGATGTCTCATTAAATTGTTGGTTTCAGATCTCTCCAATATGTTGATGTAGGAACTAAGAGCTATAAACTTGCCTCTGCTCACTGCCTTTGCTGTGTCCTAGAGTTGCTGGTAATTTGTGTGCTCTTTTTTGTTGAATAGCATGAATATTTGAATTTCCTTTCTAATCTCTTCCATGACCCACTCGTGATTCAGCAGAGTGTTGTTCAACTTCCCTGTGTTACCAGACTTTCTTTGGTGGCTTTTGGTGTTGGGTTCTAATTTTATTCCCTTGTGGTCTGAAAGAATGCAAGAAATAACTTCAATGTTTCTGAATTTGGACAAGTTTGCTTTGTGGCCTAAAATGTGGTCTATTTTAGAAAATGTTCCATGTGCTGCTGAGAAAATCGTGTATTCTGATGCTGCTGGGTGAAATGTTCGGTAGATGTCTGTTAAATCTAGTTGATCTATACAGCTGTTTAGATCTGTAGTTTCTCTGTTGAGTTTTTGCCGAGTTGATCTATCTAGTGGGGAGAGTTGTGTGTTAAAATCCCCAACAATTAATGTCTTTGGATCTATGTGGAATTTGAGGGAAAGTAGTGTTTCTTGGATAAATTTGGGAGCTCCGTTGTTTGGTGAATAGATATTTAGAATTGTAATATCCTCCTGAAGGAGAGATCTGTTAATAAGTATGTAGCGACCTTCTTTATCTCTTCTAACTAATTTTAATTTGAAGTCTACTTTATCTAATATTAGGATTGCAACTCCAGCTTGTATATGGAGGCCATTTGCTAGGTATATTTTGTTCTAATCTTTCACATTGAAAATGTGTTTGTTTTTATGGGCTAAATTCCTGAAGGCAGCAGAAAGTATGATCGTGCTCTTTAATCCAACTAGACAGTCTATGTAGCTTAATTGGAGAGTTAAGTCCGTTAATGTTCAGAAATAGGAGAGAGAGGTATTTGGGAGTTCCTGCCATTTTATCCACATTTTTGGGGGCTGTGGCAACTGTGTTCTTCCTATGGTTCTTGGATTCTCAGTTTGGGTGCAGTTTCTTGGCCTCTATTCTGGTCTTGTTGGTTTTCTTTGTGTAGGACATCTTTAAGAATCTTTTGTAGGGCTGGTTTGGTGGAGATGTATTGTTTCAATATTTCTTTGCTATGGAAGGTTTTTATTTGGCTTTTAGTTATGAAGGAGAGTTTAGATGGGTACAGTATTCTTGGAGGATAGTTGTTTGTTTTTAGGGCATGGCATACATCATTCCAGGCTCTTCTTGCTTTGATTGAATCTGCTGAGAAATCTGAGGAGATTCTAATTGGTTTCCATTTATAGGTGATTGATCTTTTCACCTTGACAGCTTTAAGGATCTTTTCCTTGGTCTGAGTTGATCCTGTGTGGATTACAATGTGACTGTGGGATGTCCTATTCTGGTCTGGTCTATTTGGAGTTCTAAAAGCTTCTTGTATCTGAATAGGACTATCTTTTTACATGTTTGGGAAGTTCTCTGCTAGGATCCTGTTAAACAAATTTCCTAGGCCATTAACTTCTGTTTCTATTTGCTCCTGTACACCCATTATCCTTAGATTAGGCCTTCTGATGGTGTCTTCCAAGTGTTGGATAGATCTATCATATTTCTTGGACGTGGATAGTTGTATGTACTTTATCTATAATGTCTAGGCTGTCTTCAATTCCCAAGATTCGATCTTCTACATGGTCTAACCTGCTGTCAAGACTTTCTACTTTGGTTTTTATTTCTTTTCCTTCTAATTGGTCAGTTTTGATAGCTTCAAATTCTTTGTGGAAGCTTTGTTTTAGACCTTGAATGGACTTCTTTACTTCCTTAATTTGGTGTTCAGCGTTTATTCTCAAATCACTTAGTTGATTGGTTATGGTTTCCTTGGACTCTCATTCCTTCTGTTGGGTTCCATTCAGCATTCCCTTTGTGGTCTCTGTGACCTCCTTCAGCTCTTTGTTAATGGATCCCATGAATGCCTTTAGTGATCTTTGTGTAGTCTCATCCTGCTCTCTCAATTCCTGTATTACTTTTTGCTTAGCTTCCTTCTGTTCATGCCATTCCTGTAGTTCTCTTTGAGTGTTCTCAGCCTGTTCAAGCCATTCCTGCCTTTCTCTTTTAGTATTCTCAAGCTGCTCACGCAAATCCTGTATCAGTTTTTGAGTAGCTTCCTCACGCTCATGATATTCCTGTATAAACCTTTGGATTGCCTCCTCTCTCTCCCTCTCACTCTCATGCAGAGTCCTTTGTAGGTTTTCAATCTTTTCCTCCCTTGACCTATTGTTTGCCTCCTCTCTCTCCCTATCACGCTCATACAGAGTCCTTTGTCGGTTTTCAATCTTTCATTTATCATGTTTTCCTGCAGTGTTTATTAGAGCTTTTTGGGAATTCTCCTCTGGATTATTCATTATCCGTTATGTCCCCTGATTATCATGAGTGGGAGTTGAGATTCCCAGACTTGCCATTTTTCTTGTGTTTTTCCAGCTTACTCTGCCCATTTGGGATGAAAATAACACCAGTTTTCTGCTAGAACACTAACTTAAGTCAAGCATCAACCAAAGTCTGCATTTGCACAGTCCATAGTCTGCAAGTAAAATCTAGTTCAACAGATACATCTATTAAACATCAAACAACTATATATTAATGGGCTACGAACCGCAAAGAAGAATTTGGAAAATCAGAAATTATTAGGGGTAGGGAGAGATGTGGGTAAAATAGAGAGATGTGGGAAGAGACAAGGAGAGCTAACTAAGTCCTAATCACAAAGCAGGAAATAGGTTGGGTAGTATGAAAGTAGAGAAAGAGAAAAAAAGAAGAAAGAGAAAGGGAAAAAAGAGACCAGAAAAAATAGAAAAGAAAAATTTAAAATATTATGCAGAATCGAAAACAAACTATCCAGAGAAGAACGTGAATATAATGAGAGAAACGGGGATATAAATGAGATGTGAAAATCTTAGAAATTATAATACTTAAAATATTATATAGGTATAAAGAGGTAGTACTGCTATTAAGGAATTTAAGTCTCAGAGGTTTTGAATTGAGTAATAAATTTGTGGATTAAGTGTGTTCACAATTGGGGATAGGATCTAATAGTCAACTACGGATTTATCTGAGGATGTGCAGAACAACAATTAAGTCACATAAAGAAGAATGAAAGAGAAGAAAAGGTGAAAAGGGTAAGAGAGAAAGAAAAAAAGATCAGAAGTTCAGTAGAGGTAAACAAAAAGATTTTTTAAAAAAAAAAACAAAGAAAAAAAAGAAAGAAAAACGCACACACACATGTACTCCTATAATAAAAATTATAAGAGGAAAAAAAGTTACTAGAAAACAATTTTTTTCAAAAAATTTAAAAATTAAAAATGTTTAGAAAAGAAAAAAAGTTTTTTATAAAAGGTACAAAAAAAATGAAGAAGAGAAAAAATAGTTCTTTCGTTTTTCTGGGAGGGTTGGGAAAAATCCTGCATATCCCTTGTGTCCGTAACCAGCCTCTTGTTGGAGTCTCTGGTCTGCTTGTGGTTCTGTGGCTTGGTTGGTTTCTTAAGTCAGTTTGTTTGAACAGGCAGAGAAATGTTCTCCTTTACCCAGGATTTTGCGATCTTCCTTCCAGTTTAGTTCAATGGGAGGGAGATTTGCTTTGAGTATCACAAAAGATGGAGATGGCTTTTTCCTCAAATTTGGAGAAGCTGTGATGAGGCTAGGTTCTGGGTAGAGTTGAGGCCTTTCAGCAATCAGTAGCTTTTCCGGGGGGCTAATTTGTGAGAAACTCACAGAGCCCAGCCTGGAGCCATTCTAAGGGTTTATGTTTACTGAATTTCAATTGTCAAGGCTGCTAAAGGGAGGAGCAATCTCTGGCTCTGATTACCCAGTGAAGAAAGCCACTCCTAGGGCTGGCTCCCAAGCAAGCTGACTTTTCCCTGGGTGGAGCTGAGTCTGGCAGTTCAGCTTAGGTTCTTGTGACCTGCTAAATGACTCTAGTTTTCTTCCAAGGCCTGAGTTGGAGCTAGCAGCTCCGCTGAGCTTTGTCGATATCCAAGATGGAGATCTCCAGTACTGGGGGGGAAGGGTGGCCTTCCCTGCTCTGCACCCTGAGAAGGAGTGAGGACATCAGACTTCTACTCACGCCAAGTCTTGCTTCCTGGGTTGTCTCTGGTCTGCGAACTGCAGGGTGAAGAATTCCACTCCTTGTTGGTTCTTGCTGGTGTTGAGTAGAATCCGCTCGCCCACTGTGTCTGGATCCTTCGTCCCAGACTCTATGTGATTCAGGTATGGCGAGTTCGGCCACCGCCGCCACCGTTGCTACTGCAGTGGCGGCAGCAGCTGGCAAGAGCTCAGATCTGTCTCCTTGTCTGGATTTTCCCTCTCTGTCCTAACTCTCTGTCTTGTGATGGCACACTTGGTGTGATTCTCTGGCTGAGGACTGTTCACTGGAACTCTAAAACTGCTTTCTATGTGAATGATTGTTTTACCTCCAGATTCTCCTCAGCCATCTTCCCAGAACTCTCTCTTTTTATCTTTTAAAATAATTTTTTTTATTTAGCTCTAGTGACCATTTGATCCTTTTCTTTTTCCTTCTTGTTCTTTTCACGTTTTCTTCTCTTTCATGCTTTGCATGACTTAATTGCTATTCTCATCCTCATATATACCCGTAGTTGATTATTTGACTTTAGCCACATTGTGCACACACTTAATCCAGAAATTTATTACTCAGTTTAAAGATGCTTAGACTTAACTTCCTTAATAGCAGTACTACCTTTTAATAACTATATAATATTTTTAGCATTTTTATTTTTAATTTTTCCACATCTCCGTTCCATCCCTCCTGTTCTCTTATTCTATCCACTTTCTTCTCTGAATATTATGTCTTCAATTTGCATAATTTTTAAGTGTTGCACTTCTTAATTTTTAATGTTTTTTTTCCTGTTTTTTCTTGTCTTTTTTCTTTCTCTTTCTTCTTTTTTTCTCTCTCTACTATCATTCTATCCAAGCTATTTCCCGTTTTGAGTTTAGGATTTGTTGTGTTAACTCTCCCATTGCCTTTCCACATCACTCTATGCCTATTTTTTACATCGCTCCCTAAACCTAATAATTTCTGTTTGCCAACTTATTCTTTGCAGTTCGTAGCTCAATTATACTTAGTTGTTTGAAGTTGAATAGATATATCTATTGAATTATATTGTATCTGCAGACTTTTGACTGTGCAACTACAGACTTTGGTTGATGCTTGCCTTAAAATAGTGTGCTAGCACAAAGCTGGTTTATTTTCATCCCAAATGGGTAGAGCAATCTCGAAAACACAAGAAAAATGGCAAGTTCAGTTATCTCAACTCCCACTCATAATAATCAGGGGACAAAAAAGATAACGAATAATCCATAGAAGTGTTCCCAAAAAGGTCTACAAATACTACTGGTAAACATGGTAAATGAAAAGATTGAAAACCTGAGAAGGACTCTGTATGAGCGTGATAGGGAGAGAGAGGAGGCAAAACAAAGAATATCATGAGTGTGAGGAAGCTGCTCAAAGTTTGATACAGGAATTGCGAGAGTAGCTTGAGAACACTTAAAGAGAAATAAAGGAATTGCATGAGCAGGCTGGGATCAGTCAAAGAGAAAGTCATGAATGGCGTGAGCAGGCTGAAAACACTCAAAGACAACTACAGGAACTGCGTGAATATGAATAAGCTAATCAAAGAGTAATAGAGGAATTGAGAGTGGGGGGATGAGAATACAGAAAGATCACTAAAGGCATTCGAGGAATCCATAAACAGAGAGCTCAAACAAATCAGGGAGACCACAAAAAGAAATGCTGAACGTAACCCAACAGAAGGAATGGGAGTCCTAGGAAACCATAACTAATCAACTAAGTGATTTGTGAATAAATACTCACACCAAATTAAGGAAGTAAAGAAGTCCATACAAGATCTAAAACAAAACTCCAACAAGGAATCTGAAGCCATCAAAGGCGACCAACTAGAAGGAAAAGAAATGAAAAACAAAGTAGAAAGACTTGATAGTAGGTTAGACCATCCTGAAGATCGAATTTCAGGGATTGAAGTCAGCCTAGTTATTATAGAGAAAGAACATACAACCATCCAAGACAAATCCAAGAAATATAATAAAGCTATTCAACAATTGGAAGACACCATCAGAAGGCCTAATTTGAGGCTAATGGGTGTAGAGATAGAAGTTAATGGTCTAGGAAATTTGTTTAACAGGATTCTAGCAGAGAACTTTCCAAACATGCAAAAAGATAGGTCTATTCAGACACAAGAAGCTTTTAGATCACCAAATAGATGAGACCAGGATAGGGCATACCACCATCACATTATAAACTACACACATTCAATTCAGACCAAAGAAAAGTTCCTTAAAGCTGTCAAGGAGAAAAGCTCAATCACCGGTAAAGGGAAACCAATTAGAGTCACCTCAGATTCCTCAGAAGAAACAATTAATGCCAGAAGAGCCTAGAATGATGTATGCCATGCCCTAAAGACAAACAAATATCAACCAAGAATACTGTACCCAGATAAACTCTCCTTCATATCCAACTAGATTACAATAAAGGCCAAGCAACAGTACCCAAACTGAGAATCCAAGAGCCATAGGAAGAACCAAGTTGCCGCAGCCACAAGAAGGTGGATAAAATGGCAGCAGCTCCCAAATACCTCAGTCGTATCTCTCAACATTAACGGACTTAACTCTTCAATTAAACGACATAGACTGTCTACTTGGATTAAAAAGCAACATCCTTCTATCTGCTTCTTTCAGGAGTCACATCTTGCCTGTAAAAACACACATTTTCAATGTGAAAGGTTGAAACAAAATCTACCAAGCAAATGGCCCCCATAACCAAGCAGGAGTTGCAATCCTAATACCAGATAAAATAGACTTCAAATTAAAATAAGAGAGAAAAGATTAAGAAGGTCTCCACATACTCATTAAGAGATCTCTCCTTCAGGAGGATATTACAATTCTAAATATCTACTCGCCAAAAAATGGAGCTCCCAAATTTATCCAAGAAACACTACTTTCGCTCAAATCCCACATAGATCCAAAGACACAGGCTGAAATTTTCTTAATAGAGACCCAGAAGCACAACAAATCTAAGAAGGGTTGAACAAATGGGATTGCATGAAATTGCATAGCTTCTGCATGGCAAAGGACATAGCTAGCAAGATCAATAGAAAGCCCACAGATTGGGAGATGGTCTTCACTAGCCATACAACAGACAAGGGTTTCATATCTAAAATATATCTGTAACTCAAAAAATTAAACCCCCCAACAGCAAACCTTCAAAGAAAAAACTGCCCAATAAATATGTGGGCTAAAGACTTAAAGAGAAACTTCTTTGAAGAGGAAAGAAGGATGGCCAATAGACACATGAAGAAATGCTCAACCTCCCTAGCAATAAAAGAAATGCAAATCAAAACAGCATTTAGATACCACTTCACCCCAGTCAGAATGGCTAGAATCAAGAACTATAATAACAACAGATGCTGGAGGGCATGTGGACAGAAGGGAACCTTAATACATTCTTGGTGGGAGTATAAACTTTTACAACCACTTTGGAAAGTAGTATGGAGTTTCCTCAAAAGACTCCACATAGGGCTCCCCTATGATCCAGCAATCCCACTTTGGGGCATTTAACCAAATGTTCACAAGCAAAACTATAAGAAAGTTACCAGCACAACTATGTTTATTGCAGACTTATTTACCATAGCTAAGATCTGGAACCCACCCAGATGCCCCTCAGTAGATGAATGGATCAAGAAAATGTGGTATATATACACAATGGAATTCTATGCCTCCATCAGAAAAAATGACATTGCCCCATTTGTTAGGAAATGGAAAGATTTGGGAAAAATTGTATTAAGTGAAGTAAGACAGGCCCAAAGAAACATAGGTCCCATAGCTTCCCCTATTTGTAATAACTAGTATCAGTCTGAATCAAGCAGGAAAGGTCAGATAAGTCGATTTTAGGGAAATGAACCCTAAGATATTTATTCAAATGTTTTTTTTTTCTTTCATGCAATTGTTTCTAAAACAATTATAAGATCATTTCTTTGTTGCTTTGTATGTGCCTGGACAACTTTAGAACCCCTGTTTTCACTGTATTTGATGTTGTTATCATTTGTGGAGGGGAAGGGAAAAAACAAATCATTTAAATAGGCATACAGGTGGACCCATTGCAACGAGATGTACAAGTCATTATGTCAAAAACGAACTTTACAACTTTGGTGGGGGATTGAGGGTTGGGTGGTGGGACGGGGGGAGAATGGGATGGGAAGGGGAAACAAAGGAGGAGGCTACAATGCTTTATGAGAAATATACTCATTGTCTTGCCCATGTAATTGCAACTACATGGAAAATGTTCCATGTAGTGATGAGAAAAAAGTGTATTCTGATGCTGCTGGGTGAAATATTCAGTAGTTGTCTGTTAAATGTAGCTGATCTAGGCAGTTCTTTAGATCTGCATTTTCTTTATTGAGTTTTTTCTAGTTGATCTATCTAGTGTGGATAGTGGTCTGTTAAAGCCCCCAACAATTCTTATCTTTGGATCAGTTTGAGATTTTGGGGAAAGTAGTATTTGTTGGATAAATTTCGGTGATCCATTGTTTGGCGAATAGTATTTATTATTGTAATATCCTCCTGAAAGAAAGATCCCTTAATTCGTATGTAGTGACCTTCTTTATCTCTTCTCACTAATTTTAATTTGAAGTCTATTTTATCTGATATTATGACTGCAATTCCTGTCTGTTTATGGGGGCCATTTGCTTGGTAGATTTTGTTCCAGACATTCACGTTCAAAGTGTGTTTGTTTTTATGAGCAAGGTGTGATTCCTGAAGGCAGGAGATAAAAGAATGTTGCTTTTTAATCCATCTAGACAGTGTATGTCGCTTAATTGGAGAGTTAAGTCCGTTAATGTTGAGAGAAAGCACTGAGAAGTGTTTGGTAGTTTCTGCCATTTTATCCACCTTCTTGGGTGCTGTGGCAACTTGGTTCTTCCTATGGTTTTTGGATTCTCAGTTTGGATGCCGTTTCTTTGCCTTTATTGTGGTATTGTCAGTTCTGTCTGTGTAGGACATCTTTAAGTATCTTTTGTAGGACCAGTTTGTTGGAGATATTTTTTTTTCAGTTTTTCTTTGCTATGGAAGGTTTTTATTTCACCTTTGGTTATGAAGGAGAATTTAGCTGTTTACACTATTCGTGGTTCATCCTTCGTCTTTAGGTCATGGCATGCATCATCCCAGGCTCTTCTTGCTTTAATTTTCTCTGCTGAAAAAAATGAAGTTATTCTAATTGTTTCCCCTTCATAGATGATTGATCTTTTTTCCTCGACAGCTTTAAGGATCTTTTCCTTGGTCTGAATTGATCTTGTGCATATTATAATGTGATGGTGGGATGTCCTGCTCTTGTCTGGTCTATTTGGGGTTCTCAACGTTTCTTGTATCTGAATAGGACTATCCTTTTGCATGTTTGGGAATTTCTCTGCTAGGATCCTGTTAAACAAATTACCTAGACCATTATCTTCTCTCTCTAGGTGCTCCTCTACACCCATTATTCTCAGATTAGGCTTTCTGATGGTGTCTTCCAATTGCTGAATATATCTATCATATTTCTGGATTTGTCTTGGATAGTTGTACATTCTTTCTCTATAATATCTAGGCTGTCATCATTCACCGAAATTCGATCTTCTGCATGGTCTAACCTACTGTCAAGGCTTTATTCTTTGTTTTTCATTCATTTTCCTTCTAATTGTTTAGTTTTGATGACTTCAAATTCTTTTTGGGAGCTTTGTTTCAGATCTTGTATGGACTTCTTTACTTCCTTAATTTGGTGTTCAGTTCTTATTCTCAAATCACTTAGTTGTTTGGTTATGGTTTCCTTATACTCCCATTCCTTCTCTCGGGTTCCAATCAGCATTCTCTTTGTGGTCTCCCTGAATTCTTTCAGCTGTCTGTTTATGGATTCCATGAATGCCTCTATTGATCTTTGTTTATTCTCGTCCCTCCCTTGCAATTCCTGTATTACTCTTTAATTAGCTTCCTCATGTTCATGCAATTCCTGTAGTTCTCTTTGACTCTCTCAGCCTGTTCACACAATTCCTGACATTCTCTTTGTCTCTTTTCAGCCTGCTCATGCAATTCCTGTATTTCTCTGACAGTTCTCAGCCTGTTCACACAATTCCTTTATTTCTCTTTGAGTGTTCTCAACCTGTTCACACATTTCTGTATCAACCTTTGAGTAGCTTCCTCATGCTCATGAGATTATTGTATTGATCTTTGGTTTGCTTCTGCTCTCTCCCTATCATGATCACACTGAGTCCTTTGCAGGTTTTCTATCTGTTCATTCACCATGTTTCCCAGTAATATTTATTGAGCTATTGGAGAACTCTCCTCTGGAATAATGGTTATCATGAGTGGGAGTTGAGATACCAGGACTTGGATTTTTCTTGTATTTCTCTGGCTTGTTCTGTCCATTTGATATGAAAGTAACACCAATTTTCTGGTAGAATATTTTTTCAAAGGCATGCATCAACCAAAGTCCTGTAGTTGCACAGGCAAAAGGACTCAGATATAATCTAGTTCAACAGATACAATCTATTCAACATCAAACAACTATGGATTAATGGGCTAACAACAGCAAGGATGAATTTGGCAAACCAGAAATTACTATATTTAGGGACAAATATGAGGAAAAATAGGATTAGAAGAATGTGGAGAGGTAAAAGGAGAGTGAATTTAACCGAGTTCTAATCTCAAAGAGGGAAATGGATTGGACAGAATAGTAGGAGAGAGAAAAAAACAGACAAGAAAAAAATGGGAAAAACAAATATTAAATTTATGAAATGAATCTTTAAAATTATCTAAGTTTAAGGTGGTATTGAGAGAAGAAAAAGATACGATGAGAGGAGGGGAAGGATAGAAAGGAGACATGAAAAATTAAAAACTAAATATTCTCAAAAATTATATAGCCTAAAGAGATAATACTGCTATTACATTATTTAAGGCTAAGAAGTTTTGAGTTGAGTAATAAAATTCTTGATTAAGTGAGTATACAATGGGGGTAAGGTCTAATATTTGACGACGGGCATATATCTGAGGATGAGCAGAATAGCAAATAAGTCACACAAAAAACAAGGAAACAGAAGAAAAAATGAAAAGAATGAAAAAAAAAGAAAAAAAGACCAAAAGGTCATTAGAGATTTAAACAAAGCACACTCACACACACATACACCTAAAATAAAAATTAGGAGAGAAGAAAAAAAGATTAATAGAAAACAATTTTTTTAAACTAAAAATTAGAAAAGGTACAAAAAAGAGTTCTTTTTTTTTGGGGGGGGGGGAGAAGTAGATGGGAAGATCCTGTATCTCCCTGTGTCTGTAACCAGTCTCTTGGTGGAGTCTCTAGTCTGCTTGTGGTGTTTGGTTTCTCTGTGGCATGATTGGTTTCTTAAGTCAATTTGTTTTAGCAGGCAGAAGTATGCTCAGGATTTTGTGATCCTCCTCCCAGGCTAGTTCAATGAGAGGGAGATCTGCTTTGAGTTTCACAAAAGAGGGAGATGGCTGTTTCCTCTAATTTGAAGATGCTGTGATGAGGCTAGGTTCTGGGTAGAGTTGAGGCCTTTCAGCAAATTGTAGCTTTTCCCTGAGGGGTAGCTTCTGAGACACTCAGGGAGCCCAGCTTGGAGCCATTCTCAGGGTTTATGTTCACTGAATTTCACTTGATTGTTTAGGCTGCTGTAGGGAGGGGCAGCCTCTGGCTCTGTTTACCCAGTGAAGAAAGTCACTCCCCTCGGGGCAGAGCTTTGTCTGCCTGGGCTGGGTGACTTTTCCTAAGGAGGAGCTGAGCCTGGCAGTTCAAGTCAGGTGCCTGTGACCTCATAAATGACTCTTTTGTTTTTTTTCCCAAGGCAAGGCCTGAGTTGGAACTAGCTGCTCAGCTGGGCCTTTTCAATATCAAATATGGAGATCTCCGGGGGTGAGGGCGGGAAGGGTGGCCTTCCCTCCTCTGCTTCCTGAGAAGGAGTGAGTATGTCAGGATTCTACTTATGCTGGAGTCTTGGTTCCTGGGTTGTCTCTGGTCTGTGATCTGCAGGATGAAGATATCTGCTACTTGTCAGTTCTTTCTGGTTTGAAGTAGAATCCCTTCACCTGCTGTGTCTGGCACCATTGTCCCAGAGTCTGTGTAGTTCTTTTGGTGGCTCGGCTGCTGCGGTTGCCACCACCACCGCAGCTGCAGCTAATGGCAAGTGCTCAGATCTATTTCCTTGACTGGATTTTCCCTCTCTGGCCAAACTCTCTGTACTGTGATGGCACACTTCGTAATTCTCTGGCTAGGACTCTTCACTGGAACACTACAACTATTTTCTATGTGAGAGCTTCTTTAGCCTCTAGCTTCTCCTCCTCCATCCTCCCCTAAAGTAATCTGTTGTTGCTTTTTAAAAAACTGGTGCCAGTGTCTCATGCCTATAATCATAACAACTCAGGTGGCTGAGATCTGATAATCGAGGATTAATAACAGTCTGGGTAAGAAGGTCTGTGAGACTATTATCTCATTAACTGGTTACCAAGAGACTAAAAGGAGCACTGTGGGCCAAACTAGTAGAGTGATAGCCTTGAGCACAAGAGAACAGCGATTTCAACCAGGCCCTAAGTTCAAGCTTCTCATGTTAAAAAAAACGTTAAAAACAATTTGCCATCATTTGTAATTTCAGCCAATTTGTAATTTAAAGCCAATTTGCATCTCAGTTTGCACGTATATCGGTGGGGGAACTAAACTTATGTAACAGTTAAAAGGAAAAAAAAATGAGCACAAGTGTACAGGTGGCTCACGCCTGTAATCCTATCTACTCAGGAGGCTGAGAAATGAGGATGGTGGTTCAAAGCCAGCCCTGGGCAGAAATGTTCCCATGAGACTGCTATTTCCAATTAACCACTAAAAAACAAGAATGGCACTATGGTTTAAACATGTATGGTAGAATACTAACCTTGAGCAAAGAAGCTCTGGGACAGCACCCATGCCCTGTATTCAAGCCCCATGTCTGAAGGAAAAAATAAAGATTTCAGGGCTGGGAAGTTGGCTAAGTGGTAGAGTGTTTGCCTTGCATGTATAAGCCTTTGGGTTCGATTTCTAAGTACCACATAAGCAGAAAAGCCAGAAGTGGCACTGTGGTTCAAGTGGTAGAGTGATATCTTTGAGGTGAAGAGCTAATGGACAGTGCCCAGGCCCAGAGTTCAGGACCCATGATGGACAAAAAACAAACAAAAAAAGAGTTTAAACAAACGATGTGCACAATACACTAAAGATGAAAGATTAAATTAATA
Source organism: Dipodomys spectabilis (assembly GCF_019054845.1). Classification (NCBI taxonomy): domain Eukaryota; kingdom Metazoa; phylum Chordata; class Mammalia; order Rodentia; family Heteromyidae; genus Dipodomys; species Dipodomys spectabilis. The sequence goes on from NW_024870770.1 coordinate 2,116,392, forward strand.
AATTAATAATTAAAATGATGAACATTGTTTCAATTTTGTTGGTGATGAATGTAGCAGAAAAAGTGATAAGAAATGATTCATTTCTAACAACTCTTCCATTTTTTAACCTCATTTACTACTTTTAAACTAAAGAGGCATGTATCACTTTACAGAAAAACAAAATTGTACATGTATTTTAGCCTGAATTCCACATTCTATAATTTGCCTTTTAGTAAACAATCAGTATCTTTTCATATAAAATAGCTGTGATACCTTTATTTAATACTTCACATCTTTCCAGTATTTGGTTATATCAAAATTCCTCCTTTCCTTCTTTTCTTCTTTCCATTCCTTCATATCTTTCCTCCTTTCAATCCTAGCAATTAAACTCAGGGCTTCATGCATTTTAGGTAGGTGCTCTACAAAGTGAGCCATACACCTGCTCTTTTCGCTTTAGTCACTTTTGTTTTTGTTGGTCATGTGGTTTGAACTCTGCACCTGGACACTGTCCCTGCACTCTTCAGCTCAAGGCGAGTGCTCTACTGTTTCAGCCACAGTGCCGCTTCTAGTTTTCTTGTGGATTATTGAGATAGGAGTCTCACACACTTTCCTGCCTAGATTTGCTTTGAACTGGGATCTTCAAATCTCAGCCTCCTGAATAGCTAAGATTAAAAGCATGAGCCACCTGCGCTCAGTGCTGCTTTAGCCATTTTTATGACAGGGTTTTCTGTTTATGACCAGCCCAGCATGGATCACAATCCCTTGATGACAGGGAGGGTTCTGTGTAGCAAGTCAGATACAGTGGGGAAACAACTTTCTCTGCCCATCACAGGGAGAATTTTGGAGTATTGTATTAGAAATTTCTAGAAGTGGGTTGTGAGGAGCATTGTGCTTCCAGGAGTCTCTTCCCACTTCCCAACATTCTAGTCCTGCCAGAAAGGGTCTATAGTAGAAGGCTCAGGATGGAGATAGCAGACTCTCATTTTCCTTGTCACCAATATGCCCACAGGATCGAGTGTTCCATCTTAACTATTTGGATGGACATTTACCCTGATGATTTTTATGAGCACAAGAAACTTGACATCCTGAAAAAACTTACACAGTATGACAAGCTCAACATGCCCTCTTTAGACTTGCTGTTCTGCTTACATATTCTTCTGGACCAGCTGGAGCAACGCATGGCCTGTGAGACCAAGAAAAAGAGTAAATAATCCTTGTTTAGATGCCTTAGAGCTTGTGAGTAGGGATAGATCCTAGGTCTCAAGGGATGGGCCTGCTTGGCCAAGAGCCCTTTGTACTACCCAGCTTGGCAAAATGTCCTTTTATGGATGTTCTATGCCGGGTAATGTCTGTTCCCTTTTTAAAAGAACTTGGAAATAACCACTCATTAGAAACACCCTACCTTCTCATCAGTGTTCAGTCCAAACTCAAGTTCTACAGCTTCTCCTACTAAATCCTCATAGAAGTTTAGTCACACTTTAACTTCTAGAGTGTACTCTAAGACTCCTGTACCTGTTTCCATTCTTATGTTTGTGTCACTGTAGAGAACTTCCTGCTGAACTCCAGATAAAGAACCCATCAGTGATGTCGCCTATGGTGACTGATGGAGATTGGAAGCCAACACTGGACTCCAGAAAGCATGTGAACATAGAGGCTTTTTTCAATGTGTAGAAAGACCCAACTAGGTTTTGAGTCCTGTGGACATCCCACTGGTTCTGAACTCCACATGTTATGTAGGTGTGCCTGCACATACCACCAAGGAAGAAGATGATCCAGAATGTCTTCCATTGATGTTCACAATTCACCTAGATCACATCCAAACCAGTAAAAAATGTTTTGGTCTTGGAGTGCAGGGTAAATATGTGCTAATGGAAAATGACCCCAGTCTATGTTCAGGAAAACCAATAAGTTAGGTCCAAAGTCTAGATTCAGTTGAGGAAAGGGAATCTGTTCTGACAGAATATCCAGACCAATCTGTCCTTCTGCTGGGGATCCAATTTCCAGTTGAGAAATAAGATCTGTCCCTCCCTAGACTCAGGAAGAAAATACTGCCTTTAATGAGGAAGTAGATCATTTTGAGGACTCTGAGGCAGAATTTGTGTCTGAAGGCAACTTAGAAGACAATCCAGATTTAGAGATTGCTTCCGTCCTTATTTAGAAAATCTTTATATTTCTTTTTGGTCCTGATTGTTGTAAAATGATCATTCTAGTTATTTTTCTAACGTTATTAAAATGTCAATGTTTATGTTATGTTATACAATTCATGAGCCTTAAATGTGTTTTTCTTTTTCAACCTACAATGTAAAGCACCATGCACATGTGTTTTGTGTGTGGGAAAACAGAGTGACAGGGGGATGAACAAGAGAGCCTACTGGATATAAAGGGAATGGTTAAATGCACAGGGAGTTGCAAGGAAGCCAGGCCATGCCTGCATGTGGTGATAAGGTGGCTACAACAGATCTAGGACATACCAGATCAGATGACCTAGAAAGCTGTTCTGTCAATTGGGACATATGCTACAATACTTATACTGGTATGTGGGATTTTCTTCCAACAGTGAGCTCAAGTCTGTGTACATATTCATTGTGCTTTAGGAAATATTGAACAAAAAATTGGCTCCATTAACATAAAAATTCTACTTAGGGCTGAATATATTTGACAAAATACATAAGAAATATCGACACTGGAAAGTATAAGCCATCATCAATAGAAGAAAGAAGGTTTACATAGATGGAAAAACAAAATCAGGAAGCAATTAAATCAGTTATATGGAAATACATGTTATATCCATTACATTTTATATAGTATATTATATGATGTATAAGATCGAATATGATTTTTCATACTACAAGGGCTTTTAACTTTTTCAATCTTAAGTATTTTTTTCACATAATATTAGTGTAAAACATTATTGGGGAAAGCGGTAATATAACTTTGATTATAATTATATGAATACATATTTTTGTGTTTCTAGATATAACACTGATTATAAATAGATGAATAAATATAAACATATATTTGTATATCTGTCTATGAGGTGAATATAATGAAACAGGCTACACGATGTATAAAAAGGCGGTTATGAGTTAGTATATGAGACTCAGGCCTGTAATCCTAGTGATGTGGGAAGCTGAGTTCTGAGTTTTAGTTTCTCTTACTCCCATGCCATTAGATTTTCAGAGGAGACCTGGTCCCTCGAGTGTAGCCAAGCGACACGTATGCAGTTGGATCACACTCTGTGACCCCAGAGGAAAGTCAGTAGAAGTCAGGACAAGCCTCTTATGCTATGACAGTCTACTCAGTTCCTGTGCCAAGATGGACATCTGTAGAACATCAGATGGAAAGTTGGCATTCCCTCCCAAAATGTTTTTGACTATCCTGAATTAAACCTTATTTCCCTTCCCAAGCTGCAAACACATAGAAATATGTCAAGGGCTCAAGAGAGATGGACAAAGACTTACAAATACATAAAATTATATACTTTTGGGGGGTGCCCACTTGTCAGCTTGAACTCTGGGCCTGAGTGCTATCCCTCAACTCTTCAGCTCAAGGCTAGTGCTCTACCACTTGAGCTACAGGGCCACTTCTAGCTTATTTTCTTTTTGCTTATGTGGTTCTGAGGAATCGAACCCAGAGCCTCATGCATGCAAGCCAAGCACTCTACCACTGAGCCACCTTTCCAGCCCCCAAATTATATACTTTGTTTCAGTAATTCAATGACAAATCATGAAAGGCATATCTTGATTTTTCTTTGTTTAATGGAAATGGGAATATACACTGAGTGCATTAGGGAGTAGGTGATAGTTTGGATGCTGAGTTGTGGAATGCACTCCTGGGCATGGGAGACACTTGCCTTTGAGAACTTGTGTGGGGATGCGTCTCCGCACACAGCTTCACAAAACAATGCCCATAACTTGTATGGTGTCATAGCCATCTTTCCATAACAGCAAATAGGTGTCAGGCACTGATCTTTCTCTGAAGTGGACTCAGCAACACAGAAAGGCACAAAGAATGAGAGGGAATGACTGCTAGCCACCAGATATCAGCTTCAAGAGCTGTCCTGACCAGAATCTAGGATAAATTGAGCTGGAGAAGGCTGATCCCCATGCAAGGCTCCTGAGCACTAAGGACCAGGCACTATTATAGGTGTTGGAGAAACAAGTGAATGTGGCTCTCTCCTCATCAATTTCATGCTGAAAAGAAAACCAGAAATCATAATGATAATTTTTGTAAATCAGAGACATGACATTGGTAGTTTTGTGGCAACAATTTCACAGCTGGTATGTGAGGAGATATCCCTGAGGAGGAGATAGTTAACCTGAGAGCCATCATCCATGCAATTAACTAGAAGCAGATACTCCAGGCAGTAAGAGCAGCAACTACATCCCTCAGTGATGGGAAAGGACGTAACTTGCTTCAGAAAAGGAAAACATCACTGACGTGCTTGCTTGTGAAGTAAGAAAAAAAAGGTACAACGAAGAAAAAAAGATCAGACATGAAGATCAGAATAAATTATATAGATATTGGATGCTGCGAGTTACAAGGAGAAAAATTCTGATGTTATTCTAAATCTGACATGACCCACTGGAACCAAAGTGCTCAAATAGTACCTAGACACATCTGATTCACCTATATACTTTTAAAATGTGATTCTAGCCAGGTTCTGGTGGCTCACAACTGGAATGCTAGCTACTCGGGAGGCTGATACCTGAGCACCAGGTTTGAAGCAAGCCCAAAGAGGAAATTTGGAAAGACTGATCTCCAATTAAACACCAAAATTATGGACATGAAGCTGTGTTCAACTGGTAGAGCACTAGACTTGATAAAAAGTTAAGGGACAGCACCCAGGCTCTAGGTTCAAATCCCTGGACTTCACAAAACAAAGAAGTCAACAAATAAAATTTGGTGCTCAGTCGATCAGCACTTAGCATTCTACTTCAATGTATTTAGTATGAGCCTAGGAAGTTACATCCTTAGCATATGCTCTCCCCTCATATTCTGCTTCATTACCAGTATTCAAATGCCTGGCATTAACAAAGTCTCCTCCCAGTTAGCATAGCAGTCTACCACTGGGAATTAATAGATATATTTTGATTAATCATGATCTATCCACACACATCAAATGAGTGGTAGCCACATTCCACTATTCTGAATGATTTGCTCCCCCTTTGAGTTAATAAGGCTTACCATTAAAAGCTATAGAATACTTATCAAATTAAGTCAACAATCATCATTCTTCGACCCAATCTTGTAACCTATGTTATGTGTGTGTGTTTTTTCTTTTTTTTTGATGTCGATGCCCTGTATCTTGTATATACATTTCTCTAGCTATGGGGGGAGAAGGGAAAAAACAAATGCTTAACTAGGGATGCAGTTTGACCCATTTTAACAATGAGATCAAGACACTATGTTCAAAAACATACTTTACAATTTATGCAGGGAGTGGGGAGGTGGGATGGAAAGGAGTAGTTGTCGAGGTGGAAGGGTAGGGATGGTAGGGGAAAAACAAAGGAGGAAGTAACAATGCTTAAGAGGAAATGAACTCATTACCTACTTTATGTAACTGTAATTCTTTGTACATTATTTTTACAATAAAAAACGTATTAGAAAAGATGAAAAGACCCAGAAATAAAACTACATACTTACAATCATCTGATATTCGACAAAAGAGCGAAAGATGTAATGTGGAAAAAACATAGCCTTGCTGGGTGCCTGTGGCTCATGCCTTTAATCTAGCTACTCAGAAGGCTGAGATCTGAGGATGGTTGTTGAAAGCCAGCAGGACCAGGGAAGTCCATGAGCCTCTTAGTTCCAATAAACCTGAAGAAAATGGGAAGTGGAACTGTGGTTCAAGTACTAGCCTGGAGATGAAATGCAAAGGGGTAGCTCCGAGGCCCAGAGTTCAAGCCCCACGACCAACACACACAGACACACAGACATACACACACACACACACACACACACACACACACACATACACACACATCATAGCCTCTTCAACTATTGGTGTTGGGAAAACTGGACATCCACAGGCAGAAAACTAGAAGTGGATCTCTGCTTGCACTAACATCAACTCAAAATAGATTAACTATATTAAAATCAGCCAAACTAGTATAACACAGAAAAAGGGTGATATTAGAACTTATAGGTATTGAGGTGCGAGCTGGGCAGCTGCACGCCGAGCACCAGTAGTTGCGCTCCAGATCCTGCAATCTCACACCGCCTGCCTAGACCCAGTAACCGCTTACTCCAGTTGGCCCCTGCGACAGGCGCCATGGATCGAGCGGTGCACCACACTCTGGGCAGCTCTGCTCACCGCCCTGGCTCTGTTCCTCAGGCCGCCGGTGACGAGGGTCCCATCTTACGCTGAGAGCCCTGTGATGCCAACGCGCTGGCTCAGTGCAGGGGTGTGCCGATCTGGTGCCTGAGCCAGGCTATGCCTGCTGCCTGACATGTGCTCTGCGCAAGGGCCAGCCGTGCGGTGTCTACACCGAACGCTGCAGCTGCATCTAGGGGCTCAGCTGCCAGCTGCCACTGGGCAAGCCGTGCCCACTGCAGGCGCTACTGGACGGCTGCAGGTTCTCCCCCAATGCCAGCATCCCGGCCAGCTGAGGCTTACCTGCTGCTGGTGCCCTCCGCCTCAGGAAATACTAGTGAGTCGGAGAAGGACCGAGGCACAGGGAGCGTGGAGAGCCATGCCCTGCCCAGCACACATAGGGCGCCTGACTCCAAGTTCCATTCCATTCACTCAAACCTGGACACCATCAAGAAAGGTCACGCGAAGGACAACCAGCGCTATAAAGTTGACTATGAGTCCCAGAGCATGGACACCCAGACCTTCTCCTCGGAGTCCAAACGGGAGACAGAATATGGTCCCTGCCTTAGAGAGATGGAAGACACCCTGAATCACCTGAAGTTCCTCAATGTGCTGAGTCCCAGGGGTGTGCACATCCCCAACTGGGACAAGAAAGGATTTTATAAGAAGCAGTGTAGCCACTCCAAAGGCAGAAAGCAGGACTTCTGCTGGTGCGTGGACAAGTATGGTCAGCCCCTCTCAGGCTTCAAGAGCAAGGGCACCGATGGCGTGCACTGCCTCGGCATGCAGAGGCAGTAAACCCCACTGCATCAGTTAAATTGGAGCTCCAATACGCCTTACTTTGCACAAAAGACTGCCACAGACAGAACAGCACCTGCCTACAGCCTCAACTTATATTTCTTTTTGTGATGACTTGGTTTTGTGTGTGTGTTATTTTTTTAAGAAAACCAAAGTTTAGACAGAGATTTTTGAAATGTCTATTGTTCCTTTAAATGGTAAACTTGAGCATCTTTCCACTTTTCAGTAGTCAGAAAAGAAAATTAATTTCTCTGTTGCTTTCTGTAAAAATAACTGATACTCCTGCCCAAAGCATCGGATTTGATCCCCTTCTAGAATCCTCTCCACATCTGCCCATTGGAACAGCTGACCTTCTGCCTCCCTCACTTCAGTGGCTATTGTAGAAGACACCTCTTTGCCCTCCGCCCTGCTCAGGCCTCATGGAGAACAGGAAAGTCAGAAACTCCAGTCACCTGGACAGGACATCTCTACCATACATGAGACCCCTGGCCCTCCTGGAACTATCTGATTCCAAGGCATGGACCCCTGGGCCACAAAGCTTCTTCATTATCTGCAAGTGACTTGATCTGCTTGGAAAATACTGGAGACATTGAGGTGGAATATAACTGACCAAGAAAGTTCTATAAAACTGACCAAAAAAGTTCTAGCACATTTTGGGAAACTTGTAAATGCAGATCTTTCTGACTTCCCTCCATTAGGCAGCTTTTCAAGAATGGAGCCCAGTGGAAGGCCCAGGGTGGCCTTGGCTGTGGTCCAGCAGGGCATGGAGGAGGCTGGGAGTATACCCCACACTTCACCAGTAATGGAGTAATCGCTCTGGAGACAACAACAACAAAATGTTTTCTAATTTAACTCCTAGTTTGGGGTTGAGGATAATAAACTATTTAAAGGCAAAGGTTTATTTTCACCCCTCATCTTTATTCTTGACCTAACAAAGCAATGGTGTTTAATGTTATCTAAACAGGAAAGATGAACAGCTTGTTGAGAAGCCTCATAGGGACACTGGGAGCACATAGAGAATAACTTGTGTTTGTTGAACTTGGAGTCCAACTTATACTTTACAATTCACACATATATGCAGAGAGAGTTATATGTTCTCAATAGTTAACATTGTATACAGCATAGCCCAACTATAATAGGATCCATACTAGATAATCCTAGACAGTGTTAGATACTGGAAGGTGTCACTATGGCCGTGACCAGGAGAGGACACTCAGTCCAGGCTGGGCTTTTCTCTCCCCAAGGCCAAACCCATGGCAGCGTTGGGTGTGTGGCGATTGTCCTGTCCTACACTGCAGAGAGCTCTCCTTAAGAACAAAAAGAGGCCTCAAGACAGTCTGCCTACTTATTACGAGCTTTCCTTTATTTTTTTAATTTTTTGGGGGGGAAAGTATTTTTTGAAAAGTTTTGTCTTGCGATGTATTTATAAAAGTAAATAAAGTTTTTACCATTAAAATAATAATTAAAAAAAGAACTTATAGGTACTGGCAGGAACTTCCTGAATAGAATCCCAGGGGCATAATAGATAGGAAAGAGACCCAACAAATGGGACTACACCAAAGAAAAAACCTACACAGGCTAGAGACATAGCCACTAAATTAAAAAGACAGCCAACAAATTGGGAAAAGATATTTACCTGCAATACATCAGACAAAGGGCTAATTTTCAATGTATACATGGATCTCAAGGAACAACTCCTCCGCAAACTAATAAACCAATCACCAAATGGGCAGAGGAGCTAAGGAGAGACTTCTCATAAGAAGAGGTAAGAATAGCAAAGAAACATATCAGGAAAAGGTTCATCATCCCTGGCCATAAAGAAAATATAAATCAAAGTAATCCTGAGATACCATCTTATCCAAATATCTTGAATTAGACAACAAATGTTGGTGGGGAAGTGGAGAAATTAGAAAATGGCAAGGACATTTGTACAACCATGTTCCTTGCTGCTCAATTCACAGTGACAAGAAATGTATACAACCCAGATGCCCCACAATAAATGAATGGAACCAATAATTATGCCATCTATATACAATGAAATTTTACAGAGCCATTAGAAAGGATAAAATAATGTCATTTGCAGGGAAATGGAGACACTAGAATAAATCATGTTAAGAAAGTTAAGAGAACATCAAATTGACAAATGGTACCTGTTCCCCTGATATGTAGAAGAAAGGTTTAAAACACAATGGGATATGACATACTGTACAGGACTCTAGGCATCATTTACAGTAAGAACAGAAGAGGAAGCATTTGGAGAAAATCACAAAGTTGTAATACCCAAGCACCTTTTCTATATAATACTATATATATATATATATATATATATATATAGAGAGAGAGAGAGAGAGAGAGAGAGAGAGAGAGAGAGAGAGAGAGAAAGAGAGAGAGAGAGAGAGAGAGAGAGAGAATTGAATTGCAATGATAAGGAAACAAAGGAACTTTTCTTAATTTGTCTTTTCATTTTCTGATGAATCTGTATTCTTCACTTAATATACAGGGAAGATGGAGGAAGGACACAGAATTAGTGGGAAGTGGGTGCAAAAAATGCAGCACCAGAGCCCTCTGGCTGTACTGGACATTGATGAAAGTGAACCATGCAAGTCGAGGGTCAAGATGGGAGGGAGGATATGGAAGAGATTGTGGGAACAGAAAGGTAACCCTGCTCTATATCACCGCTAAAACAATTTTTTTTTAAAGAAGAGGGTTCCCAAATGAGAACATATGAGAATAGGAAAATACAGAGCAGATAATTCTTTTTTTATGTCCTTGGTATCTGATAGTTTCAATCAATATCTATTGTCCTACCAACTGAGTCATACCTCTAAAGCAAAAGTCCTTACAATATTCAAATTTTTCATTGATTTCTTCATATTTTCTATTTACTTTTTGGTTTGTGTGTGTGTGTGTGTGTGTGTGTGTAAGAAATGGAGTTTGATCGCAGGATCTAGGTGCTATCCCTGAGCTTCTTTTTTATTCAAGAATACACTCTACCACTTGAGCCAAAGCTTCACTTCAAGATCTTCTTGAACAGTTTATGGGAGATAAAAGATTCACAGAGACGTTTTTGCACCGCTAGATTCAAATCATCATCTTCAGATCTCAGCCTCTGGAGTAGGTAGTATTATAGGCATGAGTCAAGGCTTCTGACTTATGAATTGTTGTCCCTTTTTAAAAAAGCTGGTGCCAGTGGTTCATGCCTGTAATCGTAGCACCACAGGAGGCTGAGATATGATAATTGAGTTTTAAAGACAACCTGGGTAAGAAAGTCTGTGAGACCATTATCTCATAATCTGGTTAGCAAGAAACCAGAAGGGGCACTGGCTCAAACTGGTAGAGTGATAGCCTTGAGCACAAAAGAACAGGGACTGCCCCCAGGCCCTGAGTTCAAGCCCCACATATAAAAAAATGTAAAAAAATTGCAATCACTTGTAATCTCAACATCCTCAATTGGTGGTGTATCTAAAGTTAATTTGCATCTCACTTCGTATGTATTTGAGGGGGAACTAAACATATAACATTTTTTTTAAAAAATGAGCAGTTGGGTTCAGGTGGCTCATGCCTGTAATCCTACCTTTTCAGGAGGCTGAGAAATGAATATGGTGGTTTAAAGACAACCTGGGCAGAAAAGTTCCCATGAGACTGCTATTTCCAATTAACCACTAAAAAACAAGAAATGACACTGTGGTTTAAACTGGTAGGGTAGAGTACTAGCATTGAGCAAAGGAGTTCTGGGACAATACCCATGCCCTGTGTTCAAGTCCCATGTCTGAAGGAAAAATAGAAATCAGGGCTGGGATGTTGGCTCAGTGCTAGAGTGCTTGCCTTGCATGTTGAACCTTTGGGTTCAATTACTCAGTACCACATAAGCAGAAAAAGCCAGAAGTGGCATTGTTCCTCAAGTGGTAGCTGCTAGCCTTGAGGTGAAGAGCTAAGGGACAATGCCCAGGCCAGAGTTTAAGATCCATGATGGATAAAAACAAACAAAAAAATAGTTCAAACATTTAAATGATGTGCACAATAGACTATATACTAAAGATGAAAGATTACATTAATGAATTAATAATTAAATTGATCAACATTGTTTCGATTTTGTAAGTGGTGAATATAGCAGAAAAAGTGATAAGAAATAATGATTCAGTTCTAACCACTCATATTGTTTTAAACTTATTTCTACTTTTAAATTAAAGGGGCACATAAGTATCATTTTACAAAAAAACAAAAATTGTACATGTATTTCAGCCTGAATTCCACATTTTATAATTTTCCTTTTAGTAAACAATCAGTATATTTTCATATAAAATACTTGTAATGCCTTTATTTAATACTTACATTCTAGTATTTGATTATATCATAATTCCTCCCTTACTTCTTTTGTTCATAGCCTTTCCTCCTTTCTATACTAGCAGTTAAATTAAGGGATTCATGCACTTAAGGTAGGTCCTCTAAAAATGAGCCACACGCCTGCTCTTTTTGCTTTAGTCACTTTTGATTTGTTGGTCATGTGGTCTGGGCCTGGAGACTGTCATTGCACTCTTCAGCTCATGGCAAGTGATCTACTGTTTGAGCCACAGTGCCACTTCTGATTTTCTGGTGGTTTAATGGAAATAAGAGTCTCACAGACTTTTCTGCCTAGACTGGCATTGAACTGTCATCTTCAGATCTCAACCTTCTGAGTAGCTAAGATTACAGGCATGAGCCACCTGCACCCAGCTCTGCTTTAGCCTTATTTTTTTTTGGGGGGGGGGGCTCAACTCTGGGCCTGGACACTGTCCCTCAGCTCTTCAGCTCAAGTATAGCACTCTACCACTTGAGCCAAAGTTCCACTTCCAGTATTTTTTTATTCTGCTTATGTGATGCTGAGGAATGGAACACAGGGCTTCATGCATGCAAGGCAAGCGCTCTACCACTGAGCCACCTTCCCAACCCTGCTTTATCCATTTTTATGGCAGGGTTTTCTGTTTATAACCTGGCCAGCATGGTCCACTATCCTTCTTTTTACCTTTTCTGAGTAGATAAAATATAAAGCACAATGCATTGGGTTCAGATATTGATTGAGATCCAATATTGTGAATGTTTCCCTGGGCTAGCTTCAAATCATAATTCTCTCTGTATCAGTCAAGACCTAATAGCTAACATTACAACTATGAGCTCTCATGCGTGGCTCAAATTTCTGACCACTAAAACATATGAACAAAGTTTTAATAATTTTAAATGTTCAATTTGAGGACAATGAGTGCTTTTAATTGCCTAGTTTCAAATTTCACCAAAAAACACAAATATTAACTTTTGATTTCCTAGATTAAATAAGCAGATAAACTTTAAAAAGCAATTAACTATTTAAAGAAAAAAGCTAGGGCTGGAAAGGTGGCTCAATAGTAGGGCGCTTGCCTTGCTTATATCTGACTTGCTTTGGAAACAGGATTATTCTTCCATTCTACTTTCTACAAAGTTGCATGATTAGCAAACATGATTTAGAATGAGAATGGCCTCATACTTCATGTTCCACGTAGGAGTCTTCCTTTCTGTATATCACTCCCATAAATCTACATACTGGACTTGGCTTTATTGTTTCAATGTTGTCTTATTTGTAGTCTTCTATACTGTATTGAACCCTTATACTTAAACTCAGAACTTCTCTTTCTCCTATTATTGCTATTGTTTCCCTTACTGTTAGCTCATGTACACTTGGGAAATTATGAACAGCACGTACACTCACAAAAAGAATGTTCTGAAAGCCTTCTTCCCATTTAAAATTCCCTTAATTCACAGAGAACTTACAAAGTTTGAGCTCAATGTACTCATGTATAATGTATTTATAAGCAATATAAATTTCACATTTTCTCTTTATTAAATTGTCTCTGAAACATGTGTTACCTCAGGTCCAAAGTGTCCTAGTGTTATTTCAGTGAAGCCAGAAAACATTCATTATACCTCAAGCAGCACAATCGATTGTTACTGGAAGTAACTGTTACTGGATGTGGAAAATGACCCCAAGAGAGGAATGGAACATAGAGGAATAACAAAGTTCAAATTATCTTGTGCTTTCCTTTTTACTGTACAGGAAAAGTATCCCAAGGCTTGAAGGAAACTCTATCCCTGGCTTTTCAGAGTGTGTTCTTTACTCATATAAAAGTTTTCTGTAAACTTCTAGTTGAGAGTATTACAAAAGGAGATAATGAACCATTTGAAGGCCAGCATAGAACAAAAGGAAATAATGTTGTTTTAAAAGTGTTCTCCTGCAAAGGAACAAAGACATGGAGGTTTTAAAGTGTCTTATGGATGGATATTTCACCCCTGAGATGATTCTCTTGATGCAGAAGTCAGTTATCAATTCCTTTGGTCTGGTCCTGAGTTCTCCAGAGCAATGAGGATTCCAAAAAAGCAGGATCCAGTGAATATGATCAACAAAAGGACCCTCTTCTCTGAACAGTACACCTTTAAGATATTTCCCAAAGAAATATCTGGGATTTTTGTTTGCTTGTTTGTTTAGTTTGTGCTGGTTCTGGGGATTTAATCCAGAGGCTGAATCCTGTCCCTGAACAGTTGTATTTCCTGCCCACCTGCCCCCAAAGCTAGTACTCTACTGCTTGAGCCAAAACTCCACTTCTGTTTTTTTGGTGTTCAATTTTTAATAAAAGTTTGACAGACTCAACTGCCTGGTTTGGCTTTGAATTAAGATAGTAAGAAAGCTAAGTGATATCAATTGCCTAGACTTCTCTTTTGAAACAAGAAATATTAGATGAAGTTTATTATAAAGCTAATATTTGACAATTTTCAAAGGAAGAAAATATGTCTAGCAAAGAAGCCATAACTTAAATAACTCAGCAAAAGTAGGTGCACTGAATCATTTTGAAATTATTTTTTCTGCTTGAGAAGATTATTGATCTTGTCCTTCCTTTTGGGGAAACTTAAGGTAATATTTGCACTTTTTGTTGGTTGTCAGGCTTGATCCTAGGCACATTCCCTCAGCTCTTCAGCTCAAGTTGAGCGCTCTACCTCTTAAGCTACAGCACCACTTCCGGGTTTCTGGTGGTTAATTGAAGATAAGGGTCTCATGAACATTCCTGACCAGGCTGGCCTTGAACCACAATCCTCTGGTCTCAACCTCCTGATTAGCTAGGATTACAGGCATGAACCACCAGCACCCACCTCATATTTGCCCTTATGTGCACTGAATGACACTATGTAGACAAATAATGGAAATTCGAATCAAATGATGGCATTGCAGCTTTTCAGAAAATTTGAGGTAGCAATAAATATGTCCTCCTTTCCATGTTGTTTCATTAATGACTCATTAGCTATGGGACCCTTACATTCGCATCCTCTGCCATCTGTGTAGGTGTATTTAGTATCAGGAAATGTTCATAGAGAAATACAGAAAGACAGATTTTTAGAAAGCAAAGAAGATAAGATATGAAAGAACAGCACAGAAGGAGATACATTTATTACACAGAAATTAAGAAGTAGCCTAAGAAATTTAGAATGCTAAAGGCATTGAGGAATAAGACTAGTTGATAACTATTTGTTCAATAACCAAAAATGGTTCTCTAAAATGATTTCTGGTATACCTTAGTTACTGTCCTTTATTCATTAACTCTGGAATTATGCCTTCTCTTCTGTCACAACTGTTAATTTGCCTCTGCCATTTTGATGCCATAAATGACCAAAACTATTTCCAAATCTCACTTAGACTACCCTTCTCATTGTGATTAGCAGTGACCATTCAAAAACCTGGAGTCTTTGGGCTGGGAATGTGGCTCGGTGGTAAAGTGTTTGCTTTGCATGCATGAGGCCCTGGGTTCGATTCCTCAGCACTACATAAGCGAAAAGAAAAAGCCAGAAGTGGCGCTGTGGCTCAGGTGGTAGAGCGCTAACCTTGAGCTGAAGAGCTGAGGGACAGCGCCCAGGCCCAGAGTTCAAGCCCCACAATCTGACCCTCCCCCCCAAAAAAGCTGGAGTCTTTGAATTTCCAGAATGAATCTTCACCTGACATCTAAGCACATTCAAGCCATTAATTGCTGTGACCTAATGAACAAAACTTTTTTTTTCAACGCAATATCCTAATATAAGTAAAGTACATGAATTAGGGACTATTGTCAGGAGTCAGTATGGCAGGAGCAATTATATATTCCAAGTATGGGTTCCTTATTTTGTATTTACTATCTAAATGTTTTTTTTGGTTTTGTTTAGTTTTTTTGTTTTTGCTAGTCAAGGGGCTTAAACTCAGGGCTAGGGAATAATTCCTGAATTTATTTATTTTTTTTGCTCAAGCCTATCACTCTACCACTTGAGGCACAACACCACTTCCAGTGTTTTTCTGTTTATGTGGTACAGAGGAATTGAACTCAGGGTTTCATGCATGCTAGGCAATCACCGTATCATGAAGCCACATTCCCAGAACCCTAAATGACTTTCTTGATTTGATATTATATTTTCATTCCATAAATATGTACCATAATATTGGCCAGGTGCTAGAAAATGATGTAGAAAAGAATACAATAAAATAAATCCAGTAAGGCTACTTGGACAATGAATAACCCTCACAGTCTAACAAGGGCACAGAGGGCTTACCTCATGGCGATGTATCAACACGCTGAGTGAGACCATTCCTGACCCACAGCCCACTTCCAGAACCAGAATGAGTAGGCTATCTTGGGTTCCAGCAACCTGGGGATGTTGGACCACCTCCTACAGCACCCATTCAATCAGTTCCAGAGAGAGAGAGACAGAGAGACAGAGAGACAGAAAGAGAGAGAGAGAGAGAGAGAGAGAGAGAGAGAGAGAGAGAGAGAGAGAGAAAGTGAACCAGCATTATAGTTAAATCCGGTGCCAGTGGCTTAGAACTCTAATCCTAATTAAACAGGAGGCTGAGATATGAGAATCATGGTTCATAGACAGCCCAGGCAGGAACATCTGTGAGAATCTTATCTCCAAAGAACCACCAGAAAACTGGAAGTGGCAATGTGGGCTCAAGTGATAAAGCGCTAGCCTTGAGCTGAGGAGCTCAGGAACAGTGCCCAATCCTAGAGTTCCACACCCACGACTGAAAGAAAGTGGACTTCCCACCACAAGAAGTGGACTGAATAGCGCCCATTGTCCTAGGGAGCATGGTAGAGAAGTCAGGCCGAGCTGCCTTTGAACTTGAAGTCATAAGTAGGTCACCTGGCTTCTCTGTGCCTCGATTTCCCCAGCTGCAAAACTGAACAAAGTGAAGGATCCCCTTCCTCATTGGGATAGGGTAATAATGAAAGAGAGCCATGTTTCAGTTCATAATCCCACACCTGTGGTACGATTAATAACAGGCCCCACTTGAGCCCTTTCTGGTATCTTCCTGTCATATGCTCACAGAATTGCCAAAAACATATCTGAAGGTCGCTCCCTCTCTGCCTAGCAATTCTCCAGAGTTCTGTCTGTATAAATCCCTTGTTTCCTCACAACTGTCCTGTGAGGAGAATCAGGTCCAATGGTTGAGGCCATACCAAGAGCTTCACATGTGGTCAAGAATCGGCTGCTGTTCACTGAGTTTGGGATAATCCATCAAAACCAATGACTGAGCATGGTGCCACATGTCTACCATCCCAGCTAGAGAGGACCAGGTCTGGTGGAGCATATCTTTCACAGGAGGACTGCGATCCAGCCCAGCGTGAGCATATATTTATTTTCTATCTCAGAAATGCTCAAGACAGAAAGGCGGCTCATCAGAGCCGGGAGAGGAAACAATCAGGGGAGCCATGGTGCCCCCAGAGGGGTGTTTGACCTGGGTTGGTGTTGGGGCGGCCACTCACCTGTGCTGCTGAGAGAATCTATTGGCAGCTGCTCCAAGTGGGGCAGCAGCGATGGCAGCAGCATTGGGGACACATGGGCCCAGAGCAGATGACTAGGGGCAGAGAACAGGTTGGGGATTTAGGCCTGCTGGCAGCACGCCATTGCCTGAGGTTTGAAACCTGGCACCGCATGAAGGAGGGAAAGGGCCATGTGGGGGTGTGAGCATCAATTGGCTACTATACATCAACGTCACCTTGAGTCTCTTCCTCACCACTCAGCCACCTCTACCTTCCTCAACTACTGGTAGTGGTGTAAACTAATAGAGGGAATCCCAGTGCTACCTGGCAGCATGGAATGTGTGCGTGGCCAGCATTCTTGTATCCCATTGGTCAGAAAGAAGCATGAAAGAATGGGGGTGTGGCCAGAATCCTGTGAAGCAAGCAGAATGGGTGAGTGTCAACAGGCCATCCTAGGGCAATTTGAGCTGCCAGGATGTTCCCAGGACATGAGAACGAGCCCCAGGGGTTAACAAAATAAAAACAGATGGACATGCACATGGCAGTATGCTAATAAATACATATCTTTATAGAGTACCAGAGATGTCTAAACATTATTCAGTTATTTAGACTATATTCCTACCAATTCTTGAGTATTCATTATGCATCCATGTAATTAATGTTACTGTTTAAATCCCTAAAGTATTAATGAAAGCACAGTGTCTGAAATTATTGTGTTCCTGTAAGTAATAATATTCTTTTAATGCTTCATAAATATTAAATAAAATCAACCAGCCTTCTGAAATGATGCTGTTTAATTTTGTAAGATCATCATGCACCATGAACTCATTCAACTGTGACATTGAGTAAATTCCAGTGTTATTCCCTTGGATGGGAATAACATCCCATCTTAGTATCTTAGTATCTCCTGCCATTGGCTGGTGTCAGGACGGGGATTCGAAATGAGAGCCTAGGTTGCCACGTAGGCCTATGGCTCCCCTGATAGTCTGTCAGCCTTCAGCAATGCAAGGTGAAGTACCCTTTGCAACAGTGTCATTCAGACCCAGAAGGGTCACTGCAAAGGAAGAAAACATAAAAGGCCACATTTTTTCTGTGCCTTGTTTTCCCTGAAAGACCTGGGGTTCTAGGATCACAGGAAAATCGCCTTCCATGAAGATAAAAAAGTCACGCCTGTTCACTAGTCCTGAATTCAAGACCCAGCCCTGGAAAACATGCTATTTATATATATATTGTAAAGATAGGATTTATCCTTACCTATAGATGTTCAGTCCATACATGTTTGGTGTCGTTGTTTCTTGTATCTTTTGTTTTATTCATTTATTTAACATTGATTTTACTATGATGAAAACCATTGTGTTTATTACAGTGATGACAACCTATCACAGAACATCTAGATTTGTAGAAATGTTCTCCATCATGCCTGACCCCCAGGATTCTCAGAGAAAAGGAAAAAAGTTTCACACTCTCCTTCTTACTCCACGATCCACTTGTTGGTAGTGCTGGGATCTGAACTTAGGGCAGAGCAAAACCAATTGGCCAATCAGTCAAGGTGATCATACAAATCTGTGAGCAAATAAGGAGTTTGGCCATCCCCAGAATCTGACATTGATCCCCAGGGTGGTCCTCTATAGTCAGAAATTCATAATTTAAACATAGGATCTAAATTGACATGCATGTGTAAACAGCATCTTGTGTTCAGTGCAATAATTTTCGTTATTTTGTCTCTAATTAATGGAGGTATTTTGTATTTTAATAAGCATGGTCACAGGTATAACTGTGCTGACATGGATGACAACCTGTTCTCATGGTTACAGGGTTGCCTATGTATTCTCTCACAGGAGAGGATAAAAGGCACAACGACTGGCTTCTGACATAAGGATGAACCTTTGTCAGTGCTGGGATTTTAGCACAGGTCTGGGTAACTCTGTTGCACTGTGGGAGAAGGGGAAGCTCACCATCTTTGAAGAGTAGAATGTCAGGCCTGATGCAGAGCCTGATTTGAAGCCCAGCAATGGACAAAATAGCAAGGCCACCTTTTTTAAACATAGGATTTCTCTTTACCTGCAGGTGTGACATGTATCTTGCATTCAGTGTAGTTATTCTTTCTATTTTGTGTCTTTTTCAAGGATGTATTGTGTATATTATTGCATATGAGGTGACAGATATAACTGTGCTGACATGGATGACAGCCTATTCCCATGGCCAAGAGTTGCCTATATAGCATTCTCCATCCTCAATGAGACCTAGGACATTCACAGGACAAGAAAACCTGTGCCACCATAGGCTTCTCACATCAGAATGAATCTTTTGGTAGTGCAGGAATTTGAACTCAAAGCCTAGCAGGCCCAATTGGTGAATGGGTCATGGTGAGCACAGCAGGCTATGAGCCACTAAAGAACTAGGCCATTCCTGGGACCTGGGATGGAGCCCTGGTGGGGGCCAATATAGTGATAAATTCATAATTAAATAGAGGATCTATATTTCCAAACATGGGTGGGCGGCATCTTGCGCTTGGTGTAGTCATTCTCTTTGTTTTGTGTTTTATTCATTGATGTATTATGTATTTCCTTGAGTATACGATGACAGATATAACTGTGGTGAACTGGATGACAACCTATTCCCATGAGTATAGAGTTGTGTATATTCCCCCATACCACTACCAGCCTACTGGGAGTGGGAAATGCAGCCAGGGGCCCAGCTGTGAAAAAGACAGGACACAGCATGAGTCACCCTGGTTACCAGAGGCAAGAGAGAACATATGCCAACCCGCCCTGAGGACCCAGAATCCCCTGGATGATGCCAAAGATATGGACAGCCAGACTTGGGTCCCAAGGAAAAGCTGGAATATGCAGGTCTCTGGCAATTTAGGATTCATTGTAGACCATGATAGGGGACTAAAGACAACGTTGCTATTGAGGAAGGGCACCATCCAAGGTCAGGAAGAGGCAGACAAGCACCCAGGCAGTGGGCAGAGAATGATGAGGGAAAAATACACACACACACACACACACACACACACACACACACACACGGGTAGCCCAAGGCCTCAGTAGTCCCTGAGCAACTGAACATCCCAAACTCAAAGAAGATGGCACTACCATCCTCAGACAAAATCTTGACAAAACTCAGAGCCTCTCACACATCTCATAAAACAGCATGGCATTTCCTACTGTACACACCGCTATGATGAAAACTCAGCCACAGCATTTTGGTTGTCAGTCATGGGGTTTGAACTTTGGGCCTGCGTGCTATCCCTCAGCTCTTCAGCTGAAGGTGTGCACTCTACCAATAGAGTCACAGCACCACTTCCAGTTTCCTGGTGTTTCCCTTGAGATGCAGTCTCACAGACTTTCCTACCCAAGATGGCTTTGAACCGTGATCCTCAGATCTCAGCCTCCTGAGTAGCTAGGATGACAGTTGTGAGGCACTGGCAGTGCCCGTTTTAAGCCACCTTCTTACAATCAGGGGAAATCCAAATTGTCAGGCCATAAAGCACATGCAACCCTTCACTTTCAGACTTTGACACCAGTATCCAAAGCCATTCTTCCTTGGTTGCAGAGAATATAATCGACACTACCCTCCAACCCTACTCCCATCCGCTCACTCCCTGCCTAAAATAGGCCACAACCTCTGGAGTTCTTGGTAAGACAACGTCCTGCCTGCTGTAACTTTACACTCGGGAAAACTTGGGGAGCTCTTAGAAATGGCTGTACACTGAGGCCAGAACCTGGTGTCCCAACCACAGCAACCACCCTCCTTCACCATCTCTGGCAAGCAAGGGGTGTCTTTCTCTCTTGTTTTTTTGGATGAGGGGCTTGAACTCAGGGCTTGGGTTCTGTCCCTGATGATGAATTTGCTCAAGGCCAGTGCTCTACCATTTGAGGCATGGCACCACTTCTGGTTGGAGATTGGAGATGAGAATTTCATCGGAATTTCCTCTTTGTGCTGGGAAACATGTCCCTCTGGATCTCAGCCTCCCAGTAACCAGGATGACAGGTGTGAGCCATCAGCACATGGCCAACGGTGTCTCATTCTTTACAATTTCCAACTAGTCTTCCTCTAGACACTACCACCTAGACCCTCCTCTACCTCCCTCAGGGACAGCAAAGGGAGGCTCAGAATCTGGGGAAGGCCATAGGCATTAAAGTGCCCCCTTCACATCACTACCCCTTTCTAAGCTCCCATCTGCTTCCTCTGGATGACCTGGTTTTCTGGGGTATATCAGACCCACTTGGACTTCTTAGGCCTCCCTTGTATCCCCCCGGCACATCCAACTTGTACCTGAAAATTTATGGGGCCAGCTGCTCCATGTCCCAGTGGAAGACATTGGAAGGTTGCTGATAACCGGTTGTAGGGGTGCCCAGGGCAGAAAGACTGACCAGATCCCCTCTGTCAAAGAAGGAGACACAAAGCATGGATGGATCTCTTAAGTGCTACAGGGTACACCATCCACCTGTCACCCAAGTCCCTTGGAGTAAAGTTTTACCTTGACAGAACTGGGGCTTGAACTCAGGGTAAAGATGCTGTCCCTGAGCTTCTTTTGCTTGATGAGAGCACTCTTCCACCTGAGCCACAGTACCACTTCTGGCTTTTTCTGTGTATGTGGGACCTAGCAATCGAACCCAGGTTTTCCTGTGTGCTAGGTGAGCCCACTACTGTTGAGACAAAATCCCAACATTGGATAGCTGTTCTTCTGTGACCCCTTAGGCCTGACTCAGGACAGTCTTGCACATCTTTACTGAGTATCTAACCAGCAGCCTTGGCTGGAAAAGAATGTAGTCTGCTATGTTGTCCTTTATCTATGGCATCTTTTCTCTCTGTGCTTCCTGTCCTATCCTCCTTGTTAAGCAAGACCCCCTTTCAAGTGCTGCCTCTATGAAGCCTGCTCTAATCACCCTGGCAGAGGGGGATCTTCTCCAGGCTGCTGACCTTGTCATGCTCTGCCTCAATCTGGTGTGGTTGAGAGCCCACAAAGGCGAAGGCCTGGCTTTCACCACCCAATTTCTGAAGGCTCTGATACACTACCCAGGAACCAGTGCAGTATCACACTCTGTGAGAGGGCACTTGAGACACAGGCAGTCTGGGGGCAACAAATGGGGCCATTTCTTTTGTGGGCTAGAACTGAGGATCTGGGAGCTGTCTTTCTGAGTTTTCATGCTCAAGGCTGCTACTCTACCACTTGAGCCACAGCTCCACATCTGGATTTTTGGTGGTTCCACGCATAGAAGTGTCTTATCAGATTTCCAGCTTCTGGCTGGCTTCAATCTTTGATCCTCAGATATCTGCCTACTGAGGAGCCAGGATGTCAAGTGTGAGCCAGGCTCCAGAACCTTTTCCTTGAGCTTCTGTTTATCTTGTGTCAACTGGCAAGCCCTAGTTAAAATAGTCATTTATAGGGGATCATGTTCCTCTCCTAGGTCAGTTAACCCAAGGAGATAAAGTATCTTTGGAAAAGGCTAGTCAGAATTGGCCTAGGTGAGTGTGTGTATGTGTGTGTGTGTGTGTGTGTGTTTGTGTGTGTGTGTGTGTGCATGTTAGTATGAGTTTCAGGGATACCTACCCCCATCTCTCTGGTTTTCCTTTCACCCAGTGGTGAGTACATCCAGGATGCCCACCCCAAGAATGGCGGGTAGGGGAGGGTACTTAAGGTCACATCAAGTGGGATGATCCGAATTCTATCCTGCAACTGAAGCCAGGAGAGATAATAGAGAGAAGGAGATGCTTAGAGGAGCATCAAGGGAAGCCACTTACTTTGGCTACAAGTACCAGAGAGAAGAATGTATCCATCCTTTTTGGTAGTAAGATAACAAGTGCCCACTTTTCATTTCTTCTATTTTTTCTGAGTCCCAGGTCTCAGATTCAGGGACTCGGTTTCATCCCTGAGCTTCTTTTACTCAAGGCTGAGGCTCTATAACTTGAGCCATAGCACCAAAACTAGCTTTTTCGGGGAGGAGGGAGGAGGTAGTTTATGGGAGATAAGAATCTCACAGACCTACCTGCCTGGGCTGGCTCTGAGTCATGACCATCAGAACTCAACCTCCCGAATAGCCAGGATGACAGGCGAGAGCCACTGGCACCTGACCGTCACCATCCATTTATAGTCCCCTAGGGCCAGTGCTGGGCTACCTGCACTGCATCCTCTTTTTTGTGACTGGGAAGCAGACCTGTGAGGGTTTGATACTTCAACAGCCTACTTACCTTTGAGCATTGTTCTGGCTCAGTCTGATGCCAGCTTCCTCCTTATCAACAGCAATGACTTTGCGCTGTCACAGAACAACTGTCCCTCAGGAGGTGTCGGACCTGGGGTCTTTCCTCTGCACACTGACTCTACTCCCTGAAATGACACACTGCAACAACGTGAAGTAGACATAGAGTGAATTCAGTTTCTTATAATCAGGGTCTGGCCAGATAGGTGGCAGTGAGGATCAGAGGCTCGGGATAGTGCTGTGCAGTTGAACAATGCGATGCCTCCTCATCCAATTTCCTTTAACCGTCTTAGCAGAGGGCAGTGGGGAAGGACTCACCAGACAGACTGACAATGAGTAACCATCACGGTCTACCACGGGCACAGAGGAGCTTACCTAAGGGAGCTAGTTCCACAGTCCAAGCGAGAATGATCCTGACACACAGCCTACCTCCAGAACGAGAGGGTCACCTTGGGTCCCAGCCACATGGGGATGCTGAGCCAACTCCTCCAGGACAAATTCAACAAGTTACTGAGAGAGAGACAGAGACTGAGACAGAGACAGAGAGACAGAGAGAGAGAGAGAGACAGAGAGAGAGAGAGAGAGAGAGAAAGAGAGAGAGAGGGGGAGGGAGAGAATTACACTTAAGCAGGCTGCCGGTGGCACAAGCCTACAATGGTAACTACACATTGAGATATGAGGATCATGGTACCTAGACAGCCCAGGCAGGAATGTCTGTGAGACTCTTATCTCCAAAGAATCACCAGAAAACCTGAAGTGGTGTTATGGCTCAAATGATTGAGCCCTACACTTGATCTGAGCAGCTTGTGGACAGTGCCCAGTCCCAGAGTTCAAGCCCCACGACTGACGATAAATGGACTTCCCACCACAAGAAATGGACTGAATAGCACCCATTGTCCTAGGGAGCATGGCAGAGAAGTCAGGCCAAGCTTCCTGTCACCTGGGGGTCATGAGTAGGTCACCCAGCTTTTCCGTGCCTCGTTTTCCCCAGCTGCAAAGCTGAACAGTGAAGGATCCCCTTCCTCATGGGGATAGGGTAAGGCTGAAAAAGAGCCATGTTTTGTTTCATAATCCCATACCTGTGGCATGATAAATAACAGGCCCCTTCCGAGTCCTCTCCAGGTATCTTCTTGTTATATGCTAACAGAATTGCCAAGAAACTTATCTGATGACCGTTGCCTCTATGCTGGCCCTGCCCCAGAGTTCCCCGTATTGATCCCTTGTTTCCTCACAACTGTCCTGTGAGGAGACTGAGGACCAATGGTTCTAGGCCGAACCCAGAGCTTCAAATGTGGTCAAAAATCGGTTGCTGTGCACTAAGAGTTTGGGACATGGCGCTACATATCTACCATCCCAACTACAGAGGACCAGGCATGGTGACACCTGCCTGTCACAGGAGGACCATGATCCAGCCAAGCCTGAGCATATATGGAGTCTCTATCTCAGAAATACCCAAGACAGAAAGGCTTGGCTCCCATGGAAGAAGACCTGAATGGAAAGCCTAAGCTCTTGAGTTCAAACCCTAATATACCAAAAAGAATCTGAGGCCCGGTGCCAGAGGCTCATGCCTATAACCCTACCTACTCAGGAGGCTGAGATCTGAAGATTACAGGTCAAGGTTTAAAGTAGGGTTGGCCTTGCCCATCAGACTTCATGATGAGATGACCCAGAGTCTGACGCATGCCAATACGATCCATACTAACAGGGCTCACAGCCTTACTAAGTGCTGACCACGCTCTTTGACCCCCTGGGGAGTCAATACCTATGGGCCCCACCCACAGGTCCTCCCGTGCTCCCTCTGCCACCAACCAGGCCCAAGGGAGTAGATAGTTCCACGTCACAAATATCCCTTGCTCTTATAATTTGAAGGTGCTAAGTCCCCTTCAAATGTCTCACCCTTCCATGCCCCCAGACCTCAGCCACAAAGTCCATGCACCTCCAAAATATAGCGGTTAGAAGTTACCAAAGGGTCCAGCACTCCTTGTAACAACTCCTTGTAACAACCAACTTCTACAACACACACACACACACACACACACACACACACACACACACACAAACACAGAGCCATCACGGGTGGCTCCTGTCTGTCATCCTAGTTATTCAGGAGGCTGAGATCTGAGGATCACTGTTCAAAGCCAGCCACTCAGGAAAGTTTGTGAGGCTCCTATCTACACTGAACACCAAATAGACACAAGTGGTGCTGTGGCTCAAGTGTCAGAGCTCTAGCTTTGAGCAAGATTATCTCAGGGACAGCACCTAGGCCTTGAGTTCAAGGCCCAGTTCTTCTACCTCCAAACACACACAGACACAGACACAGACACAGACACAGACAGTCAGACAGACAGACAGACAGACACACACACACACACACACACACACACACACACACACACACACACACACACACACACAGGATAGCTCAAGGATTCAGCAGTCCCTGAGAACAGAAACATGAACTCCCTCAATTAGGATCAGATCCCACCCCCTAGAAGGTGGCAGTACTGACATCAGACCCACTGTAGACAAAACATTGAGCCTCACACATATCTGGAATGTCTCATAGACCAGCAAGGCATTTCCTATCATACACACTGCTATGTGGAAAACTTAGTCACCTCTTTTTTTGTTGTTGGTCAAGGGGTTTGAACTCTGGGCCAAGGTGCTGTTCCTCAGCAATTCAGCTGAAGGTGAGCACTCTCCAGCTTGAGCCAAACCAACACTTCCTGTTCTGTAGTGGTCTATCATCAAGTCTCCCAGTCTATTTTGCTCAAGCTGACTTGTAATCACGGTCCTCACATCTCAGCCTTCTGAGTAGCCAGGATGAGAGTTGTGAGCCACCGGTGGCTTCCGGCTTCAGCCACCTTCATATACAAAGAGGAAACCCATTTCGTCAGGCCACAAACTGTTTGCAACTCTTCATTTCAGATTTTGATACCCAGCATCCAAATCTATTCTTCAATGTAGAAAATAAAGACAAAACTATCTCACACCTGCACCCCTCCACCCACTCACTGCCTGTCACAAGACACGTCTTGAAGATGTGGCTTCAAACTGGGGCAAACATGGGGAGTTCTTACAAATATCTGTACAGTGAGGTAAGCACTTGGTCTCTCAAACATAGCACCCTCTCCACACCCCCAGACCTCCACCATCATTTGCAGGCAACGATGTCTTTCTTTCTTTCTTTCTTTTTTATGTTGTGGGGCTTGAACTCTGGGCCTGGGTGCTGTCCCTGATCTCTTCAGCTTAAGGCAAGCACTCAATTGCTTGAGCCACAGCACAGCTTCTGGTTTTCTGACAATTCCTTTTAGGTAAGAGTCCCAGGGTCTTTCCTGACCAGGCTAAATTTGACCCGTGATCCTCAAATCTAACCTCCTGAGTACCTAGGATAACAGCTATGAGCTACTGGCACCCAGCCAAACAAATTTTCCCATTCCTGTCATCCTCTACCCCCAGGAGACTGAAATCTGAGGTCTGCATTGGGTGTCACTTAGCAGCAAAGCCCGTGAGAACTCTTTATCTCATATTAAACACCCCAAAAAGATGGAAGTGGAGCTGGGATTCAAATGGTAGAGTGCTATCTTGGAGCATAAAAGACAAGATCCACGCCCTAGATTCAAGGTTTCTCTAGCATAGACCCACCCAAGAAAGGGAAGCAAGTGGGCACACGGGAGCTCAAAGCTAACACATAATACTCAGGACTCCCAGAACAGACCTGATTCTCTAGATTCTATGTCCTACATCATGGCAGTCTTAGATGGGACTGACCATGCACCAAGTTGGGACATTCAAGTACAATCTCATACTGAAGATCCCCTGACCTTTTCAAAGACTTAGGATCTCTTGCTGTCCTGCCTGAACACTGGGCAGTGAGGTAAGGTCTAGTTATCCACCACATGATATGGGAACCAAAGGGATTCCTGGTCAAGGGACGGAGACTGGGGGAATCTAGGTCCCTCTTGGGGAGGTGAAAAGGGCTGCTCTATCCCAGAAATGTTCCTATATTGTGAGTATTATTGAAGAAAATACCCTGCTCCAGAGCCCAGTGCCTCTGTTTTTCCCACCAGCTTCTACCCAGCTCTGCCCCACCTTCATCCTGCCCTCTCTGAATCCCAGATCTGCCATCTATACTAAAGAGTGAGCCAGCCAAGAGAACCATTTCCTGCCCTCATTCCCAGGCTGTCCTGTGGCAGTGGCATGCTTACCTCAGTCTTTGGTGAAGGAATGAACACCGGGAGTGATATCGTCAGATTGAGCCCTGGAAAATCCTAGTCCCTAAGGATGTACTGCACAGGCATCCTGCAGTGAACGGAACCAGGGTTGTCAATGATGAACCCAAGGTGCCAGGACTTTTAATAGCAGTGTGGCTGGATCAAAGGCTGGTAGTCTAAGTTGTCAGGTGAGGTCATGGCTCCAATGGCCTGACACACGTGACCTAGGATCATTCTCCCTCTTCAAATTCCTACTTATATTTTGACCCCACTTTAAACTCTCTCACCCCATACCTCCCTAGCCCTTGGAAACATTCTTCTTATCTGACCAGAAAATAAACTCGATGAGGCTGGGCATAATTGAAAACTGGTTACCCACTCTGAGCCCTAGGTTCTGTGTGGTCGGTGAACACACAGCTCCTGGATGCCATGAAGTTTTTGAGGCTTGGACCTACATTCTGGCTTTAGGCTCTGAAACTGTCCCCACATAGATTGTGAATACTTGGCTCCCTTTATCCAGGGACTCCAAACCAAGGCTTTCATGTTCTCCCTTCTTCCTTACTTTCCTCTTTTTCTCCCTCTGTCCTTTCCTCCTGTCTCTCTTTACTTATTTTGTGTCAGTTCTGTGCCTTGTACTTGGATCTTAGGTGCTGTCCCTAAGCCTTTGTATTCAAGGCTAGCAGTCTATGGCTTGAGGCACACATCCATTTCTGGCATTTTGTTTTTGGTAGTTAATTCAAGACAAGAGTCTTACAGGCTTTCCTGCCCGGACCAAAAGCCTCAATCCTCTGATCTCAGCCTCCTAAGTAACTAAGATGACAGGCTAGAAGCACTGGCATCCAGATCAATCCAAGGTTTCTTCATGGGCTGTGGAACCATTCCTGGAACTTTTTGTTGTCTATGACCCCCCAGAGCCTGGTGCACACTGTAATGGTTTGTTGGTTAAATAAATGAACATCTGTCTATGACAATACTCCAGAAAATTCCCATCTGATTCAGGTAAGAATCCTCTGTGGGAGGGTGGGGACAAAGCCTGATGTAGCTCTCCCACAGTTGTCCCTCCTCCCTCTTACACACTTCTCGTGCCACAACACTTAACTGTTTTGGCTTTGAAGGTGTGAGCCACTATGTACTCGCTACATTCCAGGGCCTCTGGGATGTCTATCTTCTCTAAGATCTCTGTCCAGCAGCTGACAAGCTCTGTGGCACTCAATTCCCCATGGAGGTGTGAATTAGTTTGCTGTGAGCTGAATGCCTGGCTCAAGGGGACTCCTGTCCTCCCTCTGGGGCCAGCCAAGATCGTCTGGCCCCTAAATTTCATGTTGCAGATGAAGGATTCTTGAGGCAGCCTGGGTTCTCTGAATCTCCTAGAGTCCAGTACAGGTGCTGGGAATCATCTCTGCTCATTGCTGGCAAGCTGTGGATGGCGAGATCACAATCTCTGCTTCCCACAATGTCCTCAAGTGGGGTCATCACCCTAGAGAGATACAACAGCTGCCAGAGAAAGACAGTCAAGGCACAACGTTCAAAGCAGGAGACAATCTGGCTTGGGAACTCTGCCTGTGCTGCTTTGAACATCATTGTTTGATGGCTGAAATCATATATCTAATTTGATCCATAATCCCAGGCATTAGTGGAAATTGCCAGCTTAAATAAAAAAAAAAAAAAAAACTGGAAAATGTGGTATTTAATTTGTCCCAATCAAACATAAAGGTTTCCAAAGTCAGTGGTCCCCTTTTCATTCCAGACAGCCTATAGCAGGTTACAGAAACTGGCATTCAGCGAGCCCTAGATAACTGCCACCTCTTGATACCGAGCGGGCTCCAGCAGTGGGAATGGACTTGCCTACCACTGCCCAGCTGGAAACAGCCCAGGCGGGACACAGATTGGATTCTGCAGGACTCCAGGGAGGATTGACCCTGGGCACTGCCCCAGGAGCGTATCCTCTCCACCAGTGGGGACTCACAGCCCTGTGCCAGGATTCCCACAGAGACCGTTAATGCCCTAGATATGGTTCCCCTCTCATCCACTGTCTTGGTGACCCATCTGCCATGTAACACCATATGCCAGTCCCCCAAAATCTCATAGCTTCACAGCCCATGCCTTATCATTTCTCTCATCTCGTTCCCTAATTATGTTGGGCCAATACATTCCAAACCCTTGAATTACCTCCCACTAAACACACAAGAGCAAAGTGTCTGGCTGGAAGAATGTGGCTGTGATCTCATTCGCCTCACAAAAATTCTGGCTGGGGATAGAAGGACAGGAGTCCACTCCAGTCCAGGGTTCACACAGTTCTTCTGGGGGAGGCCCACTCAGGCCCAGCAGTTACTGTGGGCTACATGAAATGGGGAAGAGAGAGGTGGAAAGGGGATGAAAGTAATGTCTACTGAAATCTTCCATAAAGGAGCCATGAAACTGTGAAGGAGAAAACAAAAATTGTGGCTGGGCTTGTACTTGGTATTGATGAAGCAAAACAACAACAAATACAGAGAGAGAGAGAGAGAGAGAGAGAGAGAGAGAGAGAGAGAGAGAGAGAAATAAAATGCTTTTGTTGTTTTTAGACATGGTGATTTAAATATATTTTCATTGTTCTCATCTCCCTGCTTTCCCAACACACACACACAAATACACACACACACACACACACACACACACACACACACAACTCCAGAATGGTGACAGATGACTCTTCCATGCAGCACCTGCAATTTGCCAACTGATCACTCACCTGAGGACAGTCAGGCTGTACAAGGAGAAAGATTCTCTCTCTCTCTCTCTCTCTCTCTCTCTCACTGCTTTCTCTCTCTCGTTCTCTCTCTCTCTCTCTCTCTCTCTCTCTCTCACACACACACACACACACACACACACACACACACACACACACACATGCAGACTCAGAGTAGTACCTCTCCTAAGTTTGTTGGCTCCTCATTGGATCACGTGGGTTCCCATTCTCCGTTCCCTTGTCAGAACCAAGGGCTTCCACACAAGGGGAGCACCACTCTAATGACACAGCAGGACCCCGGCTCTCCCCTTCTCCAGGGCCAGACCCTTCCCCTTGCGAACAACCAGCCTTAACTCCCCATTCACCAAAGCCCTAGGCCAGGACGCTGGGTGAAGGAATCCCCAGACAGGTGGCTCCCCAGAGCAGGACTGAAACAAGCAGTGGGTCATGGGGTCCCAAGGGGGGTGTCTGACCCAGGGTGGGGGCAGTGTTGAGGAAAAGGATGGGGTCCTAAAGGCTACATACATGGACAGTCTCCTACTTCCAGCCTAGATGCCTCTGGGCAACTGGGCAGATTCTTCGGGAGGACAAGGAGACGAGATGGATAGGGAGCACCAGCAGATGCTGGCAGAGCTGGGAAATGTGATCACTCTGTGAGTACTTTTGACAGTTGGGGTGTGGGGATAGGCAGGGTCTATGTGTGTCTGAGGGTGTGTGGTCCTTCCATACATTCACCTACTATCTGACCCCCAGTGCACTCATCTCCTTAGTGGGCTTTTCTGGGACCCTCCTCAGATGAAAGGGTGACCGAGCAGAGAAGACAAGTGCTCACACAGCAAGAGAGGCCTATCTTCTGCATCCAACATCCCCCACTCCCAGAAAAAAAGGAAAAGACCCAATAAGGCAGGTGCATTGGTGATATTCCCCAACTCTAACTAAAGCCACCAGGTTCCCACCAGGGAGAGGAAGGGTACAGATGTGGGACTGTGTGGCTCCCACTGCTCCAGCCAGGGGCTCAGTGGTGACCCCTTCTCACCCATTCCTACATCTCCCCATTTCCAGGGATACTGGCCACTAGGGTGGGGGTGAGTTCCCAGAGTCAACACCCACTCCTCAACCCCCCAATTCTGGGTCGCATTTGTGGCAGAGTCAGGGCTGTCCTGCCTGTGCTGGGGAAGCATGGTTGGGACACAAGAGGGAAGGCAGGATTTGCAGGGGAGGGAGTGGTAGTGATAGGGGGAGGTCGCAAGGTGTTGACCTGCGGGCGGCCACTCACTTGTGCTGCTGGGAGAATCTGTAGGCTGTGGTTCTGTGTGCAGCATGCAGCGATTGTGTGAGGGATGTGCCTGATGTGCTGGTTTTCTGTGCCCTGTGCTCCTGGCCCAGACCAATGCTCTTACAGCAGCAGAGTCTTTGAGGCCGCCATCCCTGGTGCATGAGCCTGCTCTTCTCTCTGCTCTCTCTCTGCCCCCACTTCTCTCTGGGGCTGCCCCACCCCCGCTGCACAAGTGCTCCAGCCCCTGTGTGCCCCTGGCTGCAGCAGATATGTGCCCTCTCTGCCACACCCTGTCCTCCCCTGGGTCATGCCTCCTCCCTCCCTCAGCCATGCCCCATCCCTGGCTTTGTGCTGTCCTGACTCTGCCCTAAGGCTACCAGACCATGGCAGAAGCAGCCTCACCTCAGGTCAGGGCTTCCCCCCAACCCCAGCAGCTGCCCTGGGGGGGGATCGAATCTCCCCTCAGCCCAACTTCTGGGGGACTCTTCTCCATCCACCCCACACACCAAGCAGGTGCACGGTGTCCCTCTATGTGTGTGTGTGTGTGTGTATGTGTGTGTGTGTGTGTGTGTGTGTGTGAGAGAGAGAGAGAGAGAGAGAGAGAAAGAGAGAGAGAGAGAGAGAGATTGTTGGGGATACCTACTCACAAGGACTCAGAACAATTTTAAAAAATAGCACAAAGAACCCTGTGTAATGGACTTAGCACAATGAGCCTTTTGAAGGACTCAGCACATAGCAACCTTTGGGATCCTCATGGTAATCTAATGACTAAGATAAGACATGCCATTTTAACATCACCAAACTTACATATCATAGTATTATGACATCATATGTCAAGTGACATTATAGACATATTGTGAATGCCTATTCTGTGATTTCATTCTATTTCAAGTGAGCAATATTGGTGGATATCAGAAATCCATTGTGACCTCAAAGCCATTGTGACATGAAAATCCCTTTGTGACATAACAGTGCCATTGTGATAGTAACCTGTTGTGACATCACAAACTGGTCCTGTCCATTGTGACCTCATCACCAAGGTGACATCACAAAGCCATTGTGATATCACATCACTGTTTTGACATTACAATCACCTTGAGACCTCCCAAACCCATTATCATCTTTAGCAGCTTTGAAAAAGAACACATGGCCTTTGTGACATGACAGTCCTTTTGTGTATCCATATCCTCATTGTGAAATGTCAATTGACATCAGATATGCCAAAGAAATATCACAAAGTATTTACAATATATTCATCAGTGTGACATCACATTGTCATTGTGACAATATCAGTTCATTGTGACATCACAAATCTGTAATGACATCATACCACTATGACATCACATTGTCATTGTGACATCATATATACATTATGAATGCGTATTATGTGATTTCATTACATTTCAAATGTGGCATATGGGTTCATATCAAAAACACATTTTGACTTCATAGCCATTGTGACATCACAATCCCTTTGTGATGTGACATTGAAGTTGTGATATCTCTAAACAACTGTGACAACTCAAGCATATCCTGTCCTCAAAAGTTTTGTGACATGTTGCCACTGTGTTATGTTAGGCCCATTGATAGCTCAATCTATTTTCGACCTCATATTATTTCAAGAATGACATGAAATATTAGAAATATACTTTGACATCATAAGCATAGTTACATCACACTGATAGATGTAATGACCATTGTGTCATATTGTCACCACAAATCTGTTCTGACGTCATCATATTTGTTCCAACAAATGCTTTGGAATCCTCACAAGCCCGTTCTAAATTTATATACTCATTGTGAGTTAATGACAATTGAGGTCTGGAATGCCATTGTCACATCATCAATCTACTGCGACATCACAAAACAATTTTGAACTCATCACTATTATGGCATCACCAATTAATTAGAATTTGACATCATATTGCAATTGTGATATTACTGTACCATCATGCTTTCACAAACCTATTAGGACCTAATCACATCTTAGAAAATGCATGGCTTTTGGGACATCAAGCTCCTTCTGTGAACTTGTATCATTGTGAAATTGTAGCAATTGAAATTTGAAATAATATGTAATATTACAAACTAGTTTTGACATCGTTAACCCATTTTTATATCATTAACATTTTGACAACCAAAACTTGTTAGGAACTTTAGCACTTTTGACAAAAAAAACATGGCGTTTGTGTCATCACAGTTCATTTGTATATGTCATGGTAACTTCATTCTCATGTCCTCACTGTAAACTAATAGCAATTAAGATCTGACATACCATTGTGACATCATAAACCATTTGTGCCATCATCACCAGTGTGATATCAATCATTATGACACCATCAGCACATTGTGACATCAACAAGCTACAGTGACCACATAGCATTATGACATCGCATTGCCATTTTGCTGTCTTAGACACATTGTTAATGTATATCCTGTGATTTCATTCTATTTAAAATGTGGCAAGTCAGTTGATATCAGAAACACCTTGTGACCTCATAACCATTGTAACATTATAAACCCTGTGTGACATCATAACTGGTGTAACATCACATTGTTTTTATGACATCTTTAGCTTATGGTGACATCACAAAATGGCAATGACATTATAACATTTGCCATTATATCATTGTGATATCATAGTCACATTATGAATGCCTAATCTGTGATTACATTGTATTTGAAATGTGGCATGTGAGTTGATATCAGAAACTCATTTTGATTTCACAACCATTGTCACATCAAAATCCCTTTGTGACATCATTTTGGCAACGTGACATCACAATGGCAATGTGATGGAACTAAGCCATCATGATATCAAAATGGTCATGAACACACAATGGGTTTCTGATATCAACCAACATGCCACATTAGAAATAGAATCAATAACATAATAGGCAAACACAACGTGTCTATGACATCACAATAACAATGTGATGTTGCAATGCTATGATGTCATTGTAGTTTTACATGTCAAAATGAGCTGATGGTGTCATAATGGCAACATGATATCACAATTATGATGTCAGAAAGGATTTGTTATGTTTCCTTGTTATGTCTGACGTCAGTTGTCATTAGTTCCCCATGAGGTTATGGATACAAAATAGGTTCTGTGATGTCACAGAAGCCATGTGTGTTTTCAAAGGTGGTTATAAGTCATAATAGTTTTGGAATGGCACAATGTGATCCATAATGTCACAATAGAATGAGATGTCCCTTTGGGTTTTTGATGTCACAGTGGTGATGAGTTCACAATGGCTTTGTGATGTCACAGTTTGTAATATCAGAATGATATATCCAATTTCAATTACTCATATTTCAATATGAGGATACCATTTGATAGAAGAAGCTTCATAATGTGAGGTTATACTTTGTGACAACCCAACGGGACAGTGATTTCACAATGACAATGTGATGTCCAAACATCATGTTGTAATAATGTTCTGATGTCACAATTGGTGATGCCATACTGATGAGGAGGTCAAAACTAAGTCATAACTTGTGTGATATGCTGCCATTAGGATCTTTTAGGCTTTTAGTAAGCTTATAATTTTTTGAAACTCATAATAATTCAGGTATGACATGATATCAGAAATTGACTCTGACATCATGAACATTGTGACATCATGAACATTGTAACATCACATTGATATATATCAAGACCATGGTGGCACATTATGTACTCACAAATCTGTTAGGACTTCATCATATTTGTGAAACACATGATTTTAGAGACAACACAGTCCCTTTGTGAACTCATATCTTCCTTGTGAATTAATGACATTTGAGATCTGGCATGCCATTGTGACATTTCCAACCAATTTTGACAGCACAAACCTATTATAGTAGAAACACATTGTGATCTAATAGCCATTGTGATAGCACAATCCCTTTGTGACCAGACATTTCCATAGTGATAACACTAAGCCACTGTGAAATTCCAATCCTCTCAAATCCAATCCATGTATGAAATGTGATACTTGAATCCAGTGTGACATCCAGATTATGGTGACATCACACTGATAGATGTTATGAGCATTTTGTCACATTCTGACAACACACGCCTGTTAGGACTTCATCACTTTTGTGAAAATACTTGCCTTTGGAGACATCAGAGTCCCTTTTTGAACTCATGTACTCATTGTGAGTTAATGAAAATTGAAATCACATGTGTCATTTTGATATCACCAACCCATTGTGACATCACACACTTCTTGTGAACTCATCAGTGTGGCATCATAAATTATGATATCAAAATATTAAGTCATCCTATTGCAACATCACATTGCCTTCATGATATCACTGTCCCATTGTGTTTTCAAAAACCTAGTATGTCTTCATAGCATTTTAGAAAATTCATGGCCATTTATACTTGTCTTCTTCTGTGAACTCATATCCTCATTGGACATGTGAAATTGGACATGTGATTATGAGATGTGACTTCACAAAACTATTTGATATCATCACCAATGTGTCATCACAAAACCATTGTGAGCTTTCATTGCCATTTGACATCACTATCACATTGTGACATCCCAAACCTATTAGGACCTCTTATCACCTTTGAAAAGCCACATGCCCTTTGTGGAAACACAGTTCCTTTGTGGAACTATACCCTCATTATGAATTGACAATTGATATCAGACATGCCAATTTAACATCATGAACCCTTTGTGACATCACCAGAGTGACATAACATTGTCATTATGACAGCATCAACTACTTTTGACATGACAAAACTACAATGACAAGATAGCATTATGAGATCACATTGTCATTGTGATGTTATAAAGATCGTGAATGCCTGTTTTTAATATTTTTTTTTGTTGGTCGCGGGGCTTGAACTCTGGGCTTGGGTACTGTCCCTGCTCTTCAGCTCTAGGCGAGCGCTCTATCACTTGAGTCAGAGCCACTTCCGGTTTTCGAATGGTTTTTATTGGTAATAAGATTCGCATAGACTTTCCAGCCTGAGCTGGCTTTGAACTGCGATCCTCAGGTCTCAGTGTCTGGAGTAGCAAGGATTACAGGCATGAGGGACCGGCGCCCAGCTTTTCCATTCTATTTCAAATTTGACATGTGTGTTAATATCAGAGACATAATGTGACCTCATAACCATTGTAACATCATACATCAGCAATGACATCAAATTGTCATTATGACACCATCACCTCATTGTGACATTACCAAACGACAATGGCATCATAGCAATATAAATCACAGTGACATTGTTACATCATAGACTTAACACTGTGAAAGCCTATTCTGTGAATTCATTCTATATCAGAAACCCATTTTGACCATATAACCATTGTGATATCACAATCCTTTGTAACATCCCATTGCCAATGTGATAAATTAACCTGCTGTGCCATCACAAAACAGTCCTGTTCTTATAAGTTTTGTGACATACTGCCATTGCCATATATTAGGCCCTTTGTGAGCTCATAATCTGTTTTCAATCTGATATTTCTGGTATGACAGGTGATATCGGAAATCCCCAGTGACATCAAACTGCCAGTTGTCCTGACTACTTTGTCACATTGTGACCTCACATTTCTAACAAAACATGCTTTTGGAGACATTACAGTCCCTTTTTGAACTCATATATTCATTGCCAATTAATGACAGTTGAGATCTCCCATGCCACTCTGACACTGTGAACCCATTGTGACATCACAAACTTATTGTGACCTCATCACGAGAATGGCATCAACAACTAATTGTTGTATCAAATCATTATTTTGACATGATATTGTGGATTGCTCTTGTGATATCACTCTCTCATTATGTTTTTACAAACCTGTTATGGCCTCATCAGATCTTAGAAAATTCATGGACCTTGAGACTTCAAGCTCTTTCTGTGAACTCATGCACATATGACCTCTAAGGCGAGGAGACAAACCATCCAGTCACATTTAATATAATAAACCATTTTTTCACTAGAAAGGGGACTGTGATTACCTTATCCTGGACTGGATACCCAGGTTCAAGAGCAGCCATGACCACCTAACCTCAGACCTCCAATGGGCAGCCCCACCCTTTCTTAATTGGTCTGGAAACCACCAACCACAAAATTATGATCTCCAAAGCTCCAAACCTCAATGGGCAAGGTTTTTTCCTTTTCCATTCTTCCCTCCTTCTCTACAGACCTGTCATTCCTTCCTGGTCTTTTCCTTTTTCACTTCCACCATTTCTTTCTTCTCTTCAGGCCTCTCCACTCCCCACAGGCCTGCCTTACTCTGTCCCAGTGACCACTTGCTGACCTTCTGCTCTCCCTCAGCTTCCTCTCTTCTCAGGTTTTTCCTTTCCTGCTGTCTCACCACTTTCTTCCTTCCGGATAACTCCCATTTTTATCTCCCCTTACAATGCTCTGAAAATGCAACTTAAATATAGGTTGTACCCGTCCTCCCTCCAACGGATTTCCTGCCTAGCAGTTTTCAACCATCACTTCCAAAACTGCCCAATGCTCAATCACTTCTTGACAGCTCACCGTGTGAGGCTTGACACCTCCACCTTTGGCGGCATTCCCCACACTCTCCAGGGGGCCAAGCCAAGAATTTACAATGAATATCAGCTCCCACAGATAATTCTGGCCCCACTGGTTATTATACTATCCTCATAGTGAATTAGAAGAAATTGAAATTGTATATATCATTGTTATATTACAAACTTGATGAGACATCATTAACTCTTTGTGACCTCATCACCTCGGAGACATCACAAATTCATTGTGTTATTACATTGCCATTGTACCAACATGATCACATTGTGAAATCCCCAAACTATTTTCACCTCAGAAGCTTTGAAAGAAAGCATGGCTTTTGTGACATGACAGGCCTTTTGTGTACTCATATCCTCATGTTGAGCTAATGACAACTGAGATCAGGCATGCCAATTTAACATCGCAAAACCTTTGTAACATCATCACCAGTGTAATATCACATTGTCATTATGATAACATCAGCCCATTATGACATCATAAAACAACAATGATATCAAATCACATGTAATTGTGATGTCACAGATACATTGGAATGCTATTCTGTGATCTCATTCTATTGCAAATATTGCTGGTGGGTTGATATCAGAAGTACATTGTGACCACATAAGCATTATAATATCACAATACCTTGATGACACCACATTGCCATTATGATATCACTAACCCACTGTGACATCACAAAACAGTCTTATCCTCATACATTTTTTGACATGCTGCCACTGTGATCTCTTTGGCCTCCCTGAGTTCATAAATTGTTTAACTCATAATACTTCAGGCATGACATGTGATATCAAAAATCCATTGTGATATCATGACCACTGTGATATCACACTGCCAGATTTCTTGACCACTGAGTCACATGAGGACAACACAAACATGTTAAGACTCATTACACTTGTGCCAACATATGCCTTTGGATACATCATTAACACTTGTGAACTTATATATTCATTGTCAATTAGAGATCTGGCAGGAGATTGTGACATCACCATCCCATTGTGAAATCAAAAACCTATGTGACCTCATCACCATTTGTAACTTCAAAACAATACTATCTCATGTAATGTAGCATCACATTGCCAGTGGGATATCTCTGTCTCATTGCATTTTCACCAGCCTATTATGTCCTCATAATATTTTACAAAATTCATGGCCTTTCTGACTTCTAGCTCCTTACGTGAACTCGTATCTTCATTGTGATCTAGTAGAATGAAATTGGACATGTAATGGTGATATTACACATTCATTGCAACATCACTATCCAAGAGTGACCTTATCACCACTTGACATCACAAACCCATTGTGACATCATATTGCTACAGTGATATCATGATCACCGTGTGACATCCCAAAACTGTTGTGACCGCTTAGCACCTTTGAAAAAGCACATGGTGTTGTGATATCATGATCCCTTTGGGTAACCATGTTGTCATTATGAACAAAGATAACTGACATCAGACATGCCAGTGTACCATTACAAATGTGTTGTGACATCATCTCCAGAGTGAGATCACATTGTTGTTATAATACCATCAGCCCATTGTTACATCCCAAAATGACAATGACATCATGGCATTATGACATCACATTTTCATTGTGAGGTCCTAGAGACAATGCGATTGCCTATTCTGTGATTTCATTCTATCAAAAATGTGGCATATAGGTTGATTTCAGAAACCCATTGTGACCACACCATCATTTTGACATTACATTCCCTTTGTGACTTCATATTGACATTGTGATATCATTAATGCAATGTAACATCACAAACCTGACTTGTCCTCATAAATTTTGTAACAAGTGACTACCTTGGCCGGGCTGGATGCGGAGAGGTAAATTCAGTCTCAACCATGAACCCTCAGACCTCTAAAGAGCAGTTCAGCCATTTGTCAGCTGGTCTGCAAACAACCAACCACCAAAATAATGATCTCCAAAGCTCCACACTTCAAAGGACAAGGCTTTTTCCTTTCACTTCATTCTCCTTCTCTACAGATCTGTCCTAACTTTCAGGTCTTTTCATTTTTTCCTTCCACCATTCAATTCTTCTCTTCAGGCTTCTCTGCTCTTGACAGGCCTGCCCTGCCTTGTCCAGATGGCCAGTTGCTGTCCTTCACCTCCTGCTCTCTCTCAATTTCCTCTCCTCCCTGGTCTTTGCCCTCCAACAGTCCCATCACTTCTTTCCAACCAGGCCTGTAACCTTTTTCTCTCCCCTTCTCTTGCTCTGAAAATGCAGCTTATATATAGGCTGTACCCTTCCCCAACTGCAATAATTTCTTGCCTTCCAGTATTCAATTATGCTCAAATCAATTCTTGGCAGCTCACCATGTGGGGCTTGACATCCTATCTCCTTCAGCAGAATGTCCTGCCCCCTCCAGTGTCACGCAACCTGCCCTTTCAATTGGTCCAGACTAGGAGGCCATGATGACTATCTGTTCTCGTGGATTATAGGGCACTGCTCGTTATTACAGTGTCCTCATGGACACTGGTAGCAACTGAAATTGGACAAATAATTGTGATATTGCAAACTCGTGACATAACAAACCCATTGTGACCTCATCACCACTGTGAAATCACAAACCCATTGTGACTTCACATTGTTGTTTTTGATAACAAGATCACATTGTGACATTTCAAATCTACTATAACCTCTTATAACATTTGAAAAATACATAGCTTTATGATATCAGAGTCCCTTTGTGTACCCAAAGCCCCACTGTAAAATATTGACAATTGAGAATCAGACATGACATTTTGACATCCAAAACAGTTTGTGAGATCATCATAATTGTGACATCACATTATCATTTTATACCATCTACTCACTGTGAAATCACAAAACTAAAATGATATGATAGATTTATGACTTTACATTGTCATGGTGACATCATAGACACATTATGAATGCCTTTTCTGTGATTTGATTCTATTTCAAATGTAGCATGTAGGTTAATATCATAAACAAATCAGGAACTCATAATCATTGTGACATCACAACTCCTTTGTATATCATGTTGCCATTGTGATATTACTAACCTATCCTCTCATTTGTGACATGCTGCAATTCTGATACCTTAGCCCTTATTGTCCTCATAATCTGTTGTTGACCTCATTAGATTTAACATATGACATTTGATTTCACAAATTCCCAGTGACATCATGACCATGGTGGCATCATACTGCCAGATGTCATATCCATTGTGTCAAATTCTGACATCACAAACCTTATAGGATTTCAATATATGTGTGACAACACATACTTTTGGAAAAACCACAGTCCCTTTGGGAACTCATATACTCATTGTAAGTTAGGACAATTGAGAATCATCATGTCATTGTGACATGCACAACACATCACCAATATTTTGTGACCTCACCACCAATGTGGAATCATCAACTAATTGTGACACCAAAACAATATTTTGACATGATGTAATGAGTTGACATTGTCATGGTGATATCACTGTCCCATTGTTCATTCACAAAACTAAAATGACCTCCTAACATTTTTAATAATTCATGTCCATTAGTACTTCCAGCTCATTCTGTGAATTCGTATGCACATTGTGAAATAGTAATAAATGAAAATGGACTTGTGTTTGAGATATTAAAAAATCATTATGACATCAAAATCCCATTGTGACCTCATCACATCTGTGTATCATAAAGCTATAATGACCCCTAAGTACCTTTGAAAACACACATTTCATATGTGACATCATAGTCCCTTTGTGTACCCATATCCTCATTGTGAATACATGACAATTGAATTCAAATATGCCATCGTAACATAACAAATCCTTTGTGATCCCATCACCAGTGGGACAACACATATTCATTATTACACAATTACCTCCTTGCAACATCACCAATTTACAATGACCTCATAGCATTATGGCATTTATTGTTA
This sequence comes from Dipodomys spectabilis, assembly GCF_019054845.1. Taxonomy (NCBI): domain Eukaryota; kingdom Metazoa; phylum Chordata; class Mammalia; order Rodentia; family Heteromyidae; genus Dipodomys; species Dipodomys spectabilis. The sequence continues at coordinate 2,158,103 of NW_024870770.1, forward strand.
TTGTGATGTCATAGACACATTGTAAATGCCTATTCTCTTATTTCATTCTATTTCAAATGTGGCATGTGGGTTGATGTCAGAAATATATTGTGATCTCATAAATATATGGCATCACAATCACTTTGTGACATCACAGTGCTATGGTGATATCACTAACACACTGTGATATCACAAACCTGCCCTGTCCTCATGTCTTTGATGTGCAGCAATTGTGATGTCTTAGGCCCTTTATGAGATCGTAATCTGTTTTCAACCTTATAATATTGCAGTTATGATATATGATATCAGAAATCCACTGTGACATCATGACCATTGTGACATCACACTGACAGACATCATAAACATTGTGTCACGCTGTGACATCACAATCCTCCTAGGACTTCATAACATTTGGGAAAACACATGACTTTGGAGATACCACAGTCTTTGTAAACTCATATTCTCTGTGATTTCATGACAAATGAGATCTATTATGCCATTTGGATATCACTAACCAATTGTGACATCATAGACCTCTTACCGTATTGCATCACCAATTAATGGTGACATCAAAACATTTTGTGATGTCATAATGTGACACGATGATCATGACATCTGTCAGTGTGATGTCACAGTGGTCATGATGTCACAGTTGATTTCTGTTATCTCAAGTCATACATGAAATTTGAGGTTGAAAACAAATTATAAGGGCAAAAAGGTCTAAGATATCACAATGTCAGCATGTCACAAAAGTTATGAGGACAGGAGAGCTTTGTGATGTCACATTGTGTGAGTGATATCACAATGGAACTATGATGTCACAAAGTGATTATGATGTCAAAGTGGTTTGTAGGCACAAAATTGCGTTTCTGGTATCAACTCTCATGCCACATTTGAAATACAATGAAATCACAGAATAGGCATTCACAATGTGTCTAAGTTGTCACAACGAGAATTGTCAAAATGCGATTCTGTCATTGAGTTTGGTGATGTCAAAATGAGCTGATGCTCTCATAATGAAAATGTGATGTCACACTGGTGAGGATGTCACAAACACTTTTTGATGTTATAATGGCATGCCTGATCTCAATTGTCATTACATAACAACAAGGATATGGATACACAAAGGGACTGTGATGTTGAAAAGGGTATCTGATTTTCAAAGGAGCTAAGAGGTCATAATAGATTTGAGATGTCACAATCGAATCATGATGTAACAATGACAATGTTGTCACAATGGCTTTGTGATGTCGTGGCGGTGATGATTTCAAATGGGATTGTGATGTCACAACGAGTTTGTAATACCACAATCAAATTTCCAATTTCAATTGCTACTAGTTCACAAGGAGGATACTGTAATAATCAGCAGGGCCCGATTATCTTCAGGGTCTGATAATCAGTATGGGCCCATCTCCTGGCCAGCTGGAGAGGACAAAGAATGCCACCAGAGAAGGTGAGGCATCCTGTGGGAGGGACTGGTGCATTAATCACCACGTGTTGAGATGTAAAGAAATGATTGGGCTGTGGGCATTTTGGGATGTGATAGTTGAAAACAGGCAGTTGGAGTGGAGAAGGGGTACAGACTTATATAGGCTGCTTGTTCAGAGCAATAGAAGGTGAGAGATAAAGGGAAAAGTCCTGGAAGGAAAGAAGTGGTGTGATAGCATAAGGGGAAAACCTGGGTGGAGAGGAAGTTGAGGGAGGGCAGAAGGTGAAGGATGGCAACTGACGAGCCTTGCAAAGCAGTTCAAGTCTGTGGAGAGTGGAGAGTCCTAAAGAGAACAAGGAACTGGAAGAAGGGAAAAAGGAAAAGACCTCAAAAGAAGTATAGGTCTGTAGCGAAGGAGAGATAAAGAGAAAAGGAAAAGAGGCTTTCCCTTTGATGTTGGGAACTTTGGATATCATAATTTTGGGGGTTGGTGGTTGGGAGAACATTTATTATAGAAAACGTGTCTCGATGGATTTTCTTGAACTATAGAGATCATTATTTTTGAAGACTCCATCGAGATAATCCATTTGGATTGCATCAGGCCTTAGCCCCAGGAAAAAATCCTCATAGATGAGAGTGTCAGCCTTCAGGGTTGAGAGTCTACCTCGAGTGTTTGTCTCTGGAGGTCCAACAAGGACAAAAGTCATTTATGTACCTCTAGAGGTGCATCTTGGCAGGCTTGCCAGCTTATTTTGGACCACTCTGGAAGCTATTTGTGGCTTCCTTGGGACGCCATCTGGAACCTACTTGAGAGATAATGTAGGGCTTCCATGGGAAGCCATCTGGAACCTCATCAAGAGTACATCTGCAACTTTCTTGAGAAGCCACCTGAGACCTACACTGGAGGTCAGCTGGGGCCTTCTCCAGGGGCCATCTTGGACTTTTTCCAGAGGTCATCTGGGGCTTCCTCAGGAGGCCACCTGAGACCTCTTCAAAAGTAGTCATTGCGGCTTTCTTAAGAGGCAATCTAGGACCACCTCCTAAGGTCATCTGGAGCTTCTTTGGGAGGTCATCTCAGGCTACCATGATGAGAAATCTATGACCGTCTTTGAACATCATCTGGGACATCCTTGAGAAGCTATATAGGACCTTCTCTGGAGGTCATCTGTTGCTTTCTCAATAGGGTTATCTGTAACGTCCTCTGGAGTTCATATGTGGCCTCCTTGAGTGGCGATCTTGGAGCTTCTTGAGAGGTAATCTCAGCCTCATTGAAAAGACATCTGGAAACTCCTTTGGAGATCATCTGACACTTCTTTGGGAATCCATTTGGAACCTCCATGAGAGGTCATCTAGGGCCTCCTAGGCAGGACATATGTGACATCCTCCAGAGGTCATCTGTGGCCGTCTCAAGAGGCAATCTGGGACGTTCTCTCTGTCATCTGGGACCTCATGTAGAGGTCAACATTGAGAGGTATGGGACATGTGGGTTAAGTGTCTGTGGCTCTTGGTCTTTGTATGTATGCTGATAGTTCTATCTGTGTCCTGTATGCACCTGTTTACTCCTTTTCTCAGGATGGGAGAACAAGGCCTTAGGTTGTCATATGCAAAAAATAATTCTCCCCCAGGTTTACAGAATCCCTCAGAGGAAGATGCACTGATGTACTCTCTTTCCTATTCTTTGCATCAGCAACTCTAATAAGTCCTCCCATACCAAAAGTGGTTACTTGTACCAGACTGACGTGGTACAATGTGGTATGTTACCCTTATTACCCTTGAGAGAGGAACATGGAGATGGTGGGCAGGACCCCTTTCTAATATATGTTCCCTTTACAAGTAGTGACCTGTATAACTGGAAACAGAAAAATCCATCCTTTTCAGAAAAAAACAAACAAACAGGGACTCATTACCTCATTAGAGACAGTAATTTTCACACACAAGCACATCTGGGATGAATGTCAGCAAATTTTACAGGTGCTTTTCACCTGGTAGAAAAAGGAGTGAATACTGTCGGTGATTGACGGTGGTCCTTGGACCAGACAGTAGCCCCACAATTGAACCAGACTATTTGGAACAAGTCTTTCCTCAGACTTACCCAAGCTGAGACTAACAGCAGTTGAGGTATGGAGGTGCTTACCATTTATTTCCAGGTTCAGCTAGCAGGGATGCCGCAGTGCCTAGAAAGCCACGTCTTCAATCTAAGGTGAGTGAGATGGTACTGTTCCCCAGTGAATACCCTAATGCTTTATCTGAACTTCTCCCAGAAGGCTGTAGGACCTATAGGCTATAGATCTTTAAGTCCTGGAGAATCAAAGAGCCCTAAATATGGCCTTTGTTACGCAGTCAGCCACAGATATTAGAAGAAAGCTTGAAAAGTTAGAAGGTTTTGAGATAAAGTGGTTGCCCAGTTGATGTTGGATAACAGAGACACACTGAAAAAAAAAAAATGAGTCTAAGAAGGGAGTTTGAGTTTTGGTAGGAGCACCAGAACAGGGATCAAGAAACCTTTGGCAAAGACAGTACAATTCATTAGAAAATGGCAGTAGGACCCTCTAGTACTAGCTCAGTGAGATTAATGCAAGCAAAATGGACATTAGGAAAAGGAATGTCCAAGCAGGAGAATGATAGAAAAATGAAAGCTTAAGTAAGCACATTAACCACCTGGAAAATTTAAATGACAGGTTAAGTAATCACATTAACCACATGGAAAATGTGTTCGTAGCTCTGGAGAATCATGCAAAGGACCTCTGAATTCCATTAAGAAATTATGGCTATGAAAAAGGAGCTGGGGTCCTGGGAATGTGCTCAGTGGTAGAGTGCTTGCCTTGCATGCATGAGTCCCTGGGTTCGATTCCTCAGCACCACATAAGCAAAAAGAAAAAAGCCAGAAGTGGCCCTGTGGCTCAAGTGGTAGAGCGCTAGCCTTCACCTGAAGAGCTGAGGGACAGTGTCCAGCCAGAATTCAGGCCCCACGACCGGACCCAAAATAAAAAGGAAAAAAAAAAGAAAAAGGAGCTGGACCTGATATAAGAATATATTAGGTTGAAGAACATGTCAGTTATAAGCTTTGAAAAGTGTCACCAGAAATTCAAAGCAACAGAGAAAGAAGGAAAGAGTAGTTAGCAGAGAAGACGGGAAAGTGCTGTGTCATAGAAGATGAGGCCAAGAAAAGACAACAGGAAAATATCAGGCTCAAGAAAGAGATTGTTTCTCTCCAGAAAGAGTTAAAGGATCACTTGCTTTGATAGAGAATGCCATGGATAGGGAAAGAGCATTAGGAATAAAAACAGAAGAACTAAACAAACAGTTGAAAGAGCTGTCACAAAAATACACAGAAGTGGAAAACTAGAAAGAGAAACAACTAGAGTAAAAACCCCAAAAGACGGCTGAGATCTTCACCATAAATGTAATGCAGAAGCAATGTGTCCCTGTGGAACAGGTGGAGGTGGGAAAAAATACCTCTCAATAGCACCTTTGTGAACTTAAGGGAGGAGCTGAAGAGCAAGCAAAGGTGTTGTGAGAAGGAGCAGCAGTTGGCCAGTCAAGGGAAATCTCCTGTGACCCTGTCAAATCATTTGCAGGTTAAGGAGCACATTGAGAAAGAGAGTGGGATCATGAAAACAAGTTTGAGATAAAAGGAGAAGAATAAAATGGAAGAAATCCCCAAGGTTCCGAGTACTTTACAGGAGTTAAAGAAACTAGAGACCCTAAGGTATAGGGAAACATCTGAGCTGATCAGGTAGCTTGGGAGACCAGTCTAAAAGAAGTTGTTTCTCTAGAGCTACTAGTCATCAATATTAAAGGAAGAAGCAAAAACAGTGGTAATAAGTGTGCAATTGTTGACACTGAACTTGTGAAAAATGCATACAGGCTCAAGCTTTCTGTCAGTTTACATGTAGATATTTGCAACCTGGTAAATTGCCCAAGGACACTGCCTAAAACTGTTCTGGAAACCGGTGGGGCCTCAGCCTGACAATACTTTGTAATGTGTGTAGTTAATTTCCAACAGGTAAATGCTGAAATTCTGGAACACATGGAAAGAATTCATATGTGAGGAACCTCAGATGGTGAATTTGGGAAAGTGGACTCCACAGGGGTAAAGCCTCGAAAGTATGGCTATTGGTATCTGTTAGTAATAGTGGACATTTTTTCAGGCTGAGCTGAGGCATGTAATAATACCTTGATTTGGCTTACCTTTACCTGTGGGGTCCAAACATTGCCCTGATTCATGGCCCAACTTCTCAATTATTAACTAATGCCCTAGGAATAAATTGGAAGTTACAGTCCATTTATAAGCCTCAGAGTTCAAGCACTAGAAAGAATGAACATGACCTTAAAGGAAACTTTAACTAAATTAAATACAGAGACTGGCCATGGCTAGGTAAGCCTCCTCCACTTCACTCTCCTTTGAGCAAGATGTAGGCCTTATGTTAAAAGTTTCAATCCCTTGAAATAATTTAGTGTAGAACACCCCCTGGGGTTCCTAAAATTAGGAAGGCTTTATTAACAGAAATGTCTAACTACAATCTGCAGGCTGTACAATATATTCTTTTATGTACCTATCCTTTGGTAACCAAGGCCCAATGGCCGGATAAGAAAAACTCCACCTGAAGGGGTGGGACCAAGAAGGTGATGGAACAGCAGGGAAACACCACAGCTCTCTCCACCAAATACAGAGTTTGGATTTCAATGCTCTGTTTCTCCAAGTGACCCACAAAAAAAGGCAATTACTCAGAGAGATAAAGGAAGTGCAAAAAGAAAAGGGAAAAACCTACAGAGACAGTAAGTGGGAAGACCCTCCTCCCACTCTTTGTTGGTGATGGGGTTCCACGTTGCACAGCTTAGGTGAAGGGGTTTTGTGCCAAGCTGCTTAAGTGCCCAGGGTCTGGACCCTCTGAAGCCCACACACCCACAAGCATCCCAAGTCTCCAAGGAGACTCCCAAGACCTGGGCCAACCCAGAATATACAAACAGAAATCTCAGAAGGCAGAGCTGGAACAAAGACTCCCCTCACCCTCCCTGGAACAGCACCTTTGCCTGGCTGATATAAGTAGCCCAGCCCAGTCAGCAGCAGTAGCAGGTGTCAACAGTGGCAAATGACCCTAGTCTCTCAGGGTGGCACCTCTGTCCTGCTGGTGTAAATAGCCTAGCCTAACCTGGAACAGCAGCAGCAGCTGGCAGTGGTGGCAAACCATCCAGAATTGGGGCACAATGCCTCTTGGCACTTGCCCAGAACATCCTGGGGTAGCAGCGGTGGCTGAGGTGCGGACAGCTGCAGTGAACACGTCCAGACCCGTGGTGGTTTGTTCCTCTCCATACTGGCCTGCATAAGTGGCCCAGCCTAACTTGAGACAGCAGCAGTGGTTAACATCTGACTTGTGGTGGGGTGCCTGGCTTGCATAAGGGGTCCAGCTGATCCTGGGGCAGTGGCAGCAGGTGGGGCAGTGGCAGTAGCTGTGGCAGCAGCAGTGGCATCAACAGCGGAAGCAAACAACTATGGACCCGTAGTGGTTGTGTCGCCTCTCCGCACTGGTTTGCATAAGCAGCCAATGGTGGCAAAGGTCGTGAACAACCCTAGACTTGAGGCAGGGTGTGGTGCTGAGCAACCCCAGAAAGACTCCCTGGGCTGGCTTTGAACCTGAATACACAGATCTGAGCCTCCTGAGTAGCTAGGATTAAAGGTATCATACCAGTAGAGTCTTCCTCTTGCAACCCCCATAACGTTTTCTAAAATAGATAATTTCTTAGTTCATACATGGAATTTAAGCAAATACAAGAGGATCAACAATACTCTGGATTCTATCTGAGCATAGTGGAATCTAACTAGTTCTCAATAACAATGCATGAAGTAGAAAAAAAAACATGGAAATTAAACAGCACTCTGTTGAACAATACATGGATCACAGAAGAAATTAAAGAAGAAATTAAAAAGTTCCTGCAATTTAGTGAAAATGAAGATACATCACAAAGAAACCAATGGGATACAGCAAAAGCAGTCCTGAGAGGCAGATTCATTGCTCTCAGTGCACACATCAAGAAAACATGGAACAAGTAAATGATCTTTTGATGCAACTAAAACTGCTAGAGAAAAAAGAAAAAATTGAAACAAAAGTTGCTAGATAGTGAACCGAAATAAGAGCTGAAATTAAAGAGACAGAGACTATGAAAATTATAAATAAAATTAATTTTTAAAAGCTGTTTTAAAAAGTCACTAAAACTGAGGGACCACTGGCAAGAGTAACTAACAAAATAAGAGAGGAGACCCAAAACAATAATATCAGAGATACCACAGGAAAAATTACAACAAACATCCAAGACATCAAAACAATCATAAAGAAATAATTCCAGACTCTACTCACAAAGGAAGGAAAACCTAGCAGAGAGGAATGAATTTCTACAGAAATACAAACTGCTATCCCCCCTTTCCTTTTCAGCCATTCTTCTCTAACATGTATGGTGGGGGGAGCAGTTCGGTAAATAAACTTCTTTTCATGCCTGAATAGTGTGTAGTGTTCTCTTCATGGGCTACTTAATAAAACCTACCTATTTAATATACCTTACAAATTGCTCCATGACTGGTATGAGGTTTTTGAATTGGAAATGCTAGAATTTCCTAAACACCCCTTTTCTGCAAATCAAACTGCCTTGAGACACCACGTGAGACTTTTCACCAATACCATTGCTGGCCTTCACATCCACGTCCACACCACTTCTCTACTCTGGTGAATGAAAATACTCTCCACGGCTCTCTGTTGCTCAATCTCTGCTCAGATGTGGCACCATTCCAGAGAGCTCCTACAACCTTTAGCAGAAAGGATGGTCATCTCTGAAGTGGAGAATGCCTGGTTTGGGGGGCTTAACCATTTCTCTCTATAGGGGTCTGGGGCAAGCCGGAACACCACTTCTTCCTGGTCAGCTCTCCTTCACTCACCAAACTGACTCTCTAATGCATTTAATGGGGTCCTGTGAGTCATGTCTGAGCCGTGAAACCCCATTGACATGCCTCCTGTGCTCCCTGGATTTCCAGATGACCTAATATTTTTTGCTGTTCTCAGATTTAGACAATTTATGCCTCTGCAATGGTACATGGTCAGAAGTCTCTTTACTATCAGGCTGTCTTTGCTCTCTGCTATTCATGTCCAACTTTCTATATCTCTACAACTTTTTGGATTGTGCCCGGAAGAGTGAAACATGGACTGGTTCCCGGGGAATCCCTATAGGTTCCCTCAAAAAGGCTAGCCAAACTAGGCTTGATTTTTTGTTCAGGCTTTCTTTGCATTTTTTCAGAAATTCGCCATCTTGAGTTCACCACCTTGGCCACATGGTGGGTTAAGGGTTTGGCCCCATCCAACCCGTACACTTCCATGAAGCTTGTAACTCCTCCATCCATCTATTCTAATATGCATTGCTAACAAGTTGCTCTTTTCACAGACCTTGGTAACTGAGGCCCAATCATCTGATGTGCTTTGTTAGCAAAGATGTCTAAATATTGTTGTCAAAAATTTTAAGTTTTGAGTTTTGCCTTTTTTGTTTTGTGTTGTGTAGTCTAGTACTATGTGATTCTAACATATTGGGCATATCTGTGCTAAGATTCTCACATCTAACGAGTTTTGTCATTGCAGAATATTTGGTCAATTCTTGATAAGCACCAGGTAAGCTCTACTTATTCTATTTGATCTCCTTGTTGCTTTAATTGGAAATAACAAAGAGCTTTTGTGGAAAAGATTGCAGTGCAAACCAGCCTGGGCTGAAAAATCCCTCAAACTCCATCTCCCAACTAACCTGCAAAGAGCCAGGCTGGAAACATGGCTCGAGCCTCTTATCTCTAACCAGCAAACAGTACACGTGGTACCATCATTCAAAGTGGTAGAGTGCTAGCCTTGAGCAGAAGTGGTCAGGGACAATGCTCAGGCCTTGAGTTCAAGCCTCCTTGAATACAAACTGGGACTAACCATCCCAGCAACGAGCACCTAGACTCAACCAGTCTGGGGAACAAAGGAGCATGAGGAAGAGTAAGAGGAGATGATATCACATCATCCTCTTTGTGCCTGCCCTATCAAAATTAACCAGAGCTGGGAGGTCAATAGAAGTAAGAAGACTGCCCATCTAATGTCCATACCTGTCTACCTTTCAACTGGACAAGAATTCATATTCTTGCCCTTGTTAATTGACTTCTTTTCTATCTAGTCTCCATGTGTCAGAAGGAGGTAGGGACATTTCTACTAACATTTTCAGCCCCAAGTCCTTCCTCTTGCCATCTATTTGCTCTCTAGTATTTTTTTCAGTCCCACAATGAGTCATGAGACTTCTCCAGACTTTGTCCAAGAGACCTGCCTCTTCCAGACTTTATCTAAGTACTCAATGCCCAAGTGACAGCTGTTGCCTTCTGCCTTCTCCCAGATGGGACAACATATCAGCCTTTTACCCTTACTGTCAATGCTTGCAAACAGGAAGTAGCCAGAGAGAATCTTCACCTTTTTCCATAATTATCAAATGGCTGGAATGTAAGTTCTGAACAGGGACACCTCCCTCCCTCTTGGATAAGTTCCCACCCAATATCTATTACATAGGTAACTGGCAGACCTGGAAGCAATCACCTTCTCCTGCTAGGTCACATCCTAGGCCACCTCTGGTCACATGCCTCCCATCTGACCTTCGGAGGGTTCCAGACCCTGAGGTCACATCCGGATCCAGTTTGGCCACAATTTTCCAGCACCTGGCCACACCTCTTCCTGTCCCTGGCGTAGATAAGTCCTGGATCAGGGGTGGGTCGACAGCCCTTCCTTTATAGTTATGTTCTCCACCATGCATGGTGGGGGCAGCCTTTTTGTAAATGAACTTCTTTTCCTGCCTGAAAAAATAAAAAGAAATACAAATGGCCCAAACGGAACCAAGAAGAAATAAATCAATTACAAATGTCAATAACCTACAATGAGATAGAAGAAGTAATAAGAAATCTTCCAACAGGAAAAGCCCAGGACCTTATGGATTACTACAGAAATCTATAAGGCCTTTAAAGAGGAGCTAATACCCATACTCCTCAACCTCTTCAGAGAAATATAAACAGAGGAAGAAATTCCAAACTCATTCTATGAAGCCAATATCACATTCATCCCCAAACCAGGCAAAGACCGAACAAAAAAAGAACTACACACCAATCTCTTTGATTAAGACAGATGCAAAGCTCCTCAATAAAATTGCAGCCAAAAGAATCCAGAAACATATAAAAAAATCATACATTATGACCAAGTAGGCTTCATCCCAGTGATGCAGGGATGATTTAACATATGTAAGTCAATAAATGTAATCCATCACATCAACAGATCCAAGGTCAAGAACCACATGATTATCTCCATTGATTTGAAAAAGGATTTTGATAAAATTCAGCACTCATTTATGTTAAAAGCTCTGGAAAAAATAGGAATAAAAGGAACATTCATAAGACAATAAAAGCGTTACATGGCAGATCAAAAGCAAATATTATGCTTAATAGGGAAAAACTACAATCAATTCCCTTAAAAACAGGAACAAGGCAAGGATGCCCACTCTCTCCACTCCTCTTCAATATAGTTCTGGAAATTTTAGCCAAAGCAATAATTCAAGAAAAATACATTGAAGGGATGCACATAGGAGAGGAAGAATATAAACTCTCTCTTTTTGCAGATTGTATTATTTTTATAAATTAACGATCCCTAAAGCTCCATCCCCAAACACTTAGAGCTTATAAACCCAATTGGCAAATACCAGAATACAAAATTAACCCACAAAAATCAGTCGGCTTTCTGTAAACCAACAAAGTACAAATAGAAATGGACATCAAGGAAACAACCTCATTCACAATAACCTCAAAAAAAAAGTATTAAGGAAGTAACCTAACCAACGATGTAAAGGGTCTATATCATGAAAACTATAAAAACCTTAAAAAAGGAATCTTAGAGGATACCAGGAAATGGAAAGACTACTCATGTTCCTGGATAGGCAGAATTAATATGGAGAAAATGGCCATACTGCCAAAATTAATAAACACATTCAATGCAATTCCCATTAAAATTCCAATGACTTACTTTACTGAAATAGAGAAAATATTCCAAAAGTTCATATGAAACAACAAAAGACCTAGCATAGCCAAAACAATTATAGTCAAAAGAAAGGATGCAGGAGGGATCATGATACAGGACTTTAAGCTCTATTATAGAGTCATAATAACAAAAACTTTAGACCATGTTAACGATAATTTGCCTTGTCAAGGTTAAAATGTGTTTGTGACTTTAACTAAGTATTACAATTCCACAATATTGTGAAATATGTGAAATATATGTAATCACCTATCTCAATGTTAACAAAAAACTGTGAGAAGGGAAGGGTTATGAGGGATGGGTGACAATGTTGTCAGACACCTATATTCATGTACTGTTTTGTAGAACAGGAACTTCTTTCTACAACTACTTAAAAATAATAACAATACAAAGTATTTAAAAAATAAACAGGATGGCAACAGATAAGTTCAAATATAAAATAAGAAATTAAATCCAATTGGAAGGCAAATTGGGGAGAGTAATATAGGTTATTCTATAGCAAGTCTCCTTCAGCAATAAATCCAAAAGCTAGACCTCAAGTAAGTGAAGTAAAGTAAGAAATGGAGATACAAAAAAAAAAAAAACCACCCACTCTTTCTTGCCTGGACAGGTGGTGTGGGTAAAAATTTATCATGCTCCTGAGTTAGAACCAAAGTGGCAAGGACTATACTTGGTGGTGCTAGGACCAATATACAGAGAAGGCTGCAAGGAGAACTGTTCAGAGACACTCAGATGATCCCTTAAGGATAAGACTTACTAAGTGTTAATTACTGCTAACTAGTCTCTATAATTTACTTGTTTTCTATTAAATTTACATTTTAAGCCTGTTCATTGGGTGGAGAGAAGGGAATTTTTAGGATTTGATAAGAAGGAATCAAGGATTTGATTGGACATGAAAACCAGGGGGTGGTGTATAAAGCAGTGGGCCCTAATAATCAGCAGGGCCCACTAATCAATGTGGCCCCATGTCCTGGCCCCCTGGAGTGCATGGGACATACTACCAAAGGGTATGTTGTTGGAAGGGGTAGGATGTCATCCTCACATGATTAGCTGTGAAAAAAGTGATCGGGGAATGGGCAGTTTGTGAAGAGATGGTTGAAAACTGTTAGGCAGGAGACCCACTGGCGTGATGGAGGGGTTCAACCTATGTATACGCTGCATGGTCAGAGAAATGGAATTGGAGAAAATCAAGGGAAGAAAGTGGTGAGACAGTAGGGGGGAAAGACTTGGGAGAAGAGGAATTTGAGGGAGAGTAGGAAGGAAAGTATGCCAATTGGTCACCAGGCCAGAGAAGTGTAGGCCTGTGGATAGTGGAGAGGCCTAAAGAAAAAAAGGAAGTGATGCAAGGGAAAAAGGGAAATGAAGGAATGTCTATAAAGAAGAAGGGAGTAAGCGAAAAGGACAAAGCCTTACCTATTGAAGTTTGGAGCTTTGGAGATGATAATTTGGGGAGTTGGTGCTTTGCAGAGCAATTAACTATGTTTGACTGCCCATTGGAGGTCTGAGATTTGATGTTTAGGGCTGGCTTGTCACTGAGTGTACAACCCAGGACAAGGTAAATGAAGGTCCATTTCGAGTGTAAATGAAGTTATTTTCAATGTGCCTCATTGGATTGTCTTGTGTTTTATGTATCATAAGTATACTAGTTTACGTTAGTAGTCTCAAAGGTCATGAAATTTGTAAAATGTTATGAGGTCATAATCGGTTTGCAAATCCGAATGGGACAGTGATGGCAATATGATGTCACAATATCAAGTCATAATAATATTTTGATGTAATAATTAGTTGGTGATTCCATAATGTTGATGAGTTCACAATAGGTTTATGATGTCACAATTGGGTTGTTGATGTCACAATGGCATGCTGGACTTCAATTTTCATTAACTCCCAATGAGAATATGAATTCAGAATGAGATTGTGAGATCTACAAAGTCATGCATTGGCCCAAATGTGATGAACTCCCAACAGTTATGTGATATCACAATGTTACACAATGCTCATGATATCTGACAGTGATGACACAATTTTCATGATAGAGTGCATTTCTAATATCACACATCATACCTGAAATATGAAGTCAAAAACATTATGAGATCACAAAGGCCTATGTATCAAAAGGACATCGTGTCAAAGTTATGAGGAAAGGACTGGTTAATGATGTCACACTGGTGATCCTGCCTCCAAGGGTTTGTAATATTACAATGGTATAACTGATCTTAATTGTTAGACCACAATGATGATATGGGTAAACAAATGAACTTTGATGTCACAAAGGCCAAATGCTTTTTCAAAGGTGCTAAGAGCTCATAACCGATTGAAATGCCACAATGTGATTGTGATGTCATAATGGCAATGTGATGCTGCAATAGGTTTGTGATATCACTTTGGTAATGAGGTCACCCATGGAATAGTGATGTCACTACTAGTTTGTAATATTACAATCACATGTCTGATTTCAATTACTACTAGTTTACAATGAGGACAAGAGTTCAAGGAAGAAGCTAGAAGTCCTAAAACCCATGAATTTTCTAACATGTGATGTCATAATAGGTTTGTAAAAACAGAATGGCACAGTGATATCGCAATGTCAATGTGATGTCACAATATCATGTCATAATAATGTGTTAAGGGAGTTCAGAAGAAGATTGCTGAAGAGAGGTTGGATTCAAAACAAGTGCTCCCATAGAAAGCAGTTTTATTGTTCCTGTGAACAGTCCTAGGCTAGACAATCACACCCAAGTGTGCCATCACCGTACAAAAAGTATGGCCAGAGAGGGAAAATTCAGGCAAGTAAATAGATCTGAGCACTTGCCAGTAGCCACGGCTGAAAGGGCTGGGGTGGCAGTGGCGGCGGCCATAGACACCATACCTACAACAGAGAGTCCAGGACAAAGGGGCCAGACACAGTAGACTTGCAGATTCTACTCAACACCAGCAAGAACTGAGAAGGAGCAGATATCTTGATCCTGCAGATTTCAGACCAGAGAGGGTCCAGGAACCAAGAATCCAGCGTGAGTAGAACCCTGACTTCCTGACTCCTTCTCAGGGAGCAGATGTGGGAAGGCCGCCCCTCCCCTCACCACCACCGGAGGTCTCCATCTTTGATACTGACAAAGGCCCAGTTGAGCAGATAGCTTCAGTTCAGGCCTTGGAAAAAAACAAGAGTCATTTTGCAGGTCACAGAATCTAGAAGTGACCTGCCAGACTCAGTTCCAACAGGGGAAACTCACTCTGCCCAGGCAGAGTAAAATTTGCCCTCGGAGAAGAGACTTTCTTCACTGGGTAAACAGAGCCAGAGGCTGCCCCACCCTACAGAAGCCTAGACAAAAATTGAAATTAAGTAAACATCAACCCTGAGAATTGCTCCAAGCTGGGCTCTGTGAGTGTCTCAGGAGGTAGCCCTTCAGGGAAAAGCTACTGTTTGCTGAAAGGCTTCAACCTTACCCAGAACCTAGCCTCATCACAGCATCTCCAAACTAGAGGAAACAGCCATCTCCCACTTTTGTGATACTCAAAGATCTCCCACGCACTGAACTAGCATGGGAGGAGGATCACAAAATCCTGTCTAACCCAGGGCATTTTCTGCCTGACCAAACTGATTTAAGAAACCAATCAAGTCATAGGAAAACCAAACACCACAAGCAGACCAGAGACTCCACCAAGACACTGGTTATAGATACAGGGGAGATAGAGGCTCTTCCCATTCCCCCTCCAAAAAAAAAACACCAAAACAAAGAACTCTTTTTTTTAATTTTTTTTTAATTTTTATTTTTTAAGTGTTTTCTCTTGATTTTATTTTCTCATAATTTTTATTTTTGGTGTATATGTGTGTGTGTGTGTGTGTGTGTGTGTGTGTGTGTGTGTGTGTGTGCATGTTTAATCTCTTTGACTTTTTGGTCCTTTTTTATTGTTTTCATTTTTTCTCTCTTTCTTTATTTTTTGCATGACTTAATTGCTGTTCTGTTCAACTCCAGATACATACGTGTCATCAATTGTTAGACCTTCTCCCCCATTATGTACATAGTTAAGCCAGAAATTTATTACTCAGTTCACAACCTCTTAGCCTTAACTTCTTTCATAGAAGTATTATCTCTTTATACCTACATAATTTTCAAGTAACTAATTTTTAAAATTTTATTTTATAGTTTTCACGTTTCCTTTCTATCCCTCCCCTCCTCTCATTCTATCCTTTTCTTCTCTCAATATCATTTATGTAAACTTACATAATTTTTAAGTGTTTCATTTCTTAAATTTAAATTTTAGTTTTTCCATTTTTTTCTTTTTTTTTTAAATTTCTCTCCTATGATTCTGTCCAATCCGTTACCCTCTCAGAGATTAGGAATTGGTTACATTTACTCTCATTTTACCTCTCCACATCCCTCTAGTCCTATTTTTCCCCACATTTCTCCCTGAAGCTATTAATTTCTGGTTTGCCAAATCCTTCTTCGTTATTCTTAACCCATTAATCCATGGTTGTTTGCTTTAGAATAGATTGTATCTGTTGAACTAGATTGTATCTGCAGCCATTCTGGTTGTGCAACTGAAGGACTTTGGTTGATGCTTACCTTAAAATAGTGTTCTAGCACAAAATTGCTGTTACTTTCATACCAAATGAGCAGAACAAGCTGGAAAACACAAGAAAAATGGTAATGATAGTAATGATAATAATATGAATATGAATAATATGATATGAATATAATAATGATAATAAAAATGATAATAATAATAATAAATAGTTCCCCCAAAAGCTCTACAAACAATACTGGTAAACATGGTGAATGTAATGATTGAAAATTTGCAAAGGTCTCAGTGTGAGCGTGATAGGGACCAAGAGGAGGCAATCCAAATAGTAGTACAGGAATCTTGTGAGCATAAGGAAGCTACTTAAAGATTAATACAATAATTGCATAAGCAGGCTGAGAACAGTCATAGAAAATTACAGGAATTGCTGTAATGTGAGGAAACTAATCAAAGAGTAAAACAGGAATTGCGAGAGTGTGATCAGAATAGACAGAAATAAATAGAGGCATTCAAAAAATCCATAAGGAGAAAAGAGACAGCTGAAACAATTCAGGAAGACCATAAAGGGAATGTAGAATAGAACCTGCCAGAAGGAATGGGAGTCCAAGGAAACCATAACCAATCAGCTAAGTGATCTGAGAATAAACACTGAACACCCAATTAAGGAAGTAAAGCTCATACAAGATCTAAACCAAAGCTCCAACAAAGAATTTGAAGCCATCAAAGCCGACCAAGTAGAAGGAAAAGAAATTAAAAACAAATAGAAAGTCTTGACAGTAGGTTAGACCAGGCAGAAGATCAAATCTCGGGGATTGAAGACAGCCTAGATATTATAGAGAAATAACATACAAATATCCAAGATAAATCCAAGATATATGATAGAACTATTCTATATTTGGAAGACACCATCAGAAGGCCTAATCTGAGGATAATTGATAGAGGAGCACCTAGAGACAGAAGTTAATGGTCTAGGAAATTTATTTAACAGAATCCTAGCAGAGAACATGCAAAAAGATCGGCCTATGGCCTATTCAGGTTAAAGAAGCTTTCAGAACCCCAAATAGACTAGAACAGAACAGGACATGTCACCCTCACATTATAATCCGCACAGAATTAATTCAGACCAAGGAAAGGATCCTTAAAGCAGTCAATGAGAAAAGACCAATCACCTATACAGGGAAAACAATTAGAATCACCTCAGATTTCTCAGCAGAGATGATTAAAGCAAGAAGAGCCTGGAATGATGTATGCCATGCCCTAAAGAAAAACCACAACAAAGAATAGTGTACCCAGTTAAACTCTCCTTCATAACTGAAGGTCAAATAAAAATTGTCCATAGCAAAGAAAAATTGAAACAATATATCTCCACAAAACCAGAGCTACAAAGGTACTTAAAGATATCTTACACATAGAAAACCAGAGCTACAAAGGTACTTAAAGATATCTTACACATAGAAAACTAACAAGATAAAGGCCAAGAAAAGGCCTGACAGAAATGGACATGCCGAAGCTCAACCAAGATGATTTAAATCAAATTAACATGCCCATATCAAGCATAGAAATGGAAACAGCAATAAGAGACCTCACATCTAAGAAAAGTCCAGGACCAGACGGATTTACAGTGGAATTCTACAAGGCATTCAAAGCAGGGCTCGCACCAATCCTCCTCCAACTATTCAAAAAAATTGAAAGAGTAAGTTCACTACCAAATTCATTCTATGATGCCAACATAACGGTTATCCCAAATCAGGCAGGGACTCATCAAAGAAAGAGAACTATAGACCCATTTCTTTGATGAACATTGATGCAAATCTTCTCAACAAAATTTTGGCCAATCAACTTCAACAATTCATCCAAAAAATCATACACCACGATCAAACAGGATGTAAAGCTGGTTCAATATATGAAAATCAGTAAATATAATTCATCACGTCAACAAGAGCAATGATGAGAACCACATGGATATATCAATAGATGCAGAAAAATAATATCACAAGATCCAACACTCCTTTATGATGAAGACTCTGGAAAATCTATGAACCCAGAGAACATACCTCAATACAATAAAGGCTGTATATGACAAACCTACATCCAGCATTATAATTAATGGTGAAAAATGGAAGCCAATTCCTCTTAACTCAGGAACGAGACAAGGATGTCCACTCTCCCCACTTCTCCTCAATTTAGTATTAGAATGTCTACCTACAGTAATAAGACAAGAAGCAAACATAAAAGGGATCCAAATACAGAAAGATGATGTAAACCTCTCCCTCTTTGCAGATGACATGGTTTTGTATTTAAAGAACCCCAGAGACTCCACTCCCAAATTACTCATGCTGATTAAAAACTTTGGCAAAGAAGCATAGTATAAAATTAACTCTCAAAAATCAATGGCTTTTCTGCATGCCAACAATGAGAAGTGTGGCTGAAATCAGGAAAGCAACTGGATTCATAATAGCCCCACAAAAAATAAAATACCTAGGAATTAACTTATTCAAAGAAGTGAAGGACCTTTATGATGAAAACTTTAAAAGCCTGAAAAAGAAAGTCAAAACGGAACTTAAAAAGTGGAAAAACCTCCCATGCTCCTGGATTGGAAGGAACAACATTGTGCTAATTGCAATACTTCCCAAGGCTATCTACCAATTCAATGTGAAACCTATCAATATTCCAAACTCATTCTTCAAGAAAACAGAAGAGGCAATCCAAAAATTCATATGGAACAATAGAAGACCCCGAATAGCAAAAATGATCCTTAACAGAAAGAACAGTGCTGGAGGAATATCACTACCAATTCCAAACTCTACTACAAACCCATAGTAATCAAAACAGCTTGGTACTGGTACAAGAACAGACCTCAGGACCAATGAAATAGAATTGAAAACCCAGAAATGAACCTACAAACCTATAGCCATCTAATCTTCGATAAGGGAACTAAAAAAAAACAGAATGGAAGAAAGACAGCCTGTTCAGTAAATGGTGCTGGCAAAATTGGTTAATCACTTGTAGAAAACTAAAGCTAGATCCTCATATATCACTCTGCACCAGAATCAACTACAAATGGATCAAAGACGTCGAGTCAAAGCAGACACCCTGAAAACATTACAGGATGGAATATGAGAAACCCTAGGTCTCCTTGGCACAGGCCGAAATTTTCTTAATAGAGACCCAGAAACACGAAAAATCAAAGAAAGGTTTGACAAAAGGGATTTCATGAAATTGCATAGCTTCTGCCTGGCAAAATACAAAGCTGGCAAGATCAATAGAAAACCCACAGATTCGGAGAGGATCTTCAGTAGCCATACAACAGACAAGGGTCTTATATCTAAAATATACCTGGAACTCAAAAAACTATATCCCCCAACAACAAATCGCCAAAGAAACAACTGCCCAATAAATAAGTGGGCTAAAGACTTACAGGGAAACTTCTCTGAAGAGGAAATAAGGATAGTGAATAGACACACGAAGAAATGCTCAAACTCCCTAGCCATAAAAGAAATGCAGATCAAAACAGCATTGAGATACCACCTCACCCTAGTTAGAATGGCTATAATCAAGAACTCTAATAACAACAGAAGCTGGTGGGGATATTGGTGGGACCGTATACTTTTTCAACCACTTTGGAAAGCAATATGGAGCTTCCATAGAGCTCCCCGATGACCCAACACTCCCACTTTTGGGCATTTAACCAAATGATTACAAACAATACCATACTAAAGCTACCAACACAACTATGTTTATTGCAGCATTATTTACCATAGCTAAGATACGGTACCTACCCAGATGCCCCTCAGTAGATGAATGGATCAAGAAAATGTGGTTTATATACCCAATGGAATTCTATGCGTCAATGGGAAAGACTGACATTGCCCCATTTGTTAGGAAATGGAAAGCCTTGGAAAAAATTATATTAAGTGAAGTAATCTAGGCCCAAAGAAACATAAGTGTCATGGTTTCCCTTATTTGCAATAACTAGTATATGTCTGAGACGAACAGAAACTGTCAGACAAGTTGATGTTAGGAGAAATGAACCCTAAGATAAGGACTCAAATTGTTTTCCGTTCTTGCTATTGTTTCTGCCATATTTATGACATGATTTATTTGTTGATTTTTATGTCCCTCCCCCACGGCATAACCCCTGTTTTTACTGTATTTGATGTTGGCATAATTTGGGGATGGCAAGGGGAAAACAAATTATTATACAGGTGGACTAATTACCACAATGACATGTACAAGACATTATGTTGAAAACGAACTTAAAACTTTGGTGTGGAGGGGGTGGTGTGGTGGTAGAAGGGGAGATATTAAGGGATGGGAAGGGGAAACAATGGAGGAGGCAAAATTGCTTGAAAAGAAATGTACTCATTACCTTGTTCATGTAATTGTAAACCCTCTGTTCGTATTTTCACAATAAAAAATCATAAACTAATAAAGTGAAATTAATGTCAATCTTGTTTTGTCGGTCGTAAGGCTCTAACTCTGGGCCTGGGCACTGTCCCTCCTCCCTTCGGCTGAAGCATACCACTGTATCTCTTCAGCTACAGTGCCGTTTCTAGTTGTCAAGAGATATATTGGAGATAAGAGTCTCACAGACTTTTCTGCCCAAGCTGACTTTGAACCAGTATCCTCAGATCTCAGACTTTTGGTAGCTAAGATTACAGGCATGAGCCAACAAAGTCCAGACCTAAGACAATTTTTAAAAAGTAAGCTTATTGAAACTTCTTGCTTTTTCCAATAAACAATCTTACTTTTTCAGCATTAGTTTATATCTATGATTTATTTTTAGATGAAACTGTGAATTTTTTAATCTTTACTATTACTCAGTATCTCACAAAAATCCAGTTATTGACTTTCCCCAACGTCTATTATTACATACTAAATTACTTACTATTATTATTACACTCTATATTACATATAATGTGAATTGAAAATAGTTTGGATCATTTCAGATAAATTAGTAGCTGCTATTTTAGCATTATAAATTCACATCTGTGATTTTAAACGAAGGAAAGAAAATTTTCGAGTTAAAATGAAGTATGAATGTGTAGTGTGTCCCAATTGAAACAAAAAAATCTGAATTCATACAGACAAAATTATTTTCTTTCCACTTATGACTTTGCAGTAATACTATTGGAAATAGTGAGGCAAGAAGAGGAAGAATTCAATCATTTTTTTTTGTCAGTCGTGAGGCTTGAATTCTGGGCTAGAGCCCTGTCCCTGTGCTCTTCAGCTCAAGCCAAGTGCTCTACCGCTTGAACCCCAGCTCTACTTCTGGTTTTCTAGTGGTTTTTTGGAGATAAGAGTCTCACAGATTTTCCTGCCAAGGCTGGCTTTGAACCGTGATCCTCAGATCTCCGTTATCTTCCTGAGTAGCTAGGATTACAGGCGTGAGCCACCGGTGCCCGGCAAGGAGGAAGAATTCAAATCATGTCAAACAATGTCTCTGTATGAAGACCTGCCTATTCCCAATTGTCACAAACTTTCAAGTGTCTATCTTAGAATTCTATTTGGAAAAGTTCTAAATCATTGATTCTTTTTGTACTTTCTGTTATAGGAAACAAAATATAGACACAAAACAACTGAAATAAAATGCACACATACGTTGAAGTCACAATTGGAAAACAAACTAACAAAGTAGTACTCGCCCAGGAACAAAAGCATGTTGTGCCCAGTTTATTTTTTTTTAAGCACAAAAACCTCAAATACATGTTAACTTGTAATAGAGCCTTAAAGATAACTGTGTCTCAGAAATACGGTTGTGTTAATTTGTAATTAAATTCATCTAGATGAACTTAATATAGCAAAACCCTTGAACGGATCAAATTGTTTAAAACAATTGTGACTGTATGCGGAGTGAGATCTGCAAATATTTAAAAGAATCAAAATCATGACATACTTAAAAAATTCAGAAATGTAATTAATAACTCCAATTGTATCCATATTGAGAACTAATTCCTACTGATTTAACAAGAAAAAATATGCAAATAGTCGAATCTGAGCATTGTACATGAATGTACATAATTTTAAACTACTCCAAATTACACTTTATAGAAGACTGAATGTGGCTTATCTAAAGGAAAACATCAATGCATGATATGAATGAAATTAAAAATCTCATGAAAAGAGAGAAGTGGTTTCTGGAAAATAATAGTTTAATAAATTGTGGTCAAAATCTTTCTAGTACTGACAAAATTGCATATCTATTTATTTAGATCGATAAAAAGACCCCAAGTTACTCGTGCAGATTTGAAACTTTGGCAAAGTATCAGTATACATCTGTAACATTATTATGGGTGTTGACTCTAGCAAGGAATTCATTTCCTCATCGATCTGACAAATGAATATATGAAAGAACTTCTCCAACTAAATATCAAGACTTAACTAAACATATAACCAGAAAAATCATCATGTAAGCCGTATTGCAACTGGGGTAAAAGAAAAATCAGTCATACTGATTCTGTGTTTATTGTAAATGTTGATTTTTTTTCATTAATTATTTCCTTTAGCTTCCTTTGTGTTACATGATGTATATATTAGTAACTAATTTTGGATGCCTCATTAAATTTTGTTCGGAGTATAATGTCTCACTTCAGTTCCTATCCAATGAAATGATGTTGATTACAAAAATTCTAATAACCACTGTTTATAATACACAAAATCTCATAAGCATGACACCAGTAAGCATTGGTTAACATTTTGATATCATGGTCTCATGACTGATGAGGCCTATCTGCATGAGTATCATTGTACCTAGATTCCTCAGCCTGAATTTTGCTACTGTTAAAAATATTTATATCTTTATTTGTCATTGATCAAAGATTTAATCTGAGTATAAAGCCTAAGGAAAATGATAAAGTAAGAATTTAGCTTTTCTGAATATAAATTAAACAAAATTCAGCATAGAGTAATTCACTGGTTTGAAGTCAACCAATTTCTCCAAAATATTCTAAGCATTTCCTTATAATGTGTATTGTTCTCAAGAAGGGAATGGGTAATATGAGAAGAGGATTAACCAATATTGTTTTCAAATATACATAATTTGGATTACCCTCTACATTTGGATATAAGCATTTCTGATAAAAACTGTTTGAATAATTGATTATCAGGTCAGGTATAATATATCCTAGTTTCATATACCAAACTACATTCAGAAAATCGTTTATACCAATTTACTAAAGAAAGTCCTGGCAGAAAAATGGCATCTCTTCACTATGTGATGCCCAATTCTTAGGTATTTCATTATGCCTCCATTTAATGAATGCAATTGTTTAAATGATTCATGAAGTATTAATTAAAATTGATCAGTGTCTTACAATATAATTATGTATAATTTTATCCTAGATTCATTCAAGAACGGCCCATTCAATCATGACATACATCACATTCCACTGGTATTCATATGGATAGGAATGAGTTCTTAGGATCTTCTGCCATTTGGAGATGGAGGACCAGGATTTGAACTATAGGCTCCAGATCCCACCAACAAAACCTGAGGATAGGGAACTCACCTGTCTGACCAAGAACATCAGCAAGACCAGTGATTAGGCAGTCACCAGTGGCTCTCAGCAGTCCTCCTTGATACTTACAAGGCTGTGATAGGAGGATCATAGTCAAAGTCACCCTAGGCAGGAAAGTCCTTGAGATCCCTGTCCACCTTCAGTGCCAACAAAGCCAGAAGTAGAGCCATATGGCTACAGTGGTAGAGGGCTAGCCTTAAGCAAAAGCAGCTCATGGACTGTGCCCAGATCCTGAGTTCAAGGTGCGGGACTGGCAACAAACAGACATACACAACAATATGTGCAGCAATCCAGCTAAAGCAGGTCACCTTCTTGTCCCCAACTGGATTGGACAAAGTTCCCTGGAAAAGGGGCTGGGGGAGCTGCTGTCATCTTGAATCCACCCATGCTTCCTGCATCACAGGATTCTGGCCACACTCCCATTCTTTCATGCTTCTTTCTGACCAGTGGGATAAAAGAATGGTGGCCACACCCACATTCCATGATGCCCAGCACCAGGATTCCCTTTGGTGGTTGACACTACCACCAGCAGTTGACGAAGGTAGAGGTGGCTGAGTGGTGAGCAGGAGACTCGAAGAGACTTTGGAGTAGAATAGGAAATTGACGTCCTAATCAGTGAGTGGGAGAATAGAGGATTTCGCAGAGCCTGGTAACATGGCCAGGCAATCTTTTTCATCCCAGTGCTCATATGTCTGAAATAACAGGACTCCGTGAAAGAGCTACAGGCAAGAAACTACTTCCAGAACACCAGCAAAGGAATCCTCCCATCATACCTGCAACATTCAAGAACAGAAAGAACACAGAAAAGGGAGGGATCCCCAAGACAAACACCACTGAGGAGTGTGATTCAACAGAGGGTCTGGCCAAAGGTGATGCAGACCGTGGGCCTCCCCTGCTTTTGGACACAATCACAGGCACCAGGGGCTAGAGTATCAAGGGTCCTGATAACATCAAGGATCTGCAGATGTGGTAGTGACACATGGTGCTCACCCTGGACTGCAGCAAAGAAGAAACTAGGCACTCAGTGCCAAGATTCCACCACTGAAGCAGGAGAAGACAGACCTGCAGGATCGACTAGAGAAACAGAGGGAGAAGATGGCCCAGTTACATGAAGCACCACAAACGGAGCTAGAGATCCACAAGTCACCCATACAGAGGTTGGTTTCAGCAGAAAGAGATTTACAATCTGCACCAGCCCAAGTGAAGCAGGTGGCCAATGACAGATAACTGGAGCATGAAGCTATTACCAGCCACCTGCAGGCTGCAGAGCGGTGTGTGTGGCAGAGCTGCATATGGTGGCTTCTGTGGTCACTGCTGCACAGAAGGAGACTGAAATGTTCTTTGAACGACTGAATGATGTGACCCTTCACCTTGAGGAAAAGACCACAAGATTCGATGACCTGCAGCAAGTGAACACAGAGTTGTAGGAGAAGCTGGAAGTGCTCTGGACAGAGAACAGCACCAGAAGAACATAATCTGCAAGTTCCAACTAGTGCTGGTGGGGCATGAGTTACTGAAGAGACTAGTGGACAACCTGAGCTGGATGGTGACCTCAGCAAGTCTGGTGAGAGACACGTTCACAGAGGACCTGAGCATTGAGAGGTCCGCATGTAAAGAGGAGACTCAGTAGCTGAACGAGCAGGTGAACCAACTGACAGAGAAGAAGGAGAGAAGGGCGAGGCAGGTGCTGGAGAATGAGCTGGGGGAACTGAGAAAGAAGATGACAGAGCCATGGCACCCCGCAGGACCATCTCAGTTGGAGCTGCAGTTGTGTTGCAGGCCTAGGCCTACTGCACAGAGAAGGAGTTGAAAAAACTGGAGTAACAAGTTCACATCCAGATCCAGGAAAACCAGAAGCTCTGTGTCCAGAACACAGAGCAGCAGTAGCAACTGCAGAGACTGGAGGATAAGGCCAAGGATCTGCAGGAGATACACTAGACCCCACAAGGCACATGTGTGTGTGTGTGTGACCCATAGCCAGAGGAAGAGCTGGCCCTGCTGTAGAACACTCTCCACAAGGTGAGCGGTGAGAAGGAAGAGCTCACCAACATCTTGGACTCAGAGCAACAGGTGAAAAAAGAACTGTGAGAACACCTAGACCATTCAGAGGAGAAGATAGAGGAATGGAAAGAGGTAGCTGAGAGAGGGAGAGAGAAAGAGAGAGAGAGAGGGAGAAAGAGAGAGAGAGAGGGAGGGAGTGGGAGGGAGAAAGAGAGAGAAAGAGAGAGAGAGAGAGTGCCAAGCATCATGGGAACTGCAGGAGCAGCAGGAGCAGTCCCTAGCCCAGCTGCAGGTGCTCAGAGCCACCTGTGAGCAGCATATTGCCTCCAATGAGTGGCTGAACTCTGAGAAGGAGGCCCTGCAGCATCACCTGCAGAGGCAGACCCAGCTGCTGGAGCTGCTGAAACAAGTGCAGGGCCCGAACAACTGGGGGGGCCAGGTGGTGCTCCCAAAGTGGCAGGACACTCTCAAGTGCCTGGAAGTGACAAGACCATAGGAGGAGCGCCTGCAAGTCCAGCTGAGCTTCCTGGCTTTCTCTGGGGAAGTGGAAAGTGTGAGTCCTGTGGAAGAAAAGGAGAGGAGGTTACTCCCCCCCGACGTGACCGTCCCAGAGGATGGAGACATGCCCCAGACCTAGAGGAACAGGTCTTCTGCGAGCCCTCTCAGAAGCTGAGATCCACAGGGGAAATCTCCTGCTGCAGGAGCAGAGGCCCTGCTGGGGGCATCCAGCCCACTTGCAGCTCAGTACCAGACAGAGCTGGAGCTACAGGCCCCCTGATCTGTGAGCTGCCACCACAGCTGGCATGGGGATGGCAAGTGGGACACGTGGGCATCCGAGAAGAAAATCTGCTTCATCTACGACCTGTCTGATGAGGTGGACTTCCAGAGTCCAGTGGATGAGCTCCACCATCAATGTAGCCAGCTGTCGGCACACATCTGCACCACTGTGGAGTCCCTCATGGCATGTAAAGAGCAGATTTTTGTCCTGGATAAGCTGTGTCAGGAGAAAGCCGAGCACTTGTGCTGGCTCTCCCAGGAGAAGATGGAGAAAAAGAGAGAGCTTCAAGAGCTGCTGTGGGTCCTCGCAGGTGAAGGCACGGACAGCGGGCTCCAGATGCCAGCACAGGCTGAGCCCCCTCCCCCACTGCTTCAGACGCCTCAGGCACTAGGGTAGGCGAAATGAGGGAGGAGCAGAAAGGTTTTGAAGAATTGTAACTTCAAGTCAGCTTGGAAACTGCCAGAGGAGAGGTTGGGGTTCCAACCCCATAGATGACTCCCTGATGGAGCACATCCTGCAGCAGATGCCTCACATCCAGAGCCACCTACAGCTTGAGGGCTCAGGCAAGGAGCACTCCCTCCCTTTCTTCTGTAGACTGATGTGGATGATAACTCTCTATGTGACATACTGACTCTCAAAAGCCTCGGCAGCCACCAGAAATAGGTGGCAGGTGGCCTTTTCTCAGGCCTCCATCTGCCACAAGATGGGGATAAACTATAGGCCAGGTAGGGCAGAGGCTGCCGGGAAGCTGCCCAAATTCAAGGGACATCTAATGGCCCATTGGTGGCCAGGGAAGAGGCCCATGTTATGCTTATCACAAAGAAGAAATTGTTTTCAAAGGGAAGAAAAGCCTCCAACAAAGATTTGTTCTTACAGTCCTGGGGCTTGAGCTCAGGGCCTGGCCACTGTCCCTGAGGTCTTTTTGATTAAGGCTGGTGCTCTACCAGTGGAGCCCCACCTCCCCTTCCAGCTTTTTCTGTGTGGAATGAAACCACTGGTGTCAGGCATGCTAGGCAACCACTCTACCACTGAGCCACATTCTCAGCTAGGATGATTCCCCTGTCCCAAACCCATATGGACATTCCTCAGATAAATAGGAAGTAGGGGCTAGGATGAATATGAAGCACAGTCTGGTTCACACAGAAATACTCCCCTGCCCCCTCTTGGACTTAGTTGAAGTTTCTCTTCTACCACTGAGGGATGAGAGAGGGATGGGGAAGTCTCGAGAGAGGAGTACCAAGGACAGTGGCCCCCAGACCTCACAGCCTACCTCACACAAGTGGTCCTCTAGATTCCAAACTTAGGTGACTCAATGTGGTTTCTACACTGTCTCCTAATCTCTTCAATGCTCAGGATGAATAAATGTCGGCCCTGGACTCAGCCCACACACAGGGTAGAAGCTCCTAGTCCCAGACCAACTTCCATCTCTGACTGCCCTGAGTTAGGCCAGACTCACCACTCACCATAATGCTGGTGGCAATGACCTCATGTATAGACTCCAGGAAGATGGTGTGTAGCAAAGAGCAGAAGCAACAGAGTGAGTAGGGCAGAAGGATGTGGTGGGGGTGATTGCTCTGAGATCTTCCTTCTTGGAGCCCTCCTGTCAAGCCAGAGTCATGCTAACCAAAGCATGGCCAAGGTCAGAGTGTGAGATGAGATGGAGGAAGACAGGACTAAAGGAGGTATTGCTTTGTCTTGGAGCACTTGAAAATTCCAATTATATTTAACCCATACCAATCCCAAAGCCAACATGCAATGCCTCTCCTTGTTGTTGTTGGCTGTGAGCACTGTCCCTGAGCTCTTTTTCTCAAGGCTGGAACTCTGCCACTTGAGCCACAGGGACACTTCTTGTTTCCTAATAATTCATTGAGGATAAGAATCTCACACACTTTCCTGTCCTGGCTCGCTTGGCACCATAATCCTCCAGATCTCAGCTTCCGAGTATCTCGGATGACAGGTATGAGCCACCAGTGCCCAGCATGTGATGCCTTTTGAAGGCATCTTGCCGAGTCTGTATAAGGAGCCCCAAAGGGCCTGGATAGACCACAACCCAATCAAGGAGCTGGGATGGGGGAAGGCTGACCTTCTAGCCATACTGTTCCCCAAAATTAAAGATGCCAGGTGGTTTTGTATGCATCCAACACCTAGGCCAACACCCATGAGCCTTAGTTGGGAAAACGTGGAGAATACCTAAAGATTGCATTGTAGAAATCTCTGATTTTGCTTGCATGTGGTTTGTGTGTGTGTGTGTGTGTGTGTGTGTGTGTGTGTGTGTGTGTGTGTGTGTGTGTGTGTGAACTCAGGGCCTAGGCTCTATCCCTGAATTTTCTTGCTCAATCTAGTGCTCTGCCACTTGAGCCACAACCCCACTTGATTTTTGATGGTTAATTTTATATAAGAATCTCAAGGACTTTCCTGTCCAGGGTGGCTTCAAAGCTTGATGCGGGCCCCACAGCAGTAAGAGTAAACATAACTCACAGGTACAATCCCTATGGTGGGTGACTCCTGCCTCCTCGTGGCCAGACGCGGGACATGCAGCCCCGTGTCATCATCCTCTAGAATTCAATTGGGGTAAGTGACCAGGGCCAAGCTGAC
The DNA here is from genome assembly GCF_019054845.1 of Dipodomys spectabilis. Classification (NCBI taxonomy): domain Eukaryota; kingdom Metazoa; phylum Chordata; class Mammalia; order Rodentia; family Heteromyidae; genus Dipodomys; species Dipodomys spectabilis. Next base: position 2,186,996 of record NW_024870770.1, read on the forward strand.
TTTTGCTCACCCTGAGTGCTGATTCCAGAGCAGGTATGTTCCACCCTAGGCCAAGAGAGCTCCAGGAGGCCAGGCTCCCAGAGGCACAAGGAAGGGAGAGGTCAGCTCCAGGCCGAGCTAAGAGCCTTTGCCCACGGATACCCAAGTTGGCATTCCGAATCACCGTAAGAACTGTCAAAGAATAAACCAAAACAAAAAACAAAACAAAAAAATTGGAGCTGTGCCTCCAAATGCTAGAGATTTAGCATTGAATCAAAGAGCGCAGGGACAGGGCCCCCAAGCTTTGAGTTCAAGACCCTCAGCTGACCCTCCCCCAGTTTAGCTAAATATGAACTAGTAGGATTTTTCAAGTGTTTCTGAAGAATGGTGATACTGAAGAAAGCATCCTAATTCTAATTAAAGCTGAACTTGTGACATACAGCTATGTGCTGAGTCCTTCACAGGGTCCTGTTTGCTGGGTCCTTCTGACATGGGGGTTTTGTGCTGAGTCCTCAAAAAGTCCTGTTTGCTGAGTCATCCCAAAGGGTGCTATGTTCTGAATCCCTGAGAAGATTGGGCCCTGGTGGTTTTTTCAAAGGGTGCTGTGCGCTGTGTCCATTATACAGCTACTGTATGCTGAGTCCTTCAAAAGATGCGGTGTACTAATTCATCCCAAAAGGTACGGGTACTGCTATGTTCTGAGCCCTTGAGAAGAGATGGATAAGGTGAATTTTTCAAGTGATATGTGCCGAGTCCTTTACACAGTGTGCTCTGTACTGTCCTTCAAATGGTGCTATGTGCTCAGTCCTTCCACAGGGTAGTATGTGCTGAGTCCTTCAAAATTATGCTATGTGCTGAGTTTTTCGAAGGGTGCTGTGCACTATTTTACACAGTGTGCTACGTACTCAGCCCTTCAAAGGGGGTTTTGTGTGATCTTAACACAGGGTGCTATGTACTGAGTCCCTGGGAAAGAATGGTAGCATTGAGTTTTTCAAAGCATGCCATGCACTTAGTCCATTACGTTGTGGGCTATGGACTCCCTCCTTCAAAGGGTGCTGTTTGCTGAGTACTTTACACAGGGTACTATATGCTAAGTCCTTCAAAGGGAGCTGTGTGCTGAGTCCTTTACACAGGGTGCTTTGTGCTGTTTTTTGAAGTGTGCTGTGTGCTGACTCATCTAAAAAGGTTCTATGTTCTGAGTCCTTGAGAGGTATTTACCCCAACAATCACACACACACAAACACACAGAAACAAACACACAGAAACATACACACACAAAAATAAACACAAACAAACATACATACACAAACATACACACAAGGGTCACCGTGTGTGTATTTTGGTTTGAATGTTGGAGGGTCATGGAAGAGAGTCTCCTCCAGCTGTGGAGCTGAGGGGAGATTTGATACCCAGGGCAGGTACTGGGGTTGGGAGGGAGTGATGAGCTGAGGTGAGGCTATAATTTCCATGGCCTGGAAGCCTTTGGTCCCAGTCAGGGCTTGGCTTGCAGCCAGGGGTGGGGGCCAGGCCTGAGGGGAAGAGGGGGAGGTGGTCAAGAGGAGGAGGGAGTGGGGCTCAAGGCACACTCCCATGGCAGCAGTGGCCAGGGGCACGACTCAGGGGAGGGTGAGGGGGTGGGCATGCCCAGCGGGGGCAACACAGCCCAGGAGAGGAGTGGGAGCAGAGAGAGAGAGCAAAGAGAAGAGCGAGTATACACAAGGGCAAGTGGCTTCATCAGCTGGCAGCCTCGCTGATCATATTGCAGGTTCTGGTGGGGAGCACAGAACACATGGAGCTGGTGCATCAGGCACATCGCCACGGGCAGCCACGTGAAGGCACCGTGGCCATGGCGGCCCTGAGACTGAGGTCCCGGCAAGGGAGCACAGGAGCAGCTGAGGTGGGGGTGGTGTTCACTGAAGAAGAGGAGCAGAGGCCACATGCAGCCCTGCCATGTGCCCACAGATGCTCCTGCCCCCTCCCAGCAGCATTGCATTTCAGACATGGCACTTTTGGCTCCTACCAGCTGCACCTCTCACAGTCGCCCAGAGGAGATGGCAAACCCCTGGCTGGCTTGCAGCCCCAAACTGGTCGCCACCCCTGGTCCTAGGATTCCGGGCCCATGTGCACCTGGAGCCACCTCCTACAGCTTCTCCCATTAGTACACGTGAGTGGTGGATCTGAGGGCCCACAGCCTGGAAACACTCTGGCCAACCAACCACTGACCCTGACCTGCACCTCCTGCCTCCCCTTTCCTGTTTCCTCCTCGAGTCCACCCTCCTCCCCCCCTCCCCCAGTCTGCATGACCCTGTCAAAAACGTATCCCAGGGGTCGAGGGTAGGGGTGTGTGTTGACCTGGGGATCCCACCCTGATCCTTAGTGGCCAGTGTCCCAGGAAACAGGGAGATGCAGGAATTGGTGAGGAGGGTTGCCACAGAGCACCTGGCCTGGAGCAGTGGGAACCACACAGCCACACATCTGCACCCTTCCTCTCTCTGGCGGGAACCTGGTGGCTTTAATCAGAGGTGGGGAACAGCACCTCCACACCTGCCTTCTTGAGTCGTTTTCTTTTTGCTGGGGGTGGTGGGTGTTGGATGCAGAAGATAGGCCCTCCTTGCTGTGTGAGCCCTTGTCTTCTGTGCTTGGTCACCCTATCACCTGAGGAGGGTCCCAGAAGAGCCCACTAGGTATGTGAGGGCACTTGGAGTCAGACAGAAGGTGAATATCTGGGAGGAATATACCCACTCCGACCCACATACACCCAGCCTGTCTGCCCTCCCCCCATCCCAGCTGTCAACAGTACTCACAGGGTGATCACATTTCCCAGCTCTCCCAGCATCTGCTGGTGCTCCCTGTCCATCTGGTCTCCTCATCCCTCCCAAGAATCCACCAAATCACCCAGAAGCATCTAGGCTGGAAGTAGGGAATCCATCCATGTATGTATCCTTTAAGACCCCATCCATTTCCCCAACACTGCCCCAAACCCAGGTCAGACACCCCTCTGGGGCACCATGACCCCCGGCTTGTTTTCAGCCCCGGCTGAGGAGCCACCTATCTCGGACACCTTCACCAAGTGTCCTGGCCTAGGGTTTTTGTGAATGAGGAGTCAAGGCTGGTTGTTCCCAAGGGAAAGTGTCTGGCCCTGGAGAAAGGGATAGGCAAGGTTGTTCTGTGTTATTAGAGTGATGCTCCCTTTTGTTGGATCCCCTGTTCTGACCAGGCAACCCCCATGCTCCAGCTTGTACCTTGTCCCAAAGGAGGAACCAACAAACTCAGAAGAGGCACTGCTCTGAGTCTGTGTGTGTGTGTGTGTGTGTGTGTGTGTGTGTGTGTTTGTGTGTGCATGACAGAGAGAGAGGGAGCACGAGAGAGAGAGGGGGGAGGGAGAGAGACAGTCAGACAGACAGACAGACAGATCATCTTTCTCCTTATACAGCCTGACTGTGCTCAGGTGAGTGATCTGTTGGCAAATTACAGGTGCTGCATGGACTAATCTTCTGTCACAGTTCTGGATTTGTGTGTGTGTATTTGTGTGTGTGTGTGTGTGTGTGTGTGTATGTGTGTGTGTGTGTGTGTTGGGAGAACAGGGAGATGAAAACATATTTAAGGCACCGTGTCTACAAAGAGCAAAAGCATTTTATTTGTGTGCATGTGTGTGTGTGTGTGTGTTGTTCTTTTTTCATCAATGCCAAGTACATGTCTAGCGATAATTTGTTTTCTCTTTCACCATTTCATGGCTCCTTTGGGGAAGGTTTCAGTACATGTTCTTTTCCACCTCTCTCTTCTCCCTTTCCTGTAGCCCACAGTAGCTGCTGGGCCTGTGTGGGTCTCCCCTAGGAGGCCTGTGTGAACCACAGACCAGAGTGGACACCTGTCCTTCTGTCTTCAGCCAGAAGACAGGCAACTGTGACCACAGCCGTACTCTTCCAGCCAGACAGTGTGCTCTAGTGTTATAGTTGGAGATAATTCAAGGGTTGGGAATGTGTCCGCCAAACGTAATTAGGGAACAGATTGGGGGGGGGCAGTAGGGCAGGGGCTGTGGTTAGGAGGGTATGGGAAGTGGTGAATGCTGTGACATGGCAGATGGTTCACCACAACCGAGATTGAGAGGGGAAACTTACCCAGGGCATTGACTGTGTCCATCGGCATCTGGGCAGGGGATTCCAGGCACCTTCTGGTGGCATGGATTCCCTCAGGGGGCAAGGTACTGGTGGGCAGTCCTCCTTGGAGTCCTGCAGACTCCAGTCTGTGTTTGGCCTGGGCCATTTCCAGCTGGGCAGTGGTAAGCAAGTGCGCTCCCCCTGCTGGAGCCTGCTTGCTAACTGCCCTGGCAGTTAGCTTGGGCTCTCTGAATGTTACTTTCTATAACCTGCTGTATGCTGTCTGGAAGAAAAAGCAGACCACTGAATTTAGAACCCTTCAAGTTTGATTGGGACAACGTTCAAAGCAGCATAGGAAGAGTTCCCAAGCCAGATGGTCTCCTGTAATGAACGTCATGCCTTGACTGACTTTCTTCGGCAGCTGTTGATTCTCCTCCAGCCCTCTCTAGGGTGACCACCACAGTCAAGGCTGCTTGGGGAGCAGCGATTGTGACCTCACCATCCCTAGCCTGCCAGCTGTGAGCAGAGATGATTCCCAGCACCTGCACTGGACTCTGGGAGATTCAGAAAACAGGGATACCTCGAGGAGTCTTTCTCTGCAACATGTACTTGGGGGCCAGATGTGGTAATCCTGACTGGCCCCAGGGGGAGGAGAGGAGGCCCCTTGATCAGGCATTCAGCTCACAGCAACCTCATTCGCACCTACATGGGATATTGAGTGCCACAGAGCTTGTCAGCTGCTGGACAGAGATCTTTGAGAAGACAGGCATCCCAGAGGCCCTGGAATGTAGCAAGTACATAGTGGCTCACATCCTCAGAGCCAAAACAGTTAAGTGTGGTGGCACCAGGAGGGGGTAAGAGGGAGGAGGGAGAACGGAGGGAGAGCTACATCAGGCTTGGTCCCCACTCCCCCACAGAGGATTCTTACTTGAATCAGATGGGACTGTTCTGTAGTATTGTCATAGACAGATGCTCATTTATTTTGCAACAAACCATTGCAGTGTGCACCAGGCTCTGGGGGGTCACAGACAATGAAAAGTTCCAGGATTGGTTCCACAGAGCATGAAGAAACCTTGGATTGATCTGGATGCCAGTGCTTCAAGCCTGTCATCCTAGCTATTTAGGAAGCTGAGATCAGAGAACTGAGGCTTTTGTCTCGGGCAACAAAGCCTGTAAGACTCTTGTCTTGAATTAACTACCAAAAACAAAACGCCAGAAATGGATATGTGGCTCAAACCATAGACTGCTAGCTTTGAATAAAAAGGCTAAGGGACAGCACCTATGCTCCAAGTACAAGGCCTAGGACTCACACAAAGAAAGTAAAGAGAGAGAGGAGGGAAGGACAAAAGGAGAAAAAGAGGAAAGAAAGGAAGAAGGGAGAACATGCAAGCCTTGGTTTGGAGTCCCTGGATCAAGGGAGCCAACTATTCACAATTTCTGTGGGGACAGTTTCAGAACCTAAAGCCAGTATGTAGGACCAAGCCACTGACTCAGCAACTTCATGACAGCCAGAGCTATGTGGTCACCGACTGTAGAGGGAACCAGCCTCTGGTAGAACCTAGGGCTCAGGGTGGGTCACCAGGTTTCAATTAACCCCAGCCACATCGAGTTTATTTTCTGGTCAGATAAGAAGAAAGTTTCCAAGGGCTAGGGAGGTATTGGGGTTAGAGTTTCAACGGGGGGCCAAGGGATAAGCAGGAATTTCAAAAGGGAGGATGGTCCCAGGTCAGGTGTGTCAGGAAATTGGAGCCATGGCCTCACCTGACAAAATAGACTACCAGTGTTTGAACCAGACACACTTCTATTAAATGTCCTGGCACCTTGGTCTCATCATTGACGACCTGGCTTTCATTCACTGCAGGATGCCTGAGCAATACATCCTTGGGGACTAGGACTTTCCAGGGCTCAAACTGTTGATACCACCCCCGGTGTTCATTCCTCCACCAAAGACTGAGGTATGCATTCCACTGCCACAGGACAGCCTGGGAATGAGGGCAGGAAATGGTTCTCTTGGCTGGCTCACTCTTTAGTCTACATGGCAGATCTGGGATTCAGAGAGGGCAGGCTGAAGGTGGGGCAGAGCTGGGTGGAGGCTGGTGGGAAACCCAGAAGCACTGGGCTCTGAACAGGGTGGTTTCTTTGATAATACTCACAACATAGGAACATTTCTGGGATAGAGCAGCCCTTTTCACCTCCCCAAAAGGGACCTAGAGCTCCCCAGTCTCCGTCCCTTGACCAGGAATCCCTTTGGGTCCCATATCATGTGGTTGGATAACTAGACCTTACCTCACTGCCCAGTGCTGAGGCAGTACAGTGAGAGAACCTGAGTCTTTGATAAGGGATCTTCAGTATGAGATTGTACTTCAGTATGAGATTGTACTTGAATGTCCCAACTTAGGGCATGGATCTTATCTTTTATGCTCCAAGATAGCACTCTACCATTTGAATCCCAGCTCCACTTCCAGCTTTTTGGGGTGTTTAATTGGAGATAAAGAGTTCTCATGGGCTTTGCTGCTAAGTGTCATCCAACTGCAGTCCTCAGATTTCAGTCTCCTGGGGGGAGAGGATGACAGGAATGGAAAACTATGTTTGGACTGCTACCAGTAGCTCATGGCTTTTATCCTAGGTACTCAGGAGGTGAGATCTGAGGATCATGGGTAAAAGCCAGCCTGGTTAGGAAAGACCTTGAGACTCTTATATCCAAGGAATTGCCAGAAAACCAGCAGCAATGCTGTGCCTCAAGCAATTGAGTGCTTGCCTTTAGCTGAAGAGCTCAAGGCAAGGACCAAAGCCCAGAGTTCAAGACCCTTAACGAACAACAACAAAAAGAGGTGATTAAGTTTTCCGCATAGCGGTATGCATGGTAGAAAATGCCGTGCTGGTCTATGAGGCATTCCAGATATGTGAGAGGCTCAATGTTTTGTCTACAGTGGGTCTGATGTCGGTACTGCCACCTTCTCATGGGTGGGATGTGTTCATAATTGAGGGAGTTCATGTTTCTATTCTCGGGGACTGCTGAATCCTTGGGCTATCCGTATGTTTGTGTGTATGTGTGTGTGTGTGTGTGTGTGTGTGTGTGTGTGTGTGTGTGTATGGGTGTGTGTGTGTGTGTGTGTGTGTGTGTCTGTCTGTCTGTCTGTCTATGTCTGTATCTGTGTGTGTTTGGAGGTAGAAGAACTGGGCCTTAAACTCAAGGCCTAAATGCTGTCCCTGAGGTTTCTTGCTCAAAGCTAGAGCTCTGACAGTTGAGCCACAGCTCCACCTCTGGCTATTTGGTGGTTCAGGGTAGATAGGAGTTTCACAAACTTTCCTACGTGGCTGGCTTTGAACAGTGATCCTCAGACCTCAGCCTCCTGAGTAACTAGGATGACAGACAGGAGGCACCTGTATTGGCTTTGTGTGTGTGTGTGTGTGTGTGTGTGTGTGTGTGTGTGTGTGTGTGTGTGTGTGTGTAGAAGCTGGTTGTAACAAGCAGTGCTGGACCCATTAGTAACTTCTAAGCGCTGTCTTTGGGGGCAGCATGGGCGTTGAGGCTGAGGTATGGGGTTCTGGAAGGGTGAAACGCTTGAAGGGGACTCAGCACCCTTAAATTATAAGAGCAAGGGAACTTTGTGCCCTGGAACTGTCTACTCCCGTGGGCCTGGCTGGTGGCAGAGGAGTGTGGATGGATCTGGAGGTGGGGCCAACAAGGGATGGCTCCCCAGGGGGACAGAGAGCGTGGTCAGCACTTAATAAGGCTTTGAGTCCTGTTAGTATGGATCGTATTGGTATGCGTCAGACTCTGGGTCTTCTCATCATGACGTCTGATGGGCAAGGCCAACCCTACTTTAAACCTTGACCTGTGTTCTTCAGATCTCAGCCTCCTGAGTAGGTAGGGTTATAGGCATGAGCCTCTGGCACTGGGCCTCGGATTCTTTTTGGTATATTAGGGTTGGAAGTCAAATCCTTAGGCTTTCCAGTCAGGTCTTCTTCCATGGGAGTCAAGCCTTTCTGTCTGGCATTTCTGAGATAGAGACTCAATATATGCTCAGGCTTGGCTGGATCATGGTCCTCCTGTGACAGGCATGCACCACCACGCCTGGTCCTCTGTAGTTGGGATGGTAGATATGTAGTTCCATGCTCAGTCATCGGTTTAGATGACTGTCCCAAACTCTTAGTCCATAACATCCGATTCTTGACCACAGTTGAAGGTCTGGGTTCGGCCTGGAACCACTGGTCCTTAGTCTTCTCACAGGACAGTTGTGAGGAAACAAGGGATCAACACAAGGGGAACTCTGGGGCAGGGCCAGCATAGAGGCAACGGTCATCAGATAAGTTTCTTGGCAATTCTGTGAGCATATAACAAGAAGACACCTGGAAAGGTCTCAGAAGGGGCCTGTTATTTATCATGCCACAGGTATGGGATTATGAAACAAAACATGGCTCTTTTTCATTCTTACCCTCTCCTCATGAGGAAGGGGATCTTTCACTGTTCAGCTTTGCAGCTGGGGAAAACGAGGCACAGAAAAGTGGGATGACCTACTCGTGACCCCCAGCTGACAGGAAGCTTCGTCTGACTTCTCTGCCATGCTCCCTAGGACAATGGGTGCTATTCACTCCATTTCTTGTGGTGGGAAGTGCACTTATTGTCAATCGTGGGGTTTGAACTCTGGGACTGGGCACTCTCCACAAGCTCCTCAGATCAAGGTTAGGTCTCTACCACTTGAGGCACAACACCACTTCCGGTTTTCTGGTGTTTCTTTAGAGATAAGCCTCTCACAGCCGTTCCTGCCTGGGCTGGCTATGAACCATGATCCTCATATCTTAGCCTCCTGTGTAGTTATCATTGTAGGCCTGTGCCACCGGCAGCCCGCTTACGTGTAATTCTCTCTCTCTCTCTGTAACTTGTTGAAAAGGTGCTGGAGGAGGTGCCTCAGCGTCCCCATGTGGCTGGGACCCAAGATAACCCTCTTAATCTGGAGGTAGGCTGTGGGTCAGGAGTTTTCTTGCTCAGCCTGTAGAACTAGCTCCCTTAGGTAAGCCCCTCTGTGCCTGGGCTAAACTGTTATGGTTACTCATTGTCAGTCTGTCTGGTGAGTACTTCCCCACTACCCTTTGCTAAGACAGTTAAAGGAAAGTGGATGAGGAGGCATCACATTTTCCAACTGCACAGCACTCTCCTGAGCCTCTGATCCTCACTGGCACTATCTGGCCAGACCCTGATTATAAGAAACTGAGTTCACTCTATGTCTACTTCATGTTGCTGCAGTGTGTCATTTCGGGGAGTGGGGTGGAGGCAGTGTGCAGAGGAACGACCCCAGGTCGGACACCTCCTGGGGGACATTTGTTCTGTGACAGCGCGAAGTCAGTGTTGTGGATAAGGAGGAAGCTGGCATCAGACTGAGCCAGAACAATGCTCAAAGGTAGGTAGGCTGTTGAAGTATCAAACACACCCAGGTCTGCTTCCCACTCACAACAAGGAGGTGCAATGCAGGTAGCTCAGCATTGGCCCTAGGGAGCTATAAATGGATGGTGACGGTCAGGTGCTAGTGGCTCTCGCCTGTCATCCTGGTTATTCAGGAGACTGAGTTCTGATGGTCGTAACTCAGAGCCTGCCCAAGCAGAAGAGTCTGTGAGATTTTTTTTTTTTGGTCCAGGCATGTGTCCTGAACTCTGGGCCTGGGCACTGTCCCTTAGCTCTTCAGCTCAAAGCTAGCACTCTGCAACTTGAGCCACAGCGCCACTTTTGGCTTTATTTCTTTTGCTTATGTGGTGCTGAAAAATCGAACACAGGGTCTCAGGCATGCAAGGCAAGCACTCTGCCACTGAGCTACCTTCACAGCCCCAAGTCTGTGAGATTCGTATCTCCCATAAACAAACTCCCTCCCCCCCCCGAAAAAAGCCAGTTTTGGTGCTGTGGTTCAAGTGATAGAGCCTCAGCCTTGAGTAAAAGAAGCCCAGGGATGACACTGAGTCCCTGAATCCAAGACCTGGACTCACGAAAAATAAAATAAATGAATAGTGGGCAGTTGTTATCTTAATACCAAAATGGATGGATTCATTCTTCTCTCTGGTACTTGTAGCCAAAGGTAAGGGGCTTCCCTTGATGTTCCTCTAAACCTCTCCTTCTCTCTATTATCACCCTGTCTTCAGTTGCAGGATAGAATTCAGATCATCCCACTTGATGTGACCTCAAGTACCCTTCCTTACCCACCTTTCATGGGGTGGGGATCCTGGATGTACTCACCACTGGGTGAAATAAGCACCAGAGAGATGGAGGTAGGTATCCTTGAAACTCATACTCACACACACACACACATACACACATACACACACACACACACACACACACTCACCTAGGCCCACTCTGAATAGCCTTTTCTAAAGATACTTAATCTCCTTGGATTATCTGACCTAGGAGAGGAACTTGATCCCCTATAAATTACTATTTTAACTAGGGCTTGCTAGTTGACACAAGATAAACAGAAGCTCAAAGGAAAGGTTCTGGAGCCTGTCTGGCTCAGGCTCACACTTGACATCCTGGCTCCTCGGTAGGCAGAGATGTGAGGATCAAAGATTGAAGCCAGCCATAAGCTGGAAGGCTGATAAGACTCTTCTCTGTATGGAATCACCAAAAATCCAGACGTGTTCAAGCCCAAACAAGAAATGGCCAAATTTGTTGCCCCCAGACTGCCTGATCCTCAAGTGCCCTCTCACAGAGTGTGATGCCACACTGGTTCCTGGATCGTGTATCAGAGCCTTCAGAAATTTCGTGGTGAAAGCCAGGCCTTCGCCTTTGTGCGCTCTCAACCCACACCAGCTGGAAGGTAGAGCATGACAAGGCCAACAGCCTGCAGAGCGGAGAAGATCCCCCTCTGCCAGGGTGATTGGAGCGGGCTTCTTAGAGGCAGCACTTGAAACGAGTTCTTGCTTAACAAGGAGAATGTGACAGGAAGCACAAAGAGAAAAGATGCCATAGATAAAGGACAACATAGGGGAGCGTGTTCTTTCTCAGACAGGGCTGCTGTTTAGAAACTCAGTTAAGATGGGCAAGACTGTCCGAGACAGGCCCAAGGGATCACAGAAGAACAGCTATCCAATGTTGGGATTTTGTCTTAGCTGTAGTGGGCTCACCTAGCACACAGGAAACCCTGGGTTCGATTCCTAGTTCCCGCATACACAGAAAAAGCCAGAAGTGGTACCGTGGCTTGGGTGGAAGAGTGCTCACATCAAGCAAAAGAAGCTCAGGAATAACGCCTGGACCCCGAGTTCAAGCCCCAGCATTTTCAATGTAAAACTGCACTCCAAGGGACCTGGGTGACAGGTAGATGGCTGTGCCCTGTAGCTCTTAGTAGATCCATTCATGCTTTGTGTCTCCTTCTTTGACAAAGAGGATCTGGACACTCCTTCTGCCCTAGGCACCCCTGGACCCAGTTATCAGCAACCCACCCAAAGTCTCCCACTGGGACATGGAGCAGCTGGCCCCAGAAATCCTCAGGTACCAGTTGGGTGTGACGGGGGGGATACAGGGCAGGCCTAAGAAGTCCTAAACATCCAGGCCATCCAGAGGAAGTGGATGGGAGCTTAGAAAGGGCTAGTGATGTGAAGGGGCCCCTTTTATGCCTATGGCCCTTCCCAAATTCTGAAGCTCCCTTTGCTGTCTCTGAGGGAGGTAGAGGAGTGTCTAGGTGGTAGTGTCTAGAGGCAGACTAGTTGGAAATTGTAAAAAATGAGACACCATAGGCCATGCGCTGATGGCTCATGCCTGTCATCCTGGCTACTCGGGAGGCTGAGATCCAGAGGGTCTTGTATCCCAGTACAGGGAGGAAAGTCCAATGAGAGTCTCATTTCCTATCTCCAACTTGAAGTGGTACCATGGCTCAAGTGGAAGAGCACTGGGCTTGACCAAAAATCATCATCAGGGACAGTACCCAAGCCCTGAGTTCAAGCCCCTCATCCAAAAAACCAAGAAAGAAAGACACCACTTGCTTGCCAGAGATGGTGAAGGAGTGGGGTTGCTGTGGTTGGGACACCAGGCTCTGGCCTCAGTGTACACCCATTTCTAAGAACTCCCCAAGTTTGCCCGAGTGTGAATTTACAGCAGGGTGGGCATTGTCTTACCAAGAACTGCAGAGCTTGTGGCCTGTCTTAAGCAGGGAGTGGGCAGGTGGGAGCAGGTGTGGGAGATTAATGTCAATTATATTCTCTCCAACCAAGGAAGACTGGCTTTGGATGCTGGTGTCAAAGTCTGAAAGTGTAGGGTTACATGTGCTTTATGGCCTGACAAGTTGGGTTTCCCCTGGTTGTATAAAGGTGGCTGAAACCGGGCACTGTCAGTGTCTCACAACTGTCCTTCTAGCTACTCAGGAGGCTGAGATCTGAGGATCACATTTCAAAACCAGCTTAAGCAGGAAAGTCTGTGAGATTTTAACTCAAGTGAACCACCAGAAAACTGGAAATGGTGCTGTGGCTCCAGTGGTAGAGTACACACCTTCAGCTGAAGAGCTGAGGGATGGCACACAGGCCCAAAGTTCAAACCCCATGACCGACGATCAAAAATAACGTGGCTGAGGTTTCTTCATAGCGGTGTGTATAGTAGGAAATGTCATGCTGTTTTATGAGCCATTCCAGATGTGTGAGAGGCTCTGAGTTTTGTCAACATTTGGTCTGAGGATGGTAGTGCCATCTTCTCGGAGGTGGGATGTTCAGTTGCTCAGGGACTACTGAGGCCTTGGGCTACCCGTGTGTGTGTGTGTGTGTGTGTGTGTGTGTGTGTGTTTCCCTCATCTTTCTCTGCCCACTTCCTGGATGCTTGTCTGCCTGTTCCTGACCTTGGATGGTGCCCTTCCTCAATAGAAACCTTGTCTATAGCCCCCTATCATTGTCTACAATGAGTCCTAAATTGCCAGAAACGTGCATATTCCAGCTTTTCCTTGGGACACAAGTTCGGCTGTCCATATATTTGTCCTCATCCAGGGGATTCTGGGTCAGCAGTGCTGGCTAGCATACGTTTTCTCCTGCCTCTGCGGGGGCAGGGTCAGTCATGCTGTGTCCTGTCCTTTTCTCAGCTGGGCCCCTGGCTGCATGTCCCACTCCCAGCAGGTTGGCAGTCGAGTGGGGGAAGGGTAGTTGCCAGTGGCTCTGGCCACCTCAACCTTGATACCTGACTGAAGGCTCCCCAATAAAGGATGATCTGTGGCTACATAAGAGGTGAGGCCAAGGTGGCTTGGATATACTGTTGGATGCCTAGGAAATGTCAACGTACCTTATCGTAGGCAAATCTCTCTTCTGTCCCCAGGTGGGCCTCTCAGGTCATTCTAGACAATTCCGGATGCCCATAATAGAGAGGCATATACTTTAGATTCCAGGGTCAGGGAACTGAGGGATGAGAGATTGGTATGGCCAGTATCTCAATGTTTTGGGGCATTATTTTTGACCTGGATGAGCTGAGCTAGAATTGGGGGCAGTCCTGAGTCATAGTCACAGTAAACTCTCAAGCCAGATCAAGTGGTTTCTCCCTAAGTCCTTCTTGGGCTGAGGGGTTTGGGCCATGGCAGTAAGTTCCATGGATCCTGCTCCTCGATCTCAACACAGGGCCACAGGATCAAGGGAAGGACACTAGGGATGCTCCTTTGTAGTTGGCCCATGTATGCAGACCTTCATCTGCCTCCCTTCCCCAAGCACTGGTGAGGAAAGCAGGGCACCGAGCCCTTGGACTCCTGGGATAATGACTGCTACAGGCAGCAGCCAGTTGGCTGTGGATTCCTACAAAATTTTCATGAGCCCAACTCAACACCTGTCCAAGGTCTGACTGACAAATTTGCACTCTTGTGATACTCCCGTGAGTGGGTATTATCTGGTGTGACATCTTGCAGCTCCTGCCCCTCCTGGCCCAGAATCGTGGTCTGAGACAGTGATTTACTATTCCGATCCACATAACACCCATGACATATGCCATTCTGATGATCTTCATGCCCCAAGGTTTGATACTTATCTGGTACTGTGGCCTGCTCTGTAGGCAATGGCCTCCAAACAAGGCTGCTATCAAGACTTGTAGGACACCTAGACATTAGGAGACCCTCAGGGGCCCACTGGAAAGTACTTTTCCTAGAGCCACAGAGTAAAGTCCAAGCAGGCCAGATATTTGTCAAAGGGCTAGAACTCTAGGCCTGGGCGCTGTCCCCCAGCTCTTTACCTTACCACTTGCGCCACATAGCAACTTCCAGTTTTCTGAAGGTTCCTTGGAGATCAGAGTCTTCCAGACTTTTCTGCCTGGGCTGGATTTGAAACGTGATCCTCACATCTCAGCCTCCTGAGGAGCTAGGAGGAAAGGCGTGAGCCACCTGTGCCTGGATGATGTGGCCTTACACCACAGTGGAGTAGGAGCTCCTGAAATCTTTTATTTAATTTTCCTGTGCTAGTTTTTGGGGCTTGAACTCAGGGTCTGGGCTCTGGTCTCTAAATTTTTCCTTCAAGGTTACTACTTTATCAATTGAGCCACAGCTCCATTTCTGGATTTTGGTAGTTAATTGGCAAGAAGAGTCTCATTAACTTTCCTCTCCTGAGCTGGCTTGACCCTCGATCTATATCTCAGTCTCCTGAGTAGCTAGGATTTACAGGGGTTGAGCCACTGGTGGCATTGGGCTAGAAGCTTTTCTAAAGCAAGAGGTTTTCTCTGCGTTTGCCCTGACTCCTCCATGCAAAGGCGTCATGAGGGAAAGGAGTTGTGAAAACAGGTTTCCAAACAGAGGAAATGGCTTTGGGTCCCTGACGAAAAGAAAAGCTATTCTTCCCCCTGGACGCTATTCTGGGACCCCACCCTCTGCCTTGTGACTCATTTAAACGTTGACCTAGCCTTGAATATCCTGCCAGACTTTTCTGAAGCGATAAAACCTTCATACCATTCACACCACCTATGTTACAACACACCTCAGGACCTTTGTCCATGCTATACTTTGTGCCTGAGGCTCTCTGCCTTGTACCCCATATTAGAACTACTGTGGAATCTTGGCACAGGGTATATCACTTCCTGGAGCAAGTCTTTCCTTCCTTTCTCCATCTTTTTTTTTTTTAATATTGAGTTGCTAGAGATGGAATTTGTGCAGGCTGATTGGCAAATGCTCTATATTGGTGTGTGTGTGTGTGTGCGCGTGTGTGTGTGTGTGTGTGTGTGTGTGTATGTGTTTGTGTGTGTGTGTGTGTGTGTATGTGTTTGTGTGTGTGTGTGTGTGTGTGTGTGTGTGTGTGTGTGTGTGTGTGTGTGTGTGTGCCAATCCTGGGGTTTGAATTCAGGGCCTGGATGCTATCGTATCCCTGAGATTTTGTGCTCCAGGCTAGCACTGTACTACTTGAACCACAGCTCTTCTTCTGGAATTTTAATTGGAGCAAATTTTCTTAAATTGACTTTCCTGCTTGCAATTAGGAGTCTTATATCTCTTCCTCCTGAGTAGCTTACAGGGGTGAGCCACCAGCACTGCCCTCTACCCTACCTCTTACCTATAACCTCGACCCTCCTCTGAGTCCCAGAAGAATATGTCTCACCAGGCTCAATTTTTTTTTGTCAGTCTTGGTGCTTGAACTCAAAGCTCATACTTGGGAGAGACTCTAAACATGTGAAGACTGTGACAAATGTTTCCATTTAATTATGTATCATGTTTCAACACTTAATACAATGTTAATGAAAAATGAGTCAATGTCCTAAATTATTGTGTACAGTTTTATAATAGATGTGCAAAATATAATATTATGTGTATAATAATACTAAATACAAAAATCAATAAATGAATCAAAGAAAAATCAAATACAAAATCAATAATAAAATTCATAATATGAAATTAACATACATATATAAGTATATATCATGTATTACACATGTATAGAAATATTTCTTCCATTGCAGGGCCATCATTCAGGCCCTGGGAACTCTATCCTGAATTTCTTTTCCTCAAGGACAATGAGCTTCGCATTCACCCATGGTACAAAAGAGTTACCTGGATGGTGAGCTCAAAAAGCAGCAATGGCAGAAATACTGGCCCCAGTTCCAAGAAAGTGACTTAATTTTTTTAGTGGAAGCAGTTATGATTACTCAGTTCCATACTGAACATTAAAAAAAGCAGTGTAGAGTTTTGTACAGCTATTCAAACATCCTTCCCTTACCTCCAAAGTGCTTCTCTGAGAACTACATTGTTTTTCTTTTTTTTTGTATGTTTTTATTGTAAAAATGTTCTACAGAGGGGTTACAGTTCCAGGAGCAAGGTAATGAGTACATTCCCTATTAAGCATTGTTTACTCCTCCTGTGTTTTCCCCCTACCATCCCTTCCCTCTCATCTCCACAACTACCTCCCCCTGCTCAGAGGTCAGTTACTTATTTTTTCATTTTTGATTGGCATGGGGTTTGAACTCAAGTAATGGCAACTCTTCGCTCACATTTCTACAGAGTTACCAAGACCCTGAGTTCAATTCCCAGGCTAGAAACGAAAACTTGCAGAAATTCCAAACCAGGGAGCTTTATTTTTTTTAATTTAGTTAAATAATTGTACACACACACACACACACACACACACACACACACATATGTGTGTGTGTGTGTGTATATATATATATCTATATTATATATATCTATATCATATATATCTATATTATATATATATCTATATATCTATATCCATACCTATATCTATATGTATTGATTTTGGCCAAGCATGGGTCTTGAACACATGTCATGGAAATTCTACTTCACCTTGAATCTCCCTTGGCTGGGGTGCAGTCTCTGGACCCATAGCCGATCCTGGGATCCTGGGCCAAGAGGGCTTTCAGAAAGAAAAAATGGTTGGAAAGCACAAAAAGTGGCGAACTGTAAAGAGCTGGGATTTTACGAATTTTTTCTTTGGACAGTGACCATCCTGGGTCTGAAAGACAAAGCTGCAAAGTGGACCTGACCTGCCATTGTGGTGGCTGGTGGGCTATCAATGAAGCCATAGGCCAACCTGTCAACATAGGCCCTGGGTTGAAATCGCAGTTCTGACATCAATCGCAGGAGATCACAAGAGACTATTGCTATGCATATGAATACTGATTGAAAGAGTAGTTTATACATCGGTCTTCTCTAAAGTTGGATGCAGTAATCCTAGAATGCTGATTGAGCTTAATTAATAGTTTATTAAGCATGAAAAGAACAATATTCCTTCAATGGCGGTTTAATAAATACCTAAGAGTTGGTAGGAACATAGTGGGTGTCAATCTATCATACATAGATGGCTATGGAACTCTTTACAAATATATATATTTATTTGTATACCTCCGTCTGCCTATCGCTGTTTTGGCCAAACCTGGGGGTCGATCTCAGAGACTGGGAACCACCTGATATCTTCATTGGCTAGAGGCTGCCAAGCTCAATCATGAATTGGGCCTGTTAGGCACTAAGTTCAGATCCTGGCATTGCCAGGCATGATGGAGAACACATCTAACATCTAGAGGTTATGTGACAGGATGTAAACAATGTAATAAATGGTATAGATGTCATCAGAGTCAATAAAATAATTTCTAAATAAATGAATGACACAAGAAATAAAATAAATAACCACACCAAACACAATATGGACTGAACATCTGTAAGGAAGTATAAATACTATCTTTAAAATATCTATAAGGAGGGCTGGGAAGGTGGCACAGTGGTAGAGCTCTTGCCTTGCATGCATGAGGCCCTAGGCTCGATTCCTCAGCACCACATAAGCAGAAAAATAAGCCAACAGTGGTGCTGTGGCTCAAGTGGTAGAGCGCTAACCTTGAGATGATGAGCTGAGGGACAGCACCCAGGCCCAGAGTTTAGGCCCACAAGTGGACCCCAAAAAAATTATATAAGGAGTATCTTTTCCAGGCCTGAGGCTTGAATTCAGTCCCCCTATGCGGAGGGAATGGCGGGAGATCCTGAGGTACTCATTTTTGGCCTGGGAGGAGTCATGGAATGTGATCAATCTCATCCTTGAATGAATAGTTTTTGCATGATGCAGGTAGGAAATGATAGGCAAGACTTATGGGGTATCGATTATATGTAAAGAAGTTGATGAAGCATGACAATAATCATCATAGTCATGAAATGGACACATCAGGAAAGAACCAAGAATCAGTAGTCACGCAGTTTGGATTCCACAACAGGTTACCATCTCTCCTACTCTATACAAACATGTACTTATTTGCATACTTCCTTCAGTTTATGAATGGATGACTGTTGTGCTCCCCACTGTCCCCTCGGGGGGAGGGGGGGCCCAATCACAGTTTCCAAAGGATGGTGTGCTCATGTGGACCCATTCGCCACTTAGTCCTGCTAGGCACCGAGTTCAGATTCCCCGCCCTGCCAAAAGATTCATCTTGATGTCAGAAGTCAAACATTGCACCTGTTTTCTTTCCTGTGCAAGTCCTGGATCTTAGCTAGGATGGACATTGCTTGGGCCACCCTATGGCAATGGGAATAAGTTGTTATTCATGTCAGCCCAGTTATACCTGTCATCATATTCTCAAAAAAATACACAATACACCCGTGAATAGCATAAAAAAATAAAGAGAATAACTACACTCAATGCACGATGCAGTCCACATACGGATGTGAATATACATCCCATGTTTCAATGATCATTGAGGACTATTTTGGCCTCCCTGGGTTTCGATCTCAGTTCCTGGGAATGACCCAGCTCCTTAGTGGCTCACAGTCTGGTGTGATCACGTAGAACCATTGGGCAGTTGGGCTTCCTAGGCCCACAATTCGAATCCCAGCACTGCCAAAAAATCACCATGATGTAAGAAGCCAGTCGTTGCACATGTTTTCCTACACTGTGCAAGTTCTGGGGCTCAGTTAAGAAGGAGAATGTATACACAACTCTATACTCATGGGAATAGGTTGTCATCCAGTTCTCCACAGTTATATCTGTCATCCTATACTCAAGGAAGTACACAATACATCAATGAATAAAACACAAAACAAAGAGAATGACTACACCACACGCAATATGCAGCCCACCCATGTTTGGAAATATATATCCACTGTTTAATTATGAATTTATTACTATATTGACCCCCACCAGGGCTTCATCTCAGGTCCCAGGAATGGCCTAGTTCCTTAGAGGCTCACAGCTTGGTGTGCTCACTTTGACCCATTCACCAATTGGGCCTGCTAGGCTTTGAATTCAAACTCCTGCACTACCAAAAGATTCATTCTGATGTGAGAAGCCTATGGTGGCACAGGTTTTCCTGTCCTGTGAATGTCCTGGGTTTCATTGAGGATGGAGAATGCTATATTGGCAACTCTTAGCCATGGGAAAAGGTTGTCATCCATGTCAGCACAGTTATATCTGTCACCCCATACGCAATAAAATACACAATACATCCATGACACAAAATAGAAAGAATAACTACACTGAATGCAAGATGCATACCACACCTGTACGTAAAGAGAAATCCTATGTTTTAAAAATGTGGGCTTTTTATTTTGTCCAGTGTTGGGGCTTCAAATCAGGCCCTGCACCAGGCCTGACATTCTACTCTTCAAAGATGGTGAGCTTCCCCTTCTCCCAAGTGCAACAGAGTTACCCAGACCTGAGCTAAAATCCCAGCACTGACAAAAGATTCATACTGATGTCAGAAGACAGTCTTTGTGCCTTTCATCCTCTCCTGTGAAAGTCCTGGGTCTCAAATACGATAGAGAATGCATAGACAACACTGTAACCTTAGGAATAGTTTGTCATCCATATCAGCACTGTTATATCTGTCAACATACTTATTAAAATACACAATATCTCCATGGATTAGAGACAAAATAAGGAGAATAATTGCACTGAACACAAGATGCTGTCTACACATGTATGTCAATTTAGATCCTATGTTTAAATTATGAATTTCTGACTATAGTGGACCACCCTGGGGATCAATGTCAGATTCTTGGGATGGCCACATTCCTTAGTTGCTCACAAGTTCGTATGATCACCTTGACTGATTGGCCAATTGGTTTTGATCTGCCCTGTTTTCAGATCCCAGCACTACCAACAAGTGGATCGTGGAGTAAGAAGGAGAGTGTGAAACTTTTTTTCCTTTTCTCTGAGAATGTTGGGGGTCAGGCATGATGGAGAACATTTCTACAAATCTAGATTCTCTGTCATAGGTCATCATCAATGTAATAAACAGAATGTGTAAATAAATGAATAAAACAAAAGATACAAGGTACAACCACACCAAACATGTATGGACAGAACATCTATAGGTAAGTATAAATCCTATCTTTACAATATATAGAAATAGTATGTTTCCAAGGCTGGGTCTTGAATTCAGGACTAGTGAACAGGCCTGACTTTTTTATGTTCATGAAAGGTGATCTTCCCCTTTATCCACATTGCTGCAGATTTACCCAGATCCTGAGTTCAAATCCAAAGCCTGTAAGAATAAACTGTGTGAATTGCAAGCCAGAGAGCTAATTTTCTTTTCTCAGCATGGGGGTTGAACTCAGGTTGTGGCAATTCTGCTTCCGCTTAGATCACCCTAAGATGGTGTGCAGCCACTGGACACACAGGTGATTCTGGGATCCTACACCCCCACGTGTTGCAGGAAAAACAATGCACAGAAAATATGTGGCCTTTTATGTTTTCTTCCTTTGCATAGTGACCCTTCTGGGTCTGAATGACACTGTTGCAAAGGGTACTTCACCTTGCATTGCTGAAGGCTGGCAAACTATCAGGGAAGCCATAGGCCCACGAGGCAACATAGGCCCTCATTTTGAATCCCCGTACTGACACCAACCAATGGCAGGAGGTACTAAGAAACTGGTTCCCATCCAAAGAATAACACTGGAATTTTGTCAATGTCACAGTTGAATGAGTTGATCGTAAATGATGATCCTATAAAATTAAACAGCATCATTTCAGAAGGCTTGTTGATTTTATTTAATAATTATGAAGCATTAAAAGAATATTCTTACTTACAGGAACACAATAATTTCAGGACACTGAGTGCTTTCATTAATATTTTAAGGATGAAAACAATAACATTAATTACATGGACACATAATAAATACCCAGGAATTGGTAGGAATATAGTCTATATAACTGAATAATGCATAGACATCTCTGGCACTCTATAAACATATATATCTATATCTATATATAGATATATATGTAGATATATATATATATATATATATATATATTAGCATACTTCTATTTGCATGTCAATCTGTTCTTCTTTGGTTAACCCCTGGGGCTCGTTCTCAGTTCCTGGGAACAACCTGTCACCTCAATTTCCCCCAGGATGGCATGTTTGCACTCACCCATTCATGAATTTGGCCTTGTAGGCCATGAATTCAGATGTCAGTGCTCCCAAACAATGAATTGTGGAGTAAGAAGCTGATGGTGACACATGGTTTCCTTTTCTGTGAATCTTCTGTGTGTCAGGTATGAAGTGGAATACATATGTAGACCTATATCCTATGTAGTCAATGTTCTATGTGGTATAATAGTCAATACAATAAATGGTCAATACATGAATAAAACAAAAAATAAAATAACTACACTGAATGCAATATGGAGTCAACATATATATAAAAATATAAAACATATATGTAAATTGTACATGAATAGGGGGTTTTCTAGTGCTGGTGATCAATTTCAGGCCTAAGGAACAGACTTGAATTTCTTGACTTTAAGGAGGCAAGATTCCTCTCCCCACACAGTGCAACAGAGTTACCCAGATTATGAGTTCCAATCCCAGTCCTGGTAGAAAAAAACATCACCTTCATAGTATTTGAGGCCCAATTCTTAGGTATTTCATTATCCCTCCATTTGATGAATATGATTGCTTAAATGTTTAATAAAATATTAACTGAAATCAATCAGTGTCGTGTAATATAATTGTGTATAATTTTATCCTAGTATCATTTAAGAACTGTTCATTCAATCATGACTTACATCACATTCTGTTGGTAATCATATGGACAGGAAGAAGTTTCTTAGGATCTCCTACCATTTGGAGGTGGCATGACCAGGATTCAAATTGTGGGCTCCAGCTCCCACCACTTCAACCAGAGGATAGGGAACTGACCAGTCTGTCCAAGAACGTCAACAAGACCAATGATTAGGCAGGCACCAGTCGCTCTCAGCAGTCCTCCTTGATACTTACAAGGCTGTGATAGGAGGATCCTGGTCAAAGTCACCCTAAGCAGGAAAATTCTTGAGAACCCTGTCCAACTTCAGTGCCAACAAAGCCAGAAGCCTTGTGGCTCTAGTGTAGAAGACCAGCCTTGAGCAACAGCAGCTCATGAACTGTGCCCAGATCCTGAGTTCAAAGTCTGAGACTGACAACAAACAGAACTACACAACAATCTGTGCAACCATCCAGTTAAAGCAGGTTACCCTCTTGTCTCCAACTGAATTGGACAGAATTCCCTGGGAAAAGGGCTGGGAGAATCTCTGTCATCTTGACTCCGCCCATGCTGCTTGCTTCACAGGATTCTGGGCACACCCCATTCTTTCATGCTTCTTTCTGACCAATGGGATACAAGAATGGTGGCCACGCCCACATTCCATGCTGCCAGGTACCACTGGGATTCCCTATGTTAGTTTACACCACTACCAGCAGTTGAGGAAGATAGAGGTTGCTGAGAGGTGAGGAAGGGACTCGAGGCCACCTGGCCCCTCCCCTCCCTTCACACAGTGCCAGGTTTCAAACCTCAAGCAATGTCGTGCTGCCAGGCGGCCTAAATCATCGACCTGGTCCTTGCCGCTTGTCTTCTGCTCTGGGCCCATATGTCCACAATGCTGCTGCCATCGAGGCTGGCACAAATGGAGCAGCTGTCAACAGCTTCTCCCAGCAGCACAGGTGAGTTTCCGCCCCAACAACAACCTACCCTGGGTCAAACACCCCTCTGGGGACACCATGACCCCCCCTGCTTTTTTCCTCTCCCCGGCTCTGATGAGCCACCTTTCTGTCTTGAGGATTTCTAAGATAGAAACTAAAAATATGCTCTGGCTGGGCTAGATCGCAGTCCTCCTGTGAAAGGTATGCTCCACCAGGCCTGGTCCTCTGTATTTGGGATGGTAGACATGTGGTCTCATGCTCAGTCATCGGTTTAGATAGATTATAACAAACTCAGTCCATAGCAGCGGATTCTTGACCACACATGAAGCTCTTGGTAGGGCCTCAACCATTGGACCTCAGTCTCCTCACAGAACAGTAGTGAGGAAACAAGGGCTTTATACAGAGCGATCTCTGGAAAATGGCTAGACAGAGAGGGAGCAGCCTTCAGATAAGTTTTTGGCAATTCTGTGAGCATATGACAGGAAGATACCAGAAAGGGCTCAGGTGGGGCCTGTTATTAATCATGCAACAGGTGTGGGATTATGAACCGAAATATAACTCTCTTTCATTATTACCCTATCACAATGAGGAAGGGGATCCTTCACTTTGTTCAGTTTTGCATCTGGGGAAATCGAGGCACAGAGAAACCATGTGACCTAATTATGACCTCAAGTTCACAGGAAGCTTGACCTGACTTCTCTACCAAGCTCCCTAGGACAATGGGTGCTATTCAGTCCACTTCTTGTGGTGGGAAGTCCACTTCTTTTCAGTCGTGGGTCTTGAACTCTAGGATTGGGCACTGTTCCGGAGCTCCTCAGCTCAAGGCTACCACTGTATAACTTGAGCCCAGAGTGCCACTTCCAGTTTTCTGGTGGTTCTTAGGAGATAAGATTCTCAAAGACATTCCTGCCTGAGCTGTCTATGAACAATGAGCCTCATATCTCAGCCTCCAGTGTAGTTAGGATTAGAGTTTTATGCCACTGATTCTCTCTCTCTCTCTCTCTCTCTCTCTCTCTCTCTCTCTCTCTCTCTCTCTCTCTCTCTCTGTCACTGTCACTCTCAGGAACTGGTAGAATGGGTGCTGTAGGAGGTGGGCCAACCTCCCCAGGTTGCTGGAACCCAAGATGGCCCACTCATTCTGGAGGTGGGCTGTGGGTCAGGAGCTGTCTCATTCAGCGTATTGATACATCTCCATGAGATAAGCCCTCTGTGCCCTTGCAAGACTGTGAGGGTTATTCATTTTCCATCTAGCCTTACTGGATTTATTGTATTCTTTTCTACATTATTTTCTAGCACCTGGCCAATATTATGGTACATAGTTACTGAATGAAAATATAATGTCAAATTAAGAAAGTCATTTAGGAATCTAGGAATGTGGCTTCATGATATGGTGATTGCCTAGCATGCATAAAAGCCTGAATTCAATTCCTTAGTACCACTTAAACAGAAAAACACTGGAAATGGTGCTGTGCCTCAAGTGGTACAGTGATATCCTTGAGAAAAAAGCAAAAAAAAACCCAAACCAAAACAAAACCAAAAAACATTCAATTAGTAAATGCAAAATAAAGAACCCATACTTGGAATATATAATTGCTCCTGTCATACTGACACCTGACAATAGTCCCTAATTCATGTACTTTTACTTGTATTAGGATATTGTGTTGAAACAAAGTTTTGTTCATTAGGTCACAGTAATTAATGTCATGAATGTGCTTAGATGTCAGGTGAAGATTAATTCTGGAAATTCGAAGATTCCAGGTTTTTGAATGGTCACTGCCAATCACAATGAGAAGGGTAGTCTAAGTGAGATTTGGAAATCTTTTTGGTTATTCATGGCCCCAAAACGGCAGAAGCAAATTAACAGTTGTGACAGAAGAGAAGGAATAACTCCAAAGTTAAGTAATAAATGATAATAACTAAGTTATACCAGAAAGTTTTTTAGAGAACCATTTTTGGTTATTGAACAAATAGTTATCAACTAGTCTTATACCTCATTACCTTTATCATTCTAAATCTCTTAGGCTACTTCTTAATCTCTGTGTAATAAATGTATCTCCTTCTGTGCTGTTTTATCTTACCTTAACTTCTTTAGTTTTTAAAAATCTCAGTCTTTCTATATTTCTCTATGAACATTTCCTGATACTAAATACACCTATACAGATGGCAGAGAATGATTATTGAGGATCCCATAGCTCATGAGTTATTAATGAAACAACGTGGAAAAGGAGGACATATTTATTGTTACCTCAAATTTTCTGAAAAGCTGCAATGCCATCATTTGATTCAAATTTCCATTATTTGTCTACATAGTGTCATTCAGTGCACATAAGGGCAAATATGAGCTGGGTGCTGGTGGATCACACCTGGAATCCTAGCTATTCAGGAGACCAGAGGATTGTGGTTCAAAGCTAGCCTGGTCAGGAATGTCCACGAGACTCTTATCTTCCATTAACCACCAGAAACCCGGAAGTGGTGCTGTAGCATAAGCAGTAGAGCACTCAACTTGAGCTGAAGAGTTGAGGGAGTGTGTCCAGGATCAGAGTTCAAGCCCCACAACCAACAAAAATTGCAAATATTACCTTAAATTTTCCCAAAAGGAAAGACAAGATCAATAATCTTCTCAAGGAGAAAAAATAATTTCAAAATGATTCAGTGCACCTACTTTTGCTGAGTTATTTAAGTTATGGCTTCTTTGCTAGATATAATCTCTTCCTTTATAAATAGTCAAATATTAGCTTTACAATAAGCTTCATCTAATATTTCTTGTTTCAAAAGAGAAGTCTATACAGTTGATGTCACTTAGCTTTCTTACTATCTTAATTCAAAGCCAAACCAGGCAGGAGAATCTGTCAAACTCCTATCACAAATTGAACACCAAAAAACCAGAAGTGGAGTTTTGGCTCAAGCAGTAGAGTACTAGCTTTGGGGGCAGGTGGGCAGGAAAGACAACTGTTCAGGGACAGGATCCACCCTCTGGGTTCAAGACCCAAAACGAGCAAACAAAAATCCCAGATAGTTCTTTGGGACCCTCCTTAAAGTTGTACTGGTCAGAGAAGAGGCTTCTTTTGCTGATCATATTGACTGGATCCTGCTTTTTTGGAACCCTTATTGCTATGGAGAACTCAGTACCAGAACAAAGGAATTGATAACTGACTCCTGCATCAAGAGAATCATCTCAGGCGTGAAATATCCATCCATAAGACACTTTAAAACCTCCATGTCTTTGTTCCTTTACAGGAGAACCCTTTAAAACAACGTTAGTTCCTTTTGTTCTATGCTGGCCTTCAAATGGTACATTATTTCTTTTTATAACACTATGAACTAGAAGTTTACAGAAAAAATTTATATGAGTAAAGAACACACTCGAAAAAGCCGGGGACAGAGTTTCCTTCAAGCCTTGGGATACTTTTCTTGTACAGTAAAAAGGAAAGCACAAGGTAACTTGAACTTTGTTATTCCTCTATGTTCCATTCCTCTCTTCGGGTCAGTTTCCACATCCAGTAACAGTTACTTCCAGTAACAATCGATGGTGCTGCTTGAGGTTTAATGAATGTTTTCTGGCTTCACTGCAATAACACTAGAACACCTATGGACCTGAGGTAACACGTGTTTCAGAGACAACTTAGTAAAGAGAAAATATGAAATTTATATTGCTTATAAATACATTATACATGAGTACATTGAGTTCAAACTTTGTAAGTTCTCTGTAAATTAAGGCGAATTTTAAATGGGAAGAAGGTTTTCAGAACATTCTTTTTGTGAGTGTACGTGCTGTTCTTTATTTCCCAAGTGTACATGAGCTAACAGTAAGGGAAACAATAGCAATAATAGGAGAAAGAGAAGTTCTGTGTTTAAGTGTAAGGGTTCAATACACTGTAGAAGATTCTACAAATAAGACAACATTGAAACAATAAAGCCAAGTCCAGTATGTAGATTTATGGGAGTGATATAAAGAAAGCAAGACTCCTACATGGAACAAGAAGTATGAGGCCACTCCCATTCTAAATCATGCTTGCTAATCATGCAACTTTGTAGAAAGTAGAATGGAAGAATAATTCTGTTTCCAATGCAAGTCGGATATAAGAGCATGGATTTAGCTGGAAAAATGTCCATCTTGTGAGAGCAGGGGTTATGCTAGCAATGAACTGGTGGCTAAGATTACATTTCTTTTTTTTCTTTAAAACACACACACATACACACAGACACACAGACACACAGACACAGACACACACACACACACACACACACACACACACACACACACACACACATATATATATATACATATATATATATATATATATATATATTTATATTTGTTGGCGGTGGTCTTGGCACTTGAACAATGGGCCTGTGAGCTGTGTCTCTGCTATTCTGCTCAAGCTAATGCTCTACCACTTAATCCACAGTGCCATTTCCACTTTTCTTTTAGTTAATTCGAGAAAAGAGTCTCTGGACTTTCCTACCTGGGCTGGCTTTGAACCTCAATCCTCATATCTCAGCATGAAGATATGTAATGTGTCTGTTCATCTATCTTTATAAGAATTCTTTAGTTAGGGGCTGGGGAGGTGGCTCAGTGGTAGAGCGCTTGCCTCATATGCATGAGGCCCTTGGTTCGATTCCTCAGCACCACTTAAGCAAAAAAGAAAAAAGCCGAAATTGGCGCGGTGACTCAAGTGGTAGAGTGCTAGCCTTGAGATGAAGAGCTGAGGGACAGAGCCCAGGGCCAGTGTTCAGGCGCCATGACCAGACACCCCACCAAAACAAAAAGAAAAAGAATTCTTGAGATAAAAATCTGGGCTACAGCTTAGACGTTACCCTCACAAAAATGTTTGTAGTTTAAAAGTTGATACTCCTGGAGAAATAAAACCTAAGAATTTGAAGGAGTCTGGGAAGTTCAATGTGCATCCAGCCTGGGCATAACACTCTTTGCAACAGTATATAAAATTAAGCAGTCCAAATCTGGATTGGAAGAATGGCTCAAGTGATGGAATACCAGTCATGAGCAAGATTGCTGAATAAGAGCTTGAGGCTTTTGCATATATACATACAAACATACACATACACCCAGAGGCACTTATATGTGCACACACAAATGAAAAAACTCTCAGAATGTATAGAAAAGTTAGAAAACAATAAATATATGTCCTGAATAAGACTAGAATCAAGTGATAATTTTTAATATTAGAAAGTCCTCAAATGAACTTCCTTCAAATAAGTTTGAGACTATTACATTGGTAAGAATCAGAGATAGTAAGAGAGTCAATAATCATTATTAAAGGGATAGGATCCATGGAGGAATGAATCAGAGATCCCGCAGGGGCGTCTGAAAATGTTCATATCCTGTATCAAATGTTAGAACATCTTTGAAAATTGTAGATAAAGTCACAGTAGTCATTCTGGTGTATAATATCACTGGAGAAGTTCAGAATTGCTAGTCTGTATCTAGATTAAATAAAACAAGAAACTATTGCAGGACATTGTGATACAAGCCTAGAATTCTAGCACTGAGATTAAGACAGGAGATTAGAGAATGGAATTACATAGTTATACCTTCCCTGGACCAAGGTGTAAAATTTTGTCTTAGTAAAACAAAACAAACAAGAAAGGAATACGTAGTTGGACGGTTGGGCTAATTTTGTCATTATGTTTTGAGAAGTCAAATTTCCTTTTGAAATGCAACTCATACTTAATCCTCACTTGTGTTTTAAATTTTCTCTTCATTACAGAACATTCCTAGATGCAAAATGACTCATGATTCCCATCCAAAATTTGAAAAAGTAAGTTATCATCATTATATTGTATCCCAAAACAATGATGAAGAATTATAAAAGCTTAAGCCTGGAAAAATAGCAAAGTTCGTCGAATGTAGGATTTTTAAGATCTTGCTAAATTAGAATTTAGATTTAAAATAAATATTTTGGTTTTGTTTGTAATTTTATATTCTATAAGATTCTACAAAATTCTTTTTAAGTAGAGTGTTTAATTGACATTCACAAATGATTTTACACTCTATGTGCCTAGAATATTCTTTCAAGAGAGTTATAATTAGAACTTAGTTAGTAGATAATTCCAACAGTTCATGTATAAAATGATAATGTGAAGGTTGCAGACAGAGTTGTCAACAAATTGATGATATTAATTTATAAATTTAGAATAAGAGCAATTTTTGGAGTCTTTGGTATAACATGTTATGAAGAGCATAATCGTGTGACATCTTCTTTCTTCTACCTGTATGTAACACAGGAAGCAATTTCCTTAATTATTTGCTCCTGTATACACTGAGAAAAATGTTAGGTTTGGAGTTTGTTTTTATTTTTGTTTTTGTTTTATTGGTTTGTCCTAGGACTTTTAATCTGGGCCTAGACACTGTCTCTGTGTCTGTTTATGCTCAAGTCTCGTGCCCTACCACTTCAATCTCAGTGCCACTTGCGTCTGGCTTTTGCTGAGAAGTTTATTGAAGATAAGAATCTGGGGAATCTTCCTGCCTGGGTGGGCTTTCAAGTCTAATCTTCCAATTTTAGCATCCAGAATTTATATAATAGCTAAAAAAGTATAAATATAAATAATATTTGCAAGTGTTCCGATCTCAAGAATACCAGTGGGGGGAAAATGATGCAACCCAGTTTATTGTGGTGTTCTTACCAGAACATGTATGGCATCACATTAGCAGAGTTGTATTTTTTCATAATAGAGATAAGCTATTCATGATATGAATTAAGGGAAGTTTGAGGTGCACCCTAAAAGTTGGAAAATTTTGGGCTAGGATGACTCTATATCATAAATATTGGTATTGGTGGTCATAAAAATAATAGCTTATTGTGATAAACAATTGCTTACTCTTGAAGAATTAATTATTACCGATGCTACATTGTTTTATCCTTTACCAGAATGTGGTTATTTTTCTGTTGACTCTCAATCTGTAACACCCCATTGGAAAATGCATCTATTGCAGAATTACATAACATGCAAGCCAGTATTGTTTTGAATCTCTCAGGTATGGAATCTTCGGAATTTGAAAATGAGTAGTTACTAGTCATTGGAATGTTGACGAACACATATATTCTGTCTTCTTAACAACTTATTCACTTTTACAAGTTATTGGTTTCCATAGAATTAAACTGTTTCTGCTTTTAGTATGAGAAAGTACTATATTCTTTTTTCAAAATATTGGCAAGTATATTGTGAAAATATTGTCTAGTCGGAGAGCATTAAAGTTGATGGTCCTCTAATTAAAAAGGGGTAATTAATTCAAATGAGACACCAAATAGTATGTGTACTATACCAATACAGTGAAATTTGATTTCATGCAGCTTATTTTTTAAATTTAATTTTATTGTCAAAGTGATGTACAGTGGGGTTACAGTAATTTTAAGTTAGTGAATACATAACTTGTCAAACTTGTTACCCCCTCCCGCATTTTCTTCAGTTTTCCTTCACCCCAATAGCCCTCACAAGTTGTAATGTACATTTCCAACATATTGTCTTCTGAGTATTGATATTGCATTGGTTTGCCTTTGTCATCTGTCTCACCATTTTGTTGTTCCTTTTCCCTTCCCTAATTAAGGTAAATATATACCCAATACACAGGCTACCAAAATCAAATACAGCAGGGAATAAAGCATAGGGGAAAAACCCAAAAGAAAATAGAAATCACATAGTACATTAAAAACAACAACCGCAAGTAAAACTTCCTATTTCCATATCTTGGAGTTCATTTTGCTTAGCATCAGCTTATAAGGTTATGTATATGCATAACAAAGAGACTGGAAAATAATAGTTTCATGGACACTATATCATGAAAACAACATGTTAACTGTTTTTGATGATAAAGGAGGAGTTAGGATTGATGAATTCACGGTTCCAATAAAGGAATTTCAAAAGAGTTTTAAAATTATGACAGGTGGGGCTGGGAAGGTGACACAGTGGTCGAACGCTTGCCTTGCATGCATGAGGCCCTGGGTTCACTTGCTCAGCACCACATAAGCAAAAAGAAAAAAAGCCGGAAGTGGCGCTGTGGCTCAGGAGGTAGAGCGCTAGCCTTGTGATGAAGAGCTGAGGGACAGCGCCCAGGCCCAGAGTTCACCCCACGACTGGACCCCCCAAAAAATTATGGCAGGTAAATTTTAATTTGTTCAAACTTTTTAACAACTTAGCCTATTATGAAAATTTAAAATTGCTTAGGAAAATAGGCTTTCATGCAAAGTAAGCAATGGAGAATTAGCTGAGATGGAGCAAAGTGGGTGAAGATGGCTCATTTTCACACTAAACAAACAAACTTCAGAAACCATGCTATAAATCCTGTAGGTTGCCTTGAGAATTGTCCTTACCCAGGAAATCTACTCACTGTGTGAAACAAGGTTGTAGTAGAATTTAAATTCAACCTTCTTAAAAAAAAGACATCTTTAAGTCTTTCGCCCACTTATTTATTGGGCAGTTGTGAAAGACTTAAAGAGAAACTTCTCTGAAGAAGAAAGAAGGATAGCCAATAGACACATGAAGAAATGTTCAACATCCCCAGCCATAAAAGAAATGCAAATCAAAACAACATTGAGATATCACCTCACACCAGTTAGAACGGCAAAAATCAAGAACTCTAACAACAACAGATGCTGGAGGGGATGTGGACAGAAAGGAACCTTACTTCATTGTTGGTGGGAATGTAAACTTGTTCAACCACTTTGGAAAGCAGTATGGAGGTTCCTCAAAAGACTTCACATAGAACTCCCCTATGACCCAGCAATCCCACTTTTGGGCATTTACCCAAATGTTTACAAACAACACCACACTAAAGCTACCAGCACGACTATGTTTATTGCAGCATTATTTACTATAGCTAAGATATGGAACCAACCCAGATGCCCCTCAGTAGATGAATGGATCAAGAAAATGTGGTATATACACGCAATGGAATTCTATGCCTCCGTCAGAAAGAATGACATTGCCCCATTTGTTAGGAAATGGAAAAACTTGGAAAAAATTATATTAAGTGAAGTAAGCCAGGCCCAAAGAAACATAGGTCCCATGGTTTCCCTTATTTGCAATATCTAGTATATGTATGAGTCAAGAGGAAAAGGTCAGATAATGTGATGTCAGGAAAATGAACCCTTAGATATGTATTTTAATGTTTTTTTCTTTCATGCATGTGTTTCTAATGCATTTAAAAGATTATCTCTTTGTTTCTTTGTATGTCCCTCCCCCACAGTATAACCCCTGCTTTCACTATATTTAATGTCAGTATAACTTGTGGAAGAGATGGGGAAAAACCAGTTGTTTAAGGAAACAGGTGGACGTGTTGCAACAATGAGAAGTACAAGTTGTCATGTCCAAAATGAGCTTTACAACGTCGGTGCGGGGGGGGGGAGGGGAAGGGGGGGGTAAGGAGAAGGATTGGGATTGGCGGGGATGGGGGAGGCTGGGAAGGGATGTGAAGGGTATACAAAGAAGGAGGCTGCAATGCTTGATAAGAAATGTACGCATTATCCTGCCCATGTAATTGTAACCCCTCTGTACAGTATGTTCACAAATAAAATAAAATTAAATTAAATTAAAAAAAGACATCAAAATTTGTGAATTGACTTTAATTAGCAAACAATAATTCTCTGAAAAAGATAATTTGGGTCAATATATTTAGGGAGAAAGTGCCTTCAACAATTAAAGTAGTTATTGGGTTTACACTTTTCTGTTTGTAATACTTTCTACAATGTCTTTGCATGTGAAGCACTGAACTACAGAAAAAAACCTGATTGGATACTTGAAAAAAATGATTTCACATTTCTTAGTAGCTCATATATATAATATCCTTATTAACATGAGATAGTGAAGACTTCCCTTATTACATAAGCCAAAAAGTTTTGGGATCAGAAAATAATTGAGCAAATTGAAAAGGCAAGAAAACGGGTTCTTAGAGGCCCTAGCTAAGCATATTAGCTTCATCAGTGGAGGGAGGCCAAAATTTTGATATATTGTCTTAATATTTTTGCTACCTAAAGTGATTTTACAGAGCCTATTTAGCTCACTATTTAGCTCACTCCTCTTAGCAAGAGCTAAGAGGAGGACAGAGCAATAGGACATAAGAGCACTGTCCTTTTGTAACAGACACTGTCATCCAAGGTATGGATGATTTAACTCTATTCTTTTCCATACATCCTTCTGAGCAAATGCAAGACCGAGAGAAAGATAATCTATTGAAATAATTTTGGAAAGAATAACTTCACTGATCCTGATATGGTATCTAGGGAGAAATCTAAAGAGAGAAGATAAAAGTGAAGTATTCTTCGGTTTCCTCTAAGCATCTTGTTAGCAAATTTCATCTTTGAGGTTACAAGGATTGAACCAAAAAGTGGTGGAGTTCCTATTTTTGAGGGCACTTTAGACACAAGAAGACTTTTAAGGTAAAAGAAAAAAGAAAAAAAGTAAAGCTAAATATTTGTGATCACAGCTTCTTGGACTGGTATTTTGGAGACAAAGTTTTACAATAGAGATTGTCCTCATTAACATTGATGCTGAGTTTCCGTGGCACCCAAATGAAAGGGGAAAGTTTAATAGACTCACTTGGACAAGTAAACAGCATGATAGAAAAAAATGGCAAATAATATTTATTAACTTACTTAGAACAATTACTTTGCCAGAACGAAGAAGGAAAAAATATAATTAAAAATCACTTGACTTAAAATTATGAATAAAAGTAGTCAAGAGAAATGAGAGAAAACATAGAGGACTGTTTTCTCTCCAGTGGAGTAATGGGTTCTTGATATTTTTTCTTCCATTCTGTCTTCACAAGCTATCAAGTGTGGCTCAGGACTGGAGTATCCAGTTCAGGCCAAGAGAATTCGCAGAAGAAAATATTTGCAGCAGATGTAGGTCATTTATAACCTTAGACAATCTATTTAAATCTGCTAAAAATTCTCCTCTACCCTAAACTGCCTACTTTTAACAGCTTTGTATGCTTTTCCCAAGATTGTCCTTCATTAACTATTTAAAATTTTGAGAGGTCATAATCATACTTTATAGAGATTGCTGTTTGGTTGTGCTTTTTGTGTGTTTTTGTTTTTTGTTGTGTTTTTTCACTGAATTTCAAAAGGTTGTGCAAGTGTGTTACAATTAAAGATGTCCATCTAATTGTCCAATGTTCCGGGATCAGAGTCACTCCTTCTATCATTCTAAACCAACCCCTTCTACAAGATTTATTTCCGATTTACCACGTCCTTTCTCACATGTGCACATTGAGTATTCTAGCTGTACTTGCTCCTTGTTCCATTTTCATTCATTCTATGTCTTTACTATTATTCCTCTCTTGTTTCAACTTCCTGATAGTCATTCTGTTAAACTGTCTGCTAGTACTTGTTTATATACATTCCATGGAGTTTATATCCTGCATATACTTGAACTGATGTCAGCTTATATTTCCATAATTCATTCATCTGAAGTAACAATTTGTAAAAGTGGAGACATGAAGCACCTAGACATGATTTTATTCCCCTCCATTTGGAAAATTAATCTGTAGTCAACAAGAAAGTTTAAAAATGGCTTAGAATGTATTCCTAACTACAAGTTCTGTAAATGGTGTTGTACAATGGTTTGTGATTATTTTATTTTACATGGGATAATATTTTCTACTACCTATAAGTTTTGGAAAATGAAGAAAATGAAAATTTACTACTGCAGAGGAATATGATAGAAATAGAAGACATATTTTATGTTTGTCAAATCTCTGATGAGTACCCATATTAAGACTTAAAGTCATATTTCTTATTATGTTAGACACATAGGGAATACATAAAACACCATATGATAAGGCAACTATTCATGACTTTTTTAAATGTACTTATTATGTGATGAAATTTACTTTGTTAGCTAATATTTTGGTTTGAAATATGGGAGGCTGATGTATTTAACAAATTTTAGATGTCACCAACTGAAAAACACAAATGGTGGGGGGTAGTATTTCTACACTTTAATGAATGGTTGAACCTGTTTGGCCTTAGTGCTGGGTAAATAAATCAACTCTATTGTAACTTGCTCCCTACACTTGAAAAACTTGTAACGTCACTAAATATTATCTACTTGTAAAGTGTTATTTTGGCAAATGTGATTTTAAAAAGTTTATTTGAAAAGGCATATACTTTCAGGAGATTAAATGTAGGTTATCATTTGTTTGAGAATGACAACATTTTTATACTACAGAACCAAGTTTTACTGAAGTACCAGTGTTTTGAAGCACTAAGGATCTTCTCAATTAATGTTTTTCTGAATTATATTTGACTTCTATGTCAAGTTTTCCTAGTCTTTGTAGACCAATTATGGATCTATCATTCCAGGAACTATTTTTTGGCCTGATGATGCTGGACTGAAATCATTCATTAATTATTAGGAGAGGGGTATTACAAATAATCTTATGACATTTGTAGTCTTGTTCACTCACATGGGATGGTCATCTGAAAATTGAAAGTTTGAATTACTGTACTTTCACATTTTGTGATTTCATCTTGCATTTTAAGTTGCCTTGCATTTCTCAATTGCTTACTGCTAATTCCTGCATTTCAAGGAATTGGGGCCCTGAAATATAGGAAATGAGAAATTGAGATGGGTCTTCAATTACTTTCTGTTGGCATGTTGCATGGGCCTAGGTAAGAACTCTTGCCCTAGTTATCTGATGATGCAGATAACTGGGACCTGGCATCCTAGGACCCATGGATCCTGTAGAAGAAAAATACCTTTTAGGTATCATATCAGCAAAATTTGGGTATAATCAGTAGGAATGCTTCAGAAATATGGAGAAAAACAGTTCGGGATCAGCAAGTTAAAAAAATAGAGCAGCAGAGTAAAATCCCTTATAGATTGGAGGAAAACAACATTTTTTTTAACATGTGAATTCAGAAACCAAGAACACTTAAAAGGTATCACAGTTTATACCGAAAATATTGTTTTGATACTTTTTATATTTTAATATATATTCTAATCCTGATTATTTATATTCTAATCTATTTATTGGAATAAATATCAAGTAATTTGTCAAATTATCAATTAATTCCAGTAAGATTCACTGTGTGAAATATAAAATCAGCACATATAAATATAAAATATATAAGTATATATAATATAAGAAAATGTTTTACATTGTTCTGTTGTGGTTAAGGTAACAAAGGCAACTGTTTTAAAATATATTTCCATTACCTCTACCTCAGTGTTTGGTAGAATTAGACCTAAAGCTTTACCATTTGGACATGTACAGCCTAGAAACAAGAGGAAACACTGTAATTAAAACATTACCAATTTAAGGCCTAATAATGAGAAGAAACATATGGACTTCTCCTGGAACTATGGAATATATTTGGTGATAGAAAATCAGTGGTGTAAGTTCCTGCCTGGTTGGATTTTAGACAGGCCAGGACACTAGGTAATCATGCATATGAAAATTTTTTCACCTTCTTGGCTTTAGCTACTTTTGAAATGGTAGGGATAATAAATAATTATATTTTGACTAAAATACGTTCTAGTCTGAACAGTTCTGTCTGAACTGTTCATCTCTCTATGATCCCTTATAACTAAGATTAGTTTTGCTCCAGTAAGACAAGCTATGCTGTCAGAGTAAGATATTCTGGTTGGTATGTTCCTACATGGAAGAAGGGTAATGGGTCAGGCAGACATTTGTGCCAGTAAGACCTCATTTGTGACATTTTTAAGCTGGAGAATTTTAGAAGTAGCTCTTAAGCAAGGCTTACTTTGAATCCATTAGCTCCACAAAGCTAAATCAGTTGATAAGTAAGTACTTGAAAAGCCATCACCTTTGGACCTAGCTATAAAGGCTTCAAAGTATGATCAAATTTCAAATGAAAAAGACTTAAAATAGTTATTGACAAACATTGCAAATGTGAACAATTGAACAAAAAATAACAAGCAATTTAGGTAACAATAAGGTTTCCTTGTTACAAATAGGCAACCAAGGATATATGCCTGTCTTAAGATTGCATCATTAACTACTTAAATTTACAGGATACTACATGCTTCAGCAGCACGTCTACCCGAATTACAATGCTCTTGTGCAAGAGCCATGTTAATGATATGAAAATTTGTGAAATATTCCATATTTTTCATTCTTAGAATGCAAGAAATGAAAAACAGTTATTAAAAAGTTGATTACAAATATACAAGTGTAATAATACATGTAATTCATAGAAAAAAAGTTAGTTTGACATCAATGTATTCAATCTTCACCTTTTCAGAAAGGCCTTTACATAGCATAACTTTTATAAAACTTTTGAAATAAGATAACATTGTCATTTTATTCCAAAGAAATAAAATTCCATAAGGACCTAGGAATTAAAGGAATCTTTAACTGTTTCTATATCGAATGCAATCTGAAAGGACACGTTTATTAAGAACCTATATATTATAAAACAATGTCGAATTCAAAGTATTATATCAAGGAGAAAATGAAACAGATTATAGATATTATACAAACAAAATACTAAATATTTTAAAATACACTTTTTTCAGACAAGCATCAGAAATATCTTTAGTTTCTGTACTACTCATTTCAACAGATAAGTTAAAATTATTTCTTATTAAAAAATAAAAAACTCTACAGAAATCATTAGTATACAAACAACTCGAATATATTTTGACATCAAACTCAGGCAATTCACCTGGAAGAATACCATGCAATCCATGAATTTTTAAAGTAAGATATTGTTGTTGCTTTGTATTGTTAAAATATTTTGTATGGACACATAGGATGGACTGGCAATTTTGAAATTTAAGAAACTTAACCAAACAATTAGGACTTTAGAGAACAATTTGTACAGCCTTCCAGAACTTCAAAGAAGTAGTGATACATACTTATTCTTTTGGCAATATCAAATGCAGTTTCTTCCAAGTTGTGCTTCAGACCTGGTTTGATATAATGGTTCAAGAGAAAGAGATCTAGTATAACTTTGCTGTTTCTATTCCCAGCAGCAAGATGCAAGGGGTTCAAGAGGCCTTTAGTTTGTACATTGGTATCTGCATCATGATGAAATAAAGAAACCACTCTAGTATTATTCCATGTATAAGTATTGTGCAGGGGTGTCCAGCCATTGACAATTATTACATGAATATCTACCTGGAGCCACCAACTCATGGACAATGTCTAAGTGTCCACTGTAGGCTTCTCGATGAAGAGGGGTATACTCATTGTTATCCCTAGTATTCACATGAGTGGCCTTTTTGGAAAGTTGTCTCTGCACTGTAGTAAGGCGATTATTTTCGGCACACCAAAGAAGAAATTTGATTGAATCCTTCTCCATTTTTTCTTGCAATTGATACCATTTCTCACTTTTTTTTCTTGTTCCTCATCTTCATCAGAATTGCCTAGCCAGAAACTTTGAGTGCCAGTGAGAATGAAGTGTCCATGTATTTCCCCAATAGTTCACATTGGATGAACTGGTCAAAAAAATCCGGTGAATTTTCTGCATCTGTTTGTTTCACTATTATTTATTTTCTCTTTTATCCTTTTTACTATTCTAAATTATTCTAACTGGAGAGTCGGGAATTGGTAGAGAGCAGAGGAAAGATTTTCCTCCGTATTCAAAGGTACAGACTGAAAATGAGGACCAGTGGTGTCTTCATGTGCAGCTTATTCTAGGAATGAGAAAAT
Source organism: Dipodomys spectabilis (assembly GCF_019054845.1). NCBI lineage: Eukaryota > Metazoa > Chordata > Mammalia > Rodentia > Heteromyidae > Dipodomys > Dipodomys spectabilis. The sequence goes on from NW_024870770.1 coordinate 2,225,523, forward strand.
AGGAAATAAAACCTTCTACGTAAATTAGTTGGGAAATGGCAGAGCAGAAAGTGAAATGATGCAACCAAAAACATAAAAGCAAAATAAATTAGGATAATTATGGAGCAATCATATTACCTATGTGAACCATGAAAGGGAGAGAAGAAGAGAGAGACAGATGTGCAATGATCTAGCTAGCCACAAAATACATCCCTCTGATGAATTTATAGAGCAAACAATTTTATTTTTTAAAAGAGATGGAAATAAAATTTAAGATCAGATGTATCCATTGTTTTTAATTATATTTTTATTATCTTAAATACTTGGACAATGGAATTTCCATTCAACAAATCAGTTTTTTTTTAAGTATAATGGATCTTTATATAACTTTTCCACACCCTTCCAAACCTCACCCCACCTTAATTTTTCCTAGTTTCATACTATGTACATTGAATATTATACTTTCCGTCTCTTCCTCCATAACTCTCTTTATTCCTTCCTTTTGACTTCCCCTCACATCTTCCAAGTGATAGTTTCCTGATATATATTTTGTTGGATTAAAAGTTCACTTTTATAAGAAATTACACCTTTGAAATACTCCGCCGCAAATAGCATGCTTTGGTTAATATTTTTGTGTAAACTTGTAATAAAGTTCTAGCTTCCAAATATGAGACAGAACATGGGTCCTTTGTGTGTCTGGTTCTGACTTAGTTTAATTGATATAGTTTTAGATCTATCCATTTTGTTGCAAATGATGTAACAGTCTTCATAATGGATGGATGCAATCCAATTTTGTATAGGTGCCACACTTTCTCCAACCATCACTCCTCCAAAGAGCATCGCTGTTTCTGTAACTTGGTGAATATTGCAGCAGTGAACATGGTTGTGAAAGTGATTTTACTGTAACTTTTTGAAAGAATTCATCACTGCCTTTATGGGAGCAATCCTCTAGCCAGTTTTCCAGAATAAGCACATCCCTCCCTTCACCTTCATCACAATGTATTGCAAGTCTTTAGAAACACAATTCCTCTTACAGGTCTCAATAAGCTAAAACCACACTGTGCCCATATTCTTTCAATACATTATTTCATAAATGTTCATATAATTTAGTGAGAACCTTCTATGTACTTTCCTAATGTGGAAATGAGGGACATGACAGAGTAAAAGTAAGAAATATGCAATTTAATTAGGTATTATCACATTTAAAATCCGTAAATTATAACAAGTGAGTTAAAAGCAAAGACAAAAAGTGTGGCTTGATTTTGACACTCATGTGTGAGGTTGCACAATATGGGCAAATAAATTGATTGGAATTAATACCTCTTATCCAATTTGTTAATGTAGAGATGGTTTTCCCAAACTTATTCTCACAATTCGTATTCCATTCAGCAACAAGAAACATGTGATAATTTCCTTTGTTTTGCTCCGTATTAACTTTTGTTTCCATTTTATTTTATAATGGATGGTTTTATAAATCTACTGTAGATACAAAAATATGTTAAAATATTTCTATCCATATGCATTGATATATATATATATACACACACACATATATTACACAGGTTATAATGATAATGAATAACTTCATTAACTGTACAATTTACTAAATTATTATACTATCGGCGGCTATTGCCTGGCATCCTGGTTGCTCGGGAGGCTGAGATCTGACAATCATGTTTTGAAACCATCTTGGACAGGAATTTCCAGGAGCCTCTTATCACCAAACAACCAACAGAAAATCAGAATTGGAACTGTGGCTCAAAGTAGTAGAGTGGTAGCCTTGAGAAAACAATCTCAGGGACATCATCCAGGCTCCTAATTCAAGAAAAACAATCTACGCAAATAAAATCTATTCAATTTACACTTGTGTAAGTAAAATATTTCCATCACTCAAATGCACAACCATGCTCATTTGCAAGGTAACTCTGTTTTGTCTAAAGTATCCCAAAACATTTTCACTTAAGTTGAAAGCTTTGCACCATGGGTTCATTCTCTCTCATGCATTTTTCCATTCAAATACTCAAATCTCAAAATTATTCAATTATTTAAAATCATAGCTTTTTACTTTAATACCCATAATATTAAAGTTTGAATTGAGTGTCTTGTGCCCCCTAAATGGGTGTTCTTATCACTTTGTCATGTCTCCAGCCCTAAATTATCCTGATTATCTTTCAGATACTTGTGTATGATCTTGGGCTCAGTCCACGTTATGTTATTCTTCCTGGAATTTAGAATAACAGGTGCATGGCATTGTGTATATATCTTTCTGTCCAGAGGATAGAGCTTTAACCTCTATCCTCACAAGAGTAGACTCCCATGTAGTCAGGATTTTCATAAGCTTGTCATAGCTGATGTTTTTTTAAGTCTTTTATTTCCTGCAAGTTCTTGAGTAATGAATTAATTTGTTTCCTTGGGTTGTTTTGTTTCATTTGAATGTATGTGTTGAGTTGTTCTTCACTTTTCCCTTTGTTTCTTTCAATCAAGTTCTTACCTAAAGTTCTGAGAAACCAATTCTTATTTTTCACGATAGTCAATGTGAACATGCTGCATTCCAAAGCAATTTCAGTAATATTTAAACACCTTCATATCTATGAATGGTATATAAATGATAAGTGCTGTGAAGGGTCTTTTTATTTTCACAGCAGTCTTTGTCATACACAGACAGACCATGAAACGTATGAAGATAATAAAACTACAGATGCTAGCAAGGAGAAGGAAAACCTATTACTAATTATTTGACAGAGGCTTCCCTTCTAGTGAAAGAAATACGTTGCTTGATGCAGGATTTCACAAAATTATATTGCTTGGAGGAAGCTAAACAATCATCTAATTCTACAGAATTGAGGGAGATGAATCGACCTTCTGAATAATTTACATTTGGGTCAAATAAAAGCCTGCTTCCAAAAAGAGAGTTGACTTTAGAGAAACAAGATGAGTTGTATGTAAAGAGGTTCTTAGCTGATTTTGTTAATTTGTAAACTAATACTGGGAAATAGATTACAGCAAGGTAAAAAAAAAAAAAAAAGAACTTCGCATTGAAATACTCATTTGTGTGTGTGTGTGTGTTTGTGTGTGTGTGAGAGAGAGAGTGTGTGTGTGTGTACACATGCACGCATATACACGCAGGGGCATGTGCAAGTGCTCATTCATTCCTTCATCATTCCTGAGGCTTGATAGTGCCTAGGCACTCTCCCTAAGCTTCTGTCACCGAGGATAGTGGTTTAACACTTGAGCCATTGTTCCACTGTTATTTTTTTGAGATAATCACATTTATTTTCAAGATTGGACTGGCTTTGAATAGTGGTCTTCATATCTCAGCCTCCTGAGTAGCCAGCTAAGCTTATTCAGCCTCTAAGTAGCTAGTTAACATTGGGCCTGTCCTCTATGCTTCAATGCTCTTTTATTCATTCTTGTCCTGAGGTGTTCACATGCCTAAATAATATATATGTCTAGTTGCTTTAAAAAAATACTCTTACTGCTTGGCAGTAGGGGCTTCTATCTGAACTAACTATTGAGGAGGCTTGAGAACAGAACCCAGGCCAAAAGTTTAGTGGACTTCCTTCTCAATCTATAGCTAGCTGCATTGTTTTATTTCCACCATCCTGCACTATTTACAGGTTAAGATTGGAAGGACTGCAGAATCCAGGCCAGCCAAGGTAGGAATCTAGACAAGTTGGTTTGCAACTCTTATGCCATTGGTAATGAGAAGGCTAAAAATACAGATCAGGTGCTTGTTCTTGTGGAAAGGGAACCCCTATCCTAAAATTAACCAGTCTAACAAAAACAATACCCCAAGTTGAACACAATTTCTCACAACCAAAATAAGTATATACATTAACATCCAAAACTTACTACAATCTGCTCTTTGTTCTAATATCAGCTTCATCTGATTATCATATGATGTGAAAGAATCGTTTCTTCACTAAACTTATTATATATTTTAAAAGACCTAGAAAATTCTTTCTCACTTATTAAGTGCAAACGAATAGCAAATTGCCTCATTTCTTACATACTTAACTACCACTATAAATTCATCTTATGATTATTATAAATAGTGATATATTCTGATTTATTACTTTAGTTTGTAACAGTTTTTAATCTTTTAGCTTCTCTGCTGAAGTTGAAATATTTAAATACTATTATCAAATTATATTACTTGGGTACTTAGGGCAGTTTTCTAAAATGTTTTTAACCAATGGCTTCTAGTAATTCTGTTTTTTTTGGGGGGTGTGTCTGGTCCTGGAACCTGAACTCTGGGCCTGGGCGCTGTCCCTCAAGGCTACCTCAAGGCTAGCATTCAACCACTTGAGCCACAGCGCCACTTCTGGCTTTTTTTTCTGTTTATGTGATTCTGAGGAATCGAACCCAGGGCCTCAAGCATGCAAGGCAAGCGCTCTACCAGTTAACCAACTTCCTAGCTCTCTACAAATTCTTAATTGGTATATTATTTAGTTTATTTTTAATTTCAATTTAATTTTATGGTAAAAGTAATGTACAGA